>NC_068935.1:119960376-120585376 GCF_023091745.1 Budorcas taxicolor | reverse complement strand
TTCATAGGGATGATAGAGAAGCAGCATGGTGTGTGGAAATAGCACGTGTAGCTTAGAGTCAGCCAGCCTTCCTTCAGTTTGGATGCTATGCCTGCTGCCTATGAGCTGTATGAATTTGAGCAAATTACTAATTTCACTTTTTTAAAGTCTTATTTGTGAAAAGGCAGTAATACTACCTGACCGACAGTGTGGTTGTGAGAATTAGAGGTCATGCACACCAGGCTTCCAGCACAAAGCATGCCTGTCAATAACTACTGGCCATAGTAATCATCCACACAGAGTCTCTCTGTTGGTGACATCCATTGGGCTAGCAAGACTAACCCTGGAGTGGCTTCATTTAAAACCTTCCTGTTGTCCCATCAGGGCATTTTTGGGTAAAGGCAGGCATAGGGTGGAATTGTAGCAGTCGTTCCTCTTCCCCCTGAATTTGTGAAGAAAGGAGTTCTTGGTTAACTAGGTTTAATTAACTGTGTGTTTTAGACCAATTCAGTGTAATTTGGCCCATATTTTTCACTAATTATATCTCTGATGACATGTTGGAGATGACTGTAACTTAGGGTAGGCACTTGAATGGCTCTGATCCTTTAAGTCTCTGTCTACCGAGACTAAGAAAGCCTTTGAACCTCTCTAGGAAAGTTTCAAGAATTAAAGGAGATCGGATTATAACCAATTCTTTGAAATATTTTATAGGCTATATAATAAAGTTGAAATTTTAACCTCAGAAAGAGGATTCTTGAGGAAGATAAGAGAGGGAAGTCTAAAAGTGAACTTCTAAGTTAACTGATAGCTTGGTTAGGTATGGAAGTCTAGGTTGAAATGAATTTTCCCTGACAATTTGTGATGGCATGTTTCACTGTCATCCAACGTTTGGTTTAAGAGCCTAATGCCATTTTGATTCTCATTTCTTTGTACATATTTCTTTTTCACCTGAAAGTTTTACAGATCATCTTTTCATCCCCATTGGTCTGAAATATGATCATAGGTTGTATTTAGTTAGGTGTGGATCTTTTTTCATGTGTTGTGTTATTATGCATGGTGAGCCTTTTGAAGATTCATGTTCTTCAGCTCTCTGAAATATTTTATTTAATATTTTGCAAGATGAATTTAAGTACATAGTTTCTAAATTGCACCAACCACATTTCAAGTGCTTAGTAGTCAAATGTGGCTAGTGCAGATATATAGAACATTTTCGTCATCACAGAAAATTCTGTTGGTTAGCACTGACCTGCAGGCTCAATGAAATTGCAAACAATGTGATTTCTTAAAACACAGAGAACGAGATACAGAGGTTCAAAAAATGTATTATAAGACAATAGAGGTAAATAGTAAACTGACAGAAGTTGAGAAGTAAGAATATGATCAAGATAAAAGCCACCATAGAAGTAACTATAAGAATAAATATGCCTCAGTATGTAACCAGGGAGGGGCAGAGGGATACCTGGCTTTAGAAAATCACAAAAATGAAATGGTTAAAAATAAAAAGATATAAATGATTATGGGGAAGATGGATAGATATGGGAGACAGATAAAGGAGACAAGTGCACATAAGTAAAATTCCAGAAGAAGGGACTAACTGAACTAGAAAAATACTTAACAATGGAAAAAATTTTTCCGAAATAAAGATTAGAATCTTCAAGGAACTTTCCTGAAATAAAGATTAAATCTTTCTTTCAAGTTGACCAAATGATAAAACTACTAAGTCATAATTACAGTGATGTTTAGGAACTTTGAGGATAAAGTATTATAGGGACATCCACACAGAAATACTCAGTGCTAGAAGACAGTGGAACAATATCCACAAAGTTCTGAGAAAATGTAACCTAAGGGTAAAGTACGCCTGTATTTTGCTGTAGTTTTGCTTTTGCTAATGAGATCATTGATAAGTCAAATTTTTCTTTAGCTTTTAAGATACTAAATGGGTTGTAATGATTATTACATAAGACTTGACAATATTGTAAAGTAATTAGCCTCCAATTAAAATAAATTAATTTTAAAAGAAAAAACTAGGAAGGAAATTTACTAATGATGCAATCTCTGGTTAGTGAGACTATTGATGATTTTTTTTAATACCAAATTTTATATAGTGAACCTACATTTCTTTAAAAATCTGAAGATGAGGACAAAGCTCTAAGTTCTAAAAACAGGCACCTGCCCACTCTTTCTCCCACCACTTATT
Source organism: Budorcas taxicolor (assembly GCF_023091745.1). Classification (NCBI taxonomy): domain Eukaryota; kingdom Metazoa; phylum Chordata; class Mammalia; order Artiodactyla; family Bovidae; genus Budorcas; species Budorcas taxicolor. Next base: position 120,583,200 of record NC_068935.1, on the reverse strand, counting down.
AACTGATGGGGCTAATCACATATCATTTCAGAGCTTTCCTTTCTTTTTCTGGAAAAGGTAAGAATCAAATGGAATAAAACTATATAGAAATGCTAAGGAAATTGCAAAATGCTATGCAAATGATAGTTATTATTAGAAGTGGTCTTAATTTCCAGAAATTATGCTCTTCTGTTTTGGAGAGGCCTTATTCTAAAACTTTAGTTCTTCATTACAACATTAGAAGGAGGCACTTATGCAGAAATCATATGTGTGATGACTCAATGTTATGAAAGCTTTCTTTGTCTGTTTTTAGAAATTAATTTTTAATGGAATCTTTAAAATCACAGTGAAATTTTTAGTACCTAATAGGACCACCAAAGTGTTTTCTTTTTAAAGTAAATCACTTCTGTAATATTTCATATTCAGAATAATTTCATAGTTTAAGTTAGTAGACACATTTTCAAGGTGAAAATCTGAAGGTGAATTCTACTTCGGTAAAAGACTGAATAATGAAAATAGATTCTGCTTTATCAATGGAAGAGATCCATTTGTTCAGTTTTAATTTGGGCTCCAGGTTCTACAATTTTAGTCCTAGATACAACTCAAGGATAGCCCTCTTCCCCATGCATCCTACCCCTGTCCTGATTTTTGAGGCCTTCTTGCATTATTGCAGTAGACTCAAAAGTGGTATCTGTGCTTTGTGTCTTGATCCCTTTGAAGCCACCTTTCTCAAGGCCAGCTCTGTGAGACTCATCCACTATCTATAGTAGAAGTTCTTGAACTGCTGATCAGAATCCCTGGGGCAGGGCACCTCTAAATCTGTCAGGCCCCACCCCTGCCGTTTCTGATTCTGTAGACCTGCTTGGCGGTGCCCCTGTTTTTAAGTTTCCTGAGAGATTGTCATACCTGACCAGACTGTGAAACCTCCTGCCTATCAGAGTCAAGTCTGAACCCTTCTGCCTGGTTTTACAAAGCCCTCCGTGACCCTGCTCTATCTTAGCAGTTAGCCACATTTCCAGTACCTGTTACAATCAGTTTTGCGTGTCTACTTGTTGAGGTAAAAATCATCCAGTTTTATGTGAATCAAGTTAAGGGATTATATTTGTAAAACGGGCATTTTAAAATGGTAACATTTTATTTAAATATCTGCTGTTATTATTTATTATATATTTCCTGCCCTTTTTAGTGGATGATGCTGGCAAAATAGAACATGACGGTTCCTCTGGAATGACCATGGATGCAGAGTCAGAGATCGATCCTTGTAAAGTAGATGGCACTTGCCCTGAAGTTATCAAGGTGTACATTTTTAAAGCTGACCCTGGAGAAGATGACTTAGGTAAGAGAAGACCTTCAGCATAGTATCCATCCTGATCAAACACTTCACCCTAATTACTGTTTGGTGGTTTAGACAGTGAATATTTGTAATCTTTTCTGAAAATAACCTTTTAAGCGAGGATTCCAATATAGCAGTAGAAAAGTATGCAAATATAATAAGTAAAACAAGTGGAAATGAAGTTTTCACATAGATTCTTGAAGCTGTCATCTTCCCTGATAGGTGGGACTGTAGACATTGTGGAGAGTGAGCCTGAGAATGATCATGGAGTTGAACTACTTGATCAGAATAACAGTATTCGTGTGCCAAGAGAAAAGATGGTTTATATGACTGTCAACGACTCTCAGCAAGAAGATGAAGATTTAAGTAAGTAGGTGGCCTTTTTGTGGGAGAGGATTTTATGTTCCTGTAGCTCTTTTTTTTTTTTTTTTTTTTAATATGGCCAGTAACTGGAGGAAACAAATAGCAGTATTATAGAAACTGTGATTCTGCTGTATTCCAAGAGAAACATCAATGACTTACTGTGTATGCTTAGAATATGGCTATAAGAACAAATTATGGAGCTGTATTCAATATAATAAACCATAATGGAAAAGAATATGGAAAGATAAAATTTAAAGCAAATTATGTTAAAAGCCAAGAAATATATGATTCATTCAACAAATATTGATTGAGTGCTATGTGAAAGCTGTGTTCTAGGTATATAACATGTGAACCTTCTTTCTACTTGTCTATTAACCAAATTCACGTGAAAATATGTGATCTCTGTAAACATGGTCACAGAAGTTTCTAAAATTTTCTACTTAGATGTTGCTGAAATTGCAGATGAAGTTTATATGGAAGTGATTGTAGGAGAGGAGGATGCTGCTGCCGCTGCAGCAGCTGCTGCCGCCCATGAGCAGCAGATGGATGACAACGAAATCAAAACCTTCATGCCAATAGCATGGGCAGCAGCTTACGGTAAGTCCTGTTGCAACTCTTGGGATTGAGTTGGTTCTTTAACGTGAATTCATGATTGAAAACAGTTTCTGTGGTCTTACATTTCACAAATCTGAAATACCAGCATCCTGTAAGGGTTATTTGATTTGAATAAGAATAGAGGAAGATTATAAAGTCTACTTTTTGCCTTTATTTTTAAGAGGAATTTCCTTCATGTGTATATCACGTAGAAGAAGTAGTGCAAGAAGTACACAAGCTTTCAAGCTGAAACTTTTCATCTTGATTATATGTGGCCCATGACTTTACAGTTTGGGGAGACAACAAGGGAGTCCATGGGGCAAAATGCTGACATATATTTTTTAGGTATGGAAGCTAGGCATTTCTTACAGTCTTGCTATAATAGATGTGGTCATAAAACCCATTACCTAGAATGGGGAATTTCCGTCATTCATGAGTATCATGGCTTATTTTCGTTGTTATAGTTAATAAAGAGTCCCTAATTCTTTATAATACTGTATAATTTTGTTTTTTAATGCACATTGTTAGGTAATAATTCTGATGGAATTGAAAACCGGAATGGCACTGCAAGTGCCCTCTTGCACATAGATGAGTCTGCTGGGCTTGGCAGACTGGCTAAACAAAAACCAAAGAAAAGGAGAAGACCTGATTCCAGGCAGTACCAAACAGGTGAGGGCATATGAGTTCCACAGCGCAGCGTGCTTTGCGAGCTCTCAGATGAAACTCTAGTGTGTATCCTTAAAGGTGTTGTGATGGCATTTTAGCTGTTAGACCACATAGAGTTTTTGTGTATTGAATTTAAAAATATAATTTTAAGAATTCAGTGATATTCATGAATGATTTCCTTGGATTAAAAACAACAGTGAGTGGATCAAATGTAGATTTAAAAAATTCAAAACTTGGGTGATTTTTATGTGGCTATGCAAAGAAATCCCTGAGATACGTTATAAGCATTAACTTTTTTAAAAAATGAACATATTTAAAGAATCTGATTATGTCAGCATAAAGCAGGAATAATTTACAGAGCAGTAGGACAAGTACTTCAGTTCATGTGGCATATTCCTGTCTATTTTTACATGCTGATTTGCATACTAAAATTTTTTAGACATCTTTAAGCTTTACTGTAAATTGACATAAGTTATGTTGTTAAGAATAACCAAAACAGCAATTGTGATTATGAAACTTTTTTATCAGTAATTTTCCACCGATTTCTTAATTGGTATAGCTTCAGTTGCTAGTTGGTAAAAGTTACATATTTATTTCATTTATTTTTTCCAAGCTGAAGGGAGTGAGATTGGTACAGTCATACTGAGTGGAGTTGCCAGACCAGGTTCCCTTCATGATGAGGCTGCTAATCTCTTATGTTGAAAAACTGTAAAAGGATTGTTAAGCAGCAGGTAGCCTAACATAGGAGTACTTGCCCAGTAATGTTCAGAACACACACTTTAAATTCTTCTTCTTTTTTTTTTTTTAGAGAATCTGACCCACTAAATGTAATAATGAGAAACCAAAACAGAACTTGGTTTGATCACTCATGCTGCTTTCTTTTCCTTTCTTAGCAATAATTATTGGCCCTGATGGACATCCCTTGACTGTCTATCCTTGCATGATTTGTGGGAAAAAATTTAAGTCGAGAGGTTTTTTGAAAAGGCACATGAAAAACCATCCTGAACACCTTACCAAGAAGAAGTACCGCTGTACTGACTGTGATTACACTACCAACAAGAAGATAAGTTTACACAACCACCTGGAGAGCCACAAGCTTACCAGCAAGGCGGAGAAGGCCATTGAATGCGATGAGTGTGGAAAGCATTTCTCTCATGCTGGGGCTTTGTTTACTCATAAAATGGTGCATAAGGAGAAAGGAGCCAACAAAATGCACAAATGTAAATTCTGTGAATATGAGACAGCTGAACAAGGGTTACTGAATCGCCACCTTTTGGCGGTCCATAGCAAAAACTTTCCTCATATATGCGTGGAGTGTGGTAAAGGTTTTCGTCATCCATCAGAGCTCAAAAAGCACATGCGAATCCATACTGGCGAGAAGCCGTACCAATGCCAGTACTGCGAATATAGGTCTGCAGACTCTTCTAACTTGAAAACGCATGTAAAAACTAAGCATAGTAAAGAGATGCCGTTCAAGTGTGACATTTGTCTTCTGACTTTCTCGGATACCAAAGAGGTCCAGCAACATGCTCTTATCCACCAAGAAAGCAAAACACACCAGTGTTTGCATTGTGACCACAAGAGTTCGAACTCAAGCGATTTGAAACGACACATAATTTCAGTTCACACAAAGGACTACCCCCATAAGTGTGACATGTGTGATAAAGGCTTTCATAGGCCTTCAGAACTCAAGAAACATGTGGCTGCCCACAAGGGTAAAAAAATGCACCAGTGTAGACATTGTGACTTTAAGATTGCAGATCCGTTTGTTCTAAGTCGCCATATTCTCTCAGTTCACACAAAAGATCTTCCGTTTAGGTGTAAGAGATGCAGAAAGGGATTTAGGCAACAGAATGAGCTTAAAAAGCATATGAAGACACACAGTGGCAGGAAAGTGTATCAGTGTGAGTACTGTGAGTATAGCACTACAGATGCCTCAGGCTTTAAACGGCACGTTATTTCCATTCATACAAAAGACTACCCTCACCGTTGTGAGTACTGCAAGAAAGGGTTCCGAAGACCTTCAGAAAAGAACCAGCACATAATGCGACATCATAAAGAAGTTGGCCTGCCCTAATAATACTTCGGCAGACTTTTGTAGAGATGTTGGCTTTGAAGCAGAAAAATCATTTTAAAAGCCAGTCAGTCTCGTTCACATACAATACTGTATATTGATTTATGCTGTGTACAAATAGATTTATTGCTTTTAGTTGACTTTTTTTTTTACATTTTGTTCAATAGTGTGTTCTGAATTCTATTCAGTTTGTTTAATAAATGGGGAAAAGCAGCAACAAGCAAGTTGCTTTTAATAAAGTAATCCCTGATTCTATACTGAATTTTTCTATCTTAGAAGTTTTATATTTATTTAAATATTTACCTTGCTTACCTTGATGGTACTCTTCTAAGACCATTTAACTTAAAGTTAAGGTAATTTTAGATTGGTAACTCTGAAAGTACTCATGTTGACTTATTTTTTCCCATAAATTTCTCACAATAAAATTGTCAGAGACATCTACTAACATAAATGGGAGATTTTATGGTCAGGTCTAATTATCCTAACATGGAAGTCATTTACTCTTCTTGTTTAATATTTTCAGACCACGTGACAATGAAAGTTTTCATTCAAGCTTTTGCGTCCCTGGCATTGCTGAGTGAAGAGCAGTGGCTAGGTTCGGGTTTAACTTTCGTTTTGTTCAGCAGACAAAATATCCTTTCAGGGGGTGCTTTCTTTGGAGTATTTACACCTTTTGTCAGCATAGCAAACTTTTAGAAAACTTTATTGAAAAATTTTGCTTGATCCTGTTGTATTTTGTCTGTGCTGCTTTGTGTTGGAATGGTTGTGTGCTACAAATGAGACTTACTGAGGACTGCATTTGGAATCTCCTAGAGGTAATTCGTGGCTCATAGGATCTTTTGCAACTTTATATATGTAAATGTACCCTGACTTATGTATATGCACATATATATGACATGTATCGTGTGTATTGCTTATTTTACATATTTACACACACAACCCCAATTAGTAGTTGTTTAAAATCTATAATAATGAAAAGTATTAAATTTACAATAACATGAAAGATGCAGGGATGCATGAGAGAGCATTTTGTAAATCATGCTCTTTGGAGAGACTACTCAGGTGAAGAATTAGAAGGAAAATAAGGACACTAGTATTTTTAAAGAGTAAAGGTATTTTCTTTTAAATATCTTTGGTAACTGAAAAATAGAACTTAAGATGTTTCTACATAGAATGTTTTCATATAACTTCAGCTTCATGCCTTTATATTTTTCTGAAAAGCTAATGAGTATCCAGATATATACTCCCTCAGTTCTCTCTGAGAAGCCCGTGAGGGGACTCTGTGTCACCAAGGGAAGGGGACTAAGGAAGCAGCGGTTCCATGTACCACAGAATGGGTGCTAATTATGACTTCCACTTAGCAAGTTGAGACTGCTCATTACTTCTCCGTTACAGCTAGCAACCTTTCAAAAATGTAACACTCATGTTGGCTTTGATTAGAAGGTAAAGGTGTATTCTCAGTGCATGAGAAAATTTTGAGGCCTTATTTGGAATATCACCAAGTCTTTCACAGTTGTGTTTTTCTTCAGGAGTTAACTTTTTTTTAACAAATAGATATGATTCAGGATCATAAATACATAGAATGTACTTGGTTACTTAGAATTTGGTTAAGATGAATTTTGGAGAACATAAAATAGGTTTTGGGGTCTCGCTCCCCTGGTGGCTCCGAGGTTAAAGTGTCTTCTGCAATGCGGGAGACCTGGGTTCAGTCCCTGGGTCGGGAAGATCCCCTGGAGAAGGAAATGGCAATCCACTCCAGTACTCTTGCCTGGAGAACCCCATGGACGGAGGAGCCTGGTGGGCTATACTCCATGGGGTCGCAAAAAGTCGGACACAACTGAACAAATCCTTAGTACACTGGCTGTTGACACACGAGTATCTGGCACATTGTGGGAGATTTTGGAATTCTTTCCCCACTTGTTAGCTGCCTTGCCACTTCATTATGGTGCTCTATCCCCTTTGTGCTATTAGGTTTTTAGCTTTCATCTTTCTCTTTGCCATTGATACTTCTTTGCAAGAGTTACATTTTTAGGGTTAGAAATCTAATAGTGTTTGGCAAGCCTCTAAAGTGCTAGATTGATTGAGTCCATTTCTAAATCAAGTGCTTTAGGCTGGTATGAACACCATCCTTGAATGCCAGTGAAAGCCAGGGCATAGAAATGCCTGTGCCCTTTTGCCCCCCGTAACGTGCTTTTTTTTTAGAAGTGACTAACAATTTTGTGATTCATTGCCCCACAGTACAGTTGAAAGCTCTGTCTGTTTTTTTGTGAGAACCTTTAAAATCTCCCTTAATTTTTATTTTTCCCACAAATAATGTAAAAGAAAACACTTAAATGAAAGTGGAAATTTGTTAATTTTAAAACATCCTGTAAAAATTAATACAGAAAATATAATTGGTCATTTATATTTTTTTAAATAAACTGAAAGATAAAGAACACAACAATTTACACACTTTATATTTCTCTTACATGGTCTGGAATCATACACCGTTCTTTTCTTTTTAAAGCACAATATTGAAACCTTTAAAAGGTATTTAAGGGTTTGGTCAAGTGAATATGATAAAGTGTATTTGTCTGTATAAAGAGAAACTGAAATCGTAGTCACTGTTATGTACTGACATTAGTTACAACCTAGTTTTAATTCTTAAAACAATTTTGATTAGCAAAGCTAAAAGGATGTTTCAGTTAAATGTTTTAAAGAGGTACAGATTTTTACAAGGACATAATATAAGTTATTGTTCTGTAGAAATATCCTATTAAATATTGTATGTCCCTCCCTCTGTACACTTTGTAAAAAAAGTAAAATACATAAAAAGAAAATCATATAGGGATGTGTGACATTATTGTAATTGTGTACTTGAGAATAACGTGCAAAAATAAAAATCAGAATATTTTCCTGTTAATGTTTAGTCTATTTGATACCAGTACTAAGTTAATGCTTTTTCTTAAGAAAAAAAAATGTACAGTTTTTGTAAACCCAATAAACATCAAAAGCAGTGGATTATTTTCCTTTCCCCATTTCTTAATTCCTTACATGCAGCAGCGTAATGCACAATGCTTGATCGCTTTGAATTTTGTGACTTGGATTTAAATACTACCAATATTTCAGTTCTGCAAATTTGCAAGTAACATTTCAGAGAAGTTAGGTGATTGGAAAGTCCTTTGATGAGCATGTCCTTGAAATTCTTATTTTCTTTTATTTTCATAAAGGATTTGTTTTATTAGCATCTCTAATTCCCCCAAGATAAATTTCCCCACGCACAAAATGGTTTTTGAGAGCACTTAAAGTTTACTTCAGCATCAGTCCAATAGCACATTTAATCAGTGGAGTTGTCCCCACCTCCACAGCAGAAGCCCTGCCCTAGAGTTACCCCTTTGTACACAGTTGGAAGGCTTTAGTAGACACTAACATCCTAGAGAATGGTCATTGTTATAATAAATTCAGAAGCCAGGTAAAAGTTATCAGGAGTCAGAAGAAAATAATAAAACAGATTTGAGTCATCTTTGACTTTTAAAGATGAGATCTTACAGTTATTTAACTGTTGGAACAAGTGTTTCTCTAATAGTTGAAACACTAATCAAAATTTGAGGTAAATGATTAAGAAGACATGGTGAAAGTCACTGTCTAGAGCCATGAAAAAGACAAAACCACGCCATGCTGAAAAACTTAATCACGGTAGAACCCCTGATCTTACTTGTCTGATCCCAACCATGGACAATGTACTGCTCTCTTCTCTGGGAATCTCAATATTAACAATTTCCTTTATTTCTCACCAATTCTAGGATTTGTGTAAGGAAAAGCTTTATGAGTAGTTGAAATCTTAAAAGGGTGATAGTTCAGGGCAGTGGTTTTGAAAGTGTGGCCTGGTAGCAGCGCTGGCATTATCATCACCTGGACTTTGTTAAAAGACGCAAATTCTCAGCCCCACCCTAGATTCACTGAATCAGAAACTGGGCATGGGACCCAGTCAGTGACCTGTGTTTTAACATGTCTTAACATATGACTTTGATGCATGCTCAAGTTTGGGAAGCACTGCTTTAGAGCACTTGAGGAACTTTAAAGATTACTGGTGCATTAATTTTATGTAGCAGACAACACACACACATGCCCTAGAAGGAAGCAGTGATGGTGAAGTGGGACTCAGTTTATACGTTCACTTTCACACCGCTTTATACCCCTTTTGAAATGTGAGCCTGTCAGTAAGTCTATCTTTTAGTATACATGTAAATATCCAGTATGTACTTCATAAATCTTGTATGGCCTCCCCAAAGTTACATTCCTCAAAAGTAAATAGAATTCAGAGGAAGGTTTAGCAAGTAAAAAAGAAAGGCTGAAAAATGTGTGTGTTGAATGGCCCAGCAGTACTTAAGTAATTCATATCTGAAAAACCATTTTGCCACATATGCAGCTGTTAAGGTCACATTAAGTTTGCCCTTTTGGATTTTGTTTTATCTTTTGTGTATGTATTGTTTGCCTTTTTCATAAAATAACTCTTGGATTTGTTATATATTGTTCCTGTTATTTTTGACACCTTTGCTATTGTAAATAAATTCCTATTTTTAAGTTACTCTAGTGGAGTGTTAACTGTAGACAAGGCCTACACACACACATACATGGACACAAGGCTTAAATCACACAGTTAATAAATCCCCAACACAGTACAAGCGGGAAGTAATGTGACTCCTTTAGTAGTTCATCACTTCTAGGCCCGATGAAAGTATCACTGTTATACCTAGATATAGCATCTGCACTTGCTCAGACTTCAGAATCTTTCATGGCCTCTGATGGAAATTCTTAGTCAACCAAGTTTGAGGTCAAAGTAAAAAAAAAAATCAAGAATTATTTTCCTTGATTTTTCCTATTGGTCTCGGGTTACTTGGGTTGCTAATACTGGTGAACACAAAGGATTTGGCGTTGTAGTGATGTACTGATACTGTAGAGCCACAAGGGAAGTTCAGCACAGAAAACCTATGTAGTACTTCTGGATGGCCTTTATTCACTGATGATGTGAATTACTCAGAAATAGCTAAACCCATTGACAAAAATAGAATAGTTAACTAGACCTATGTTTTACTTTTCAAGAGAGGCCGATTTCTGCTTTTCCTTCATGCTTGTGTTTGACTTTAAATGCAGAACCCATTTCCCTTGGCCTGAACTCTGAAATGAGGGGAGGTATTCCAAAGCTATCTGATGGAGTTTGGGAGGTTCTAATCACATTGAAAACAGACATAAACCACCCTCACTGGGTATGTGGCTTCACATCGTAAAGCTGGATTGAGAGACTCAGAGGCCGAATCTTTTCCTCCATCCAGTCTCAGTTCAGTTCAGTCGCTCAGTCATGTCCGACTCATTGCGACCCCTTGAATCGCAGCACGCCAGGCCTTGAATAATGCAGCCAGTCACTTGAAAGTGTGGGGTTCACCTAACCGTCTGGGCTATAGAGAGATGGCTTGGCCCTCTACCAGAGAAATGGAAGAGCCCATCTTCCCCACCTTCTCAGGGGAAGCAAAGAAAAGTTCCCTTAAGCCATTCTCATAAAGTAAGGGTTAGCCCAATTCTGGGTTGCCCTCTACTTTTGGCCTTGCATATTCCTGTTGGTTTTTCCTCTCTTGAGGAAGTTGTGACAGACTTTCAAACATTTAGTTCCTATTTCTCCCAGGGCGGTATGCTTCAATTTTTCTTCAGGAAAAAAATAGCTTTTAAAGGGAACATTTATTAAACTATACAAAGATGGATATCTTGCAAGTTATTTTTATTGTATGTGACCCACAATACACTTGCTTTATTAAAGGGCTGTTCTTTGTTTTCTTCCAATCTCAGTTGATAATGCATAAATCTTGTGTTTTGTAACCACAGCATTGATTCTGTTGTATGTTTAGTGATTTTCAAACATCAAGTATTTCTGTAACTATTGTTTGACTTAAAAGGTTTTTTTAATGCACATTCTTTTTGGAGAGACTGGAAAATTCAGAATGGTACAGAGAAGAAAGTAAAATGCCTTTCCCTCTTATCCTATTACCCTGAACATTGGTGGTGGTGGTTTAGTTGCTTCAATTGTGTCCGACTCTTGCAACCCCGTGGACTGTAGCCTGCCAGGCTGCTCTGCCGTGGGATTTCCCAGGCAAGAATGCTGGAGTGGGTTGCCATTTCCTTCTCCAGGGGATCTTCTCTACACAGGGATTGAACCTGCAGTCTCCTGCACTGGCAGGCAGATTCTTTACACTGAGCCACCTGGGAAGTCCCATCCAGAACATCCTTTAAATGAATCTTTACTGTGTGATTTCCTGGTGATCCAGTGTTTAAGAATCTATGTTCAGTGCAGGGGATGAAGGTTCAGTCCCTGGTCAGGGAACTAACATCCACATGCCCTGGGGGCAACTGAGCCTGCGTGCTCTAGGGCCATGTCGTCAGTCGTGTCCAACTCTGGACCCCATGGACTGTAGCCCACCAGGTTCCTCTGACCATGGGGGTTCTCCAGACAAGAATAATCGAGTGGGTTGCCATGCTCTCCTCCAGGGGATCTTCCTGACCCAGAGATCGAACCCAGGTCTCCCGCACTGCAGGCGGATTCTTTACCCTGAGCCACCATGGAAGTGCTAGGGCCGGTGCAGCGCAACTACTGAGCCTGCGCACTCTGGAGCCTGTGCGCCATGACGAAGACACAGCGCAGAGAAAAAAAATCTTTACTGAGTTTTAATTTTGTTACATTTTTAGGTTATAAAACGCATGTTATTGTAACATGCTGTATAAAGGCAGCTTAATGATGTCATCTCTACACTTCCTTCAAGCCAATTTTCTTAAGGTAATCATAGTTAATAGACTGTATGCCTTCCCTTCATGCTCATACAAAACTGTACAAAGATAAATAGGTAAACAGAGCAAGAGGACGTTTCTGTGAATTGTGAAGTCACTCAGTCGTGTCCGACTCTTTGCGACCCCGTGGACTGTAGCCCACCAGGCTCCTCCATCCATGGGATTCTCCAGGCAAGAATACTGAAGTGGGTTGCCGTTTCCTTCTCCAGGGGATCTTCCCGACCCAGGTATCGAACCCAGGTCTCCTGCATTGCAGGCAGACGCTTTAACCTCTGAGCCACCACGTTTGGAGGAATGTAAATTTTTTTTGACCAAAATAAGACTGTGCCTCTCTATAAGTCACATAATATATCATATCTATCCCTTTGGGAAAACAGACTGAGCTCTCTCTCATTCTCTTTAACAGCTGGAAATCTTGCCAGAGATTGTACTCACCATAGTTTAGTCAACTTAGATACTATTAAAGCATCTATTGATCTTTATATATTTTTCATAGACCTAGCTACTTTACCACATGACAGTCTCAATTCTAATTTGTTTTAGTAGTCTTGAATTTCTATGTTTGCAGTCATATTGCAAAAAGATGTCAGTTATTCCCATTTTCTATTTTATGTTAGCTAGAACTTCTGAAACAATGCTGAATACTATATATATTACAGCAGACATTTCTGTGTTACTCCTGCTTTTAAATGGCAACAGTCCAGCATTTAACCACTTAGTATAATGTTGGTTTTGGAAAACATGTTTATCAAAGTTAGTTTCCGTCCACTATTATTTTACTTAGAGACTTTATTAGGAATAGCTAATGTTATCGAATGTCTTTTAGCCACATATTAATACAGTTACTTGATTTTCTCTTTATTTGTTGATGTAATGAAGTATACTGAATTACATTGATAGGTTCCTAACTACTACTACTACTAAGTCACTTCAGTTGTGTCCGACTCTGTGCAACCCCATAGACAGCAGCCCACCAGGCTCCCCCGTCCCTGGGATTCTCAAGGCAAGAACGCTGGAGTGGGTTGCCATTTCCTTCTCCAATGTATGCAAGTGAAAAGTGAAAGTGAAGTCGCTTAGTCCTGTCTGACCCTCAGCGACCCCATGGACTGCAGCCCACCAGGCTCCTCCGTCCATGGGATTTTCCAGGCAAGAGTACTGGAGTGGGGTGCCATTGCCTTCTCCAAAAGTTAAACCAAACTTTCATTTCTAGGATAAAAGTACCCTACTTAGGAAATTTTTATTGTTCTTTAAATATATTGCTACTTAAATTTGGCTAGTATTTTTTAAAAGAATTTTTGTATCTGTGTTCATAATTATGGTGTTTCCTTGTTTTGTACTGTTGTCATCAGGTTTAAATGTTAATGCAAAGCTAACTCCATAAGATAAACTTGGAAACTTTTCTATAATCTCGATAGAACTCAGTCATGAAAGCATTTGGGTCTGCTGCCTCTTTGTAAAATGGTAGGTTTTTACTTTAATGATCTCTTCTACTTTAATTGGCCCACCAACTTTTCTTCTTAAATGAGTTTTGATATATGTATTTCCATGGGAAATCATCCATTTCTTCTAAATCAGTACTCTGCAAACATTAATGTGCATTCACATCACCTGAGGGAGGTTGTGAAAATGCTTATTCTAATTCTGTGGTGTCCAAGATTCTGTACTTCTTGCATGCTCCGTGGAGATAGTGATGCTGGTTCATGGACCATATGGTCCAAGCCCACCAAGAATTCAGTGGTTCTCAGTTTTGGTCAACCATCAGAATCACGTGAGGCAGGCTTTGTCCCACCCAGTGCCCGGGCAACACTCCAGACCAATTAAATTGGAATCTCTGGGAGGGACTTCAGTTCAGTTCAGTCCAGTTCAGTTCAGTTGCTCAGTCGTGTCCGACTCTTTGCAACCCCATGAATCGCAGCACACCAGGGCTCCCTGTCCATCACCAATGCCTGGAGTTCACTCAGACTCACGTCCATCGACTTGGTGAAGCCATCCAGCCATCTCATCCTCTGTCGTCACCTTCTCTTCCTGCCTCCAGTCCCTCCCAGCATCAGAGTCTTTTCCAATGAGTCAGCTCTTCACATAAGGTGGCCAGAGTACTGGAGTTTCAGCTTTAGCATCAGTCCTTCCAAAGAGCACCCAGGACTGATCTTTAGAATGGACTGGTTGGATCTCCTTGCAGTCCAAGGGACTCTCAAGAGTCTTCTCCAACACCACAGTTCAAAAGCATCAATTCTTTGGCACTTAGCTTTCTTCACAGTCCAACTCTCACATCCGTACATGACTACTGGAAAAACCATAGCCTTGACTAGACGGAGGGACTTAGGCATCAGTAATTTTCTAAGTTCCTCAATTGATGACAATGTGTAGCCATGGTTAAGGACCACTTTTCTAGATTTTTCTATTTATTACCATAAAGATGCACATAATATTCTCTTATACTTATTTTATTCTCTTGCATTTCTGGTAATATCTCCTTTCTAGTGTTGATCACTAGTTTTATTGGTTTGGGTTCATACTGTGGCCCAAATATCCTCTACATTTTTTGGAATTTTATAGTTTTCTTTTTGGGCAAGGCATAATAAGTTTTTTGGGGGGAACATACAGTACAGGAAAATTAATAACAATGTATATTTTTCCACTTCTGAAATAGATTTATAGATAAAGTTGGACTTCATTATAATTTCAAATATATATTATACTGTTTTAACTACCTGATTTTTAAATTTTTGAAAAAATATTCAAGTCTCCCATCATATTGGTGTTTTATTCCGTTTCCTTGTATTTCAAGTTTTGCATTATGTATTTGCCATTTGCACATTTCTGTTAGACAGATGTATGACATATCTTCTTTATGATTGTACAGAGCATCTGTTTTTGTCCTTTTTAGTGTTTGATCTTGAATCCTGCTTTGTCTGATACGTGTTTTCTATTTCAACAATCCTTTCTTATTGCTTATATTATAAATCCTCAGTCACGTTATCATACTCTATTTATATGTAAGCATATATTGCAAGATTTATTGCTACTGTTGTTTCTTATTCGTTTTATCTCTCCCCATTTGACATCTCTGTGCTGAATAAATTGTCGTTTGATTGATGCATACCAAATGTTTATTCCCTCATGTCTGATATGTGGGTGTCTTATATTCTTTCTGAGGCCTTGACTACCCCAAAATATCTACTTTTGCCTTCCCAACTAAGACAAATGCTGTCTTAGTTGGGAGGTATAAACTTTTGGTCACAGTCCCTTAGTTGGGAGGTTATAAACCTTTCACCGTTGATAGATGTTATTTCACTGGTTCTCTTTTCTATATCTTTCCTTTGTTTTCTAAAGTTCATATGATTTTTAAAATATCTTTGAAATTCAGAAATTTCATTAAGATATATCTTGTGTGTGTGGGCTGTTTTAATCATGTCTGGAAGTTACTTGTTGAACACTTTCTTGGTGATGGGTCAAGTCTGTCTTCAACTGAAGAAAGAATCTCTTTAATTTCACATCCCAGCATGTGATTGTTATTGTAGTGAAAAATTTAAATGTTTGAAACCTATGTCGTTTGAAGAGCAAAGCAAGAGAGTGGTGATATTTGTAAATGTGTAGCTTGTCCTCATGGACGAACAGTGCTTCTGAGTTATTTTTACGTGGTAGAAGGAACTTCAGCCAGAAGTTTCCTGTCATAGAATAACAGCAGTCTGGGTACCCCTTTTGCTTCAACTTTAAGAAGCATGTGAAAAGGTCTTAACTTAATGCTTAGCCTATAGATGGTGCTAGATAAGAATTCTCCATATCCTTTTTTCTCAGTATATTATAAATCTTGTTAAGCTAGCAAGGAGAGCATTTATTGTTGCAGACATAGCTGTTATTTCTGAATGTGTTTTCTCACATTATTCAAATTTAACATGGAATGCCAAGCTTTGTTTCAAAATGAACCCATTTACACTCTGACAGGTGCAGCAATGTATGAGAAGTCCCACTGCTACCCATTCTCACCAAAGCATATCCTCAGACTTTCAAGTCTTGCCAACTTTGTACATGTGAAAAAAAAGTTTACATTGAGGCTTTAACATATCCCTAAATATGAATAATATTGAGCATCTTTTCACACGCTTACTGATCATTTGTGTTTCTTCTTCTGTGAAAACCTGTATAGATTTTTTTTTTTTGCCCATTTCTGTTGGATTGTTTACCTTTTATTTGTTGATATTAGCCAGTTATATGTAATTTAGCAGTCTCTGCATGTATCTTCTCTTCCTCTATGGCTTGCCATTTTACTTTCTATTGCTTTGTTTAATGAACATAAGTCTTCATTTTAAAGAACCAAAGTTGAAATATTTTCATTATGTTTAGTGCTTCATGTGTCTTAGGAAAGCCTTCCCTTCCCTACTCTAATGAAGATACTCTCTGATAATATCTTCAAAAGCTTTGTAGTTTGACTTATCGCCACTAAGTCTTTAATCCACAGAGTCAGTTCTAGAATATATATGCCTAAGAATTTTTTCAATTTCAAATGGATACAAGTTCAACTATTTATTGAAAAGCCAGTACTGTCTTCACTGATTTTCAGAGCCAGCTGAAAATATTCCTATGTATATGAGTCTGTTTCTGGGTGTTCTGTTTTGTTCCATTTGTCATTTGTCTTTTTCTGCAACTATACCACCCTGTTTGAATTACTATACTTTTTAAAAAGCATCTTTATTAAGATATAATTCACATACTATAAAACCCATCTATTTAAAATATACAATTGCGTGCTTTTAGTATAATGAAAGAGTTTTGCAACCATCACCATGATCTAAGTTTAGAATATTTCATCACCCCAAAAGGAATCTTGTACTCACTAGCAGTCACTCCCTGGTCCCCCTCTCCTCCCAGCCTCTGGAAACCATTGGTCTACTTTCAGTCTCTATAGATTTGCTACTCTGGTAATTTCAAATAAATGGAATCATATGATACGTGCTCTTTTTGACTGGCATCTTTCACTTAGCATAGTGTTTTCAAAGGTCATCCATATCGTAGTATATGCGAGTGTGCTTAGTCACTTCAGTCATGTTTGACTCTTTGTGATCCCATGAACTGTAGCCCACCAGACTCCTCTCTGTCCATGGGATTCTCCAGGCAGAAATACTGGAGTGGGTTGCCATGCCCTCCTCCAGGGGATCCTCCTGACCCAGGGATTGAACCCAGACCTCCTGCATCTCCTGTATTGCAGGTGGATTCTTTACCCACTGAGCCACCTGGGAAGCCCCCCATATTGTGATATGTATCAGTAATTCATTCTTTTTATGATAGAATAATATTCCATTGTATGGGTATACCAATCTGTTTATCCATTAATTAGTTAACGGACAATTGAGTTCTTCCACTTTTTGGATATTTTGTTTTTTTTTATTTTATTGAAGTATAGTTGATTTACAATGTTATGTTAATTTCTGCTATACAGCAAAGTGATTCAGTTATACATACATATATATATTCTTTTTCATATTCTTTTCCATTATGGTTTATCACAGGATAAATATAGTTAAATATAGTTCCCTGTGCTATATTGTGGTATCTTCTTGTTTATCCATCTTATATATAACAGTTTGCATCTGTTAATCCCAAACTCCTAATCTGTCTGTCCCCTACCCTGCCTCCCCCTGGGCTACCAGAAGTCTGTTCTCTATGTCTGTGAGTCTGTTTTGTTCATTCACGTTGTATTTTAGATTCTACATGTAAGTATTGGTATATCATATGGTATTTGTCTTTCTCTTTCTGGCTTACTACATTTTGGCTTTTACGAATAATGCTGCAATAAGCTTTTGTGCACAAGTTTTTGCACATACGTGTAGTTTCATTTCTCTTGGGTATGTATACTTAGGAGTAGAATTGCTAGGTCATATAATAATTCTGTTTAATATTTTGACCAACTGCCAGACTATTTTCCAAAGCAGTTGCATGATTTTACATTCCCATCAGTAGCATCATGAGGGTGCCAATTTCTCTACTTTCTTGCCGACACTTGTTATTGGCCGTTGTTTTGATTATAGTTATCTTAGTGGATGTGAAGTTTTATCTCATTGTGGTTTTGATTTGTGTTTCCCTAATGACTAAGGAATGCAGTTTCCAACTTACTGTAACATTAGAACATTATTTCATTATTAGAACGTTATTTCAGTGGGTTAATTCTACTTTATTAAAATTTAATGGGGTAAATAGCATACTTACTTAATACATTATTGGGCTTCCCTTTTGGCTCACCTGGTAAAGAATCTGCCTGCAATGCAGGAGACCTGGATTCGATCCCTGGGTTGGGAAGATCCCCTGGAGAAGGGAAAGGCTATCCACTCCAGTATTCTGGCCTGGAGAATTCCATGGACTATATAGTCCATGGGGTCGCAAAGAGTCAGACACGACTGAGTGACTTTCACTTAATGACTAAGGATGTTGAGCACTTTTCATATGCTTGCTGGCCATGTATATGCCTTCTTTGGAGAAATGTCTATTAAATCCTTTGCTCATTTAAAATTGGGTTGTCTGTCTTTCTATTATTGAGTTGAAAGAATTTTTATATACTCTGGATACTGGTCACATGACCTACTATAGTTTAAGAATAATTCTTATATTTCTTTTTAAAATTTTATTTATTTATGTATTTGACTGTACCACATCTTAGTAATGGCATTCGGGATCTTAGTTGTAGCATGTGGGATCTAGTTCCCTGACCAAGGATGGAACTTGGGCCACCTGCATTGTGAGCACGATTCTTAGCCCCTGGCCCACCAGGGGAGTACCAAGAATAATTCTTATATTTCTTAGGGAAAGTCTACCCATTTTGTTCTTCTTCAAGGATGTCTTGAGTTTCTTGGTTCTTTGCAGTGACCACATAATATAAATTTGGGGAGCTTATTATGTACTTACAAATGTACCATTCTTAACATTTTCCTTTTTTAAAAAATATTTTTACTTATAGCCTTATGGTGTCATCATGCTTTAAAATTAATCTCTTGTAGCAGTACATAAGAAAATTTTAAAATATTTGTGATATTTATCAGTGATGAATATTTCATATTTGTCTAACCTGTACATTTTTATATTTTTATTATAAAAATTCAAGTATAAACAAAAGCAGTCAGGATAGGATAATGGACCCCCATTTACCCATTATCCATATTCAATAATTATCAACATTTTGCCAATCTCCTTCATCTATTCCTCCCATCCCATTTTATGCTGCAGTATTTTAAAGCAAATTCTAGATATCATGTAGCTTCACTGATAAATACCCAAGTATGCTTCTCAAGCAGATGGCATTTAAAAAATGTAACTACTATGCCATCACCATTTACAATAATTGCTTATCTTATATTACCCAATCCATATCCAAATTTCCCTAATTGACTCTTTTATTCTTTAAGAGTTCTTCATCCACTCAGATGCCCATTTTTACAGGATTAATTTTTCAGAGAAATCAGGTCATTTGTTATATGGAATGTCTCACAGACTGCATTTGGCTGGTTGCTTCCTCTTGATGTCATTTAACTTGTTCTTCTGTTGCTCTTATTTCTTGCAAATGAGTAGTTAGATCTGAAGCCTTGATTAGATTCATATTCAGGTTTTTGGCAGAAGTACTGAATAGGTGGTTCTTCATATTGCATCATATGCTTGGGCACAGAAGACCTGGTTTTTGCACTTTTAGTGATTGTTGAGTAAATTTAGATGCATATTTACCTTTTATCTATTTAATTGCTTTATTTTGGATTTATTGTTTTTTCCTGCTTCACTTTTCCCCTTCTGTTGGTCTGCAAATAAAAGAAATTTCTTTTGCTGTTTTGATAATTGTTACCCTGTACATTATAATATGACTTCTTCACTTATCAAAGTCAAATGTTAATTGGTACTTTTATACTTCTCTGAGAAAATGTAAGGATTATAGATTAGTCTTCCTAACTTAAATGCTACTGTTGTCATATATATGTTGTTTTGGAAAAAATTTTTAAATATTTTATTGAGATGCAGTTGACATATAACATGATATTAGTTTCAGGCATTTAACATAATGATTCAGTATTTGTATACACTGTGAAATGATCACCACAAGTCTAGTTAACAACATCTGTCACCATATATAGTTACAAGAACAATTTTTTTTCTTGTGATGAGGACTTTTGATTTACCCTTTTAAAACTGGCTTTTTATTATAGTTGGTTTACAGTGTTGTGTTTCTGCTGTACAGCAATGTGAATCACCCATACGTATACATGTATCTACTCTCTTTAGACTCCATTCCGATATAGGTCATTACAGAGCACCAAATAGAGTTCCCTGTGCTATATAATAGGTTCTTATTAGTTACCTTTTATATATAGAAGTCGGTATATGTCAATCCCAGCCCCCTGGTTTATCCCCCCTTATTAACCATAAGTCTGTTTTCTAGATCTGTGACTCAATTTCTGACTTGTAAATAGTTTCATTTGTATTCTTTACTATTATAATTTTATTTATTTGGCTGTGCTGGCTCTTTGTTGCTGCACAGGTTTTCTCTAGTTGTGGTGAGCGGGGGAGGGGGGTGCATGGGCTTCTCACTGAGGTGGCTTCTCTTGTTCTAGATCATGGGCTCTAGGCCCATGGGTTTCAGTAGTTGCAGAACGTGGACTCAGTAGATGGGGCTCCTGGCCTCTAGGGCACAGACTCAGTAGTTAAGGCACATGGGCTTAGTTGCCACACGACTGTTGTCATACATTTAAATTCTCGGTGTGTTGTAAACTCTACATTAGAATACTATGTTGGCAGTTATTTTCATTATAGTGTTTTCTGGATTCCGTTGTTCTCATTGAGAAGTCAGCTACTGATCTAACTATAGCTCTTTGGCAAGTGATTAGTTTTTTCGCTTGTGTGTGCTTTCCCCACCCCTGTAATTCTGCTGTGATATGTCTGGGTGTGAATTTCTTTTGATTTTTCTTGCTTAGGATTTGTTGGGTTTCTTGAAACCAGAAATTAATGACTTCTGTCCTCTCTTCAAATACAGCTTCTTCATTCTCTCTCTCCTCTCTTTTCTGGGAGTCCAGTGAGATCTATTTTAGGTCTCTATATTGTAGCCCGTGTCTCATACTTTTTAAAATACATTTTTCATCCTTTAAATCTCTCCATGCTTCATTTTTGGGTAGTTTCTTGTGACCTACCTTCCAGTTCAGTAATTCTGTCATTGGCTGCATATCAGTTCAGTTCAGTCGCTCAGTCATGTCTGACTCTTTGTGACCCCATGGATTGCAGCACACCAGGCTTCCCTGTCTATCACCAACTCCCGGAGATTACTCAAACTCATGTCCGTCGAGTCGGTGATGTCATCCAACCATCTCATCCTCTGTCGTCCCCTTCTCCTCCTGCCTTCAATCTTTCCCAGCATCAGGGTCTTTTACAATTAGCCAGTTCTTCACATCAGGTGGCCAAAGTATTGGAGCTTCAGCTTCAGCATCAGTCCTTCCAATGAATATTCAGGACTGATTTCCTTTTAGATTGACTGGTTTGATCTCCTTGCAGTCCAAGGGACTCTCAAGAGCCTTCTCTAGCACCACAATTCAAAAGCACCGATTCTTTGGTGCTCAGCTTTCTTTATGGTCCAACTCTCACATCCATACATGACTACTGGAAAAACCATAGCCTAGCTAGCTTCGACTAGACAGACCTTTGTCAGCAAAGTAATTGAAGAAAGTAGGAAAAACCACTAGACCATTCAGGTATGACCTAAATCAAATCCCTTTCAGTGGAAGTGACAAATAGATTCAAGGGATTAGATCTGATAGACAGAATGTCTGTAGAACTATGGACGGAGGTTCGTGACATTGTAAAGGAGGCAGGGATCAAGACCGTCCCTAAGAAAAATAATTGCAAAAAGGCAAAATGGTTGTCTGAGAAGCCCTTACAAATAGCTGAGAAAAGATGAGAAGCTAAAGGCAAAGGGGAAAAGGAAAGATATACCCATCTGAATTGCAGAGTTCCCAAGAATAGCATGGAGAGATAAGAAAGCCTTCCTAAGTGATCAATGGCTGCATATAGTCTGCTCTTAACTCTGCTATTCTTTTTCTTTTCTTTCTTTCCTTCCTTCTTTCTTTGCTTTCTTTTGTTTCTTTCACTCAGCATGATTATTTTGAATTTCCTCCATATTTGCACATATACTAATAGTTCATTCCTTTTCATTGCTGAGTGTTTTTCAATTGTATGGATATACCACAATATTTTTATACATTCACCCATTGATGGATATTTGGATTGTTTGCAGTTTTAGGCTATTACAAATTAAACTGCCATGAACATTTATGTATTTGTATGGATATAAGTTTTCATTTCTTTTGGGTAAATGAAGTGAGTGGTTTGTATGGTCTATGTTTAACATTTTAGACACAAACTTTTTTTCCAATGTAGTTGTATCATTTTAAATTCCACTAGCAGTATTAAGAGTTCTGGTTGCCTCATATCCTCACCAAGACTCATGATCATTCTTTTAAAAACGGTCCCCATTTTAGTGCTTATGTATTGATATTAATTTTTTTTCTTTTTTGAAATTTCATTTTATTTTAAAATAACACAGTGCAGTTGACTTTCTGGTATAAAAGTTTATGAGCTTTAGAAATTAACATAAAATAAAAGTGATTCCTTTTTTTGTTTTTGGTGTACAGTTCCATGAGTTTTAACAAATAAATATGTTTCCATAACCCCTGCCACAAACTGATTGCAGAAAAATTCCATCATCCTAAAAATCTCCCTCAACCTGCCCCTTTGTGAGCCTACCCTCATCACATCCCTAATCCATGGCAACCAACAATCTTCTATAATCTCTTTTCCAAAATTCCATAGAAAAAGTATCTTGCAATATATAACTTTTGAAAGTGGCTTCTTTCACACAGTATAGTGCCATTGGAACTCATCCATGTAATAGTTTGTTCCTTCTTATTGCTCAGTAGCATTCCATTATAAGGCTGTACCACAATTGTTTATTCATTCACCCGTTGAAGATCATTTGGGTTGCAATTATGATTTGAGTTGCTATAGACATTCACGTTTTTGTGAACATAAGTTTTCATTTATGTAAGGTGGTTTCCTAGGAATGGGATACCTGGGTCATTAGTGTCGTAAGTGTATGTTTTACTTTATAAGAAACTGTCAAAACATTTCCTGGAGTGGCTGTACTGTTTTGTATAACTATCAGCAATGTATGAGACTTCCATTTGTTCTGCGTGCTTGTCAGTACTTGGTATTGCAAGTTTAATTTTTTTGTTTTAGTCATTCTATTAAGTTTGTAATGCTGTCTCATTGTGATTTTAATGTACAGTTCCCTAATGGCTAGTAACTTGGCCATCTTTTCATATGCTCATTTACCATCCATATATCTTCTTTGTTTTAGTGTCTATTAATGCAGTTTTCCCATTAAATTTTTAAAATTTCTTTTAATTTAAAAAAAATTGAAGTATAATTGATGTGCATTGTTGTGCTAGTTTCTGGTGTACAGCAGAGTGATTCAGACACACACACACACACACACATATATTCTTTTTCAGATTCTTTTCCATTGTAGTTTATTACAAGATATTGAATATAGTTCCCTGTGCTATACAATAGTCAAGTGAAGTCGCTCAGTCGTGTCCGACTCTTTGCGACCCGGTGGACTATAGACTACCAATCTCCTCTGTCCATGGAATTCTCCAGGCAAGGATACTGGAGTGGGTTGCCATTTCCTTCTCCAGGGATCGAACCCGGGTCTCCTGCATTGCAGGCAGACACTTTACCCTCTGAGTCACCAGGGACGCCCATGCTATATAATAAGACCTTGTTATTTATTCATCCTATCTATACTAGCTTGCCTCTGCTAATCCCAAACTCCCAATTCTGCCCTTCCCTCCCCCACTTTCCCTGTTGGTAACCATAAATTTGTTTTCTAAATTTGTGAGCCTGTTTCTTTTTTGTAAATAAGTTCATTTGTATCATATTTTAGATTCCACATATGAATGATGTCATACGATATTTGTCTTACTCTGTCTGACTTACTGCACTAAGTATGACAATCTCTAGGTTTATCCATGTTGCTGCAAATAACATTCTTTTTATGACTGAGTAATATTTCATTGTGTATATGTACCATATCTTCTTATCCATTCCACTCTTAATCAACATTTAGGTTGCTTTCATGTCCTGGCTATTGTAAATAGTGCTGCTATGAACATAGAGTGCATGTATCTTTTTGAATTATAGTTTTCATCTTTTCTGGATAGGAGCGGGATTGCTATATTATATGGTTGCTCTACTTTTAGTCACCATGCTACACATTAGATCTTCAGAGCTTATTCATCTTGCATAACTGAAATTTTGCACCCTATGACTAACATCTCTCTATTTCTCCTACCCTTAGCTCTTGGCAACTACTATTCTGCTTTCTGCTTTTATGAATTTGAGTTTTTTAAATTCTACATATAAGTGAGATTTTGCAGTATTTGTTTTTTTTGTGGCTGGCTTATTTCACTTAGCATGATGTCCTCCAAGTTGACCCATATTGTTGCAAACGGCAGGATTTCCTTCTTTTTAAAGTCAGTAATATTCCTTTATATGTATACATATCACATTTATTCATTATCCATTTATCCATTTTGTTTCCTTTAGTTTTATACACAGAAGTGGGATTGCTGGGTCATATGGTAGTTCTAGCTTTCAGTTTTTGAGAAACATCTATACTATTTTCCATAACATCTGCACCAATTTGTATTCCCACTAGGAAAGTACAAAGGTTCCCATTTCTTCCTTTTCTCCTTCCCACACTTACTGTATTTTGTCTTTTTGGTAACAGCCGTTCTAACGTGTGAGTGATATTTCACTGTGGTTTTGATTTGCATTTCCCTGATGATTTGTGATGTTGAGCACTTTTTCATGAATCCATTAGCCATTTGTGTCGTCTTTGAAAAAAATGTCTGTTCAGATTTTTATCCATTTTTAAATTGGGTTATTGGCTGTTTTGCTATTGAATTGTATGGGTTTCTTATATATACCAGATATTAACTCTTATCAGTTATACGGTTTACAAATATTTTCTCCTATTCCATAGGCAGCAGCATTTTGTTGACGATACTCTTTACTGTACAGGACCTTTTTGGTTTAACGTTGTCTCACTTGTTTATTTTTGCTTGTGCTTTTGGTATTATAGCCAAAAAATCATTCCAAAGACCAATGACAAAGAGATTTTCCCCGATGTTTTCTTCTTGGATTTTCATGATTTCAGGCCTTACATTTAAATCTTTAATCCATTTCAAGTTAATTTTTGTGTATGGCATAAGATACAGGTCCAATTTCATTCTTTTGCATGTGGATATTCAGTTTTCCTTTGGTATTGGAAAAGACTATTGTTTCCCCATTGTGTGATGACTTCTTTCAGCTTTTGTAAATCTGAAAAAGTCTTTACTTCCCTTCATTTTTGAAAGATATTTTCACTTGGTATAGAATTCTCGGTTTACGTTTTTTTCTTTTAATATTCTGATGATCTATCTTCACTGTTTGCATTGTTCCAAAGAGAAATATGATGTTCTTCTGTTAAGTAACATTTTTTAAAATTGTCGGGCTGCTTTTAAGATTTTCTCTTTATCACTAGCTTTGAGTGATGTGATTATGATGTGCCTTGGTATAGTTTTCTTCATGTTTCTTGTGTTTGGGATTCACTGAGCTTCTTAGATCTGTGAGTTTATAGTTTCCATTATATTTGGAAAACTTTTGGCTATTACTGGTCACTAGAAATCTTGTCCAGTGTAATTTCATGTCTGACATTATAATTTTTATTTCTTAAAGCTCAATTTGAGTCTTTTTTTTAAAATACATATCTTCCACGTCATAACTTCTGAGGGCATGAAATACCTTTTAACCCTTTTTAATGGTCTTGTCTACTAATTCTAGCATCTGTGTCATTTTGGGGTTTGTTTGATTGATTGATTCCCCCCCCCCCCCCCCGTCATTTTGGGTTGTATTTTCCTCCTCCTTTGCATGCCTAGTAATTTTTTTAATTGGACACCAGACATTGTGCATTTTACCTTGTTGAGTGATGGATAATTTTGTATTCCTATAAACATTCTTAAGCTTTATTCTGTGACATAGCTCCTTGGAAACAATTTGATCCTTTCAGGTCTTGTTTTTAAGATTTGTTAGACAGGATCAGAGCAGTGTTTAGTCTAGGGTTAATTATCCCCTCAACTGACCTCAGATTCTTCTGAGTACTCTGCCAAATTCCCTGTGAATTTTGAGGTTGTCCAGTCCGGTTAGTGGGAACATGCAGTATTCTTGGCCCTGTGTTAACTCTGAGTCCTGTTCCCTCTAATCTCTTCATTTGATTCTTTCCCTGGCCTTGGGCAGTTTCCTGACATGCCTGTGTTGATTAGTACTCTGCTGAATACTCAAGGGAGGCCCTCTGCAGAGAAGCTGGACTTCTCTCTCTGCAGTTCTCTCCTCTCTGAAACTCACTCCTGAAGATTCTAGCCATTTTGATCACCTCAGATTTTCAGCTCTGTCTCTTCAGCTTGGGGAGGTCACTGGGCTATTTCTGAGTTCCCCTTCCCTGCCCCATGACCTGGGCACCCAAGGCCGTAATGTGGTGTGCTCCTAGTGTTCACCTTGTTTGTTTTCCAGCTCTCTCCATCACTGTCATCTGTCGCCTAATGTCCAGTGTCTTGTAACCCAGTGTCTCATATATTTTTTCATCTTTTGGTTGTTTCAGATGGAGGGTAAATTCAACCTTCTTAGTCCATCTTGGCCAGGATTCTCCTAATAATTTTTGATGGAATGTTTGACATATATATGAAAAATTATAGAGATAATTTGATTCTCTGTAAAGTATTGTTTTCTTATAGAATTGTTTTACTTTAGTTTCAGGCTGGCAACTGAAAGAGGCAGTTCTCCTTAATGTAATCAGGGATTAAACTGATTTGAAGCGGAGAGTAAGTCTTTTTGAGTGTTTATTCATTTCTGATTCATCCTTATTCCTAAGATAAGGCCCTTCAGAGATTCTAGCTGAAAACATGGAGTATTTATCAGGGTCCCTTTTCCTTGGTGGACCCTAAACTCTTAATTTCTCCCATCCCTTTGGGACTATTGGAAGCACTGCTCAGCTCCTCAGACTGAGTCATTGCTTCTGCTAAGCTTCTCAGCTTTTCAGCTGCTTTTTTAAAAATCAGTAAATGCCTTGAAGGAAAAGCAGCCAGCAATGAATGTTGGTCTCATCTTTGTGTGTTTTTCATCTTTTATCTTGGCTCTCAAGACCTCATTGCATTGGCTCTGATACCTTCAAACAGATTTTTAAAAATATTTTACCTAGTTTTTCCAGTTGTACTTGATGAGAGAGTTGGTATGCAACAAGTTAGTCCACTATTGCCAGAAATAGAAAAGCTACCTTTCATTTTTTTGTTGGTTACTTTCCTTCATCAAGGTGTTTGAAATTTGCTTTATGTTCTATAATTACAATTCTCATTTGTTTAATGTAAGTTCTAAATTTACTTACATAGAATATTCATCACCAGTCCTTTCAGCATTGCAGGCCATTTTTGAGCTCTTTATTTTATTCAGCATTAGGTTGCTTGGATTTTATTCCCAAAAGTTTTTCTCTGGAAGCCTCCTTTCCCTGTTTCAGCTGGCTTGGTTTCTTTCCAGGTCTATTTGTACAGCTGCTATCCTCAAATTATTTCTACTTATTATTTTCCTGGTTGTATGTACTCTTTCTTTAATATTATGTCTTTCTCTTTCTAGGCTTAAAAATTACACAGTCACATGCTCTAAATTCCTGAAAAGGGTTTGGGAACATAAACTTTTGAGTCTTTGCATGTTTCACTATGTCTGCCTTCTGTTTTCACTCTTGGTACTTGAAGCTATATTATTTCCTTTTTTATAGCACATAGAGGCAATGATGAGAATTCTGAAAATGATATTATTCTAGTTCCTTTGAAGGCAATGTTTTTCCTCTTTGGGAATTTAAAGAATTTTTTTCTTCATTCTTGGTGTTCTGAGATTTCACTACAATAGGTCCAGATAAATATTTAAAAATTTGTCATACCTTAGCATTTGCTTCACTCTTTAAATATGAAAACTGTGTCTTTTTTTACCTCTGAGATTTTCCAACTCATTAATTTTATTATGGTCTCCCCTCTATTCTCTTCAGCTACTCTAGAACTTTCATTTCAAAGCTGATACTTCTTAATCTGTCCTTGTTCTTTTAACTTTTCTTTAATATTGTAATCTCTTTTGTTCCCTGTTTGCACTGTGTTCTAAGAAAATCACTCAGAAAAACTTATTCTTCAGCTGGGGTTTTTTCCAGTCTTTAATTGGTTTGTTTTTTTAACAGCCAACTCTTGTTTTATGAATGCGATAGCCTCTCTCATCTTTTTCCAGATATTAATAATTAATTTTGTTATTTTCTGTATGCTACATCTACTCTTAATAATTTTAAGTCAAGGCCTTATGTGATCCATTTATTACAAGTCTGACATCCAAAGAAATCTAGGGCAGCAGCCAACATTCATGATGAGTAATTTAAAGCTTTACTTGGTCTCTTGAGAAAAACCGAAGAGGAAATGCATTTTAAATACCTACCTAACATCTTAAATATGCCTTTTCTCCACTGCTGCTTCTCAGTACACTTTATACTGCTGGTAAGAGAGCTGTGAAAGTCACCTTCCAACCCTCTCAAATCCTCTCCAATATCTTGTCCATACAGCTTCTTCTTTATACCCCCTCCTTTCCAACTTGGAGTCTCTATGTTCTCTACTTAAAAAAAAAAAATCTCCTTATGCCTCACGTGTGGATTCTCCACAACAAATAAAAACCCAAGAACTGCAACATGCAGAAGAATTTTTCTCCCTTAGAAACTGGACATAGTGAGGTAAGATTGTGAATACTCACACTCTAAAGGAATTCCCTGGTGGTCCAGTGGTTGGAACTCTGTGCTTTCACTCCCGAGGGTGTGGGTTTAACCCCTGGCCAGGGAACTACGATCCTGCAAGCTGCGTGGCATGGCCAATAAATAAATAAATAAAATTGTTCCTGTGACAGTTTTCCTGAGGAAGTATTTGAAAGTCTCTGTGAAAAGAATCCTGGTATTTAATACTGGCAGCCAGAGATTACTCCTCCAGTTCTCTCCCCATCCTTCTCTGTCAGTTTAATTACTTTTTTGGCATCCTAGAAACCATGCCAGGCTGAGCCTGCGTGCATCATGGTTTCTTCTCAAAAGCCTTAGAGCCAGAGAGTGGCACACTCCACAGTGTAATGTGAAAAAGAGGAGATGCTCACCGAGTAGCTGTCATCACGTTTGCCAGCTGCTGCTGGATGGCCATCTTCCTTAACAACTTGAAACAAACCCAGGCCATATAAACCTCCCAATGTTTGGAGGTAGCATTTTCAGTTTCATTTCCATTTGTCTCGGTTTCCAAAATGCCAGGGTATGGTTGGTCCAAAACTCACTGCCCTGCTCTTCTGAATCATCTTACTCAAACGAAAGCAAATGAGTGGGTGTAGTCTCCCAACTGAACTCTGGGGAAGAGGGTCCTGCTCGGGTTTCAAACTCTACTTTATTCAAGCCACTGGGATCTTGCTTATCTTGGATACAGTTTCATATTTTTGAATAACTTCTCTCCCCTAGATCTACACTAGAATCTTTAGTCTGTGCTTTATTGTTGAATCTTGCTTTTGGAAAACATGTACAGAGACCTTTTGCTCTTCTTCAGATTAGCTTCACCAACAATGAGAATTCTGAGTTTAATGAAATCTAAGATGACTTCACTTTGCTGACAAAGTTTCATATACTCAAAGCTATGGTTTTTCCAGTAGTCATGTACAGATGTGACAGTTGCACCTTAAAGAAGGCTGAGCACTGAAGAATTGATGCTTTTGAACTGTGGTGCTGAAGAAGACTCTTGAGAGTCCCTTGGACAGCAAGGAGATCAAACCAGTCAGTCCTGAAGGAAATCAGTCCTGAATATTCATTGGAAGGACTCATGGTGAAGCTGGAGCTCCAATACTTTGGCCACCTGATACAAAGAGTTGAGTCACTGGAAAAGACCCTGATTCTGGAAAGGATTG
Organism: Budorcas taxicolor; assembly: GCF_023091745.1. Classification (NCBI taxonomy): domain Eukaryota; kingdom Metazoa; phylum Chordata; class Mammalia; order Artiodactyla; family Bovidae; genus Budorcas; species Budorcas taxicolor. The sequence continues at coordinate 120,553,309 of NC_068935.1, read as the reverse complement.
AGGGCAGGAAGAGAAGGGGATGACAGAGGATGAAATGGTTGGATGGCATCATCGACTCAATGGACACGAGTTTGAGCAAGGTCCGGGAGATAGTGAAGGACAGGGAAGCCTGGCGTGCTGCAGTCGTCCATGGGGTCCCAAAGAGTCAGACATGACTTAGCCATTGAACAACAACAAGATGACTTATTAAATCTTGACTATAAATTAGGATTATCATTGCTGTTGTTTAGTTGCTAAGTCATGTCTGACTCTTTTGGGACCCCATGGACTGTAGCCTACCAGGCTTCTCTGTCCATGAAATTCTCCAGGCAAGAATACCGGAATGTGTTTCCATTTCCTCCTCCAGAGCATCTTCCCGACCTAGGGATCAAACCCTCATCTCCTGCACTGGCAGGTGGGTACTTTACCACTGAGCCACCAGGAAGCCCATCGATTAGGATTACAAGCCCTTATTTCAGGTCAGAGGTTCTCAACCCTAGCTGCATATGAGACTCATCTGGATGGTTAAATGAGTTCCTGTGCATAGGACTCAGCCCAGGCCAACTGAACGTGGATCTCTGAAAGAGGGACCAAGGCATCAGGTTTTTAAAAAGCTTCTGGGTGACTCTATGTGCAGTCACAATTGAGAACCTCTCCTCCTGGTGCTTCTGGTCCTTCTAGCCTTGATGTCTCTCCCAGGAGACACCTGCTGTAAGAGGTGGTCCAGTCTGAAGATGTAAATAGCACCCTTTCCCTTTTCTCACTAATATGTACTAACAAATTGGACCTATGAATTGAGGCCATCATCCATTCTGCTGTTCTCTCTAGGGCTGTGAGGCAGCTGTCAGACACAAACAAAGATTTGGTGACCTAGGGTCCCTGAACAACCCTAATGTGGGAGCCATTTAACTGATGCTCTGTTCTTGCAGCTTCTGCCCTTGTTCTGTTTCATTGGCATTTCTAATCACGGATCAGTGTTTTGATCTGGTACCCTGAGGTACTTCTCACCAACTGATCATGTTTCTGGTAGCACATACTCCACTTCAGTGATGTCAAAGTATACATCATCACTAGCTTCATAGAGGCTGCTAACTCCCAGTGGACTGGTGGAACTTAGGAGGACCCTGGGCAAATGCAAACTGCAAACACATCAGTCACAAGACCCCTACTCCCATCTAGAAACAAATTACATTTCTGAAGAAACTGATGACGTGTCATTTATAACTGCATGCTTTCTGCATTTGGTAGACTTAAATAATGCTACATATGTTTGATTTTTCTCTCCAGTATATACACTTCTAACAGCGTATTCTCCACCAAATTTGCCACTTTGACTTCACACCTCATCCTGTCCCTTTTGGGTCATCTGGAGTAAATGTCGGGTCTGTTATGGCCTTGGTTTGTCTGGGTGACTCCTTTTCTTTACCATCTTTGATCTGATTTTTCTTGCTCAACACAAGTTTTGACATGGAGTCCAGCTGGATCTCACACTTTGGAACTCAGAGATGACTGATAGCACACTAGAATGTAGTCCAGGCACTGGGCCCTTGCTATGCTGGGGAAGGGACAGGACGGTCAGGAACTACTTCATGCATGACCTGACCTTTCCCTCTCTTTGTCTTCTACTCAGGAGAAAGCAGAGTTTTTTAAGTGATCAGAGAGGTGAAAGATGTAGCATACCCACATCCTCTGCCAAACAAACACACAGAATTGGTTCTTTACTTTATAATCCAAACCATCTGGAGGGTGAAGAAGAACTTGGCCGGTTGTCCTCTCCATTCAACTCATTTTGTGTGCCTGTGTCCAGCCCTTCTGCTGGTAGAGATCCACCTTCTGGAACCATTTCCCACATCTGCGCCCCTTCCCCATGTCCTTTGATCTTTTTAGCACCCCCGTACTCCACACAGTTCCTTTTTTTGGATGGGAGTGGGAGAAAGCTTTAAGTCCTGAAGGTGGAAGTGGACAGTGGAAGAGTTCATTGTGCTGCTGTGACCTGTGGGAGCTATAGTTCCAAAGCAGCCGGATGTTGCTGTGGAGGATAAGTTTCTGTTGGTGTATATTTTGAATCCAATTTTGCTGAAAGAGATCATGTCTCTTCAACTTTTAATTACACTTTTAAAAAGCCTTGAGATGTTTTAGGCTCCTCAAGTGGAGTGGAAAGGAACACACACACACACACACACACACACACACACACACACACACAACTATTCCTCCATTAATCCATTAATACCAGAGGTAACTCTGGTATTTCTTGTGTTGGCTGAGCCTGGTGCCTGTCTTTTACAGCAATGAATTTCCTCAGATGGTCTGTGATTTCTGTGTGCTCATGTTTTTGTTTGAGAAATTCTGTTTGTATGGCTGTGATGCTGGCTCTGATTATGGAGCTTGTTTGGAGGATTATGGGGCCACAGTGGAGTGGGGGATGTTTGGCTGTGTCTCTCCCTGATGGGGATTGCTGGCTTCCTGAGGCAGTTTTAGGGGGAGAATACACATTGCTGCTGTCCGCTGCTCAGCACAAGCCCTTGGAGAACATGTGACGAGAGAGAGTGGGAGAGGAGGAAAACACTCCAAATGTGTACATGTAGTCTTGAAATCACCCACCCAGAAGACTGTTCAGCTCCACTGGGAATGTCCCTTCTGTTCCACTAGTAAGTCGTATTGTGCTCATTGAACTCAGTCACTCAGCCATGTCTGACTCTTTAGGACTCTGTGAACTGTAGCCCGCCAGGCTCCTCTGCGCATGGGATTATCCCAGGAAGAATACTGGAGTGGGTTGCCATTTCCTCCTCCAGGGGATCTTCTCCACCCAGGGATTGAACCTGAGCCTCCTGCATTGCAGGCAGATTCTTTACCACCGGGGATTCTGAGCCACCGGGGAAGCCCCTGGTAATAAGTCACATACTATAGGTTGAAAAATAGTGACAGATGACCCTTATAACAACCCAGAGATTTTAATCTTTTATGAAGAACTATTTAAAAGTCAATTGATGCATCATGAATGGTATGGCCATTTTCCTGGAAGTATAATATTTTGTTAGGCACAAATGGCCACATGTTAATCGAATTTACCAGTTGATTCTGACTTGAGGTGCCCTTAGTTTGAAATGACTACTCTCTTAGTAATACACAGATCCTGGCTTACATGCAAAAACTTTACTTGTGGTTAGGATATAGTTTTGACTTCCCAGGTGGCACAGTGGTAAAGAATCCACCTGCTAATGCCAGAGATGTGAGTTCGATCTCTGGGTCGAGAAGATCCCCTGGAGGAGGAAATGGCAACCCATTCCAGTGTTCTTGCCTGGGAAATCCCATGGACAGAGAAGCCTAATGGGCTACAGTCCATGGGGTCACAAGAGTCAGACATGACTGAACACACACACACACACATACCTGATATAATTTGCCACAGTATGTGTCAAAATCTGCAACAAAATTTTCTTTTTAAAAAGAAAATCACAGATATCATTTAGAATTGTAGAACTATGTTACTTCCTTTGGAAAATTAATCATCAATATGGCATATGTGATAATTCCCTATAAACAACATTCAATTGGCTTCAGTCTCTTTATACTCAGAATAGGCTGTATTAGAAGGTGCTGTTTTCAAGGGAATGGGTACCAGCTCATAGCGAAGGGTGCCATCTACTGGATTTACTAACATTCCCTCTAACACCACCAGGAATTCTCTTTCAGGACTCTTGAATACTAACATTTCCTCCATTTCTGCGTTACTCCGTCCTTCCCCACTAGTAGCCCATTTTCACACAGCATAAACAGCGCACAGAATTCCCATGGAGCTGTGTAGCAGCTTCTGAACTGAATCCCAATGATTTTTTAAAAAATTTTTGGCTGCACTGGGTCTTCATTGCTTTGCACAGGCTTTCTCTAGTTGTGGTGGTGGGGCTTCTCATTGGAGTGGCTTCTCTTATTGCAGAACATGGGCTTTCGATTTTCGGGCTTCAAACTGAATCCCAGTGATGCTTGTGTCTTCTTGAGTGTGCACTAGTCACCTGCTTCTAATCAATAGAATGTGCCAAAGGGGATGGGATAGCCCTTCTCAAATTAGATTACAAAAGAGTGTGGCCTCTGTCTTGGGCTCAGCTTCTCTGGTGCCTCTTACTGGCCTGTTCTGATGAAGCCAGCTGCCATGACTTGTGAGCTACCCTATGGAGAGGTCCAGATGGTAAGGAACTGAGGGTAGCCTCTGGCCAGCAACCAGTGAGAAACTGAGGCCCTTATTGGAAATGAGACCCATAGCCCAACAGCTTGCGAGAAACACAGTCCTGCCAACACTCATGTGAGTGAGCTCAGAAGTAGATCCTTCCTCCATGGAACCTTCGGATGAGGCTGCAGCCCCAGTCAACATCTTGATCGCAGCACTGTGAGACACCCTGGTTCCTGACCCACACAAACTGTAACAAAATGAATGTTGTTTTGAGCTATTAAGTTTGGTGATGTTTTGTTATGCAGCAGTAGATAACTAATTCAAAGGCCAATGATGGCTCAGTAATTTTGATGGATTTTCCAAAGCTTCAAAGCTTCATGTGTTTTTATCATTAATTTTCAGTCGGAAGAATAAAACAGGAATACATTCTCTTGGTGAAAATAAGGACATTATAGATAAAGCCCTCTTCAACAGTAACCTGATCTAGGTCTCTCTCCCTGCAACCTCTCCACTCTTTATTATGAGTTTGGAGTGAATCTTTCTAAAACTTTCTATAAACATGCATGTGCTTGTTTTTACAAAAATAGCGCTCCCTTGCAATATCATTCACTTTTTTCACTCTCCCTTGCTTTTTTCCCACTCAGCCATCTCATTGTTTTGAAACCTACATTTTGATATATGTGGATCTAGTTCATTCTTAGCTATGAAATGAAAACAGCACATTTTACTTTTCTGTCTTGTACTGATGACCTTCAGTTGTTTCCACATTTTCACTGTTAAACACAATGCTGCAATGAACATCTCCTACTCGTCTATACCAGAGCTTGCTTTTCTGGGGCAGACACCTCCAAGGGCAAGTGGTGTTGGGGGGCACACCTTTAGTCTTAGCAACATTGCCAAATTGCTCGGCAAAATGGCTGTGTGAATTTACACTTCCTGTTTGCCCTAAACCTTGCCAGAATGTCATATTTTCCAGTCTGGTGGGAGAAGAATGACCTCTCGTTGTTTTAGTTTGCATTTCCTTAGTTATTAGTGAGGTTGAAAAATTTTTTATACATTTTTTGGCAGGTTTTCTCCCTTTTTTATAGGGTTCCTATGAGAGCAGTTGTGTGTGTGTGTGTAACAGGGGTTGGGGGAAGGGTGTGAATTTGAGCTTGGATACCAACTACCCAGCGGAGCTGCATTCCAGTTTTGAGAACGTGCACTGCCCATTGCTGATAGCACTGGGAGAGCTTGTGGGAGACTGAGATCACGTACAGCTTCTTTGGGAGTGAGATAGAGCCACTGGTTTCAGCTAGGAGGTTAATCTAGCCAGGCTTGGGGGTTATCCGGCACTCAGACTCTTCCCAACACTACTGTGTGAAGGCAAAAACAAGGGGGTTATGATGTTGGCTTAATTAATTGCCTCTGATTCAGCGCAAAATAGGTTGCTGCCACACTATGGGGGCAGGCAGAGAATGAATGGAACTCAGGAAGCTCTCCTCAGTAACAGTTAATAAAAGATGATCACATGCCTAAACAGACAAAACTGACAAGAGCAAGGACTCTCTGGAATTCAAGTTTGGGATGCCTCACACCTGTCAAGGCAAGAGGAGTTAGGATTGTATGATGTGAGGAGGGATACCTCATAACTAGTTGCAAAAACAAAGGCAATTGCTGATCCTTGAGTTTTCTTCCTTGCCCGATAGTATATTTATATATTTTAAAGAATTTCTCATATCGTTGACTGACTTCTCTCTCGGTATAGATGAAGAGGGATAAACTTGTGCTATTTAGGCCATAAGTTCCAGAACTGTGTTGGAATTAGAAGAGGAACAGATCTGATCCAAAGATCTTTATCTTGCAGCTGGATGCAGAGACTGAGGAGACCTTGGTCTCTCTTTGGGAAGTGAGATTGTATTTTATGTTGAAATGGGAAACAACCATGTTATTTTCGACAACAGAATTTTTGGAAGGGTATATATGGGAAGATGGCTTATGTGAATAATTAGTGACCAAAGGGATGGAATGTTTTGTGATGGATGTGTGGGAGATACTACCCAATATTCATTCCGCCCTCCTGACAGCAAGCATGATTACTTCTGGGCAATTCCCTAGGTGTGTACAATTTTGGTGGAATGATAGATTGAGGATCTGGTAGAACTCCTGCTCCAGAGGCCCCTGAAGTCTCCAGCTGCCAGATCTTTCCTCTAATTTCTGCAATAGAGCCAAAGTGTCAGCATGTTGCCCGAAGTATGTGAGGGTGACTCAGTCTTCTGGAACTTTTAATCCTTTAATCCTCAACAGAGTGAAGCCAATCAATTCATTCATTCCAGTGACTGTGCTGGGAAAGATTGTCAAGCTACTCCAGTTACAGAGCCTCTCTGGTTCTGTTTTGCTCCACTGCATGAATATACTTCAATGTATATATCCTTTCTCTATCCACATCTGGGGCTATCTCAAGTATTGCAGCTGTGAGGATTCTTTTTTGTTTTTTCCCCATTAATTTTACTTCAGTAACTTCAACTTTCTGTCCCTAGCTACTGAGTGGATAGATTTTTGTCACAATAGTGTTTATTTATAATACATTTAAATGTATACATTTTAATTTCTTTTTATTGCTCTTACTAGATACATATATTTCTAGGAAGAGACAAAGTCAGTTTATACCCCACTAAAAGAGAAAGTATATCTAAAGTTTAAGTAAAAGAGAAAAAATACCAAGCTATAAAACATGCAAAGTTGGGAAAATGTTCTAATAGCCATACCTAACGCACAAATTGTCTTTCATTGCCAGACATTGCACTTAGCTAAAACATTTAAAATTTAGTAAAAGTGAGATTATTTAATAAGATTTGTTTTGTTTTTGTAATTAATGTTAAGAATAAAAACAAAAATTGTAATGAAAATACACAAAGCAATGTTGGAGTACTTTTATAGCTTTTGATTGCATCATAGACCAAAAAACAGAATCAAGGTCCTTTGTTTTGTTGAGCGACTCAAACATTTGGTCAAATGCATTGCCTTTGGAAATGTCTGAACTGTCTTTTCTATCTCTTTGCTTGTTAATCTTTAAACTCACAGGGATTTCAGGGTCAACTTAATCAGTATGCTTCTGATTTATTGTCAAGTCACTGAAAAGTTACTTCTAAAATGTTAGTTCATGACAAATGAGATTTTTGAACCATTTAAAAATACTTTCAGGACCTTGTATTTAGAGACAAACAAGTCATATTTCTCTAGATGTCACTGGACTGAAATCCCAGCGAGGAGAGGTTTAACTTTAGAACTCTAAGAGTGAGAATAGATCTTCAACTTGAAAAAGCACGTCTTCTACCACCATTCTCCAGTGTTGTCCCACCTTATCTCCCGTTCTGTAGATGTGATATTTGAACTTTGATTTCAGTTTAAAAGCTATCCGAGTGCTCCTCTCTTTTTTAAATTGAAATACAGTTGCTTTATATATGGTGTTAGTTTCAGGTGGACAGCATAGTGATTCAGTTTTGGGTTTTTTTTTTTGCAGATTATATTCCAGTGTAGGTTATTACAAGAAAATGCTGTGAAGATTCTTGTACTTCACTTTTGGTGCAGATGTTCACTCATTTCTCTTGGGTATACACCCAGGAGTAAAATTACTATACTTGTAATGGAGATTAAACATGCATCTTTGACTTATTAAATCTAATGTTAAATGACAATTTTGCCTGTTCCCAGGGCCACAGGAACCATAGAACATCCCACTCTACCCCATCCTGGCCTATGTGCCTTTGTAGTTGTGTCTGTTAAGCCTCTCAAAATATAATTATTATTGTATTGTGCAATCAATATTTTATGCCTTTTATTTATTTTATTTATTTAAGTATAGAGTATTTACAATGTTGTGTTAGTTTCTGGTATATAGCAAAGTGATTCAGTTATATATATTCTTTTTCATATTCTTTTCCATTATACTATATTGAATATAGTTCCCTGTGCTATATAGTATGATGTTATTGTTCCTCTGTTTATACATGGTAGTTTGTATCTGCTAATCTGAAACTCCTAATTTATCCCTCCCCCCTTTCCTGTTTGTAACTATGTTTGTCTTCCGTGTCTGAGTTTGCTTCTGTTTTATAAATAAATTCGTTTATATTATTTTTCAGATTCTACATATAAGTGATATATATGATATTTGCTTTGCTTCACTTAGTATGATAGTCTCTAGGTCTATCCATGTTGCTGCGAATGGCATTATTCTTTTTATGGCTGAGTAATAGTCCACTGTGTATATGCCCCACATCTTCTTTATCTGTTCATTTATTGATGGATGTTTAGGTTGCTTCTGTGTCTTGGCTCTTGTAAATACATTTCACATTTGTTCTTGAAGGGTACTTGCACTGCGTACAGGTTGTTAGGTTGGCTGTTATTTTCTTTCATCTCACTGAAATTAACTTCCTCTTTTCTTTAGGCCTCTACTGTTTTTGCTGAAAGGTGCACTGTCAGTCTGTTTCTCCTCTGTAGGTGATATATTTTTCTGCACTTTTACTGGCTATGTTGGCCTTGATTACTTGGTTGACATAGTGCTTATCAGGTTTCTCTAGTGTAAAGTGACTCCCCCCAACCCCCTTGTACTCTTTGGAACAAGACTCTAAGAACAGCCCATGCTTAAGGGGTGGGAATTAAGCTTCACTGTCTTGAGGGGGAGTATCTACATAAATTACTTCTAATTCTTCATTATAGGAGATTTCTCTATTCTCCCTCATTAGTTTTTTTTTTTTCCAGTTGTTTATATGGACTCATGGATATTTATTTTATAAATATAACTTCAGATTGTAGTTCAGTATTATGTGATTTGTTTTGTTTCTCTTGCCCAAATTATTCCAGTTTTGACAGTTCATAGCTTATTCAGGTTGTGTCCTGTGTTCCATTGGCTCCCGTCATTTTCTTGGAGCACTCCCTTACTTTCTGGCACTGCCACATGCTTCAGGCTCACATTGTATTTTTCATCCCACCCCCCCCACCCCCATTTTTTTCTTGCAGATATTTTTAATCATGTATTTTATTTCTTTCAAGTAAGCTTTTTTTTTTTTTCAATTAATCTCTGAAGTTTTGCTAAGTCTGATCGTGCAGTCAGTTGTTTCAACTGCTTCCCACTCACAGTGACTTGTTTTTTTACATGTTTGGTTATTTTTTTGTGTTGTTGTTTAGTTGCCAAGTCGTCTCCGACTCTTTGCAACCCTATGGACTGTAGCCCACCAGGCTCCTCTGTCCATGGGATTCTCCAGGCAAGTATACTGGAGTGGGTTGCTTCATCAGGGGATCTTCTGACCCAGGGATCGAACCTGCATCTCCTACATTGGCAGGCAGATTCTCTACCACTGAGCCACTCCGGTTATTTTTATCTTGCTACTGCTGCTGCTAAGTCGCTTCAGTAGTGTCCGACTCTGTGCGACCCCATAGACGGAAGCCCACCAGGCTCCCCCATCCCTGGGATTCTCCAGGCAAGAACACTGGAGTGGGTTGCCATTTCCTTCTCCAATATATGAAAGTGAAAAGTGAAAGGGAAGTCGCTCAGGCGTGTCCGACTCCTAGCGACCCCATGGACTGCAGCCCACCAGGCTCCTCCGTCCATGGGATTTGCAAGAGTACTGGAGTGGGTTGCCATTTCCTTCTCCAATGCATGAAAGTGTAAAATGAAAGGGAAGTCGCTCAGTCGTGTCCGACTCTTCACGACCCCGTGGACTGCAGCCCACCAGGCTCCTCCATCCATGGGATTTTCCAGGCAAGAGTACTAGAGTGGGGTGCCATTGCCTTCTCCGATTTTTTTTTATCTTATACTATAATAATTACTGAAATTGAAATTTTATTTTAAAGATTCACTGAAGCCTAGGATGAAATTGATTTTCTCTAAAAAAAAAGTTTTCCATTTGTTTTTTTTTTCTTGGAGTAGACCCAATCTGGAACCATTTTAAATCAGGTACACAGCTCGAATTTCCCAGAACTACTCAGGCAGTGGGAACCTGAGCTGTAAGTTCATGGTCACAACTTTGCAGGGAAGAAATTATTTTCCTGCTCTAAATATCATCAAGCCAGTGGGGTCCCAGCTTAACATGGGAAAGACCTATTACTTTGTCTACCTTGGGTTGTTTTATGTCCAAATTTCCCTATTAAGCTGCTAAAATTGAAGCACAAGTGTTCCTTATTAGCAAATCCCTTGGGGTAAAGTGATTCTGAGCTTTGAAACTGTTTCTATAGACTCCTACTTTCTTTTGGATTTTGGCCTGGTATTTCCTTGCTTTTTCATTTGCTTTTAAGTGCTCTTCAGATTTAAAAAAAAATCTATTCATGTGTTCAGTGGTTTGTTATTTATTCATATCTTTTAGTTGATTGGTATAAATAATACAGCCCATCTTTCCTAGAAATAGCTTTTTCAATCTAGGGACACTTTCTTCAGTTCATAAAAATTCTCAGACATTCTCTCCTTAACTATTGTCACTTCCTGATTCTTTCTGGTTTCACTCTCTGGAACTTTCATTAAATAGGTTTTGGTTCCTTTCAACCTAGCCCCCAAGCTCTTAGTTTCTCATATTTTAAATCTTATCACTGTGTGGCCTCTGATGAGTGAACTCCTCAGCTGTCCTCCAGGTCATGAACTCACTTTTGCACCCATTCTCTTGTTTATCTCATCATGTTGGGCATCCATCAGTTTGTTTTCAGATTCATTCCCCAGCCTGTTGTGCTCTATTCCATCCATACTGCAAGGACCTTCCTATCCTACCATCCCTTCTATGTAAATTTGTGTATTTCTCTCCCTTTGTCTGGGCTTTGAGCAACGTCACCAGAGGGGCTCCTCCAAGCCCGCTGGGCTCAGGCGGCTCCTGGTGGTGCTTCCGGGTGAGCCCTTGGAAGAGAGACCCGCCCAGCCCCGCCTGGGGACCAGCCAGCCTGCCGAGGTCGGTCAGGTGGTCGCCCATCTTCCTGATGAGTTTCACCTGCTCACCCAGGACACGGCTCTCTCGAAAGTGACGGAGGTGGGGGCTGCGCGCGCAGAACCCCGGGCCTGCAGGTCCACGACGGCCCAGTTCGGGTGCTTGCCCCCGAGCTCGGTGGCCTCCACGGTGTCCTGGGCTTGACCCCACTCATCCTGAGATGTGCCTGCGGTCCTGGGAGAGGGCGCGGCCGCCTTGCTGGTCTTGCATTTTCAAGAGATGCTGGGCACCCTCGTGCTTCTCCTGGGCCAGCTCGCGGACAAAGTGGCCACCGCGCTCCAGAGCCACGTGGTCACGGTGGAAACAAGCCGAGAGAGAGGTTGGTGCGCGAGGCCTGCAGATGCAGGGTGACTAGGTGGTGACTGGGGTCTCCACCTCGGTGGAGTCATTCTGACGAATCTAGGAGGTCAAGGTCAAAAATGGTGGTGGTCCCAGTGGCTGAAGGGAGCTGAGGGGCTGATTCTGAAGGTTGTGACTGGAAAAGAGGTTGGAGGGTGGTTGGAGCCTGGAGCAAGGGGCATCCCTGGGTCTGTTCCATGCAAACAAACACTGCTGTAGCAAGAGACATCCACGGACCGCCCAGTGCACTGCCTCTGTGTTATTTTTAAAATTATCAAGATTTCTGTCTGTTCTTGATTCATAGCACCTGCTTTTGTTTGTTGATTTTAAATACACTTATTTTAAAATTCTTTCCAAACTGTTAAATTATTTCTTTTATATGATTCCTCTTAGATGTCGGCTTCCTTTTGTGGTGTTGGGCCTTTGTAGTTTTTTTTTTTTTTTTTTTCTTTTTTTGAATGCCTACCGTCATGGTGGCTTTTTTTCTCTCCCACTGACTGTCCCTGGAAAGTGCTTTTGTGATTGCTTCAGCCCAGTGTCTTGAGGACCAAAGTCAGTTGCTCAGGGATTTTGCTCTGTGGACATATACCACAGTTCCAAAGCAGGAGCCGCACAACATGTCTACCTGGTGGCTGACCGTGCACATCTCTGCTTTCTTTCTCTGTCACTGAGCAGTTGATTTTTAGCTCCACTCCCCAATGGATAGCTAGGATTTATTCACTCTCAGATATAGCTGGGGGCCATGAGCAGTTTCCCCACTGGGAATGGGGTTGTGGTGGAGTCCTTCCTCCTGGGTTGGATTTGAAATTCCAGACTTGTGGTCAAAAGGTACCAACTTACAGTTGTAAAATAAGTACCAGAGAGGTAATGTACAATATCATGACTGCAGTTAACATTGCTGTGTAATATATTTGAAAGTTGGTAAGAGATTAGGTCTTAAAAGTTCTCATGACAGAGCAAAACACACTTCTTTCTTTTTTTTGTATCTATATAAGCTGATGAATGTTAACTAAATTTATTATGGTAATCATTTCACAATTATGTAGGTCAAGACATTATGCTGTACACCTTGAATTTGTACAGTGCTGTGTGTTAATTATATCTCATTAAAACTGAAAAAATGAAAAAACAGAACAAAACAAAGCAAAAAAGCAATCCCACACTTTACTGTCTGGGTCAGGTCCTTCCTTCCTTATTGCTTACTTCCTTACTGCTGTGGGCTTCCACTTCCTTTCTAGTCCATGATTTAAAAAATCATGTCCCCCGAGTATTTTTGAAACACTTTGTCATTTTTACATTTTGAAACAGAGTGCAGGAAGTTTAGCATATTTTCACCCTGAGTCAACACAGTTTTTAACCAAAATGTAGTCTAAAGCCTTGCTGCTCAAGTGCCTTCTGTGGAGTGTGTTTATTTTTTATTTTTGTACAATTTTAAAGCTTCCTTACCATTTACAGTTATTACAAAATACTGGCTGTATTCCCATGTTGTACAGTATATTCTTGTAGCTTATTTTGTTTTTTTAAATTAATTATTTCTAACTGTGTTGGGTGTTCTTTGCTGTGTGCTGGCTTTCTCTAGTTGGGGGGGGGGGCTCTGCTTCGTTGCAGTGTGTGGCTTCTCATTGCAGTGGCTTCTCTCACTCTTTTTTTTTTTTGAACTTTTTAGTTTGTATTGGAGTATTGCCGATGAACAGTGTTGTGGTAGTTTCAGGTGAACAGAAGGGACTCAGCCATACATATACATGTATCCATTCTCCCCCAAACTCCCCTCCCATCCAGGCTGCCACACAACATTGAGCGGAGATCCCTGTGTTATACAGTAGGTGCTTGTTGGTTATCCATTTTGGATATAGCAGTGTGTACATGACCATCCCAAACTCCTTAACTGTCTCCCCCTGGCAACCATAAGTTCATTTTCTAAATCTGTGAGTCTCTGTTTTTTTTTAAGTGCATTTGTATCCTTGCCTTTTAGATTCTACATATAAGGGATGTCATATGATGGCTTCTCCTGTTTGACTTCACCCATGATGGCACTGTCTGGGTCCATCCATGATGCTGCAAACGGCGTTCTCTCCTTCTCACGACTGAGTCGTGTCCCGTTGTATACATGTACTACATCTCTATCCATTCCTCTGTTGATGGACATTTAGGTTACTTCCATGCCTTGGCTGTTGTAAACAGTGCTGCTAGGAACATTGGGGTATCCTTTCGGATCATGTTTTTCTCAGGCTCTATGCCCAGGATTTGGATTGGAGGGTCATATGGTAGCTCTATATTTAGTGTTTTAAGGAACCTCTCCAGCATTTGTTGTTTGTGGATTTTTTGACGATAGCCATTCGGACTGGTGTGAGGTGATATCTCATTGTAGTTTTGATTTTCATTTCTCCAATAACGAGTGATACTGAACATCTTTTGTGCCTATTAGCCATCTATCTGTATGTCCTCATTGGAGAAATGTCTGTTTAGGTCTTCTGCCCATTTTTTGAGTAGGTTGTTTGTTTTGATGCTGTTAAGCATCATGAGCTGTTTGTAAATTTTGGAGGCTAATCCCTTGTAGGTCACATCATTTACAAATACTTTCTCCCAATCTGTGGGTGGTCTTTTCACTTTGTTTATTGTTTCCTTTCCTGTGCAAAAGCTTTTGAGTTTGAGTAGGTCCCATTTGTTTATTTTTGTTTTTATTTCCATTATTCTGGAAGATGGATTGAAAAAGATGTTGCTGTGATTTATGTCAGAGAGTGTTCTGCCTATGTTTTCCTCCAAGAGTTGTATAGTGTCTGGTCTTACATTTAGGTCTTTATCCATTTTGAGCTTATTTTTGTGTATGGAGTTAAAGAATGATCTAATTTCATTTTTTTTAAAATGTAGCTGTTCACTTTTCCCAGCATGCTGTGGCTTCTCTTGTTGTGGAGCATGGATTCAGGACGTGGGCTCAGTCATTTTGGCGCACAGGCCTAGTTGCTCTGTGGCATGTGGGATCTTCTCAGACCAGGGAATCAAAGCCACGTCCCAGCTTTGGCAGGTGGATTCCTATCCATTGGACCACCAGGCAATTCCCCGTGTAGCTTATTTTATTTCTAATAGTTTTTCCTCTCACTCACCCACCCCTATATTGCCTCTCCCTACCCTCCCCACTCAGAGGTTAAAGCATCTGCCTGCAATGTGGGAGACCTGGGTTCGATCCCTGGGTCAGGAAGATTCCCCTGGAGAAGGAAATGGCAACTCACTCCAGTATTCTTGCCTGGAGAATCCCATGGACGGAGGAGCCTGGTGGGCTACAGTCCATGGGGTCGCAAAGAGTGGGACTCGACTGAGCGACTTCACTTTCACTTTCACCCTCCCCACTGGTAACCACTGGTTGGTTTTCTCAGTCTGTGAGTCTGCTTCTTTTTTGTTATATTCACTAGTTTCTTGTATGTTTTAGATTCTGTGGAGTGTGTTTTAAATTCGGAATCTCAGGCCTCCCTGAGACCTGGTGGATCAGAAACGGCTCTTTGACAAAAGGCCCAGGTTCAGGTTTGAAGAGCACTCCTCTAAAGGTCAGTTAGTTTCTGTATTACCAACCAGGACAAGATGAGGAGAGAGGAGAGAAGCTTTTATTTACTTAAATTTCACCTCTTCTTCCCTTTCCTGCCACTTCCATGTTGATATATCTTGAATTTTTATTACAGTTTGCTATTAAAGGCCATAATGCTTATATGCAATAATAATAATTTTTTTTTTTTTTTTGCAGCTTGTGGGGTCTTAGATTTCCATCCAGGGATTGACTCCCCTGGGCCTTTGACAGTGAAAGTGTGAAGCCCTAACCATTGGACTGCCAGGGAATTTCCCCCATCACTTCTTTCAGTTTTATTTTTTTCCTTGTTGAGGTTCCCTTGGAGCTTCTGATATAACATTTTTGAGTCCTTTATAATATGAAAATGGTCTTTATTTTGCCTTCATTCGTTGACAATATGAATATAGAATTCAAAGTCCAAAGATGCTTTCCTTTGGCACTTTGCAGGTATTTATTATCTTCTTGAATCTATAAAAAAAAAGAAAAATAGAAAAGAAACCTTTTTATCATAAAAAAATAACTTTACAGGAAAGTAGAGGGAATGAAACAATGAACTCCATGTGTTTATCTCTTGACTTCAGCAATTAACATTATTTTTGCATCTGTTTGCTGACAGGAAATCTCAGGTCAACCCCATTCTCTTTTCCTTCCAGATCTTTTTGTTCTGGTAGCTTTTAGGGAACTCTTTATCCTTCTTGTTCTGAAAGTTTGCTGCAGTGTCTAGATGTGTCTTTCAAAAATTATTATTACTGATTAGCACTCAGAGATTCTTTCAATCCAAGGCCTTGTGTTTGGATTCAATCCTGGGAATTTCTTGACTGTTACTATTCTTTGGATGTTGCTTCAGTTATCTCCTTTTGGAAATAACTTTTAGAGGAATCTTGTAACTTGTAATCTTGAATCATTCCTCCCATCCGCCTTTACAATTCTCTTCATTCTTTCCATCCCTTTAGCTCTTTGTGTTGTATCCTGGGAAAGTTTCTCAAGGCAACCTTTCAGCTTACAAATTTATCCTTCAACTGTGTACACACTGCTACTCACTTATATAGTTCAGCAGCTACGTTTTCTGGTTCCTCAGCTTTTGATATTTTAAGGTTACCATGCTTGGTTGTGGACTTCCGTCCTATAGGAAAGTTTTCCTGGCTGCATCCTAGGAGGAGATGACTTTCCAGCAGGCCTAATTTGCAGAGGGGCTGGCTACATAGGAGCATGGTATGACCCTGGCCTTCCAGTGGTGACGGCCACCATCCTTTTTAGGTGAGTTCAGTTCAGTCGCAGTCGTGTCTGACTCGTTGCGACCCCATGAATCGCAGCACGCCAGGCCTCCCTGTCCATCACCAACTCCCGGAGTTCACTCAGACTCACATCCATTGAGTCCGTGATGCCATCCAGCCATCTCATCCTCTGTCGTCCCCTTCTCCTCCTGCCCCCAATCCCTCCCAGCATCAGAGTCTTTTCCAATGAGTCAACTCTTCGTATGAGGTGGCCAGAGTACTGAAGTTTCAGCTTTAGCATCATTCCTTCCAAAGAAATCCCAGGGCTGATCTCCTTCAGAATGGACTGCTTGGATCTCCTTGCAGTCCAAGGAACTCTCAAGAGTCTTCTCCAACACCACAGTTCAAAAGCATCAATTCTTCAGCACTCAGCCTTCTTCACAGTCCAACTCTCACATCCATACATGACCACAGGAAAAACCATAGCCTTGACTAGACGGACCTTAGTCGGCAAAGTATTACCTCTGCTTTTGAATATGCTATCTAGGTTGGTCATAACTTTTCTTCCAAGGAGTAAGTGTCTTTTAATTTCATGGCTGCAGTCACCATCTACAGTGATTTTGGAGCCCCCCAAAATACAGTCTGCCACTGTTTCCACTGTTTCCCCATCTATTTTAGGTGAGGAGGGCCTTAATTGTAAGCGACAGAATCCAATAGCTACTTTAGACAGAAAAAGACTTTATTTCTACTTCTTATCGAAGGATTTAATAAAGTGCTTAGCACTAGTACACTCTGTACCTTGATTAGCTTTTATATATGTATACACTTGTGTAATTACCATCCAGATCAAAATATAGATTATCCCCAGCCTTCCAGAAGTTCTTTGTGTCTCTTTCCAGTCAGTATTCATCCCATCCTCCCACCAGAGGTAATCATTTCCTCTATTTATATTACCACTGATTACTTTTTCCTGTTGTTGAATATTACAGAAATGTAACTACACCATGTGTGCTTGTCTGATCTCCATTGCTGAGGGTGTGAAATTCATCCTTGTTGTTGTGTATATGTTGTTTATCCTTTTATATTGCAGTGTAACATTCTGTTGAATGAATAGGTCACAATTTATATATCCATTCTCCTATTTCTAGACATTTGGTTTTATCTCTCTTTTCTAATTCTGCTGGCTGAAGCTTCTGTGAACATTCTCATTTGTGTCTTTGGTAAACATATGCATTTATTTCCTTTGGGTGACAAACCCAGGAAAGACAGTGTTGGGTCATAGACTGGGCATATGTTTAGCTTAGTCAATACAGTTTTTTTGAAAGTTGATTGTACTATCGGCAATGTATGAGAGTTCCAGTTGCCCCACATCCTTGCTGGTGCCTAGTGAGTCTTTTTATTTTTAGCCATCCTGGTGAGTGTGCTGTGGTGTCTTATTGTGCATTTAATTTGCATTTCTCTGATGAGTAATGATGTTGAGCACGGTGACAGATACAGAGTTTCCCAAAGTTTCCACAACATCTCCCATCATCTTACAATGGAACTGTGGCACTCTTCCCATTCAAGATGGAGTCCACGTGCCCTCCTCTTGAGTCCTGTGACTCTGGAGGAAGTGGTAACATGTAACTTCTGAGAGTCGGTCCTAAAAGGCATTACAGGCGTACCTGTTTTCACTGAACTCTGTTTTATTGTGCTTCATAAAGTTTTGTTTTCAATAAATTGAAGGTTTGTGGCAACCCTGCAGTGTCAGATGATGGTTAGCATTTTTTAGCAATAGAGTGTTTTTAAATTATGGTATGCACACTTTTTTTAGACATGCTATTACACACTTAGTAGACTACAGTATAGTGTGCACTTAACTTTTGTATGCTATTGGGAAACCGAAAAAATTGTGTGACTCTCGTTATGGCAATATTTATTTTATTGTGGTGGTCTGGAACTGAACCCCCAATATCTCTGAGGTGTGCCCACTTGCTTGGGACACCTTCTTGGAGCCCTGAGCTTCCACAGAAGCAGTTCAGCTAACCTGATGTCACCATGCTGTGAGGAAGCCCAAACTAGTCCGAAGAGACCATGTGGAGAGATCCTGAGACTACATGAGAAAGATTCCCAGCCAGCCTGCAGTTCTGACCACCATTTGGGTGTAGCTACATAAGACACCCCAAGTCAGAACCTCTCAGTTCAAGACATTCTCCAATATTTGCTGTTCTCAACTGGAGGAGATTTTGGTCCCAAGGGACATTTGAGAATGGCTAGAGACATTTTTGGTTGTCACAGCTTGGTGGGGGGCTATTCCTGGCATCTAGTGGGTAGAGACCAGATGCTCCTAAATATCCTACAGGATGCAAGACATCCCCCCTCCAAGAATTATCTGGCCCAAATGTCAGTTGTGCTAAGGTTGAGAAACCCTACTTTAAGCCACATAATCCACTAAGTTTGGGGATGTTTTGTTCCACTGCAAAAGTGCTAGAACAGGGACTTCCCTGGTAGTCCAGTGACTAAGACTTCACATTCCCAATGCAGGGGTCTGGCTTCCATCCCTGGTCAGGGAACTAGGTCCCACATGCCCCAAGCTAGATCCCAGATGCTGCAACTGAGAGTTCGCATGACACAACTGAAAAGATCCCACATGTCACAACTAACACCCAGCGCAGCCAAATAAAAATAAATATTAAGAAAAGTACTAGAACAAATACCCAAGCAGAAAGGGAATTTGTTAAAGAAAATTAGATAGTTCACAGATCTCTGAGAGGGCCAGAGTATTGGGCTTAAAGGCTACTCATCCAGGAATAATGGTCAAGCCACACTACATGGTGAAAACTGCTGGACATGGACCCAGAGTTTTCTGTCTGAGGTGCTGAGGACTGGATACCAGGACCTCTCCATGCTGGAAGCCAGTGCCACCCCACCAGGAAGTGGGTTCCAGGTGTTTTCTGCTTCTTCACATTGGTCACTTTTGAATCAGAGTCTTACGTTGGCATGTCTGATGGAAGAACCCTAAATCACGTGTGAATCTGCCTGACCTGTCTGCAAGAGAAGCTGACAAAGCAAGTTTTCTGGCTTCTGCTATGGAGGCAGGACCAACTCAGGAAAGGTGTTCCAAAGATGCTGGGAAGCCACAACCTTGACAGAATTCCCTGATAATATGTTGTTTTAAATCTTGCTGTAAATATGATTGATGATGGCTGCAGAATAACACCCATGATGACTCTACCGTAACTTCCCGATTCTTTTGATAATACATTTGGATTATTTTTATGTTTTTTGTTGTTGTTGTGAACTTATTTTAAATAATGCTGTGATATTATCAGACCTTTGGGCCGGAAGTTTTACTTTAGAGATTTTTTTAATACTAAAGAAATAACTTGTGAAAACTGCAGTTTATTATACAAAGGTCCTTACAGCTTTATTATTTTTAACTGCTGAAAACTGAAAATAGCGCAGACATCTAAAACCATGGAACGGGACTTCCCTGGTGGTCCAGAGCTAAGACTCTGCACTCGCAGCGCAGGAGGCCCAGATTTGATCCCTGATCAGGACACTAGATCCCACATGCTACAAGTCAGCTTCCACATGCCACACAAAGATCAAAGATCCCGCATGCTGCAACTAAGACCTGGCACAGCTAAATAAATTAATCAATCAAAAAATAAAACTGTGGAACAATGGACTGATTTGTAATATAACAAATTCTACAATTTCCTGGGATGGTAGTAATTCTAAATATTAGGCCATATTTGTCTCTGTTTGTTTATATTCGGTCAGACCATGTGTCCAGTTTACTTTGAAAAATGTAGTCACTGTGACTGTGTAATTTTGTTCTAATGGAATTTTACAATAAAAATAATGACTTTGTGTTCTGTTGGGCTAATACATGGAAAGTGGGTACAAAATGTTTTATGGAGGAAACCAAAATATAAGAGTCTCGATATATTCATTACAGCCATGTAAAGTTAGTGTTTGCATAATGCGAAGAGTCATGAGAAGGTTGCCTTTTGTTTTGGGTTTGTAAAGTTGTTTAACTATAGAAAAATAAAAGGAAATTCCCCAGGGTTTGTATTAACCGCTCAGCATCTGGAGAGCTTGCCCAATAGGTGGCACTACTGGATAGGAGCAGATAGAAACTTTTCCAGGCTGCCTTCAAGCGGTGTTTTTCAAACTTCCATTGGCATCAGAAAATGACCTGCTTCAAACACAGCTTGCTGGGCCCTTCCCTTAAATGCTCTGATGTAGTAGGTTTCACACGTGGCCCAAGAGTTTGCATTTCTAACAATATTCCAGGAGAAGCTGACACTGCTGGTCTGGGGACCATGATTGAGAAACGTTGCCTTTGCATGGAGCTCCTTGGAGTGTAGAAGAGTCAAAACAGATTTCTTCTCTCCTTCTTCATAGCAGTCCCCAGCTCACCTCACTGCCACGGCCACCCAGTGTTAACAGAGGAGTAGGGTGGCCACTCCGAGGTGGGGGGTTCCTGCTTGACCCCCTCCATCCTGTCTTCCATTTGAAGGGAGCGAAGTGGAGGGAAGGCTCTTCCTCTGTTGCTTTCCGGAGGCACCGACAGACCTCACACTGGGGTCCTGCACTGGCCAACACGGTGAATGACTGGTGGCCTCAGTTGCCACCCGATGGAGAGGATGGGGTGCCTCCTGTCCCTCAGTAGGCATCTTGGAGTCCTTTGCACCCCCACTTCCCCTACTTCTGTAAACATGGATCTTACTACGCACCTAAGTCTGGGTTAGCTCATTCCAGGCTTTGCGTGTCTTGTGCCCTAACTACTGAAGAAAGAGCTTGTCCTCCACCTCATAGAAATTCAAGCAAAATTCACCACTGTATTTTTCAAAAGCTCTCTCCTCTCAAACTTTCAACCTCTCCTCTCCCTAGTTTTACTCTCTCCCCTGAGCTTCACCTCACTTCCTACTTCACTAAGAACACAGAAAGAAGTAAAATTTCCATGAGTTCCCAGCACCAGAGCCACCCTCCCCACTGCATCTGGCCCCGTATACTGTACTTCCTCCCCAGTGAGATGGATGACTTGTTGATGCTCTCAGCCAAGAGCGCTCCCTCCGCTTGTACACTGGATCCATCTCCTCCCAAGGTCTTGGCTGCTGCAGTACTCCTCTCTACTGCATTGCCAATTTCCCTCTATTTACTGGACTGTTATTCCTTCTGTATTAAGTAGTAGAGTTGCTTCTGTCCATTATCTCCAGTTTTTCTGTTACTTTTCTCACACGAGCCCACCCAGTCACGTTTTGTCCCCATCTCTCTACCAGAACTACCCTGGTCACAAATGACCCCAGGTGGCTGAGCCCAGTGGTCACGCCTCAGTCCTCAGCAGCAGCACTTGACAGGATGGTCACTTTCTCGAAACACTTGCTTCCTTGGTTCCCGCAATACCCCAGTCACCTCTTATGTCTTCTCTTTTTTTTTTTCCAAACAAATTTTTATTGAAGTATAGTTGATTTACAGTGTTGTGTTGCAGAAAAGTGATTCAGTTTTTATATATTCTTTTTCAGATTCTTTTCTATTATAGGTTATTGAATATAGTTCTCTTTGCTGTACAGTAGGTCCTTGTTGTTCATCTATTTTAGATATAGCAGTGTGTATTCCTGGTGGCTCAGACAGTAAAGAATCTGCCTGTAATGCAGGAGACCCAGGTTTGATCCCTGGGTCAGGAAGATCCCCTGGAGAAGGGAATGGCACCCCACTCCACAGTTCTTGCCTGGAGAATTCCATGGACAGAGGACCCTGGCAGGCTACAATCCATGGGATTGCAAAGAGTCAGACACAACTGAGCAACTAACACACACAGTGTGTCTCTGCTAATCCCAAACTCTTAATTTATTCCTCCCCACTTTGGTAATCATAAATTTGTCTTCTATGTCTGTGAGTCTTTTCTGTTTTGTAAATAAGTTCAGTCGTATCATTTTTCTAGATTCCATGTATAAGTGACATTATATGTCTTTCTCTGTCTGACTTACTTCACCTAGTACAATAATCTCTAGGTCCATCCGTGTTGCTGAAAAGGGCATTATTTCATTCTTATGACTGGTATCCCACTGTGTAATACATATGTTCCACATCTTTATCCAATCATCTGTTGGTGGACATTTATTGTCTTTTCTTTTTGATCACTCTCTCATCCTGTTTGCTGCTTTCTCTTCATCTTCCCAACTTCCAAATGCTGAAGTGCCAGGTAGTTCAATCCTTGGACCTCTTTTGTGTCCACTCTCACTTTCTGAGTGATCTTATTTAATGCCTCTGGGCCTTAAATACCACCTACATGCTGATAACTCTCCAATTTCTGTCTCCAGCTTGGACCTCACTCCCAAACTCCAGACCCGTATATCCAGCTGCCCACATGGTCTCTCCACTTTGATATGTGTTAGGCATCCCCATTATCTGTCCCAAATAAGAGTCTTTGATATATATACCAACCCCACTCCAAGCTACTCCTGCAAACTTCACCCCCTCAGTTAGTGGTAGCTCTCCTAGTTCAAAGCCCCAAATGTCAGTGTCATTCTTGATTTCTTTTTCTCCCAACCCAGCAAATCTTCTTGGTCCCATCTTCAAACTGTATCCAGAATTCAGCTGCTTCTTGTTGACCTTTGTCCCTCCCCTAACTGCCACCATGCTGAACCCAGCCCCGAGCATCTCTCACCTGGATTATTGAAACAGACTCCCAGGTGGGCTCTTCGCTTCTGTCCTTATCCACCTGCATTCTCAACACAGCAGCCAGTAATCTCATGAAAACCCCAGTCAGATCAGGTCCTTCCTTTGTTGAACCCCGCCTCCATTTTATTCAAAATAACACCCAAGTCCTTAGGAAGACCTACTAGGCCGCACGTGCTCTGCCCGCTAGGGTTCTAATCTCCTCCATTCCTCCTCTCCTTGTTCACTCCAGCAGCGTGCTTGCCATGCTTCACTTCAAGGCCTTGCAACTTGCTTCTCACTCTACCTGTATTTCTCTTTCCTGGGTATTTATTTGTATGACTCTCTCTCTCTCACACACATTCTGAAAGTTTCCCCCCCAAAGCTCCCTTCTCAGCAGACTTTGACAGAGCAGCTTGGTGTCGCAAGTGGAGGTGGCAGGATTGAGTCAGGGTACGTATGATCTGGGTGGGCCTGGCCAGACTTAGTCTGGAGAGGCCAGCTGCATGGAGGGAGGTTTTCTTTGAGCAAGTGTGCTAGACTGAAGCAAGAGAAGCAGCTGGGGCCAGACTGAGGTTATTTCAGAATGTAGCTCTGGACTCTGATCATTCCTTTTAGGCCAGAGCCAGGAGAAGTCAGAAGTTTTTTGTGTGTGTGGGGGCAGGCCTATGTATTCTTTTTGTTTCAAGAGGCATCATGGTGTTACCCAAGGCCCAGTGAAATAGGGGTCAAAATAACTGATATCAGAGCTTTGGCACTTACTAATGATGTGATATTGGGCAATTCACTAAGCCTCAATTTCTTCATCTGATAATGGGGAGAATAACATCAACCAGCTACATTCTCTCAGGACTTGGATGAGGGCCATATGCGATGATGCTTGTGAAAAAGTCCATCAATTCAAAATTCTGTTCAGCTTCTAAGGCTTGCTATTCTCATTGTAACCAGCATGAGCTTCTCCACAAAGTTTAGCATATAAGCATGCTGCATCTCTTTTATTTTTTTGCAAATTCAGTCGAGAGAGATGCAGGAGCCTCTGTGCCAGGTGGACAGGAAATCCAGCATTAGCCTCGCAGGCTTCTCCACGGCCCTCTGGGCGGTCTGAGAACACAGCCTCACACAGTCCGAACGAAAGATTCCAGCTGGCTGCTGCCTGGTGCTGCCCTTGCTCCCTCCAGGCGCCGCAGAGAACACCCGTCTTCCGGGTCACTGGCCAGTGCCGTTGCTCCTCCGGGCCAGCGTGCTGCACTCCCTGGGTGATGGGCTCCTGGTACAGGCTTCCAGAGGTTACAGTTCTTAGTGTCCCATCCCATAGCCACACCAGTTAATCCTTTCCAGCGCCTGGAGGCCCTAGAAGTGCTGGGCCCAGGCTGGCCCAGCAGCTCTTGCTTAGTGCAACTCAGAATGCTTGCCCTCTTTCCAGTCCCGAGGATCGCCACGGCACCAGAGGGCTCCTCGTATGTCCCCAAAGACAATGGAGGGGCTGTCCCCTCTCATACCCTCTCTTAAGACCTTCATGTCTTCTGCATGCCCCCATCCCCACCCCACCAGGCAACTTCACTCTTTGACCCTGAAACACAAGAGGCTGATGACTTCCTTTTCCTGGACATCAGCAGTTGGTTTCCTCCAACAAGACACAGCCTTTCAAAAAGGTAAGCTTATTTCTGTCACATAGCCTCCCCCTCCCTGTTTTGAGAATTATCTTCCTAAAGGTTACTACGGGAACTAGTTGACTGAGCCCAAACCCCAAGCTTATCCTCTTATAGAACATTGTGACATATATATATACACACACACGTATAATATTATATATAGTATAAACATATATCTATAAATTTTTGTCCTAACTACTCTCTTTCCTCCCTCCCTTGATATATCCTCTGACATTCTGTGCTCTCCCACAGATTTTGCTGCAGCCTTTCTTACTATAACAAAAGCAGACACCACTAAGAACCTGGTGTGACCCCTTCTCTAAGACCAGGGATGGTTCAGAATTTGGCTCGAAAGAGAAGATCAATTTTCCACAGAGTTAAAATGTAGGCTTTAAGCATTCATTTGTACACTTAAAAAATGGCCACTTTATTGAGATAGAATTCACACAGTGTACAATTCACCCATTTAAAGTGTACATAATTCAGTGGTTTTTAATATATTCACAGATAGGTGCAACCATCACTACAAGTCAATTTTAGAACATTGGAATTACCTTAAAAAGAAACCCTGTATCCTTTAGTTATTCCCCCCCATCCTTCCTTCCCAGACCACAGTTCAGTTCAGTTGCTCAGTCATGTCCGACTCTTTGTGACGCCATGGACTGTAGCACGCCAGGCTTCCCTGTCCATCACCAACTCCCGGAGCTTGCACAAGCTCATGTCCATCAAGTCGGTGATGCCATCCAACCATCTCATCCTCTGTCGTCCCCTTCTCCTCCTGCCTTCAATCTTTCCCAGCATCAGGGTCTTTTCAAATGAGTCAGTTCTTTGCATCACGTGACCAAAGGATTGGAGTTTCAGCCTCAGCATCAGTCCTTCCAATGAATATTCAGGACTGATTTCTTTTAGGATTGACAGATTGGCTCTCCTTGCAGTCCAAGGGACTCTCAAGAGTCTTCTCCAACATCACAGTTCAAAAGCATCAATTCTTTGGCACTTAGCTTTCTTTATGGTCCAATCCTCACATCCATACATGACAACTGGAAATACCATAGTTTTGACTAGACGGACCTTTGTCGGCAAAGTAATTTTTATTTTTTAATATGCTGTCTAGGTTGGTCATAACTTTTCCACGGAGCAAGTCTTTTAATTTCATGGCTGCAATCACCATCTGCAGTGATTTTGGAGCCCCCAAAATAAAGTCTGTCACTGTTTCCCCATCTATTTTCTATGAAGTGATGGGACCAGAAGCCATGATGTTAGTTTTATTAATGTTGAGTTTTAAGCCAGCTTTTTCACTCTCCTCTTTCACTTTCATCAAGAGGCTCTTTAGTTCCTCTTCACTTTCTGCCATAAGGGTGATGTCATCTGCATATCTGAGGTTATTGACATTTCTTCTGGCACTCTTGATTCCAGCTTGTGCTTCATCCTGCAAGGCATTTTGCATGATGATGACCTGAATCAAATCCCTTATGATTATGCAGTGGAAGTGACAAATAGATTCAAGGGATTAAATCTGATAGAGTGCCTGAAGAACTATGGACAGAGGTTCATGACGTTGTACAGGAGGCAGTGATCAAGACCATCCCCAAGAAAAATGAATGCAAAAAGGCAAAATGGTTGTCTGAGGAGGCCTTACAAATAGCTGAGAAAAGAAGAGAAGCTAAAGGCAAAGGAGAAAAGGAAAGATACACGCATCTGAATGCAGAGTTCCAAAGAATAGCAAGGAGAGACAAGAAAGCCTTCCTCAGTGATCAGTGCAAAGAAATAGAGGAAAACAATAGAATGGGAAAGACTAGAGATCTCTCTTCAAGAAGATTAGAGATACCAAGGGAACATTTCCTGTAAAGATGGGCTTGATAAAGGACAGAAATGGTATGGACCTAACAGAAGCAGACGGAGAAGGCAGTGGCACCCCACTCCAGTACTCTTGCCTGGAGAATCTCATGGACGGAGGAGCCTGGTGGGCTGCGGTCCATGGGGTCGTTAAGAGTCGGACACGACCGAGTGAATTCACTTTCACTTTTCACTTTCATGCATTGGAGAAGGAAATGGCAACCCACTCCAGTGTTCTTGCCTGGAGAATCCCAGGGACGGGGGAGCCTGGTGGGCTGCCGTCTATGGAGTTGCACAGAGTCGGACACAACTGAAGCAACTTAGCAGCAGCAGCAACAGAAGCAGAAGATATTAAGAAGAGGTGGCAAGAATACAAGAAGAACTGTACAAAAAAGATCTTCATGACCCAAATAACCATGATGGTATGATCACTGGACTAGAGCCAGACATCCTGGAGTGCGAAGTCAAGTGGGCCTTAGGAAGCATCACTATGAACAAAGCTAGTGGAGGTGATGGAATTCCAGTTGAGCTATTTCAAATCCTAAAAGATGATGCTGTGAAAGTGCTGCACTCAATATGCCAGCAAATTTGGAAAACTCAGCAGTGGCCACAGCACTGGAAAAGGTCAGTTTTCATTCCAATCCCAAAGAAAGGCAGTGCCAAATGTTCAAACTATTGCACAGTTGCACTCATCCCACACACTAGTAAAGTAATGCTCAGAATTCTCCAAGCCAGGCTTCAACAGTACATGAACCATGGACTTCCAGATGTTCTAGCTGGATTTAGAAAAGGCAGAGGAACCAGAGATCAAACTGCCAACATCCGTTGGATCATAGAAAAAGCAAGAGAGTTCCAGAAAAACATCTACTTCTGCTTTATTGAGTATACCAAAGCTTTTGACTGTGTAGATCACAACAAACTGTGGAAAATTCTTAGAGATGTAAATACCAGACCACCTGACCTGCCTCCTGAGAAATCTGTATGCAGGTCAGGAAGCAACAGTTAGAACTGGACATGGACCAACAGACTGGTTCCAAATCGGGAAAGGAGTATGTCAAGGCTGCATGTTGTCACCCTGCTTATTTATCTTTCATCCTAAGCAACTAATATTTGTGTCTCAGTAGATTTGCCTATTCTGGATATTTCAGTTAAATGAAATCATGCAATATGTAGTCCTTTGTGGTTGTTTTTTTTTTTCACTCCACATAATATTTTGAAACTTCCTTCACATTGTGCTATGCATCATTGCTTCCTTCCTTTTTATGTTCAAATATTGTTCCATTGTATGGATAGATCACAGTCATCTGTTGATAGACAGTGGAACTGTTTCTAGCTCCTGGCTATTCTGAATGGTGCTGCTATGGGCATTCATGTACAAGTTTTTGTGTAGACATATGTTTTCATCATATGGCATACATTTTAACCCTTTAAATGAAGAGTTTTCTAAAACATACTCTGCCCAACTGTGTGTTCACAGACAAGACAGTGTGAGAACTCATTTGCTGTCTGCTTGACGGCTTGGAGTCTTTGCTCTTCGACAGTAGATGTCCTTGTTGCCTTTTATTGGCAGACTACAAACAAATATATCACAATTCTCAATCTATATTTTTGCCTTCTACAGTCCTCTTCCAGCTCATGCTCTGCTATTTTCTGTGAAACTGGATAACACAATTTGTCAGAATTTTGTTTTCAAAAGCCTTGATAAGCATTGAAGTCAATAAATCTTTGTTCAGTGATCTCTCATGGCCCCCTCATGGTGCATGAAATGTCTTGACAAAAATTTCAGTGGCTCTGGGGCCTCTTTTGCCTCAGCCAGAAACACTTGTGTTCCAGAAAGTTGAATTTGCCAGGAGAGTGGCTTTCAGAAAAGCACAGCATCGCAGTATCCATTGTTTTGCAAAAGGAAGATTTGTAGAAAAATTAAAAAGGCAGTTTTGGACTGGGAATCAGAGACCAGGATTCTGTAAACCAGCCAAGAATTAGCAGTGTGATCTGGGGAAATCATCTACCTCTCTGGGCCTCCGTTTTCTGGTTTTCAGTAAGGTGAGATTGAATGAATGGTTCTGAACTATTTTTTGGTTTGCAACGTCCTTTGAAATTCTAATGAAAGAAATGAACTCTCCTTAGTAATGCCAACTATGAAAAAATCTGTGTATGGTTTCCATGGTCTCTCCGTAACCCCTCCCCAGATGCCAAAACTAAGACTCTAATATTATGCCCCAAATGATTACTATAGTCACTTCAAATTTCAGAGATTGTAATGACTATTTTAAGGAAAATTTGAAGACTATAGAGTCATTCCCAGTACTGTGAACCCAATTACAACACTTAATTGTTTGAGGTAATTTTTACCTAATAAAGAGGAATGTTGTTGTTGTTGTTGTTGTGTGGTCACTAAGTCATGCCCCGAGCCTTTGTGACCCCATGGACTGCAGCACACCAGGCTTCCCTGTCCTTCACCATCTCCCAGAGTTTGCTCAAACTCATGTCCATTGAGTTGATGATGCCATCCAACCATCTCATCCTCTGTCTCCTCTTCCTGCCTACAATCTTTCCCAGCATCAGGGTCTTTTCCAATGAGTTGGCTCTTCACATCAGGTGGCCAAAGTATTGGAGGTTCAGCTTCAGCTTCATCATCAGTCCTTCCAGTGAATATTCAGGGTTGATTTCCTTCGAGATTGACTGATTTGATCTCCTTCCTGTCCAAGGGACTCTCAAGAGTCTTCTCACAAGGAAGAATGTGCAGCATATTTTAAAATGGTGATTCTAGAATAATCTAGTTCACTTGTTGTGCCTAAAAGAAAAACGAGATGATTAATTTACTTCTAAGGTGATGTGTTTCAGAACCAAGCAAACTGAAGATGACTCTGAGTGGGCCTCAGTCCCTCAGGCTTTTCAGTTCCTTGTCCATCCTTCCCAGCCCCTGTCACCATCCCTCCCACTGTCCCCCATGGTCCAAAGTCAACCGTAACCCACTTACGAGTGCCTTTCCAGGTTCACAGATGCACTACTGCCTCACTGGCTTGGCAAACCAATTGGTTTGGATAAACCAGTCAAGTTTGACCAATAGCACCACTCAAGCAGAATTGACCTCATCTCACATAGCACCTTCAGCTCTGGGGACAGTGCTCCTGGAAAGCCAGTGAGAGGCATTTCCATGGGCTACCAGGAGAATCTGACTGATTTTTGGCAGAGAAAAGAATGCGATAGGTAAATCTGGCACTTACACTTCCGGGCTCCAGCCAGCAAATGGGAGCCACAGCTCCTGTCTTTGGACCATTGGAGTGACGGCAAGAAAACAGAGTAACTGCAGAGAGGTAAGTGCCTGTGAGTGGAGCAATTCCTCTGTAATAGGTGTTAATCAGGGCAACATTTGAGTGGAATAATGTGGAATTCAGTAGAAATGTACATTATTACATCCATTGGGAACAAGACAACTTTATCACAGCTAATGTTATTACCATGAGTATAAAAGGAATGAATGATTCACCATTGAGTTACTTTCTGCCCTTCCCCCAACACCTTTTCTGCAGCTTTAACAAACTGGTCTGGAGCCAGCTGCGACATCAGTTTAGTCATGAATTTAAGCACCATTTACGCTGCTATCATCACAATTTAAATTGTCACTTTCTATTAAAAGGTCTAACTCAGAATGGTTTTAAGTGAAAGCGTTCCACACTGACAGTACAATTAAACAAGGAAAAAAAAAAACCTTTCTTGGGATGTCAGTGCAAACGCATTTTAAATAGTGGTTCAGCAGCGCCTTGCTAATTTAAACTACAGTATTGCTTTCTATTAAAGAATAGAAGCTGATTTAGGCTTTTTTTCCTTCCTTGTACTATGACAGTTTGAATTGGCATGGTGTCCCAGGCAAAGCCCTGATATGCCAATGGGGTCCATGAATGTTAAGTTTCTCCTCCTAAGGTAGTAGGCGTTAAACAGAAATAATTTCCCCCATGTGATGGGGAAGCATCACCTTTTGCAGCATTGGCTTGTAAAATTGCCCTTTTCTGATCCAACGTGTCTTTTCAGACTGTGGTCCACTTGCTCATCAGGGAAAGAATTTTTAGTTACAGGGTGGCGGCGGAGAGAGGGGGGTGTCAGGTAGAGGGGACAGTTTTATCAAGATGACAACATTCTGATTCAAAAGTGGACCATTAACTGTAGAGAAAATGTAGTGTAGAAAATAATTCTGAGCACAGGTGTGTGACTTTCTCTCTCTCTCTCTCAAATTTCTGAGTTGAGATCCCGAGGTGGTTTAAGCATTTCCCCAACCTCTTCTTCAATTCAGCTGAGGAAAGTCACTTCAGGCACTTTTCATCTTTGAATGCATTTTAACACAAATGGTAACAGAGTTCTAATGTTGAACGTGCTAGTGCAAAAAAACCATGTTTTATCCACCTCATTTGTCTTCTGGACTCCTATAGCCCCAGTAGTCCATAATTCCCAAGCATTTGGCTTAGATAGATTCCAGCTCTCAGAGAGAATAACACAATTACATTCTTAGGTGTTGGTGCCTTAAATTAGAAGTTGACGAATATTTGAACAGCAGGAATGACTGGCATTTTATTTTAATGGTCTTGAAGTGTTTCCAGCCTCTCTGGGAGTACCTTATGTCGTGAGCAATAGTCTTACTCTGGAGCATAGTAGCCTTCCCAGAAGTAAATGAGCCATAACATTTAAGTTGCTTCTCTTAACATTCTCAATTGATATCGTTATTGCTCCAAAGGACACTGAAATAACATCTTGAGGAAAGTGTCCCAATGATGGTTATAGAGATGCAATTTTTTATGTCTACACAATTACATTTCTAAACTTCACCACATTCCACACTTGACTGCCACGGAAAAGATGATCGATGTAAACCCAGTTCTTACACAAATAATACATAATCTACTGAGATCGAAACTCATTTTTATTTTACAAATTAGGCAGACTTTCTTTCAGTTCCATTTTCTTCCTCTTAATGTAACAGACATTTGTATTTAGCCCTAGGGCAGCTGGAAACAGAAGAAATGGCCTGCTTGATTTGGGGGCTGAGGTGGGGGCAGGAAAGACTTACCCCCAAAAGAAGTATTACTGAAAGGTGAAGAGAGAAGAGAGCCAGAGAAACTTTCTTTGGAACAATGTACACGAGAAAGTGGAGAAATCATTCCAGACCAAGAGAGGGACATAGGTAAGGCGGGGGAGTTTTGCAGGCAGTTGAGTCACAAAGCTTAGGGGCACAAGTTCTTTCCGTTTCACTCACACTTATCCACAAGTTTCAGAGATTCTTAAGAGCAGATTATGGGTCTTATTCATCTTTTTGGATCCCAGACAGCCCCCAGCCCTGGGCCAGGCATGTGACAGTATGCAAGATCAAAACAGCAGCTCTCAGCTGCCTTTTCTGTCTATAAAAATGAGATTCTGTCCCTTTTTTCTTTGCAAGATTAAGTGGAGTTGAACTGTTTAGATGCTGTGGGAAATAGAAATAAAAATGTAAGTTTAAATAACAATCTGGTGGTCATAGATATCCCAAGTTTTCATATCCTGTGGTGACATTGCAGGGATAATTTTGTGAAAATTTTAAGAACAGGGCCTTGAATTGTGTGTCAAAGTTGACCTGGGAAGAGAATGAGAATGCTTAAATGTAAATTTAGCTTTAAGGAATGAGGGAAGAGAAAACAGTGGGGTTACTCCAGCCAGTGATGACAGAGGGCTCAAAATTGAGCTAAGCCAAGATACACGGTGATATCCTGACTGTAGATCAAGGAAGTAATTGTATTCTTTTTTTTTTTTTTTTTTTTACAGTCATTGCATTCTTAATGAGGGACTTCCAGATGCTGGGCAAAGAGTGTGAATGAAGACAACAGTGACTGCCAGTTCTCCCTGGCCCTCTAGGTCAGCCATGTCTCCTCCTCCCATGAGGAATTTGGGAAAGGGTGCTGGAGGGAGGGCCTGAAAGTCTTTTATTCTTTCCCAGCACAGGATTCCTTTAAGCTTTCTAGCAGCATTTATACGATGAGATGCATAGGTTCTTTCATGACCCTGGAAATGTAATTTATTGAAGGTTAGAGGTGTAAACCTATTTAAAATGGCAGAATTTCATTTGCTCATACTGTTTTTTGTAAACTTTATTGAAGTATAGTTAATTTACACTGTTTTGTTAATTTCTTCTGTACAGCAGGGACTCAGTTTATATATATATATATATATATATATATATATATATATATACTTTTTCATATTCTTTTCCATTATGGTTTGTCACAGGGTATTGAATATAGTTCATTCACTGGGCTATACAGTAGGACCTTATTGTTTATCCATCCTATATGTAATAGTTTGCCTCAAAAAAAGTAGTTTGCCTCTGCTGATCCTAAACTCCCATTCCTTCCCTCCCCTCCTCCATCCCCCTTGGCAACCACAAGCCTGTTCTCTATATCTGTGAGTCTGTTTTTGTTTTGTAGATGGGTTCATTTGTGTCATATTTTAGATTCCACATATAAGAGATAACACATGGTATTTGTCTTTCTCTTTCTGACTTACTTCACTTAGTCTGAGAATCTCTGGGTCCATCCATGTTGCTGCAAATGGCATTATTATTATTATTATTTTTTGATGACTGCCTTTGCTCATTTTCTTTGCACATCTCTCACCACAGTCAATTTGAGAATATTTTTGTCCCCCTTGAAAAGGAACCCTGTACCTATTGGCAGTAACTCCCCAGTACCCACTATCACAGCCCTAAGCAATCACTAATCTACTTTCTGTCTATATAGATTTGCTTATACTGAATATTTTGTCTACATGAAATGATACAATATGTGACCTTTTATGTCTGGCTTCTTTCTCTTAGAATAATTTTTTTTGTAATTTTATTTATTTGGCCACACCACGCAACATGTGGGATCTTAGTTCCCTGACCAGGGTTTGAACCCTGGCCCCCAGCATTTAGAGCACGAAGTCTTAACCCCTGGACCACTAGGCAAGTCCCTAGCTTAATGTTTTCAGGTTCATCCACATTGTAGCATGTGTCAGTAGTTCATTCCTTTTTATTGCTGAATAAGATTCCAGTATATGGTTATATCAGATTTTATTTTTCCGTTCATCATTTGACAAACATTATGGGTTGAGTTGTGTTGCTCCCCAAAATGATATGTTGAAGTCTTAACCCCTGGTACTGCAGAATGTGACCTTATTTGAAAATAGGATCATGGCAGATACAACTGGTTAAAATGAGGTCATGTGGGAGTAGGTGGGCCGTTAAACAGTGTCTTTACAAGAGGAGAAGAGACACACAGGGAGGCGGCCATGTGCTGACAAGACGCAGAGACTGGAGTGATGGAGCTGAAAGCCGAGGAACTTCGTCTTGCCAGCCACCCTCAAAAGCTGGAGGAGCCAAGGACCGATTCTCCCCTGGAGACTTCAGAGGGAGGCTGGCCCTGCCAATACCTCTCTTGAGAGACTGTCTCTGTGTTTTAAGCTGCACAGTTGGTGGGATTCATTACAGCCACCCTAGGAAAGCAATGCAATGGGCATGTGGGTTGCTTCCACTTGACTTTTAGTTTGAATATTGTATATTTAAGATGTGTATAATAGTGCTTTCAGCCCATTCAGGCTCATTGCCTCAATTCATCCACACAACAAACTAGAGAGGCAGGTTGAACCCTTCCCACTTTTTGGAGAAAGAAACTGAGGTTCAGAGATGATGGGAAGGGCTCAAACCAGGTTTTAAACCCAAATCTTCTCATTCCAGCCTCAGCAATCAATCAACCAGGATGCCGAATAAGTAACTTCCAAAAGGAGAGACAGCTATGTCAGATAGGCTATCTTTCCCTAAGAAAACTACCATCTATAGTGACAGTGGCTAGCATTTACTGAATATTTACTGAGTACCAAGCACTGGGCTCTCCAGTGGCAGGCACTGCTAGCTGCCTACACAGTATCTTCTTCCTCACTAAGAGGAACCTAAGCTCGCTAGGGTTGCAGTGATATCCGGCTGAGAATTACATTTCCCAGCCTGTATTACAGGCAGGGGTGATCAGATGCCATAGTTCTAGGCAATAACATTTCTGTAGAAATGGCTATGGATCTCCAATGTGACAGAGACAGCTGTGTCCCTAAAGATTCATGCTCCCTTTCCGTGACAGAGAGATGTTGCTAGGAGGCATTGTCCACTTAGGGACTTTATTTTCTGGTTCCCCTTACATTTGTGTGGACCCACGTGACTGAAGTCTGGCTAATCAAATGTGCATAAAAATATAGTACCTCGATTCTCAATCTGATCCATAAACCTTCTTATACAATTCCCCATATTCTCTTTTTCCTTGCCTGCTGGTGGGATATTCATGCCTAATATAAGCCCAGAAGCCTCATACTCTAAATTGGTCCTTACATGATTGTACTGAGCAGAGCTGCATCCCATCCTATCCCTACAACTCCTGCCCTCTGCTATCAGTTGATGTTGGCAGAAGTGAGAAGTAAACTTCTATTGTGCTAATCCACTGTGCTCCTAATGAGTGGGGATTTGTTTGTTAAAGCTGTTAGCCTTCCCTAACTTAAACATCTGGGAAAGTTTTTGCTGTCTTGATTCAATCACTAACATTCTCTCCTTTTTCCTATTTAGGAATATGGATGTGATGGCTGAGGCTGCAGCAGCCATTTTGGGATAAAGAGAGAAAAGTCATGGGAGCTGCGAAGACCTCAGCTCTGAAATTTTTGAACCCCTTAACCAAGGCCAGTGACTGACTACCTTCCTCTGGGCTTCTTGGTGAGTGAGAAAAACTAATCCCCTGGTCTGTTGAAGCTACTGTTTAGTCAGGGATTCTGTTTTTGTGGTTTAGCACAATCTCTAACTGATACAATCCATTATTTCAAGTAAACATCACCCAAATGCTATTACTACCTCTATTTTATGTTAAGTTAAATATTTTGTTGAAGATCACACAGCTAGTAAAGAAACAGAAACCAAGATTTGAATCACTAGGCCACAAAGCCAGAATGTTGACCAATGTACCATATGGCCTTTAAGGAAGACTTTTTCCTAAATATGTCTTATCATTCTGTCTTGCATGACATTCTATCTTGCATGACATTCTATCTTGCATGACATTCTATCTTGCATGACATTGTTCCTATACACAAATTCAACTACTTATTTTTCATCCAGATATATTGACGGGTCTCTTTTATAGACTCAAGCATCAGTGTTGGAAGATGATACTTCATAAAGTGAACCTAAGGACTTTATGGAGAGACAGCCTGCTTCATCATATAGGTATGTTTTTCATATATGGAAAATATAGATATATTACAGCATTTAATCAGGAATACGTCATTTGAACTTGCACTATTAGCAATAAAGTAAGATTGATCATACAACAGAAGAATCTCTTAGTGGCTGAGTCATTTGGTTTGAAAAAAAAAAATGACTCAAAGGCAACAACTTAAAATAATCCATCAAGCTTTCACACTTAATATGTACTTATTCTTTTCTTAATCCAGTTCTCTTCTTAGAAATCCTTTGTCATGCCTTGATGCTTAAAATACACTTATTCTTTCCTTGATCTAATTCCCCTCTTTCTGTGACATAAAAGTGCTTCTCTTTTTCTCTTCTTTTTCTCCTATACAGGCACAGTTCAATGCCTGGCAACTTCCAGGAACTAAACAAATCAGCCCAAAGCCTGGATTGTCCAGAGGTAAACTAGTCACAGAGAGCAAACAGGAAAGACAGCCAGGAGCGGGTGAGAACAGCCATGTCCCAGCAACTAATTGGAGTTTCTAGTGGATATATTTTGAGGTGTCCACTTAGCAAAATCAGTGATTCCTCACGTCGCCAGGAATTATCTCTCCAAACTTCCTCACCCTCATCACCATTTTTCAACATGGTCCACTTAGAGGAAGTGTTTGTACGTGCCTTCCTGTCTCATTGGCTGCAGATAATTGTCCGAGGCTAAGCACCTTACCGAGGGCAATCAGAATCTCTTTCTCAGGAAAGTTGAAGGTTCAATTCTGTGAGACTTGAGTTCCATTTGGATTCTAGGACAGCAGAGATATAAAAGCTCAGAAACTGTGAATAGCAAGTGTGCAGAAAGCTGATCTGCAGAGAAGGAAGAAAGAAATTGGTGTACAGAGCAAAACAGGGAAGAAAGAATGGGGAGAGATATCCCCAGCTTTCAAAGAAATTGAGTTCCTTGATTTTAGTCCCTTTCTAATCCCCACTTAGGTTCCATGAGGCACACCAGCAGCCTTAAAGTGGATTCTTGTTTTGGTTCAGTTGGCTTTGGTTGGTTTCTGTGCTTACAGCCAGAGCTCTCTGTGATGCATGTTATAAGAATGACTTGGGTGATACATGTGTCAACAATAGCTAATGGACATAGTGGACACATTAAGTAAAAGCTGACTTTCCTTTTCTCAAAACCTGCAGTGAACCCTGAATCATGCAGACATGTAGATTATCTCTCTGTGAATTCAGTTCAGTTCAGTCGCTCAGTCGTGTCCGACTCTTTGCGACCCCATGAATCGCAGCACGCCAGGCCTCCCTGTCCATCACCAACTCCCGGAGTTTACTCAAACCCATGTCCATCGAGTCCGTGATGCCATCCAGCCATCTCATCCTCTGTCGTCCCCTTCTCCTCCTGCCCCCAACCCCTCCCAGCATCAGGGTCTTCTCCAATGAGTCAACTCTTCGCATGAGGTGGCCAAAGTATTGGAGTTTCAGCTTCAGCATCATTCCTTCCAGTGAACACCCAGGACTGATCTCCTTTAGAATGGACTGGTTGGATCTCCTGGCAGTCCAAGGGACTCTCAAGAGTCCTCTCCAACACCACAGTTCAAAAGCATCAATTCTTCGGCACTCAGCTTTCTTCACAGTCCAACTCTCACATCCATACATGACTACTGGAAAAACCATAGCCCTGACTAGACGGACCTTTGTTGGCAAAGTAATGTCTCTGCTTTTGAATATGCTATCTAGGTTGGTCATAAGTTTCCTTCCAAGGAGTAAGTGTCTTTTAATTTCATGGCTGCAATCACCATCTGCAGTGATTTTGGAGCCCAGAAAAATAAAGTCAGCCACTGTTTCCCCATCTACCTGCCATGAAGTGATGGGACCAGATGCCATAATGTTAGTTTTCTGAATGTTGCATTTTAAACCAACTTTTTCACTCTCCTCTTTCACTTTCATCAAGAGGCTCTTTAGTTCCTCTTCACTTTCTGCCATAAGGGTGGTGTCATCTGCATATCTGAGGTTATTGATATTTCTCCTGGTAATCTTGATTCCAGCTTGTGCTTCTTCCAGCCCAGCATTTCTCATGATGTACTCTGCATATAACTTAAATAAGCAGGGTGACAATATACAACCTTGACGTATTCCTTTTCCTATTTGGAACCAGTCTGTTGTTCCATGTCCAGTTCTAACTGTTGCTTCCTGACCTGCATACAGATTTCTCAAGAGGCAGGTCAGGTGCTCTGGTATTCCCATCTCCAAGAATTTTCCCCAGTTTGTTGTGATCCACACAGTCAAAGGCTTTGGCATAGTCAATAAAGCAGAATTAGATATTTTTCTGGAACTCTCTTGCTTTTTCAGTGATCCAGCAGATGTTGGCAATTTGATCCCTGGTTCCTCTGCCTTTTCTAAAACCAGCTTGAACATCTGGAAGTTCTTGGTTCACGTACTGCTGAAGCCTGGCTTTGAGAATTTTGAGCATTACTTTACTAGTGTGTGAGATGAGTGCAATTGTGTGGCAGTTTGAGCATTCTTTGGCATTGTTTTTCTGTGGGATTGGAATGAAAACTGACCTTTTCCAGTCCTGTGGCCACTTCTGAGTTTTCCAAATTTGCTGGCATATTGAGTACAACACTTTCACAGCATCATCTTTCAGGATTTGAAATAGCTCCACTGGAATTCCATCACCTCCACTGGCTTTGTTCATAGTGATGCTTCCTAAGGCCCACTTGACTTTACATTCCAGGATGTCTGGCACTAGGTGAGTGAGCACACCATTGTGAACTTCCAGATGTTCAAGCTGGATTTAGAAAAGGCAGAGCAACCAGAGATTAAATTGCCAACATCCGCTGAATCATTGAAAAAGCAAGAGAGTTCCAGAAAAACACCCACTTTTGCTTTATTGACTACCCTAAAGCCTTTGACTGTATAGATCACAATAAACTGTGGAAAATTCTTAAAGAGATGGGAATACCAGACCACATGACCTGCCTCCTGAAAAATCTGTATGCAGGTCAAGAAGCAACAGTTATAACTGAACATGGATTAACAGACTGGTTCCAAATCAGGAAAGGAGTACATCAAGGCTGTATATTGTCACCCTGCTTATTTAACTTCTATGCAGAGTACATCATGAGAAACACTGGACTGGATGAAGTACACGCTGGAATCAAGATTGCCAGGAGAAATATCAATCACCTCAGATAGGTAGATGACACCACCTTAATGGCAGAAAGTGAAGAGGAACTAAAGAGCCTCTTGATGAAAGTAAAAGAGGAGAGTGAAAAAGTTGGCTTAAATCTCACCATTCAGAAAACTAGCATCATGGCATCCGGTCCCATCACTTCATGGCAAATAAGTGGGGAAACAATGAAAACAGTGAGACACTTTATTTTTGGGGGCTCCAAAATCACTGCAGATCGTGACTGCAGCCATGAAATTAAAAGACGCTTGCTCCTTGGAGGAAAAGTTACGACCAACCCAGACAAAATATTAAAAAGGAGAGACATTACTTTGCCAACAAAGGTCCATCTAGTCAAAGCTATGGTTTTTCCAATAGTCATGTATGGATGTGAGAGTTGGACCATAAAGAAAGCTGAGTGCAGAAGAATTGATGCTTTAGAACTGTGGTGTTGGAGAAGACTCTTGAGAGTCCCTTGGACTGCAAGGAGATCCAACCTGTCAATCCTAAAAGAAATCAGTCCTGAATATTAATTGGAAGGACTGATGTTGAGACTGAAACTCCAATCCTTTGGCCACCTGATGCGAAGAACCGACTCATTTGAAAAGACCCTGATGCTGGGAAAGATTGAAGTTAGGAGGAGAAGGGGACGACAGAGGATGAGATGGTTGGATGGCATCACCAACTCGATGGACATGAGTTTGAGTAAGCTCCAGGAGTTGGTGATGGACAGGGAGGCCTGCCGTCCATGGGGTCGCAAAGAGTCGAACACGCCTGAGCAACTGAAGTGAACTGAACTGAACTACCACATGCCAGGTATGCTGTTAGGTTTTGAGGATACAACTGCGAATAAAAGAAAGTCCTTTTCCCCATGAAGCTTCAGTTCCCATGGGGGAAGATGGAAAACAAACAGGTAAATTAAATACTCATGAGAAGGGAAAGAAATGGGGTGCTGTGACAGAGATAAAATCATCAAGGAGGGCCTTTTTGAAGAGGGGAATGTAAAAGAAGAGCAGCAGGGTAAGAGGGCCACCCAGGCAAGGTGCCCAGGGAGCATGTCTTATGGTCCAGGAATAGGCAGCAACCTATGCAATTGGATGCTGCTGAGGGAGTTGGGGGGTAGAGAGGTGGGGAGAGAGGGGGGAAAGGGAGGGGGAGAGAGGAAGAGGGGGGCAAGTCTGGGTGAGACACAGCAGCAGCAGCCGGATCTTGGAGGCCAAGATGAGGCGTTTGGATCTTCTTCCACTTGAAGTGAGCAACTATTGAAAGGCTTCCAGTGGGAAAATGGCTTCTAAATCACCACATGATGGATTACTCTGGCTGCTGGGCTCAGAATGGCTTGAATGGGGTGAAAGCAGGAGGCAGGAGGCGTTTGCAGTCAGGGTGGGAGGTGGTAATAGTTGGAGCAGGCAGGTGGCCCCGGCGATGGTGAGCAGTGCACGTTTGTGACTTCTGTTTGAAGGCTGAGCTGATTGAATGTGAGGAAGGTGCAAGGGATTTGACGTGAAGGCCGAGGGAAAGGAGAAGATCAAGGTGGAGCCCAAGTTATCGGCTTAATAAGAGGTTGGATTTCGGGCCATTTCCTGAAATGGATCCTGGACAAAGACTACTTTGGCAAATGGTGATATGAAGAGTTTCCTTGTAGGGCTCACATTGTGGCCAACTGAACTGGGCCTTGCAGGTGTCTTGTCTCTGAAAGATAGTATGGAATGAAAATTAGGCTTAAAAGGAGAGAGGGAACAGAAGGGAGTCTGAGGTTTGCCAGTGACTAATTGTCACAGGCTAATTTATCTCTGATAGAAAGAAAACAAATTCTATTTCACAGACAGGTCATTACATACCAAGTTGACTTATTGCAAAATGCGTAGTCACACTGTGTGTCCCCCATACACAATATAGAGGTTTCAAAGGTTGTTTGTAGTTGTGATTTGCAGAAAGCAGTGCTGCCAGTTGGCTACACATTAGAGATCACTTTATTTATTTTGATTTTAATTTTATTGGAGTATAGTTGATTCACAGTGTTGTGTTAGTTTCAGGTATACAGCAAAGTGATTCAGTGATACATATATTCATTCTTTTTTAGATTCTTTTCTCATATAGGTTATCACAGAATACTGAGTAGAGTCCCCTGTGCTGTACATTGGGTCCTTGTTTGTTATCTGTCTTACATATAGCAGTGTGTGTGTGTGCTCAAGCTCTCCATTTATCCCTCCTTCCCACAGTTCTCCTTTGGTAACCAGAAGTTTATTTCTGAAGTCTGTAAGTCTGTTTTTTGAGTAAGTTCGTTTGTATCATTTTTAAAAATTAGATTCCACATATGAGTAATATCATTTGATATTTGCCTTTCTCTGACCTACTTCACCAAGTATGATAATCTTTAGGTCCATCCAGGTTACTGCAAGTGACATTATGTCATTCTTTTTATGGCTCAGTAATATTCCACTGGGGCTTCCCTTATAGCTCAGTTGGGAGAGAATCTGCCTGCAATGCAGGAGGCCTGGGTTCAATTCCTGGGTCAGGAAGATCCCCTGGAGAAGGAAATGGCAACCCACTCCAGTATTCTTGCCTGGAGAATCTCATGGACAGAGGAGCCTGGAGAGCTACAGTCCATGGGGTTGCAAGAGTCAGACAGGACTTAATGACTAAACCGCCACTGTGTATGTGTACCGCATCTTTCTCCATTCCTCTGTCGATGGACATCTAGGTTGCTTCCATGTCTTGGCTGTTGTTAATAATGCTGCAGTGAACATGTATCTTTTCAGAATGTGGTTTCCTTTAAATTTATGCCCAGGAGTGGGACTGCTGGATCATAAGGTAGTTCTATTTTTAGTTTTTAAAGGAATCTCCATGTTGATGTATGCAGAAGCCAATACAATATTGTAATTATCCTTCAATTAAAAATTAATAAAGTTTAAAAAAAAGGATCACTGCCCAGGTTTCACTTGAGATCAGTGATTCATAGTCTTTGAAGGTAGGGTCAGTTACCAATATTTTTTTTGGAAAGCTGTCCTCAGGTAATTCTAATATAGCAACAGCATGAAGAACCATTTTAGCAAAAAGCAGTTTAAACATGGCTGACGACATTTAGAAATGACCATTTTCATAAGTTGTTAGCCTTCAAGCAGTGATTCTCTACTAAGCGATATCTTGCACCCAGACTGGGCACAATTTGTCTTGATTTTCCCGAGTGTTTTTTCATACTACAAGATATTAAGTGTGTCCATTATTCAACAGTCATTTTTCAGAAGGAAATCTCCCCAAAGTAAAACACGCCAGGCAGTTTGTGTCCAAATTACCATTTGATGGACGACTTAATGTTTGGCTGATTGATTCTATTAAGAGATGGAACCATCACTACCCATGAAAAACTGACAAGCTTTCCTTACCACTGTGTCAAATGGAAGCTTCTGGTCGGTCTCAGCTTGGAACAGTCAGAGGCTTGCAGAGCAAGCTGTTTTCATGGTGGAGTGTTTCACAGTGTGGCTCAGGTCAGAGCCACATTCATGGGAACCCCGCCGCTGCTGAGCTATGAAATTTCCTGATTAAGGAAATGAGAGGAAATAAGTCATTAACTAGCACCTACACACAGCGCACAATTTTCTTTTTCTTCAGGGGAATTAAAAACAGAAGATGCTGCTGTTAACATTCCCTGAAATAAGATGACAAAACCAAGGATGAACATTAAACAGCTGTTTTGGAACTGATTCTGGGAATAAACAGAATGCTGCCTATGGTTTTGCCACAGTTAAAAAGCACAGATTCTCTGTGATCCATCTGAGGTCTATAGCATGCAAGCTGAGCCAACGAAATGATGCCAAGAAAAGACGGTGACAAAGGGAGAGACTTAATCATCATGACGGTTGCAATTATAATCAAATGTAAACTTGAGAAGAGGATTGCTTCACTCCGGTAAGAAGGCCAAGATTTGGGAGAGTCTACAGCAAATGGACCAAAGGCCATTGTTCAGTTTCCCTCCCTACTCAGAGAACTTCCCACTTTAAGTTATTATTAATATTTATAAAATACAAGAAGAGAAAATACAATTATTTTAATAGCCCATATGAGAATTCTGAGAAGTTCTTTTCTTCTTTCCTCTTTTGTCTTTCTCCCTTCCTTCCTTCTCTCCCTCCCTCCTTCCTTCCTTTCTTCTCTCCCCGACCTTTGTCCTTCTCTTTTCTCTGGCATGCCTAACCTCCCTTAACTTTTAAAAATAAGCCTGTTTCAAGTAGAAGCTGAGATGGCCTTAGGGCCAGAAGTGTGAACAGAGCTACAGAAGGGCCTGGCACATGACAAGGAAAGTAATTTGTGTTTTGAACCAGAGGGGAAAGGGACAAGTGAGTCCCGGAGAGAGTGGAGTGAGCATTATGGCCGAAGACTGGGGGGAGGGTACCAGATCTGTGCCCCCACACAGATCCTCAGTGGAGATCTAAATGTACAAAATGCTTGTGGCGGGCGGCAAGTTGGGACTCTTGGGCAGCATCTGGTGAAGGGTCTGACCTTTGGCAAGGAAGGGAATCAAGAACACACACAGGAACAACAAATCAGGGCCATGCAGTAGAGAGCTGAGAACCCACAGAAACTATGGGGGGCTATGGACTCTCATTGTGCAACTTGGTTGTCTCAGCAAGTTTACCTTCATCTCCCAAGGCCACGCAGCCTTCATCTGGGATCTGTTTGCAAAGGTTGGGAGAAGTTTTTTATGTAAGCTACATGGCTGTGAAGATGAGTGGTTTTTTCATTGAGTTCTGTGCACTGTATTTTAAAGTCCTGCCTAGAGCGATTATGAAGTTTCTATGGGGAATGTAAAACTCTAATGTGCACTTCCCAATTCTGACTGCATCGTGTGTCAATCCAGTCAGTGGGTTGGACAATATCCATCATCTGACCAACCATCAGTCTGTTCACCTATAAACTCAGTAGACATACAGAGCCCTTTCTGTGTTTTTTGGGGGGGTTTCTTTTGACTGTATTCTGCAGCTTGTGAAATCTTAGTTCTCTGACCAGGGATTGAATCTTGGCCCCAGCAGTGAAAGTGCCAAGTCCTAACCACTGGACTTCCAGGGAATTTCTGAGTCTTTTCTGTGTTCAAGGCACTGTACTAGGCATTTGGGGGAAAGAGAGGAGTGAAAAAGGTGGCTTAAATCTCAACATTCAGAAAACTAAGGTCATGGCATCCGGTCCCATCACTGCATGGCAAATAGATGGGGAAACAGTGGAAACAGTGACAAACTTTATTTTGGAGGCTCCAAAATCATTGTAGATGGTGACTGGAGCTATGAAATTAAAAGATGCTTGCTCCTTGGCAGAAAAGCTATGACCAACCTAGACAGCATATTAAAAAACAGAGACATTATTTTGCTGACTAAGATCCATCTAGTCAAAGCTATGGTTTTTCCAGTGGTCATGTATGGATGTGAGAGTTGGACTGTGAAGAAAGCTGAGTGCCGAACAATTGATGCTTTTGAACTGTGGTGTTGGAGAAGACTCTTGAGAGTCCCAACCTGTCAATCCTAAAGTAAATCAGTCCTGAATATTCATTGGAAGAACTGATGCTGAAGCTGAAATTCCAATCCTTTGGCCACCTGATGCGAAGAACCGACTCACTGGAAAAGACCCTGATGCTGGGAAAGATTGAAGGCAGGAGGAGAAGGGGACGACAGAG
Organism: Budorcas taxicolor; assembly: GCF_023091745.1. Lineage (NCBI taxonomy): Eukaryota > Metazoa > Chordata > Mammalia > Artiodactyla > Bovidae > Budorcas > Budorcas taxicolor. The sequence goes on along the minus strand of NC_068935.1, from coordinate 120,508,919 downwards.
GATGAGATGGTTGGATGGCATCACCGACTCGACGGACATGAGTTTGAGTAGGCTCCGGGAGTTGGTGCTGGACAGGGAGGCCTGGCGTGCTGCAGTCCATGGGGTCGCAAAGAGTCAGACACGACTGAGCGACTGAACTGAACTGAAATATGAACAAGACATAGATCTTGGTCTCGTGGAGCTTAGTCTAGTAGTGACAACTGTAGTGGGTTGCACTGTTTTTACCCATCCGATTGGGTGGGCCCTTCATTTGATGACAGTGTCCTTAAAAAAGACAGAAAAAGAAAAGCCACAGAAAAGCTGGCTGTTTCAATCTGGAGGTCGAGAGAGATTAGAGTCATCCTCTCATAAGCCAAGGAATGCCAAGGGTCGTTGGCAGCCACCAGAGACTAGAAGAGCGGCATGGAACAGCTCTTCCCTCAGAGCCTTTAGAGGGAACCAGCCCTGCTGACACCTTGATTTTGGACTTCCAACCTCCAGGAGTAGGAGAGAATAAGTTTCTGTTATTGTAAGCCATTCAATTTGTGACTATTTGTCACAGCAGCTCTAGGAAACAAATGCACTGCAGGAACATTCGTACTGTACTCTAGGAAACAGCCACGTGTACTGTAATAGCAAGGTACTGTTACCTGTTATCCATGGGGTCGCAAACAGTCGGAGACGACTGAGTGACTGAACACAGCAACTGTTACCCAAAGAACAGAAAAGAGAGTGCACTGATGAGGAAGCAGAGAGTTGGAACCTTTATGCACTGTTGATGAGAGTGTGAAATGGTGCAACTGTTATGGAAAATGGTATGGAGGATCCTCAAAAAATAAAAATAAAAACTATCATCTGACCCACGAACCCCACTTTTCAGTACATATTCAAAAGAATTCAAAGCAGGATCTCCAAGAGATAGCATTCATCATAGCATTATGCACAGTAGCAAAGAGGTGAAAGTAATCCACCCTAAAGGCCACTGACAGATAAATGCATAAAGAAAGTGGTGTGTGTGTGTGTGTGTGTGTATTGCTGCTAAGTCAGGTCAGTCATGTCTGACTCTGCGACCCCATAGACGGCAACCCACCAGGCTCCCCCGTCCCTGGGATTCTCCAGGCAAGAACACCAGAGTGGGTTGCCATTTCCTTCTCCAATGCATGAAAGTGAAAAGTGAAACTGAAGTTGCTCAGCCATGTCTGACTCTTCGCGACCCCATGGACTGCAGCCTTCCAGGCTCCTCCATCCATGGGATTTTCCAGGCAAGAGTACTGGAGTGGGGTGCCATTGCCTTCTCCCAACAGCTTTAAGTCCTGTCACATGCTACAACATGGGTAAACCTTGAGGATGTTATACTAAGCAAAAGAAGCCAATCGTAAGAGGACAAATACTGTATCATTGCACTTATAAGAAGTATCTAAAGTAGTCAAAATCATAGGAACAGAAAGTAGAAGGGTGGTTACCAAGGGCTGGAGGAATTTGTGTTTCATGCATATAAAGCTTCAGTTTTCATTTTTTACAGTTTTTTTTAAACTGAAGTATAGTTAATTTTCAGGTGTACAGTGAAACTATTCAGTATATGTACACACACATACATTTTTTCTATTACAGTTAATTATAGGATATTGAATATGGTTCCCTGTGCTATACAGTGGGACTTTGTTTATCTATTTTATATATAATAGTTGTATCTATTAATTCCAAACTCCCAATTTAGGTTCCACATATAAGTGATATCATATGATATTTGTCTTTGTCTGACTTACTTGTCTCTGTATGATAATCTCGAGGTCCGTTCATGTTGGTGCACGTTGCACTATTTCATTTTTTATGGCTGAGTAGTATTCCATCATGTGCGCGCGCGCGCGTGCACACACACGCACACACACACACACATCTTTATCTGTTCATCTGTCGTTGGACATTTAGGTTGCTTCCATGTCTTGGCTATTGTAAATAATGCTGCTAAGAACAGTGGAGTGGATGTATCTTTTTGAATTAAGGTTTTCTCCAGATATATGCCCAAGAGTGGGGTTGCTGGATCATACAGTAGCTCTATTTTCAGTTTTCAAAGAAACCTCCATACTGCTTTCCATAGTGGCTGCACCAATTTCCATTCCCATAAAGGTTCAGTGGTTTGAACTGAAGCAGTTATAGAGATCTGTTGCACAACAGTGCAGATATACTTAACACTTCTGAACGGTACACTTAAAATGATTAAATGATGGTAAGTTTAATGTTATATGTTTTTTACCAGAAAATAAAATAGCTGAGTACCAGGCAGAAAGGGCTGAATGCCATAGTAAAGAAAGTAAGGTGCTTTGAAAATTCAGCTGGAGAACAGACTTAAAGTTGGTGGGAGTGCAGGAGAGAAAGCAATCCAGAGGTTTTATGGCAGTGACATTTGTGGTGGATCTCCAGAAAAAAATGGGCTTCCCTGGTGGCTCAGATGGTGAAGAATCTGCCTGCAATGCAGGAGACGCAGATTCCATCGTGGAGTTGGGAAGATCCCCTGGAGAAGGGCATGGCAACCCACTCCAGTGTTCTTGCCTGGAGAATTCCATGGACTGAGGAGCCTGGTGGGCTACAGTCCAAGGGGTCATAAAGAATCAGACACAGCTGAGTGACTAACACTTCAGGAAAAAAGATATGATTTTGACATTCAAGGATGTTGGTGGACATGGACTAGGGCAAAGCACCTACTTGCAAATGACCAAGCTGAGTACGAGATGAGCATGGCGCCCTGGACCTCTGCTGGCCGTTATGGTGTTTTGGGGTACTCTAGAGAAAGATGGCCTGGCTCAGCCAGCAGAGTGCGACTGGGTTTCAGCTGGGGGCCCTTTTGCATTTCAAATTCTGTGGAATAGAATTAGCTGTCTCAGGTCCACACAGAAGTAAGAAGCTCAGCTGAGGAGAAAGAGTTCCGTGGGTCAGCAGAACATCCAGGCAGAAATAGGAAACAGAAAACTGAAAATGTAGAACCAGTGTTTGGAGGGAAGTTTGGGATTCAAAGTGTAGATTGGGGAGTCACTTTCATGGTATTAAAACGTAAATTATTTATATGGTTCAACTTAACTCCACATAGACTATAGAACATTGGGAGTGGCCACCAAGGCGGCAGACAGCGCCCCCTGGTGGACGTACAAAAGCACTCCTTATCAATACGTGCACAAAATAATTTTGAGCAAATACAGTTCAAGAGCATTCTTTTTGAATAGGTATCCAAACCTTGCTGCCTGGAGCTCCAGGTGGGTTTGTTTAGCCCGGGTTGTGCCAGACACTGAGGCTTCCTTCTCCTCCCTGAAATTATATTCCTGCTGAGCATCCGGGTCCAGTAAGAGATCATGCCACTGTTCACACTTTACTCCACTCTAAGGTGCTGAGGGCGGCTGGACCAGGCACAGATCCTGAGAAGCCCTGTTCCTCTGCCCCTTATAGCCTAGAGATTAGCCAAGCTCAGGGGGGCAGGGGCCTAGCTCCTTTGACCTGGGGTCTCACTTGGTCCCTCCAAGGCACAGAGTCTGTCCCAGGAAGAGACTTCATCCACTTCATCAGACCACTCCGAGGGAAGATGGGGAGACAAACCACTTACAGAGAAAGAAGGGAGAGAACTCTGATCCCTCCACTCTCTTATGAATCCGCATTCTACTCCCCGCCGTTAGAGGATGAGCGAGGGATCCCGTGGTGTCAGTTTGCTCTGAATTCTGGCTGGGACTCTCTGTGACACCAAGAACAGCAGGGAAGAGCAGAGGCTTTCCATCTCATATCCGAGTGGATCCTCATCACAGACAGTTCTACAGAAGTGTTATTATTCCCACTTTATAGTTGGGAAGACTGCAAGTTCAGAGAGGTTACATTACTTTTCCAAGGTCACACAATGCTACCAAATGGGCCCAGGCAGAATTTTTTTTTCTTCTTAAATTGAAGTTTAATTCACAGACCATAACATTCATAAAATTCAGTGGTTTTTAGCATGTTCACAAAGTTGTGCAACCATCATTGCTATCTAATTCCAGAACATTGTCATCACCCTAAAAAGGAACTCTATCCATTAGCAGTGATTTCTCATTCCTCCCGGTATTTGTCTCTTCTAGACACTTCAAGCAAATGCAATCATACAATATGTGGTCCACTGTGCCTGGCTGCTTTCACTTAGCATAACGTGTTTAGGGGTCATCCCTGTGGTAGCCTGAATCGGTACTTCATTCTTTTTTATGGCAGGACAAGAATGTCCATTCATCAGTTGATGGACAATTGAGTTGTTTTCTCTTTGGGGCTATTATGAATAATGCTGCTCTGAACACTCATGTACAAGTTTTTGGAACGTATGTTTTATAACCCCACTGCTCAGCATACAGGATTTTAGTCCCCCAATCAGGGATCAAACCCACATCTCCTGCAGTGGAAACACAAAGGCTTAACCACTGGGCCACCAGGGAAGTCCCCATGAACATTTGTTTTTATTGGTCTTGGGTCTGTACCTAGGAGTGGGATTGCTGGCTCACAGGGAGCTCTCTGTTGAAGTTTCTGAGGTGCTGCCAGAGTTTTCCAAAGTGGGTGCACCATTTTTCTCTCCTACCTGTGATGTGTGACAGTGCCAATTGCTCTACAAGTGATTTTCAAACTTATTTACTTCCTGGCTCTCCTTCTCCCTTAATATATATATTTATTGTTTACTATGTATCCAAGACTGTGCCTCACAGTGGAGATTCAAAGATAAATATGCCTCCAGACTCAAGTCATCTTCAACCCAGGGCAAATACAGCATACTTATCTTTGCAACAAGTCCCTGCCTCGGACACTTTTCTTGGGCTGTCCCAGCCTCAGGTGTCACTTCTTGTAACATATAAAGATGAATTGCAAAGTTGATGCCAATTTAAAAACTTTTTAAAAAACTTAATGACAGTAGCAAAACAAAAACAAAAACACCATTACAAGTTGAGAGAGAGAGAAAGGCTGCAGAGGAAAAAACTGTATTTTAGGAGCTCTATTAGCACTCATTTGCTTCTTTTCAAACAAGGCTGTCCCACATTTTTATTTTGCACAGGGCCCCGCAAATCCAGGCTGTGAACTTGACTGAGTACAGCAGGAAGGCGTCACCAAATTCCATGGCAAATGCTGTTGATGTGGGGAGAGGGGAGAAATTGGGCCCTTGTGTGGTTTACCACACCGTGCATTTGATGACTTGGGGACTTTTTCATCCTGCGAGAACAGGAGGGAATGGAAGGTCTCAAAATGCTTAGATCTTTAATGTTTCTTCCCCACAGCGATAAAGGATGACATTGGATTTAGTAAGAGCCATTGACCCTAAGCAGATTCAATTTTAATTTTATAAATGAGATAGAATTTGGAGCCAGTTGATAGTTTATCTCTCAACTTCAAACACAGGGAAGCCTTAGCTGGTCTTACTCACTGCTGACATCCTGGGGAGGGTTGTTTTGCTGAGGGGACTGTGAATTACTCTGATTAGACAGTCCCTTGAGTGGTAGGGAAGGCTGAAGAGAAGTGGTGGTAGAGAAATGAACCAGAGAGGGTATCTGACTTCTTCCCTGTCCCCTCATATTGATAGCCTTTCTTTATGTGAAACTTCTTTTCTGATTTCTATCTTTGTCTGTTTGTTTGTTTAAAATGGACTCACAAATTTGGTGGAAAATGCAGACATATACCCAAAGTTACTTAGCTAGTAACCAGAACACCAAAGGTTAGAATCCATATCTCTGTACTTTTCCTTTTATTTGGGAAGAGAGTTGCTCTGTATTTTTTATAGACTCTCAAGTTGTTTTTGTAAATATCATTTTGGGGCAACATATTTTTTTGATGATTTTTGTCTCTTTTCGCCTTAAATACTGAAATATAAACATCTGTCTGGCCTCCCAAAGTTTAGTTTGCACAAAAACGTTGTCATGTGTTTAAGATTTTGAAAAAGTTTTTTTTGGCAGTTCTACTAACCATCAGACAAGAAATGAGAGAAACAAACTCACTGTCTGCTTAATTCAGCTGTTCAAAAGAATTTTGCTTAGGAATATGTGTTTCTATCCTAGAAATGATTAGTGGCTGGTTCAGTTACAGAAGCAGCGAGAATTAACATTTTGAATGAAAGGGTATATAATGAGAGAATTAGAGGTGGAAGAAAATTGCTCACAAATAGAATAGGATTTTAAGCAAGAGATGAATTGATCCAGCTATTTATGTACATTACCCATTTCAATCAGTACATTTTGAGCTCCTTTTCAGTTCTGGCCAGTCTTTCTTAACCTGCTAAAGGTTGAAATTTTACTGTCCAGAGTTATACTTCTGAAAATAGAGATGCATAGTCCTGAGGAGTTGTGCAGCCAGTTTGACAGCACAAGAGCAGGATAAAGCTAGTGTGTTTGCCTTCTCACTTTCCTTTGTCCTCTCATTACTGGGAGGTCTGGTCCATGGGGAGACGTGTATGTTGAGGGCTTTCACCCACAAGGACAGAAACAACCTTTCAGGTTCTGTGGCCCAGGAGAGGCAGGCAGAACCCTGGCTAGTGACTTGTAGAAGTTCTAAGAGGCCAAGTGTTGCCTAGGTAAAGCCAGGTAAGCCAGCTCAGGTGTAAGGTTTTTCAACGTATCATGTGCTACAACCACTTTGGAGACTTCAGCCTGCTAACATGGTGGCCGTACAAATCACTGAAAACTCTCAGGGGCAAAATGCTGGAAGATTTTTTTCACTTGTCTATTATCATCTCTCACGTATCAAGGAACTGTTTAACACTGGCCAGCCAAGGGATGCCTATGGGGGCCACTCAGTTATCCACATCCCTGGAAGGGTGAGGGACTCAGGGGAGACCCTTGACCGTGAAGATGGGCTGATGGGTGAAGACTTGCCCCTTCTGGGTCTGATGAAGATCCAAAGAACAGGAGGGTCTCAGGCAGATCTTCTACAGGCCCTGAGCTGGGCCCAGTGTGGATAAGCCATGATTGCTAAAAGGGGCAGCTTTCCACAGTGAACTACCCGTATGCATTCTGTCACCTTGGGGTCGGCATTTGGAAAGAGTCAAAGCTAAGAGCCAGCATTTGCATGTGTTCAGAAAACGGGGGGCAAGGGAAAAGCCATAACTGAAGTGCAGGGGCTATCAAAGGACACAGAAGATACAGCCTGTCGGAAAGACATGGAGGTAGATCCCCAGGATCTCCTGGGGCATCCGTGAACGACCAGATTTATTCCCTGATGACTGATCCAGCTGTGCAAGGGCAGAATGCCCTGACTTGTGTGGACTTGGACCCCTCAGATGAGCATCCTACAGGCTGCGCTTGACTGCCCTTGGCCCAAAGGAGGGACTGCGGAAATGAAAAATAGCCCTGCTGGCAGCTAGGTTGTGATGTTCTCAGCTGAAGACAAATAGCGCTTGTAGAAAGTAAATAATGTCCAGAGAAGGCCACTCTGACCATGTTAGGAACTAGAAAAAGTCAAGGCCACTCCTCAACCCAGAAAGTGATTAATAGTTCATCTTCTCCCTTGACCGACAGGACTCACTATAGCTCCCTTACCAAGAAATTAATAATTCTAGTCCCTTCTTAATTTTCCTCTCTCAGAGAAATGTGAAGATGCCCAGCTATTATATTATTGCTACCTCTTAGCAACATGGAATTCAGCACATGCCCCCTCTTCTGTAAACTCTTCTTAGAACCACTCAATGCCTGCCTAAATCCTCTAATACCCCCTCATATTTCTTCTTACTCAAGTGCCCTGTGGCTCCCCAGAGTGAGTTCTTCCTAGCTGCTGCAAGCTAATCAGATTTTGACTACAGGCATGCCCCTGTCAGTCTTCTTTTGATAGGCCTCCGTACTGGCCTCTTCCCTTGACACCATCCAATTAGCATCAGAAGAAATGCTAAAGAAAAGAAAACAAATGCCATGATTTTCAAATGTCCACCATTTCTTCTTCTTTCCTCTTACTCCTGTCTTTGCCTTTGTTAGCTGGAACTGATTTTTAATGACTTCTTTTGTATGCATATGAAATATCCTAACAGCTCCCTATATAGTGTGTCTCTGAGTCGGTTTGCACACTGTGGTAGACATTTTCTGAAGACGCAGCAGTCACAGCAGGATCTCCATTGTGCGTCCATTTAGTTGATACCTTATATTCAGTACCACACATCTCTCTTTTGAAAATGTCCACCATTTCTTCCCACTTGGACTCCAGCTTCCCAATAAGTTGCTTAACTCTCTTCTCTGCTGCCCACCAGAAAACAAACAAAAATAAACCCTTCAAACCCCCAAATTCGAAATGACATCAGAAAGCCTCCCACTTTTTAGGCAGAGCAATTAATCTCACTCAAGCCTCTTCCTGAACACTCAGCTCCTTTGTAGATCTAAGGACTCGTTAATGAATGAGAAATGGAAACTAAGCAGAGTATCCAGTAATTGGAGAATAGTTAAGTATAGTGCATCAGCCTAGTGGACTATCTTACCGCTGTTAAGAGGCATCTAAGGCAACCTAGGTGGGCTGCTGTCTATGGGGTCGCACGGAGTCGGACACGACTGAAGCAACTTAGCAGCAGCAGCAGCAAGGCAACCTAGGGCTTCCCTGGTAGCTCAGCTGGTACAGAATCTGCCTGCAATGCAGGAGAGCCCGGTTCGATTCCTGGGTCAGGAAGATCACCTGGAGAAGGGACAGGCTACCCACTCCAGTATTCTTGGGCTTCCCTGGTGGTTCAGACAGTAAAGAATCTGCCTGCAGTGTAGGACATTTGGGTTTGATCCATGGGTTGGGAAGATCCCTTGGAGGAGGGCATGGCAACCCTGTCCAGTATTCTTGCCTGGAGAATCCCATGGACAGAGGAGCCTAGGGGCTACAGTCCATGGGGTTGCAAAGAGTCGGACATGACTGAGCAACTAAGCACAGCACAAGGCAACCTAGAAACAAGGAAAATTGTGTACAAAACAATTGTTTATGAAGATTATAATATAGTGCATACTGTGATTACAACTATTAATAGGTAGCAGTCATCTATGTGGAGCTCAGGGCCTAAGCTGGGTACCAGGGGGGCTTTATAGGTATGACTTCATGGCATGAGCAGTTGGCTCTCCACGGCTCTACCTGAATGAAGCATAGAGGAACCTGATGGAAAGCATCTGGGCTTGGGAATAGGGTGAGACACTTGCACAAAATTTAACAGCATGCCAAACAAAAGAAACTTTTGGTAATTTGGGCTTCCCTAGTGGTACAGTGGCTAAGAACCCGCCTGCCAGTGCAGGGGACACAAGTTCAATCGTTGGTCTGGTTAAGTCCCACATGCCATGAGGCAACAAAGCCCGCGTGCCACAACTACTGAAGCCCGCTCACTCTAGAGTCCAAACTCTGCAACAAGAGAAGCCAGTGCAGTGAGAAGCCTGCAAACTGCAACTAGAGTGTAGCCCACCCCCGCCTCCGGCTCTCTCCCTCCTCTAGGGCTGAGCCCCATTGAGAATAAGGGCCACTCCTTATTAACCCCAAAGGAGGGAGAGTCCAAAGGCACACACTTGGTTAGGGGACGGCTGATTGAAGGGAAGATATTTGCGTGTAGTCAAATGTTAAGTAGATCCTCTAGGGGCTTGGGCTGGAACAAGGAGGTACAGCAAGAAAAAGTGCCCCATCATGCGAATCTCCATACAGAGCCGCTCTTATGAATGTAACCCGGGGGAGTGACTCGTTGAGATCCTTGCAGTGCAAAATGGAGTCATGTCTAGGAGTCAGAAGCAGCAAAGGACACCGCTGAATAACCTGGGGCCCTGGGGCACTGCTGTCTTTGTGGGAGCAGAGGCTGAAGAGGCATGTTATGTTTGTGCAAAGATATATGTGGGACAAATCAGAACCCCCCGAGGGAAGACAGACATCTGGAGATGACTTTTTGGTATTTTCTGAAGGTTGGGGGTGGGAGCTGATCTTGTTGAGATTCAGTTTTGTAATGGTCGTAAACCTGTTGAACAGCCAGGCTAGGGTGGCCTGTGAAAAATCAGATTCTGTACACAAGTATGCAAGGATGAGAGAGGAATGCCTCTGAACAAAGGTGACTACGTCAGAGAGAGAATGTAATGGTTGTGTAAAATCTTTTCATGTTTCTCTTAGTGTTTTTATGTGATTTTTTTTCCAGCTAATAAAAAGGAAAATGAAATTACCGATGCAGAACCAGGCCTCATAGCCTGGAATTCAGCAAACTTAAATGGTTGTCCTACCCAAGTTTGTATGCCTGACTCACCACGAGGCCAAACACACTGAAATGCTGAAGTTTGGAGCACAGAAAGATTTACTGCAGGGCCAAGCAAGGAGGACTGGTGGCTTGTGCCCAAAAGGCCTGATTTCCCTGGTGGTTTTCAGGGAAGAGTTTTCATAGCCAAAAGTTAGGGGAAGGTATGCAGTGTATGTGACCTTCCGGTGATTGGTTGGTGGTGAGGTAATAGGGTGGCACTCCAGGAATCTCAGTCATCAGCCTTTTGGTTCCAACCAGTCTGGGATCCACATGCTTGTGCTCAGCCTGCAGTTACCATCCTCCACATGGGTGGGGACTTTAGTTCCTGTGGAAGAACTCAGAAACATACAACTATGCCCACCCCTTGAAGAGGAGCCAGGACGCTGCTTTTACTGCCGCACTGTTGGTTCTTAACTGTTCCTCCTGTTTCTGAATTCCTTCCTTTCCCTCATTAGTAACTGTTTGAAGCTGCCCTTTGGAACTCAGGGAAGGCCTAGAGGCTGAAGCCTTTTTCTCTGCAAACACAAAATGAGGGATGTGGAAAGGGTTTTGTCCTTGGGGAGGGCCCCACAGGGTCCTGCTCGGGTTTCAAAATGACAGTATCTCACATGATTATCTGAATATAAATATGTGAGGTTATATTGAGATCAAGAGCTTAGTTTTCCTAATAGTGTCCTTACTAGAAAACAGTAGGTCAAGTTTCTATGAAGATAAAGTATCTATAGGATGAAGCCTAAAATAAACGTTCTTTTATTTATTCTGGGACTTCCTTGGTGGTCCAGTGGTGAAGACTCTGTGCTTCCAGTTAAGGGGGCATGGGTTCGAGCCCAGGTCAGGGAACTAAGATCCCACATGCTGCGAGGTGTGGCTATAAATAAATAAACATTTTAAAAAATAAACATTCTGTATTAAAACAAACTAACAACAACAATAAAACCGTGGCCAGTCATTCTGACATGTAGCTAAGACTGAGAACTAATGAACTAGTGTTGCCCAACAGAACTTCCTACGATGATGGAAATGTTATACCTGCACCATCCAATAGAGTAGCCACTAGCCATGTGTAGCCCACATGTGGCCACATGTGAGCACTGAAATGTGGCTAGTGTGACTGAACTTTTAATTTGTGTTCAAATAAGTTTAAATGTAGATGTGAATGTACTGCCACAGGTGACTCCCGGCTCCTGTGTTGAACAGCACAGGTCTCATGCACTAGTGCTCAGACTTGGGCCGAGCATCAGAGTCCCCTGAGCAACTTGGTAAAGATACAAAGGTCCAGGCTGCATCCCACTTCAACACACTTGGGTGTCTAATCTTTATTTGCTGGGAGATGGGTCCATAGTGGCACTTTGCAGACTTTTGTGGGGATCTTGGCAAAATGCAGATTCTGATTCAGTAGGTCTGGCATGGGGCCCTGCATCTGCGTTTCTAACAGGCTCCCCTGTGACGCCAATGCTGCTGATCCAGGACCGCACTTTGGGTAGTGTGGCTCTTCAGCGTGGCTGAACCTCCAATACTTTGGCCACCTGATGCAAAGAGTCGACTCACTGGAGAAGACCCTGATGCTGGGAAAGATTGAAGGCAGGAGGAGAAGGGATGACAGAGGACGAGATGGTTGGATAGCATCACCGACTCAGTGGACATGAGTTTGAGCAAGCTCCGGGTGATGATAAAGGACAGGGAAGCCTGCTGTGCTGCAGTCCATGAGGTCCCTCCCAGTGGACACAACTGGGCAACTGAACAACAACAACAACAGACCTTACTTGTATCTGTTTCTTTTTAAGGTACATTCCTGAGTGGATGCTGTTAGCCCATTTACAAATGTTCTACTCAGTGGAAGTTTTTTTAAAAATTCATTTAAAAATTTGAGATATAATTGACATATACCATGTAAGCTTAAAGTGTACCACACGTTGCTTTGATCACTTGTGTATGGCAATATAATTACCATAGAGTTTATTCACATCTCTATCACCTTACATAATTAAAACTTCTTTTTTGTGATGAGAACATTTGAGATCTAGTCTCTTAGCAACTTTGAAGTATATAATACAATATTGTTGTCTGTAATCATTGTGCTGTGCATTAGATCTCCAAGATTTATTTATCTACTAGTTGCAAGTTTATACCCTTTAATAATAGTTCCCAAGTCCCCTCACCAGGGGAAGAAGTGTTTGGGACATCAGCTATTCTTTCACTTCCCTCCCCTGTTTGAACCAGGCCAGCTACATTTTGTCCTCCTGCCCCAGTTCCCTGCACGCTGAAAATGCCAGCATCTCCCTGAAGGCTAGGAAGAGGTAACAATCCCAGGTAAGTGGCATCCTGATCATATCTGTATTTTGTGCAGAGCTTTATTTTTCTTTCATACTTTACTACCAGTTCCAGAAAAAAAAGGCTCTGGGGTGTGGGGGTGTGTGTGTGTGTGTGTGTGTGTGGAGGGGGGGCACTCAATGTGCACAATGAAAGTGTTTTGAAAATTTACCAGTTGCCACAAACTCCCATCACTGAAAAATGAAAGCTCTGCACATCTTATGGCACAGCAATGGGATCTGACTTGTATTTGCCAGTATTAAACAGTTGTAGTTCCTATAGATATTAGAAAAAATTTCCTAAACCTATTGCTAAAACTTGACAATATAGACTCCTGATTAGTCAATAGAAGAGAAAGGGGGATTTTTAGTGGGTCAGAAGCAGTACATTGTCTTAACGTGGACTCACTTTTTAAGTCTCAGGAAGTTAAATTGATCTTTAATGGGAGATAATGGGCACCCTCTTTCTATTTCCACTACTGGTGTGTTCCACAATGTCACCCATACATCAGGCAGCTGCTCCTAACAACACTCCAAGCCTACAAAACTCCCATTTAGATAAAAGAACCTAATTCTGCACTGTGCATCTCAATTACAATCTGCTACAAATTGCAGATGCGGGAGAATGAAGGGCTGTGAGAAGACCCGCGGCTCCCTCAGCCTGCCTGCAGGGAAGGGCGTGTTGTCCCCCAGGCTCTGTCTTTTCTGACCCTGAAGTTGTCTGACTGCTGTGGCTGGGGCTGCCTTTACCTGTATGTAGGTTGTTGTCCCCCAGGCTCTGTCTTTTCTGACCCTGAAGTTGTCTGACTGCTGTGGCTGGGGCTGCCTTTACCTGTATGTAGGTTGAGGCTTCCAGAAATTACCATCCATCCACCTTCCTGCTCTTCCTCTACTTTCTTGATCACTCCTCAGTCTCCCATTCGAGTTTATTCTTTTTATTTTTACTTATTTTTGGCCATACTGCACAGCATGTGGGATCTTAATTCCCTGACCAGGGATCAAACCCAGTGAAGTGCAGAGTCCTAACCGCTGGACCACCAGGCAAGTCCCCAGCTGTTATTCTTTTCCCAAGCTGTAAATGTTGGCATCTTTCAAAGCTCAGTCCTAGGCTTGCTTGCTTCTGCATTTAGCTGCTGAGTTGCTTGGAACATAAAAGTTTCTGACACTTGTGCCTTCTGTTGTTCCATGATATACCTCTTCAGTCTCTCGAAGGTTCTTTTATCTTCAACCCCCCCCTTTCCTGATCATAATATTGCCATTTCTGTTTTTTATGGCATTGGCCTTGCTGTCTCTTCTTTTTCTTCCTCTTCTTTTTTATCACTTACTGTATAGCTGGGTTTGGTCTCAGTTTTCAAAACTCATTTTGACATTTTTGATCTTTCGATAGAATCAAGTCCGTTTGCATTTACTGAATGACTGGTATACTTGGTTTTATTCCTTCTGTGTTGTATTTATGCTATACCATTTGACTTTGATGGTCCTTTTTCCTTTTTTTCCTGGTTTTATTCAGTTTCTATCCATTCTATTTTTTTGCCATTGTTAATGGCATTCCATTGTACTTTTCCATTCTTTTAATGGCAGCTTGTTATTCTCTGGTATTCTTAATCAATTACTTCTTTTGTTACCATTGTTTGAACATAAGGCACCTCAACTATTTTTCTCACCAAGGCAGAATATTTTTCCCTGAATTCCTTACCCCAATAAGATGATATTGTTAGACTATTTTCTCTTTCTGCTCTAGTTGAGAAATTTCAAATGCTGTTTCTCCACTCTACCTCCATGCTCACCACATCCAACGTCTAGGGTTTTCTGAAGGTTTAGTTCTAGATTATCATAAAATTGTCTTTGCAGCAACCTCTTTTGTTTTAAGAATCCTTATCTAGTATTTATATTACATATTCTAGGACTTTTATGATTGATTTATATTAAACTACATACTACTTATTTTTAGAAATCTAATCATTATCCATTTAATTAATGAATGAATTTGGGGGGATTTATGTTCTTTGACTTTTAATTTTATATTAGAGAATAGTTGATTGACCATGTTGTTAGTTTCAGGTGTACAGCAAAGATATATGTGCGTGTGTGTATGTGTGTGTGTGTAGCTTCTTTTCCAGATTCTTTTCCATTTTAGTTTATTACAGGATACCGAATATAGTTCCCTGTGCTATACAGTCGGTCCTTGTTGGTTATCTATTTCACACATCCTCCCCTGCCCCTTTTCTCCTTTAATAACCCTAAGATTGTTTTCTATGTCTATGACCCTATTTCTGTTTTGTATGTAAATTAATTTGTATCATTTTTTAAGATTCCACATTGAAGTGATATCATATGGCTTTTATCTTTCTTTGATTCACTTCACTCAGTATGACAATCTCCAGGTCCATTCATGTTGTTGCAAATGGCATTATTTCATTCTTTTTTTATGATTGAATGGTTAGAATGATTTTTCTCAATGAGAGCATGTTGTTGTTCAACTTTTTTAATTCTTAAAAACCAGGATGGATGAATGAAATACTGGCTGGGTATGGGATTTGTGGGTTGTAGCCCTTTACTCTCAGTAACCTCATAGATGTTACTTCAACATCTAGTTTCTAGGACTTCCAACATTGTCTAAAAAAAGCCCAATACTTATCTTACTTATTATTTATACAAAACTTGTTCTTTCTGACTAGAAAATTATGATTTATTTTTCATTATTGAGATTTATAATTTTACCAGGTTCTAAGTGTGTATATCAGCTTTTGCCACAGTAATGCTGTGTAACAAACTACCACAAAAATCTCATTGGTATTAATCAATGAGCCTTTTGTCACTCACACATGCACAAATCTAGCCTGGGCTTGCCTCTGAGACCCAGGTCAGGTCCAGGCCTGCTTGATGTGTTTGTCAACCTCCTCAGATCAGGAGCCTCCCAAAGCATGCACTTCTCAGGGCAGAAAGCAGAAGCATGGGGTGGTGAGCCCACTGTGCAGGTGTATGTCAAGTTTTTTCTTGTACCATATCCATAAGAGTCCATCTGCCAAAGTGAGTCACGTGATAAAACTCAAGCTGAAGAGTTGGGAAAGTTGGATTTGCTCCATGTTAAAGGGGAGGGAATCAATACTTGCTGAACAGTAATTAATCTACTATAATGGGTAGATTGTCTACTGTGCTTCTAAGGGAACCTGGGAACTCAGTGCGTTTTTTTTCAGTTTGTAAACGTGGGTCTTTGTTTTGTTTAAGGAAAATTGCATTTTTTACTTGCTTAATCATGCTTCACCTCCATCAGTTCCTTTCCCTCCTTCCTGATCTCCTATTTTTGCTTGCTGTATCTCCTAGATCTATCCTCCAAGTCTCTTAACTTTTTTTTCCCTCTAAGTTTCTTCTTTTTAAAAATTTTGAGACATTATCCCTTGAGTATTTCTTCCCTTTCACCCAGGTTACTAACTCGTCTGGCCACCACAGTAGCTGTCCTCTCCCTTAATTCAGCTAATCTATTTTGAAGTTTAAAGCCATAGCATCCATTTCCAGAATGTTTATGATTTTTTTTTTAAGTTGCTATCTGTCCGCCTCTAGCAATTTTGTTTTGCTGGATGCCTGTCCTGTTTTATGTTCCTCCTTCTGGCTGCTGGGAAGTATTAGTTGTCTGTTATTTTTCTTTATCTGTTGTTCTGAGACCGTTTGGGTATCACGTGTCATGCATCAGGGCTTGGAATGAGTGGAGCTGTCAGCTTTACTGGGGGACAGGAAAACTTGAAAGAGCAAGGTAGCAAGAGAAGAGAAGGCACAGGTCCCCCTCCTTCCATGATTCATTCGAGAAGTGAGCCAGTGCCACTGGCTCTCCTGGGTGCATAGTATCCCCGTGGTCTGGTAAAGGGACCGCACCCTGTTCCTTTCCTTTTATAGAATGAGCATAGAAAACAACCTTATCAACCCACCTTGGGGTTGTCCCCACAGGACTTTGGAGGGCGAGGAAACGAAGACACACATGAAACTCACACTGCCTGTTGTGCTATGAGTAATAAACTCCTTTGTCTCTGACCCAACAGTCTTGTCTTCTGCCAGCATTCATGAAATTAAGGCCAACTTGTTAGGTTGCAGGGGAGAGTCTCAGACCCCTCAGAGTACTCGACAGAGATCTTTAGAAGTGACATGCCCTCCAGTTGGGAAGCTGAATTCCGTGGGAGTGCTCTCCATTCTGCTCCAGCCCCAGCCAATTTGTGGTCCAGGCAACCCAGAATAAGGTTACTTTGGGATAATGCTTATTCAACATAGTGGGTAACTGGCAACTAGAGGGTGTTCAGTAATTCCTGACCTCTATATGGAGGAAGCCCTAGTCTATGGAAGAGTTGTCATCCAGTGATTTCTTTATAAGTATTTTTCCAAGGAAATAACTTTATAGATGGCAGTTATACTTAGCCCCAGGTGTTCTTAGATTAGTGCTCTAAACTTACTAAGCAGGTTCAGTTTAGTGGTTAAGACTGTCGGTTCTGGAGCTGGACTACCTGATTCAAATGCTGACCTGTCCTTAGATGTGTGACCTTCGACAAATTACATTGCAAATTATATTCACCTCAGTTTCCTCACTTGAAATGGATGAAGTTAACAACACTAACTACCAATACGGTCTTTTTTGAGGATTAAATGAATAATACATGCATTTCCAAGCTGCTGTGATAACCATTCAGTTATCTAGTCACTATGTACAGTGTGAGCGAATGGTCCCTGTTAGCCCTGTTGATGGGCCTTCCCTGGTAGCTCAGCTGGTAAAGAATCCACCAGCAATGCAGGAGACCCCGGTTCGAATCCTGGGTCAGGAAGATCCTCTGGAAAAGGGATAGGTTACCCACACCAGAATTCTTGGATTTCCCTGGTGGCCAAGATGGTAAAGAATCCGCCTGCAATGTGGGAGACCTGGGTTTGATCTCTGGGTTGGGAAGATCCCCTGGAGGAGGGCATGGCAACCCACTCCTGTATTCTGGCCTAGAGAATTCCATGGACAGTGGAACCTGGTGGACTACAGTCCATGGGGTCACAGAGAGTCAGACACGACTGAGCGACTAAGCACAGCCCAGTCCTGTTCATATAGCACACACCACCGGAGATGATGCTCATTACCTACTTCTTCTGCCAGGGGAGGAGCTTCCATTAGGGCAAGTATTCTTAACCTGGGGCCCATGGACATTTCTAGGAGATCCATGAATTTAATGAGAAAAGAAAATGCTTAGTGCTTTATGTTTATTTTCTCTGATCTCTAAGTGAAATGTATTACTTCCCACAACTGAAGACAGATAACAGACCACGGTAGTATTAACAATGTCTGTGTCTTTGAAGCAAATTAGAAATCACAGGTGTTTTCACTTACTGCAGATACCTCAAAATATCATTCATGCTCAGCACTTGTTTGAAATTATGATAATTATTAGTTCTACTGCTAAATCTTATTATTTAATACATTAACAAAGAAGCATATTTATTATGTATTATTTATATACATACACATATATTATTATATACATATTATTTATATATATACTTTCAGGGTTGTATTTTAGTACGATGGGCTTCCTTTGTAATGTCATATACTTTATGCACATAAAAATGTTATTCTGAGAAACGATTTATAACCTTTACCAAATGCCAGAGGCCTCTTATCCAGGGATTAAGCTCTTCATCAAAGTAAACTTGGACTTGCACTGCCCACTCATTTCCCTCTGTGAGAGAGCCAGACCCACGGGGAGGGTCTGTAGATCTCCAGCCCTGCCTGTGAGTGAGCGAAAGAATCTAATACAGGGCACAATATTAGAAAACCTGCTTGGTCTAGATCTCAATTATGTCTCTGAATATATGAGCATAGCATATAAAGAGAATATATCAATGTTTAGCTGAGTATAGAATCTCCTTCAAATGGTCAGAAATACCAACATATAGCTAAGTGACAGATGGTAATCTGTCACTCCATCCACATGTTTTGAGTCTATGTCTTGCCCTCAGTGAGGCAGTGGAGAGGGTAGTGTGTTAAAGGATGTGGTCTCTGACCCCAGGAGGCTTGGGTCCAAATCTGGGCTCTGATACTTCATAGCTGGCTGCCCAAGAGAAAATTATTTAAGCACTCAACGCCTTGTTTCCTCATCTACCTACCTTGCTTGCAAAGACTGAGTGAACTCAAACATGTAAAAACAAAATAGCACCTAGCAGAGAGTGAGAACAGAGGGGAAAATTTTGTATTTTAGAGCGTAGATGTTTCTCAAAATGCAATTAAAGCAGCTAAGTTTTACATTTCCCCTGCAGATCAAATACTGAAGTACTGGAGTTGAAGGATTATTTTATTTGATTTTATGGGAAAAGACATTTAACTATCTAAAACACTACTAAGACTGTCAATGTTGTCCTCTTCTTTGCCAGTAAGCCAGCTTTCTCTAAGGAACAGGGGGTCGTGGTGCTCTTTCAGGAGGCAAAACACAACAAAAGCCAACAGGCCGATATTGGTATCTGCTGAGGTGGCAAAAGTAAGAACAGGGCATTGCAGATAGTCTGTCTAGCAAGAAACCTAATATGCTTCTGTTACTTTAAAGAAATAGTAATAAACAAAAGATTTCTCAAAACAGCAATCTAGAATTGAATGATAGATTTTTAAATTTATCACTTATAAATAAGTACAAATTCTCTGTGCAGATACACGTACCCAGACTTCATGAGCTGGGCAACATTTTCTCTCTGGAGTCCTAGTTCCATCATTTCTTTGGTTTGTGTCCTAACATCCAACTTGTGGCAGGGGGTGAGTCACTAAAACCTTGAATCTTCTGCTGTTTCCCATTTTCTCTGTCATGTACTCATCTTTAGATATGTAACATTCATTACTCTATTGAGACTTTATCTTACAGGGAATCTAGCTTGAATTGCTGATGGATAAAATTACATGACTTTTGGATGAGACCTACATTCTAAAGAGTTATTTTTCTTTGGTATCTGCATTCTCCCCATCCCACCTGGGGCCTCACACAGTACAAGGTACATGGGAAGTCCTTTCTACACAGCTGTTTGAATGAAGACATCCTCTGGGATTTTATTTCCAGGAGTATGGTCTTCATCAGTGTGGCAGTTGCTTTGAATTACCAACCTTGGTGAGGACCATTAGAAGGAAATAAACAAAGACCGCCAAACAGTAATCTGAAACAAAACTGCATTTATTTGCTTGTCTGGGAAGGGAGCAGGACTTCAGCTGGTGTCGCCATGTAGCACTTGAAAAGGTCAGTGAGGACAAAGCAGAGAAGGTACACAAATTCTGAGTTCTGGTGTCTGGTTGGCTCACAAGGCTGAGCACAAACTCTTCCTTGCAATTGGCCATTGCACTGCTTCACTCCTTAAAAGTGCAGGCACCATTCCCGAAGATGTCCAGGGTGGGCTGCATGAAGCTCTAATGCACTCAGGGTCACTCCCTGGCCTCTCTGCGCCGTTGGCCTCCAGCTGACCAAATCTTTCCTTAACAGGATCTCTAGCACATTAGTACAGCTGGGTTGATCGAGTAAGACCCGCCTGTTATCTGTCTCTTTGCTCATCTCTTTTGGAACTGCCAGACCAAACTTCCCTTTACTTGGTTAGGGCATATATGTATACTTAGAAAAAATAATTTTATAAGCAAGTTCACCTTCAAAGTTATAAGAACAAAATATAAGAGGCATTCAGATACTTGTACACAAACGTTCAGAGCCACACTATTCACAATGGCAAAAGTGGGAACAACCCAAATGTACGTCAACACACAGTGGATAAACAAACGCTGGTGTTCACAAACAAGGAAAGGGAATTCAACTCTAAAAAGGAAGGAAGTACTGAGATCTGTGCCAACTTGGATGAACCTCGAAAACATCATGTCAAGTGAAAGGGGCCAGACAGTAAAAGTCACAGAGTCTCTGATTCCGTTTTTAGGAAAAATGGAGAATGGGGAAGTCCACAGAGACAGAATGTAAATCGGTGGTTTCCTGGGCTGGGGGAGAGGAAGCTGGGAAGAGAGTGCTGAATGGGTGCAGAGATTTCCCTTGGGGGATGAAAACGTTTTGGCAATAGAGGCTGTGGGTGCACAACACTGTGAATGGAGTAAATGGCACTGAATTGCACACTTTAAAATAGGCGATTCTTACGTAAACTTACCACAATAAAAAAGGGGGGAAGAAAGGGATGAAGTAAACAGAAAAGTTCAGGGATCTTTTGAGCCCCATTGAAATAAGAAAGAAGGAAAAAAATAGAGAAGAGGAAGCAGGCGTGGCTGACCAATGGGTGATCACAGCAAGAGACAGAGAAAGGAACAGGGCAGGGGGATGTCACCTCGAATGTAACAAGGTTGAAAACACCTGAAAAGCAAACAAATCGACTCATTTCCAAACGTTTAGCTATTTACCTTCTGCAAACCACCCAGGGATCTCAAAAATGTAAATGATTTTATAGAGACACAACCACATCCCAGAAGTGCCTTTTCAAAGCTGCAGCCTGGAGGACACGACCTGGGCTGGGGACAACCATGCAAGCAAGTGCCCCACCTCCTGCTGCACACCTGCAGGGGTCCCAGGGTCTCTAAAGTGATAGGATCAATTTTTGGTACGTTTAGCTATTTCTCCCCCAAAATGTGTAAAAATTGCATTTCATACACTGTGCAAAAACTTAAACAAATATGGAAGTGCATTCTCTTCTGAAGGATGTTTCTAATATTTCATAGGCCACTTCACTGTAGATTACATACAGTGAAACCCTTTGTAAAAAGCCATGACCTTCCTGTGGCATGCTAACAGGGATGGACCTTGAAGTCAGGATACTCAGTGAAATTAGCCCCTCACCAGAGATGACAACTGCAGGACCCCACTTCTAGGAAGACTCTACCACAGCCAGACTCAGAGACCCAGAAAGTAGAGGGCAGGGGCAGCGGCTGGGGGAGAGGGAACCCGAGGAGTTGGCACTCCACGGGGAGAGAGTTTCACTTGTGCAAGCAGAAAAGAATCCTAGAGATGTGTTGTACGACAAGGTGAGCCCACCGAACACCAGTGAGCTGGACATGTAAAATAGTGAAGGCGCTACAGTTTATGTGTTAGTAACGCATCTAAAAATTTAAAAGTCATCTTGTTAATACTAATTTTTACTGTCTTGGTATTACAGTTTTATTGCCTGAGAGAAATAACAAGGCTTCAGGAGTTTAAACTGACCCTAATTTGGGTCTGGATACACTTGAGAATATCACAAAAAAATAACTGTCCACAACCACCACCAAAGCCATGGCTTACGTGAAATAATCCCAGTTTATTAAAGACCTTCGGGGCTTGTATGTAAAAATTGTGCCTCTGCGGAAGGTCTGCACATCCAAGAACGTAAAATAGTGACACGTTAAAAAAAAACCAAATGAGGTTGGCATTCGGGATTCATTTGGTGGCTGCTCTTGGATTTTTTTTTTTAAGAGAGAAAACCAGGCAGGTCTCAGGGCTTTGGGGTGGCTGGGGGGCCTCCCTCCGGGGTCCCTGCTGTCTGGCTTCCTGGACTGGGGTCCTGAGGGGGCAGCACGGTGGGGGCTGTGGGGTCTGCAGCCACTGGGCACTGCACCACCGTCCAGTAAATCGGCCGGCGCGGGGCCGCCAAGGTCTGGATCCTGTGATGCAAGATCCTCCGTGCAGGGTTGCTCTGGTCAGAGCCTGGTGGAGACAACCCAGGCATCCGGGGCTGCAGGGGGTCCCGCTGCCGTCGGAGGTGAATGACCATTGTTGGCTGGCTGTGGACAGTGACATTGGGCCGGGCAGCGCCCTGTGCCCCTAGAGGCTGTAAACCCAGACCCTGTGGCCTTGAGACCTGTGCCTGTGGGGTCTGTGGCCCTGGAGCCTGTGGCCCTGAGGTCTGTACCTGTGGGGTCTGTGGCCCTGAGGCCTGTGCCCGTGGGGGCTGTGCCCCTGGGATCTGTGCCACTGAGGCCTGTGCCCTTGGAGGCTGTGGCACTGAGGCCTGTGCCTGTGAGGTCTGTGGCCCTGAGGCCTGTGCCTGTGGGGGTTGTGCCCTTGGAGGCTGTGGCACTGAGGCCTGTGCCTGTGAGGTCTGTGGCCCTGAGGCCTGTGCCCGTGGGGGTTGTGCCCTTGGAGGCTGTGGCCCTGAGGCCTGTGCCCGTGGGGGTTGTACCCCTGGGATCTGTGGCCCTGAGGCCTGTGCCCGTAGGGGTTGTGCCCTTGGAGGCTGTGGCCCTGAGGCCTGTGCCTGTGGGGTCTGTGGCCCTGAGGCCTGTGCCTGTGGGGGTTGTGCCCTTGGAGGCTGTGGCACTGAGGCCTGTGCCTGTGAGGTCTGTGGCCCTGAGGCCTGTGCCTGTGGGGGTTGTGCCCTTGGAGGCTGTGGCACTGAGGCCTGTGCCTGTGAGGTCTGTGGCCCTGAGGCCTGTGCCCGTGGGGGTTGTGCCCTTGGAGGCTGTGGCACTGAGGCCTGTGCCCGTGGGGGTTGTGCCCTTGGAGGCTGTGGCCCTGAGGCCTGTGCCCGTGGGGGTTGTGCCCCTGGGATCTGTGGCCCTGAGGCCTGTGCCCGTAGGGGTTGTGCCCTTGGAGGCTGTGGCCCTGAGGCCTGTGCCCGTGGGGGTTGTGCCCTTGGAGGCTGTGGCACTGAGGCCTGTACCCGTGGGGTCTGTGCCCCTGGGATCTGTGGCACTGAGGCCTGTGCCCGTGGGGGTTGTGCCCCTGGGATCTGTGGCCCTGAGGCCTGTGCCTGTGGGCATTGTGCCCTTGGAGGCTGTGGCCCTGAGGCCTTTGCCCGTGGGCGTTTTGCCCTTGGAGGCTGTGGCCCTGAGGCCTGTGCCTGTGGGGTCTGTGCCCCTGGGATCTGTGGCCCTGAGGCCTGTACCCGTGGGGTCTGTGCCCCTGGGATCTGTGGCCCTGAGGCCTGTACCCGTGGGGTCTGTGCCCCTGGGATCTGTGGCACTGAGGCCTGTGCCCGTGGGGTCTGTGCCCCTGAGATCTGTGGCCCTGAGGCCTGTGCCCGTGGGGGTTGTGCCCCTGGGATCTGTGGCCCTGAGGCCTGTGCCCGTGGGGGTTGTGCCCCTGGGATCTGTGGCCCTGAGGCCTGTGCCCGTGGGGGTTGTGCCCCTGGAGGCTGTGGCCCTGAGGTCTGTACCTGTGGGGTCTGTGGCCCTGAGGCCTGTGCCCCTGGAGCCTGTGCGCCTGGACCCTGTGTACCTGAAGGCTGTTCTGCTGGCTGCCGATGACTCACAAGGGAGGGCTGTAGCGAGAGCTGCTGGGGAAGTACCTGGAAGAGGCGTGGCTGCAGGACCCCACGCTGGTTGCTCCAGACCACCAACCCCTGGGGGAGCTGCACCACAGTATAGGGTCTCAGACCAGAAGTGTTCTTCAAAAGCACCTGCACCGCTCTGGGAGTAGAAGGAAGAGAAGCAGGTCCAGGAAGCCCCGGTGGTGCTGCGGGCTGCAGGTTCAATCGCTGAGGTGCAGGCTGCTGGCCTGGCTGGATCCCCACAGGAGTGGGGGCCCTAGGGGCACACCCTCTCCCTGAAGCCTGGCTACTGCAAAAGGGGCCCGCTACTCTGATGACCTTCACACCAGGGGAGACGGTCGTGACCCGGACCTCTGGGGTTCTCTGTAACGCACCTGGGGTGGACAGGGTGGCCGCAGGAAGCGAGCTACCTCTGTTCAGCTGCACAGACGACCTCTGGGAAAGACTGGGTGGCTGAGCAGCAGGGTCAGCAGATGGATGGGCCTGAGAGCTGCTCGCCTGCTGTGAAGTAAAGCTGTCACTGCAGGAGCTCTTCTCTGGGCTCCTGGGACGTCTCTTGAGTGGGGACGGAGGTCTGGCTCCCCAGTCTGGAACTGAGGACTGAATGGACGCAGCCTTAGGCTGTGCTGACTGTGTCCCTGGAGAAGGCTGCCTGAGATGGGCTGAGCCACTGGAGCTGGGTGACGTCTGCACTGGACACTGGGCGCTCTTCTGGACCAGCTGCTCGGATCGACTGACCACTCTCCCAGCATCAGTCTGTGGCCTGGGCAGACTCTTGAACTGGTCATCTGTGGAGGCCTGGGGCAGACACGGCTCTCTCTCCCTTGTGGCTTCTTTCTCAGACCCATTTCCAGTGGCAAGTGAATTATCAGTTGGCTGCCTGACGGTCAACCTCGTTGCCTGGGATTGGTAGGCAGCCTCACATCCAACTGCAGAATCACCTAGTACCTCCTGGGTTGGTTGTGACTCCTCGTATCTGACAGACTTCTTCCCTTTAGCATACTTCTGCACATCCACTTGAGCAGGGACGGCCAAGTTACAGGGTCTCTGTTTCCATGTATCTACACACTTGCCCACTTTAAAAATCTTAAGGCCATGATGCTCACTTGTTTTACTTTCTCTTATTTTTTTGCAAGAAGTCAGGATTCTTGGCTCAGGAGGAGGTGGACAATGGGACAGCTCCTGTTGCTGATTCAGAGTGGGCGCCGAAAACCTCCTGAGGCTCCTTTTCATGGCAAGAGTGTTCAGCTTTTGTTTGTTATAGAGCAGTCTGTTTTCAGTGCAGGCTACTGATACAGAAGGGTCTAGACACAGTGGTTCCGCTGTAGCTAAGATCAGTTGGCTCTCAAGCAAAAGTTTGTCCTCCTGGGTCCAGTTCTGGTGATCGCTGGCTATGGCCTCTACATCGCAGACTAACGTCTGCATGGTGGGACGTAAGAGAACATGCCTGCTTTGGTAACGCGGAGGTTCCCCAGCACTGGACTGCCTGTAGTCCCGTATCTCTGCTATGACACACCCCTGATGAAAAACGTTAACCGCAGAATTTTCCAGGAAATTCAACAAAACAGGAGGTAATTCTTCTGCATCCAAATATTCGAGAAATTCTCGTTCTTCATAAGGCAGCCGAATGCTCTCTGAAAATGATCCATTTTCCCCCTCGAGCATCAGGGAATAGCCCTGCTTTCCTGGGTACAGGTTGATCACCAAACACGGCAACGACTCTCTCCTAAGAAGCTTCTCTAACAGGTTCACATTGCTTCTTAATTCCTCTGTAACCTCAGGCTCTTCTCCACATTCTTCAACATAAATGTCATACAGTTTTTCCTGGAGAGATGTCTCTCCGCTCGACGAGTATTTCCTTTTCGGCGGTCTCTGCTGGGCAGTTGCAATGACATACTCCGCAAGATCCAAACCTTGCTCTACAGCTTGTTGCATTATCGTACAAGACGGGGACCCTGTAAGAAGAGAACATGGAAGTGGGCGATGAACCGGGCAAAAACTCTTATCCGAAGTATCGATGTGCAGTCTTGCAAACGCAGCCACTCGACTGTGGAGTGAGCAGCGTACCTCCAAATGAACACCAAGAAACCTGCCCCCTGCCCCCCAAGAAGCAGAGTGCAAAAATACCTGCCATTTGGGGAAATCCAGCGCTGGTCTAGCCTCGCGCTCCTGCAGATGGGCCGGAAGTAGATGGAAGCGGTTCTCCAAACTCCCAACCCCCCGCAGCACAGCGCCCCCTAGGTGCGCATGCGCAGGTCGCAGTTTCCTGTCTCATCATTCAATTACTTCCTGGACGTCTGGCTTGCAGTTCGCACTTCCGAGACTGAAACTGCCCTTGTGCCAGCTGCTGGGCGGCGACAGACCCTCTTCATAAAACCTTGAAAGCAAGCATCCCAACGTACAAGCGGTCATCATTTTTTTTTGTACGGCTTTAATACACACCAATTTTCATGGTAATCAGTTGTTGGGAAGGTCATGAAAGGTGGCTGTTTCTTTCCTTGGCGATAACATCACCAAGAATTACCCACTGTTTTGGGCGTCATTTGTTCCCAAAGGCAGGACTGCTCCTGAGGTCCATCTTCAGTTTAACACACCCAGTTTGTACCTCTTGACTCCAGGGACACTTGCTGTATTTGGCGCAAGCATCAGAATTCTTCAATGACTCTTCCCATGATCTCCTGCCTGATGCTTTTCATAGAGATATGCACGGTAACATGACATTCTTTTACGTAAGTGCTTCCCTTTTATTTCCCTAGCTATTTCAGAAAGGGCTTTTAGTGTGTGGTAGGTAAGTTATATTGTCTGGCAATTGCAGTTCAGGATTAAGCTGTTTTAAAAGGTGGTTTGTGTCTGATAGGGTTGAGAACTATTCTTCCTGGTGCTGGCAGCACAGTTTAAATGATTACTCTAACTGTAGACCGTAGCCACAGTCCTAGGGACGGTTTAGAAGGATATGACTGAGTCCTAGATACTTTATGGGCCATTGTTTTCTATTAATATTGTTGCCTTGAAATCTGCCAGCCTTTTGAATAAGCTTTTTTTTAAACCTCTTGATGCTTAGATTTAGACATAATGATAATAGGATATTCATTCTGAAGAGTCACAACTGAGAAGAATCCAAAATCAATTGGTGAAACTCCTGAATTACAGACTACTATAAAATAAATGTTTTTCTGACCAATAGCAGTTATGATAATTACATATTACGGTAGATACAATCTATTGAAATAGGACTAATAACTCCTTGACTAAGAGTTCCTGAAGCATATCCCTTGTTCAGGACTGGACAGGAATCATTGTCTCCTGGCATGTCAGTTGTCTTGGGGCAAGGGTATAAGTCATCCCTTGGTATCACCAGGTGACTGGTTTCAGGACCCCGCGCCCACCCTGCTGCTTTTAGGGACGAGCCAACTGCCCAGAGCCAGGTCCTCTGACTGTTGTGTGTTCTGTGCCAGGGGGTCTCAGTCTTGGTGCTAGTGACATTTGTTAGGGGGGACTTTCCCGGGCACTGCAAGATGCTTGCTAGCATCCCTGGCCTTACCCACTAGATGCCAATAGCTTTCATCCCTGTCGTGAGAACCAAACACAGCTTGAGGTATTGCATGATACCATTGGGGGCATATCTTTCCCTTGGTTCGGAACCCTGAGGTGCCCTGCTCTGTAAACCATGAGCTTGATCGCAGTCAGCCCCTCAGCTGATGTCCCCGGGTGCCTCTCTCTCAGGAGAGAGTTGTATCTGACCCTCTCCTCTGGGATGGACTACAGGCTCCGTTGTTGTGGTGACTGGGTCTTTGGGCGCGGTGCCCAGGAGCCATCCCTGACAAGAGGATTCGAGTGCAAGGAGTTTATTTGGAGTTCATCCTGAGAAACTCTGGGCAGGGAAAGGGCAGCTGAGTCAGGACTGGGGAAGAAGGTGGTAAAAGGCACAGTCAGGAGCAGAAGGCTGCTGGGGACAACCGGTGCCTGCTGGGGGCCTTTGGGAGACAGTGCCGAGCAAGCGTCGGGTGGTCCTCCCTAGAGGCACGGAAGCTGGGATACATATCATCCACTCCTCTCTCTCACGGGCCGAGGACAGTCCTGGGGGCCGTATTCCCGACCCCTCTGGGTTGCCACATAGGAGTGCTGCCATGCTACTGTGGCTGGAATGCCCTCAGTGAGCGTCAGGAGTGTTTGCGGTGATGCGCAGTGCTCCTGTCCAGGATGGCAGTACCGCGCGGGCATGGGCAGGGCCCTGGCAGCATGGGCTACGCCATCATTCTCGATGATGCAGAGAGTGCGCCGTGTAGTGTATCTGGGCATGTGGACACATGAGACTCTTTTGCCTCCAAGCGAAATGAGTGATGTCACATGAGGTTTTGTCAGCTGCTACAGCCCACCAGGCCGACAGTGGAGAGTGTGATCCTCGCCTTACTCCTCATGGGGTAAGGCAGTCTGGCCACACGTGCACCGGCTGAGGCTCTGGGCCTAGCCGTGCGTGTGTCCCAGTGAGCTCTGGTTGGCCTGCCAGGGCTTCTCGTGGCTCAGCCACCCCCTGCTCCTGAGCCCCCTAATTGCCTGGTCTTTCGACTGGAAGAGGGTTTTTGAAATTTTTCGCAGTGCACACCATCCTTGAGTCTTCAAAACACATCCACTAGCATGAATATAAAGACTCCAACTGCTGCTATCCCCTAGAGCAGCTTGACACAGATGCACATGCTGGGAAAACCCATGGCCAGATTAAGACGTGCTGGAGGAGGAAGAGAACTAATTGCAGGAAGTTACCTAATTTACAGTAGTCAGCTCGTCCGTTCTCCACCCACTGAGGTCTAGGTCTAGGTTTTTACCACCTCTTCCCTGCTGCAGGGAATTAGATGGCCAGGCAGAGCCTTGGAACTGCAGACATCACAGATTGCAGAAGGTGACGAGACATTGTTCGTCGGTCTCATCCAGCTTTAATCCTCCATCACTCATGTTGAGACTCCATGTGTTACCCTGTGATCAGGCCCCAGATTCAATAAAGCAAATCCCAGGGAATGTTGTAGCTCTGTGAGATTATGTGAGCGGAGGTCACTCCCACAGCCTCTTACATCATTCTATCCTGCCACATCTACTAGTTGTTTCATGGATCTAAGAACATCTCAGAGCCCGTAAGTGTTGCACTGCATATTTATTTTTTCTTGAACTGTCTCTCCCCTTCCACCTTTCTCCACTTGTGTATCTTTTTATCAGTTTACTGAAATTGGATGTTTTTCTGGTTTTATTGCTCTGTTATACACTCCTTGAGATAAATAACCATAGCCCGAGTCATGGTTTCTCAGCCTCTGCTTGTTGTCACTGTTGCAGGGGACTGTCCTGGGCAATGTCGGGTGTTTAGTAGTATACTTGGCTTCCCTGATGGCTCAGCGATAAAGAATTTGATTGCCAAGCAGGAGACTTGGGTTCAATCCCTGGGTCGGGAAGATCCCCTGGAGGAGGGCATGGCAATTCACTTCAGTATTCTTCCCTGGGAAATCCCATGGACAGAGGAGCCTGGTGGGCTACAGTCCATGGGGTCGCAAAGAGTCAGACGCGAGTTAGCGACTACACAACAAACAAACAAGCATCATGACCCCATGGTATCACAAAACAGTTGGGTTTGGAGAAATGAAGTGGCAATCTACAAACCACAAAACACTTCGAATCTTAATTTCTAGGACAGCTCAAATGATTCGATGTGACTTTTAACTTTTTTGTTTTTTGCTGCAATTAATTTTATGGTTGGCCCCAAATTATCTTGCCAATTCTCTAAAATTTCCATTGGACCTAATTAATATACAGAGTCTCTGGCTAATAGGAGAGAGGCAAACAAAAATATCATTAAATCTTTAGAAAATAGATTTTCAGAAACATACTAGCAGAGATTTTCCTTTTAAATTCATCTGCCTGATAACAGTCACTAACAATTTCCCAATTTTTCAGCTTTATTCCACAATTGAGAATTTTTGCTTATTTCAATAATTTTTCTTTGATCTTCGCTCAGTATTTGCTCTTTCAGTGTATGTTCTCTGTGCTTCATTTTGCTTTCATAATGTCAGACCATCCCTGAACTCACTCCTTTTCTCACTTTTCTCTATTTACAGTCAGTACTTCAGTGACTTCATCTAGGTGCATGGCTTTAAAACATAGATGGTTTCTCAATTTATATCTCCAGCCTGGACCTCTCCCCTGAACTACAGACTCATATCATCAGTTTCCTATTAAAAATCTCTACCTGGTTGCCTAATAGGAATTTTAAATTTAATATGCCCAAACCCAACTTCTGATCTGGTACCCAAACTTGTTCGTTTGGCAGTGAAACATTAGAGTTCCTGGCTCAAAAAACAGCTCTCCTCTGGTATCTCCTTGATACCTGAAATTTTGAGTCAAAGTTTTTTTTTATTTTAATATGTGCTGCTTTCATTTGTAAATTTTTGTTTATTTATTGTGGGCTATGTTGGGTCTTTGTTGTTGCGTGCAGACGTTTTCTAGGTTTGGCCAGCCGGGACTACTGTCTCGTGGCAGTGGCTTCTCATTGCAGTGGCTGCTTATTGCAGAACACAGTCTCTAGGTGCACAAGAGTTAGTAGTGTCAACCCGTGGGCTCTAGAGCTGGGACTCAGTAGTTGTGGCACGTGGGCTTAGTTGCTCCAGGCCTGTGGAATCCTCCCGGACCAGGGATCAAATCTGTGTCTCCTACCTTGATAGGCAGACTCCCAGCCACTGTACCACCAGGGAAGTCCCAAAGTTTTTTACTAGGAAAACCATGGACAGGTTTCAGAAGGTCTTTGAACTTTCTAAAACAGTAGGTGAACTTCAGATCATTCCTGAGAACCTGTGTGGTGGGGTGTTTTTTTCTTTTTCTTTTTCTTTTTTTTTGAGGGAGGAGAGAAAGCATAGGCTGTTTGAGGGAGGTGAGAAGAAGACCAGAGACTTGAGTGGCCAGGAAGACATATTTCACCTACCTTATAACTTTCTCAGGAGTGAAGGAAAAGTCACCACCCAGGAAAAGACCACTCTGTAGTGTTACATGGGCAGGTGGTAGAAGCTGAGTCAGCCTCCAGGACTCAGTGTGTGGATGGCGAGGAACAGTCCCCCTCGAAAACTGCACAATTAAACCTCCAGGGGAGTTAAAACACTCAATCCAGCTCTTCAAGAAAGGCCTTTTCCTTCCTAAACCTTGAAGCTCAGATGCCACTTCCCAGCTGTTTCCTTTCATCGTTTTCTCTGCTTTTGTGATCCCTCGAGGAACCGAGGATGAGTAAAGAATGTGGTGATCAATTGACAGGCCAACCCATTGAAAAAGGGTCATTCAACAAGAGAACAGGTCCCCTTGCTACCCCATCTTCTGTCTGCCCAGCCTACCAATCACCAGGTGAATTTTCTTTGGAAAGCCACCAGCCTCACACTGAGTGCCAATGAAAACTGTCCTGAATTCACTTTAGAAAGAACCACTTTCTTGGAGTGCTCTCTTTAGTGAGTTTCCCCAATCCTGGCACACATGTCTCCCCATCACAAAAATGTCCACTGGTCCTTCTTATTGTGGACAGTGATGTCAGCACTGGCAGTGTGTTTGTTTTGAATTTCCTTCATTAAGCTGAGAGTTTTCATCCTGGGTTATAGCAGATTATTTAATGTAGAGAAAGACTCCTTAGCATCATCACAATAGACACTCCATAAATAGGAGCTGTGTGCCACATAAGGTGGGTGATATGCTTCCCAGTTTGTTGTTGTCGTCGAGTTGCTCAGTTGTGTCTGACTTTGCAACCCCGTGGATTGTAGCCTGCTAGGTTCCTCTGTCCATGGAATTCTCCAGGAAAGAATACTGGAGTGGGTTGCCATTTCCTTCTCCAGAGGATCTTCCCAACCCAGGGATTGAACCCACGTCTCCTGCAGGCAGATTCTTTACCACTGAGCCACCAGGGAAGCCCATGCTTCCCAGTTTACAGACGAGACAGGAGTCTGGAGACTCATCAGAATCATCTTGCTCGATGACAGCAGTCTTTAGAGCAGAGGTTTATACCCGTAGCTATTCCTTAAAGTCATGGGGGGATTTTAAAACTAGCAACATCTGGAATCACGCCCAGAGATTCTGTTGCATTGCTCTGGGTGGTACCCGGGCATCCTTCACTTCCACAAGCTTCTCAGAGGATTCTAATGTGTTTGTAGCCAGGATTGAGAACCAATACTTTCAAACTTCATTCGAGTCTTCTAGCTCTTATTTGTCTCTTCCAGACAGCATCTGGTCCAGTGACAGTTTTACAGATGAGAACACTGAGATCCAGGGAAGATGAGTGGTTTTCTTAATGCATCAGAACTGGAAGTAACCATTTTAAAAATCACAATTTATAACCCTTCTCTGTCTCTCCATCAGCTAAATGCAAACTTGGCTGAGCATAAGAATCACCTGATTTCTTATCAAAAATAAGAAATCCCAGGTTCCCTCCCTGGATATTATTTTTAAGGAGGTTTGTGGTAGGATCCAGCTGTCTGTAATTTAATAAGTATCCCAGTGATTAATATGATCTAGCCAATTTATTGGTTCTGTATAATTTTTAAAGATTCCATATATAAGTGATATATATTTGTCTTTCTCTGACTTACTTCCCTTAGTATGATGATCTGTAAGTCCATCCATGTTGCTACAAGTGGCATTATTTCATTATTTTTTATGGCTGAGTAAAGTTTCATTGTGTATGTGTACCACATTTTCTTTATCCATTCATCTGTCAATGGGCATCTATGTCCGTTCTGGTGATGGACAGGGAAGCCTGGTGTGCTGCAGTCCACGGAGTTGCAAAGAATCGGACACAACTGAGTGACTCAACTGATATCCATTCTGAACCAATGTGATTCTTGTTTTTTTTTCCCCCTGCAAAAAGTTTTCTTGTTTTCATTGGTGCAAGGCTTGGGAGAGGGCTCTAGGGTAGTTAAAAAGCTGCCTCGTGGCTGTAGAGAGGGGCTTCAGGCAGAAGCTCTGCCATCAGAGGGGCTCCTCCAAGACCACTGGGCTCAGGCGGCTCCTGGTGGTGCTTGCAGGTGAGCCCTTGGAAGAGAGACCCGCCCAGCCCCGCCTGGGGACCAGCCAGCCTGACGAGGTCGGTCAGGTGGTCGCCCATCTTCCTGATGAGTTTCACCTGCTCACCTAGGATGCGGCTTTCTTGGAAGTGACGGAGGTGGGGGCTGCGTGCGTAGAATCCCGGGCCTGCAGGTCCATGACGGCCCGGTTCGGGTGTTTGTCCCCAAGCTCGGTGGCCTCCACAATGTCCTAGGCTTGGCCCCACTCATCCTGAGATGCGGCTGCGGTCCTGGGAGAGGGCGCGGCCACGGTCCTGGGAGAGGGCGCGGCCGCCTTGCTGGTCTTGCATAATTTTCAAGAGATGCTGGGCACCCTTGCGCTTCTCCTGGGCCAGTTTGAGGACAAGGTGGCCACTATGTTCCAGAGCCACGTGGTCGTGGTGGAAACAGAAGCCTAGAGAGAGGTGGGTGCATGAGGCCCACAGATGCAGGGTGACCCGTCACCTCTGGAGTCATTCTGACGAATCTAGGAGGTCAAGGTCAAAAATGGTGTTGGTGGTCTGGGTGGCTGAAGGGAGCTGAGGGGCTGATTCTGAAGGTTGTGACTGGAAAAGAGGTTGGAGGGTGGTCGGAGCCTGGAGCAAGGAGTATCCCTGGGTCTGTTCCATGCAAACAAACACCACTGTAGCAAGAGACATCCACGGACCGCCCAGCGCACTGCCTGTTGATACTTTCTAAGCTAGAGAAAATTTTAGTTCATTCACAGTAGTACAAAAAAGAACTTAAAATTCTTTTTCCTCTGTGGGAAGATATTAAGAAAAGGTAATAACCCTGCTTTATCCAACTCTAGGCTTTAATTACAGTTCTCTAATTCTTATTTTGTTTGGTTGTTTTATTTTTTTATTTATTTATTTTTTTTGATGGGTTTATTTTTTTTTCTTTTATTATCCGTAAATTATTTTTTTTTAATTTTTTTAATTTTTTTAAATTTTAAAATCTTTAATTCTTACATGTGTTCCCAAACATGAACCCCCCTCCCACCTCCCTCCCCATAACATCTCTGTGGGTCATCCCCATGCACCAGCCCCAAGCATGCTGAAGTGAGTTCTTTACTCAAAACAACATGGATATACTTTTCAGTTGGTATTAAGTTGTGGGTTGAACTCAAATGGTTATAGCTTTTGGGGACAGAAAATTAGCTGGCTGCTGCTGCTAAGTCCCTTCAGTCGTGTCCAACTCTGTGTGACACCATAGACAGCAGCTCACCAGGCTTCCCCGTCCCTGGGATTCTCCAGGCAAGAACACTGGAGTGGGATGCCATTTCCTTCTCCATTGTGTGAAAGTGAAGCTGCTCCGTCGTGTCTGACTCTTAGCGACCCCATGGACTGCAGCCTACCAGGCTTCTCCATCCATGGGATTTTCCAGGCAAGAGTACTGGAGTGGGAACTGGCTACTACTATGACCAATTATAATGACACACGCCATTCTGCCCTCTGCTCCAAGTCTGGTGGTTTCCAGGCAGGAAGGGTGAAGCAGCTATAGTCTTAGGTGGTCAAGCTGAAGAGTGCAGCTCAGCAACCACTTGTCAGGGGGCCCCTGACTAAGCATGTGACTCCACAGGAATGCCCTTAAATTCCATTCTTCCAAAGGCAGCTTTTCTAAGAGATGCAGTGGGAAGAGCCCTGGAATCCAACTCTGAAGACCGAGGTTCTGAGATACTGTTCTCCCACCTACTTGCTATGACTATCATCAGATCGTTTGATTTCTATGAGTCTCACTTCCACATCTGTGGTGAAGATAATGTTATCCATTCCACCTACCTAGTGAAGGATAGTTGAGTGTTACATTAGCTAATAAATTAGTTAGCATTTGCCTCATAATAAATAATCACAAACCTCTGTGGTATATGACAATAAATATTTATTTTTCATAGATCTCTAGGGTTTAGCTAATCTAGGCTGGGCTTCCTGGGCAGCTTTGCTGATGCTTGCTGAATTCACATGCCTGGGACATTGACTGATCCCAGCAGGGCTGGAAAAGGGTGATTAACCCAGATGTATCCTTCTCATGGAAATGGCAGGGGTGCAAGATTGCATGAGAACAGGCCCCGGTGCAGAAGCACTTTTACAAGCCTCTCCTGTGTCATATATCTACCATTGATCAAAGCAAGCCACATGGCTCAACTGAAACTTAAGGACTGAGCTTGTACATTTGGCCTTTTGATGGAAAGAGGTGTAAAGTCACACAGTGAATGGCATAGTACTGGAAAAGATGAAGAAATTGGGTTATTTAGCTGTGTTATCTAACACAGCTGATGCTTATGAAGTGCAATGTAAAATATATTAACGTAATGAAACTTTGGTGATCTGGAATGATAAGTAAATTAACCATATGTGAACGGGTATAACTCGTTTTATATTCCAAGTATTTTCCGTTTTGGTGGGTTTGTAGGTAGCTTTGTGTATTGTGCCTTCACCAATTATTGTGCTGCCTGATTAAACAGTATAGGACACAAATTTAAATGACTTGGTTTTCGGAAAGAATTTTTTCTTTTTTCCTGGATTAAGATCTTGAAGAAAGCCAGTTGTGTATATCAGAGGTTCGTTTCACAGTTTAAAGCTGTTTCTCTGGCTGACTCCAGGGAAGGAGCATGATTGAATCAAGATGAGTGTGGAATATCATGATGTGTCAGGAAGTAAAGAAATGATCTGAAAAATGATAGGGACATGCCACAAGTGCAGGGGAGCCAGGTCAGGTTTCAGCTGGCTAAATCTTAGACAGTTTGAGCACAATAATTCATTATGGTATTGAATTATAAACCAATGGAAAAACAGGCAGATAAATGGGTAAATGGTGAAGGGCTTGCTTACAAGCTCTTCTGGAGAAACCCTGTGGACAGAAGAGCCTGGTGGGCTACAGTCCATGGGGTTGCAAAGAGTTGGACATGACTGAGCAACTAAGCACACACACACGTTAATAGAATGCTAAGTACTGACTGGTCAATGTGGAGGAAGTCCTAGAGTTGGAAGATGATCATTTAGCCTTGATCAGGCAAGGATCATCAATGGATACTAAATTTAGAGCAGATTTTGACGGGCAGGATATTTCCATGATTGTTCAGTATATTGCCAGAGATTGTTCATTAGTAGCAGGGGAAGGAAAAAATAGTAATTATACAATGGAAAAAGTAGACAACACCTAGGCCAGGTGACCAAAATCGACATCACCAGTGAAGGAGAGATGGACATCATCTAGCTGCAGAGGTGATACCCCAGAAAGGGTATATATGTCATCTAGGCAGTATTTTGACTGAAAATGTAGAATCTGAATCTGATCCTGAGGAAACATCAGCCAGACACAAAACACGGAAAAGGAAGTGGAGCAATATTCTTTCAGTGTCATAAAAGACAAAAAAAGGCTGTGGAAATGTTCCAGGTTAAGGAGTCTAAAAGATATGACAGCTAAGTACAACACCTGAGCCTAGACTGAACACCATATTACGGGGAAAGTGAAAATACTACAAAGGGCCTTATTAGGGCAAGTGACAAAATTGAAATGTGGACAGTGGATTAGACAAAAACATCGTTCTGGCCATGATGAAGTAACAGGGACCAGATTTACCCTCCTACCTCAAACAACTCAAGAACCAGATAAAATGAAATGATGGTTCACGGACTTTGGAACAGGCAGCACAGGACTGAGATCCCTAAGAGCAGAGAAACAAAGAGGGTGAACCCTCTAATTGCCCCTGCTTACTGTCTGGAGCAAGTTTCTAAGCCTCAGCGCACAGACGGACATGCAAACAAAGCCCCCAGGCTTTGTGAGTTGAGACATAGTTGAGAATTTGGAGAGGCCACTGTGGCCAGGATTCCCAGGGCAAAGGACCAGATAGGAGAGCACTGCATGGAGATAGAACAATGGAGGTCTGCAGAGGGGCTCCCTTGAATCATCAGCTTGAAAAATGAAAGTGAAAGTCGCTCAGTTGTGTCCTAGTCCATGGAATTCTCCAGGCCAGAATACTGGAGTGGGCAGCCTTTCCCTTCTCCAGGGGATCTTCCCAACCCAGGGATCCAACCCAGGTCTCCCGCATTGCAGTCAGATTCTTTACCAGCTGAGCCACAAAGGAAGCCCAAGAATACTGGAGTGGGTAGCCTAGCAGATCTTCCCGACCCAGGAATCAAACCGGGGTCTCCTGCATTGCAGGCGGATTTTTTACCAACTGAGCTATCAGGGAAGCCCCCAAAGTGCTGATCTGTGCATGAGTTTCTAAGGAAACTGCCTGAGGCCAAGGGAATCCTCTTCCAAAAGTATCTGATGGCAGACTTCTTGGAGATTGCACAGGCTTGGGAACAGTTCATCTTCCCAGCAGCCAGGCTGGAGAACCCTCTTACTATGTGGGCCTTAGGGAGAGTACTTAGAAAGTAATGGTGAGAACACTTGCGCTTATAAGCTAGGCCTAACCTAAAGGCTACTCTGGTCTGGTCCAGCCTAACAAAGCTGAAAAGCAAAATTGGAAAGAATCAAATTATTTCCAAGTAACTTACCTGCATCCCAGAGGAAAGCACAAAATTATTTACCAAAAATTAGAGAATATTACAAAAATTACTTAAATCCAGCACCTAACTATGGACCCAATGTCTGGCATCCAATCAGTCTGTAACTGTACTGTGGTTATGTAAGAGACTCTCTCCATCATTCCGAAGTACACACTAAAATATTTAGGGATCCAGGGCCATGACGTATGAAATTTGCAAAGAGGGAAGGGTGGAGAATAGGTGAATCTGGGTAAATTCAGGTATATCCTGAAAAGGACACACAGGGTTCTTTGTACAATGTTTATTTTTACAAATTTTTGAATTTGAAATTATTTCCAAGTAAGTTAATTCAAAAAAAGAAAGATAAAGTCAATCTTTCTTGTACCTCAGAAATTAGCAGAAGCCTATCTGGATAGTGGTGTGATGGCACTCAGTCCATCCACAAGAATGTGTATAACTTTAATCAACTGCTGCTGCTGCTGCTAAGTCACTTCAGTCGTGTCTGACTCTGTGTGACCCCATAGACGGCAGCCCACCAGGCTCCCCCATCCCTGGGATTCTCCAGGCAAGAACACTGGAGTGGGTTGCCATTTCCTTCTCCATTGTGTGAAAGTGAAGCTGCTCAGTCGTGTCTGACTCTTAGCGACCCCATGGACTGCAGCCTACCAGGCTCCTCTGTCCATGGGATTTTCCAGGCAAGAGTACTGGAGTGGGGCGCCATTGCCTTCTCCGTTATCAACTGCTACAGAGAATTAAAAATGGCATTTAGTAGGGATCCTGCAAAAGCAGCAAATTTGAAGGTGGGGGAAGAAGAGAAATATAACTATTTGCTACCATAATGAGCATTTGGAAATTCTTTTAAGTGTTAACTTTTTCCTTCATCAGCCAATTCCTATGTTTTGCTGAACTGAAGGATATTCCAGTTTGCTTTTCTCCCACCTGTCGTGGTTCTCTGATCTATTGCATTCTGGATGAGTGAAATCTAGAACCTTTCTGATCTAAGTGTTGAAGAAATCTGACTTACTTTGCAAGGAAGGAACAGATCCTAGTATGAGGCAACCAGCAACAGGGAGAGACCTGTTTCTGGTCTCAGGGGAACCCAACAGTTTTCTGCAGCTCTTGATGTTACAGTGTTTTCACATGTTCAGTCTAAGTTGAGGGCATATGAACCTTCACTCTGATGGGAACTGGATTTGTCAAAACAAAAGGAAACAGACTTAACCAGAGAATTCTGGCTCCTTCTCTTCCTGAGTAACCCTTGAGGTCTTGCAGTGTCTGTCTAAAGTTCTGTTGAGATCTTCAGTTCTTATCCTGTGACCAGTTGGAATTATTTTTCTACATAGTGTGATCCTCAGATGCAAGAAAATCCCTAAGTTTATGCTGCATCAAGGTGATGAATGTAAATTCCCTGTTCAGTTTGGGTTTTGTGGCACCTATAATATCCTAGGATTTGGGCCTGAGAGAGAGGAGGAGGTGTCACAGATTTTCTAGCCAGTGGAATAGTCCCTATTTCTGATATTTGGGAATAAATTTGACCAAAAGAAAAACAGAATTTTAGTTTGCAGTCACTATCTTTAATAGCCCTGGAACTTACCTCTCTCAGATGTCCAGAGAGGTGGTCATTGAACATTTTTCTATCTCATGGTCTATTGATTTGCTTTAATATGAAACTTCAATTCCCACATCGAGTCTTTCCTAATCAGAAACATTCTGCAAGTGTAAAAGGTAATAAGTAGTTTTATTTTGGGAAACCATGAAATTTAGTCTCATTCGTAACTAATAAAAATTTGTGCTCCAGACAAATTTAAGTCCTGAAAACCATGTGCAAAAATCACTAAGAACAAATTGGTCAGCCTAGCACATAAAGAGGATGTTGAATGATGTTTAGAAGAGTCTATACTGCATGAAGTCCAGTGGATCTCAACTGTGGCTGTACCTTTGTGGAGCTTTAAAAAATTCCATGACCAGGAAGCCAAGCACTGGATTGATTAAATCAGAATCTCTGGAGGTGGCTTGGGCATTAGCAGCTTTTAAAGCTCCCAGTTATATGTGAACTTACAAATAAAGTAAATTAATGAATATAACAAAACAGAAATAGACTCATGGATCTTGAGGATTAGTGGTTACCAGTGGGGAGAAGGAAGGGCAGGATAGGGAGAGGGGATTTGTCATTGTTCAGTTGGTAAGTCATGTCCAACTCTTTGTGACCCCATGGAATGCAGCACACCAGACTCCTCTGTTTTCCACTGTCTCCTAGAGTTTGCTCAGATTCATGTCCATGGAGTCAGTGATGCTGTCTAACCATCTCATCCTCTGCTGCCCCCTTCTCCTTTTGCCTTCAATCTTCCCCAGCATCAGGGTCTTTTTATATATAAAATAAATAAGCTAACAACAATATACTGTACAGCACAGAGAATATAGTAAATATTTTATAATAACTATAAATGGAGCATAGCCTTTAAAAACTGAATTACTAGGTTGTACACCTGAAACTCACATAATATTATACATCAACTATATTTCAATTAAAAATAAAGCTCCCCAGGTGATTCCAGTATGTAGCAGCCTGTGTTGAGAGCCGCTGAGCTAGAGTGATAGCTGATTTTCACCTTCACTCTGAGGCAGGTATTTCAAAGAAGAAAACCAGGGGGATGATTTTCAGTTGTTCTACATACATGTGTGAATTATGGCTATTAGGTCAAACTATAAGCCCAAATTCCATTCTGTGCCTATAAGCACAGAAAATGTAACTCCATATGGTTTAAATAATGACAGTATTAATAACCCATGCAAGCAAAAAGTTTACAGACTAGGTTGGCTTTTGGAGAGCCTTGATCCAGTGGCCTAAGTACATCAGCAAGGATTTTGTCTCTCCACTCTGCCTTTTGCAAAGTCATTCAACCCAAAGATGCATCCTGTTGTAGTCTCAAGATGGCTGCAGGCAACACCTATGGTTCCTTTTTCTTTCATTTCTAGCAGGAGAAAGAGAAGTTGCTGCCTTCTCAGCAGCAGTTTTAAGATTCACTCTGATTGGCCTAGAGAGTGCCACATGCCTACCTCTGAACCAATCATTGTATAGAGAGATGGAGTGCACTTATTGGCTTAGCTTTGCTCAAATGCTCCACCTCTGAGAAATACATGGTTGTTGGAAGGAAAAGTTAGGGAGTGGGGATGAGAAATTGATATTGGCAGTACAGCCAACTAAAGCCATGGGATGGTTTCAAAGTTAAATGTGAATAATTGATGCTTTCAAACTATGATGCTAAGAAGACTCTTGAGAGTCCCTTGGACTCCAGGGAGATCAGACCAGTCAATCCTAAGTTCAGTTCAGTTCAGTTCAGTTGCTCAGTCGTGTCCGACTCTTTGCGACCCCATGAATCGCAGCATGCCAGGCCTCCCTGTCCATCACCATCTCCCGGAGTTCACTCAGACTCACGTCCATAGAGTCCGTGATGCCATCCAGCCATCTCATCCTTGGTTGTTCCCTTCTCTTCCTGCCCCCAATCTCTTCCAGCATCAGAGTCTTTTCCAATGAGTCAACTCTTTGCATGAGGTGTCCAAAGTACTGGAGCTTCAGCTTTAGCATCATTCCTTCCAAAGAAATCCCAGGGTTGATCTCCTTCAGAATGGACTGGTTGGATCTCCTTGCAGTCCAAGGGACCCTCAAGAGTCTTCTCCAACACCACAGTTCAAATGCATTAATTCTTCAGTGCTCAGCCTTCTTCACAGTCCGACTCTCACATCCATACATGACCACAGGAAAAACCATAGCCTTGACTAGACGGACCTTAGTCGGCAAAGTAATGTCTCTGCTTTTGAATATACTATCTAGGTTGGTCATAACTTTTCTTCCAAGGAGTAAGCGTCTTTTAATTTCATGGCTGCCATCGCCATCTGCAGTGATTTTGGAGCCCCCCAAAATAAAGTCTGACACTGTTTCCACTATTTCCCATGAAGTGATGGGACCAGATGCCATGATCTTCGTTTTCTGAATGTTGAGCTTTAAGCCAACTTTTTCACTCTCCACTTTCACTTTCATCAAGAGGCTTTTTAGCACCTCTTCACTTTCTCCCATAAGGGTGGTGTCATCCGCATATCTGAGGTTATTGATATTTCTCCCAGCAATCTTGATTCCAGCTTGTGTTTCTTCCAGTCCAGCGTTTCTCATGATGTACTCTGCATATAAGTTAAATAAGCAGGGTGACAATACACAGCCTTGACGTACTCCTTTTCCTATTTGGAACCAGTCTGTTGTTCCATGTCCAGTTCTAACTGTTGCTTCCTGACCTGCATACAGATTTCTCAAGAGGCAGGTCAGGTGGTCTGGTATTCCCATATCCTTCAGAATTTTCCACAGTTTATTGTGATCCACACAGTCAAAGGCTTTGGCATAGTCAATAAAGCAGAAATAGATGTTTTTCTGGAACTCTCTTGCTTTTTCCATGATCCAGCGGATGTTGGCAGTTTGATCTCTGGTTCCTCTGCCTTCTCTAAAACCAGCTTGAACATCAGGGAGTTCACGGTTCACGTATTGCTGAAGCCTGGCTTGGAGAATTTTGAGCATTACTTTACTAGCATGTGAGATGAGTGCAGTTGTGCGGTAGTTTGAGCATTCTTTGGCATTGCCTTTCTTTGGAATTGGAATGAAAACTGACCTTTCCAGTCCTGTGGCCACTTCTGAGTTTTCCAAATTTGCTGGCATATTGAGTGCAGCATTTTCACAGCATCATCTTTCAGGATTTGAAATCAAAATTCATTGGAAGGATTGATGCTGAAGCTGCAATACTTTGGCCACCTGATGTGAAGAGCCGACTCATTGGAAAAGACCCTGATGCTGGGAAAGATTGAGGGCAGAAGGAGGAGGGGATGATAGAGGATGAAATGGTTGGATGGCATCATTGATTCAATGGACATGAGTTTGAGCAAACTCCAGGAGATGGTGAAGGACAGGGAAGCCCGTCATGCTGCAGTCCATGGGGTCACAAAGAGTCAGACACAACTTAATAACTGAACAACAAACACAAGTTATATAAAAAATAATGAAACTCATTTCACCCATCCTTACCACCAGTCTTGTTAGTTTATAGCAGGGGGTTCTCAGGCTTACAACTGTTGGCATTTGGGGCTAGATTTTGCTGTTACTCTGGGGGCTGGCCCATGCACTGTAAGATGTCTAGACTGCACTCTCTGCTTTCCTTCCCAGATTCCAAGGGACAGGAAGGGGAGGCAGAGTGAACTCTGTGTCTGGGCCACGGGGGAAATGTGTGTTTTGAAGTTGGGCATATGGACAAATGAAGTTTAAATCTCAGCCTTTCCCTTTTCTGGGTTACACTAAAGAAGTCGTGACAGCTCAGTCACTTCATCTGAGAACCTGAATACTATCTACCTCACTGGTTTGGTGTTGTACCTACCTGAGTCTTTTTTGTGTGAAAGTACTTTGTAAACCGTACTGAGCTATGTCCTTGAACTGTGTTACTGCTGGTATCAGTGAGTGTCTGCAGTCCTTTCTGTGGTGTCCATTTGTGGCCTGTTTCAAGGCTGGTGGCTCTGGACTCTGAGGGCAAAGCCTCTTAGAAGTTAAAGCTCTGTGTCAGCATCATGGCATCCTGGATGACAGGAATCCTTTGTTTTGAAAACCCAGCATGGATCCTGGATCCTCTCTTATAGCACCACACTTTCCTCTGTATTTCTTCTCAGTCTGAGATTAATTATAGATTTGTAAACAGTGTATTTCTTTAGTTTGGGCCATGCTGGGTCTTTGTTGCTGGATTTGGTCTTTCTCTAGTTGTGGCGGGTGAGGGCTCCTCTATAGTTGCAGTGTGTGGCCTTCTCTTGGGAAGCGTGGGCTCTAGGGTGCAAGGGCTCAGTAATTGTGGTGCATGGGCTTAGTTGCATGTAGAATCTTCCTGAACCAGGGATCGAACCTGTATCCCTTGCATTGGCAGGCAGATTCTTAACCACTGGACCACCAGGGAAGTCGATGATGGATTTTAGTGATGATAGAAATAAAGTTATAGTACGTGTTCAAAATGTTCTGTTCTGTTTTGATCAATTAGTAATAGATTGTGAGAATTTTCTGTCACAGTCACTGTAATTATCTTTTAAAAAGTTGTTGGACTTCTAGGCTGTCTCTGATTTTTCATAGGGATAAATAAAACTACAAAGAACATGTTTCTGCATAAAAGTTCTGTTTATCTAAATCCATCTTTTAACTTTGTTCCTAAAGTTTTTTTTTTTTTTTTTTTTTTAAGATAGCTGATTATTTGGACTTTTTATGGTCTGGGATGGGGATTAGCAAACTTTCTCTCTGAAGGACCAGATAGTAAATATTTTAGGCTGAGGCCCATACAATCTCTGTCACAATTATCCCAACCTGCCCTTCTAGTGTGAAAGTAGGCATAAACAATATATAAATGATGGGCATGGCTGTGTTCCAATAAAATTTTATTTACAAAAGCAAGGGCAAGCTGTACTTAGCCCACAGGCTATAATTTGCTGATCTCTTGTCTGGGAGATCTGACAGAAAAAATTGATCCAGGGAACAAAATCTTTGTAAAACATAAGTGGAGAAGTAGATATTGTCCCTAAAATTGGTAAATCTTTTATAGAAATATTTGTGTTCTCCATGATGTCCTAAATACAAAAGTTGAGCATGATAAGGAATGATTTCTAATAAGGATATGTGCTGAAAAAGAGTTAACATAGCAGGCCTGACTGCTGTCCTTTGAAAAGCCTGCTTATAAGATTGGCTATTGACTGACATCTGGGAACTTAGATTTTGGAGAGAATTCCTACTCTTAGCTGATAAGACTAGCTCACTGTGCCCAAACTGTACAAACAATATGGTTTATGCTGAAAACCTGCTTTCCTTCCAAGAATCTAGAATTTTTATACATGGTAAGCAGAGGCCGCCTATGTGACCAGCCTCCAGTTAAAAAAAAAGTCCTAAGAGTTCTAGCGAATCATCAAACCTGGGGATGGTCTGGGGTACCTCCCAACACAAGACACAGTCTTTTTTACTTTGTCCACTTAATGTATTCTCTCTTCAGATATGAATTATTGTTAAAGAAAAATATATTCAAGACCCTCATGATGGTATAGGGACCACTGCAATAGGATTTTCCACTGGAGGAGAGAAATTGATTCCGCTTCAGATATGGTGGGCACGTGGGAATTTACACCAAGGAGCAGGGTGGGGCTCAGCGGCTGGAAAATTATTGCGAGAAAACATCAGGGGTAAGGGGGAGTTCTAGCTAAACTGACCCAACAGGATTCTTTACTGAAGACAGACCAGGATGATCAGACATCACCAGGGGGATGGTAGAAGATGAGGAACGTGATCATATATTGAGGATGATCAGATACTGAACAGAGGGGGTTCTGGTTACCTGACTTAGAGGGTTGTTGCCAAAAGTAGATTCTACAAGAAATTGTTAATGCAGGCCCATGTGTCCTACGGACAGTGAGGTCAAAGTGAAATGTGGGAGTTATGAGTAGAGAAAGGTTTATTGCAAGGCCATGTGAAGAGATGAGGTGGCTCGTGCCCTAAAAAGCCTCAAGCTCCCTGCAAGGGTTTCCACAAAGCATTTTTAAAAGCTAGCTGAGGGGCCGGGGGTGGTGTTAC
The DNA here is from genome assembly GCF_023091745.1 of Budorcas taxicolor. Taxonomy (NCBI): domain Eukaryota; kingdom Metazoa; phylum Chordata; class Mammalia; order Artiodactyla; family Bovidae; genus Budorcas; species Budorcas taxicolor. The sequence continues at coordinate 120,464,040 of NC_068935.1, read as the reverse complement.
ACAGTATGCTGCTGCTGCTAAGTCGCTTCAGTCGTGTCTGACTCTGTGCGACCCCATAGACGGCAGCCCACCAGGCTCCACCGTCCCTGGGATTCTCCAGGCAAGAACACTGGAGTGGGTTGCCGTTTCCTTCTCCAATGCATGAAAGTGAAAAGTGAAAGTGAAGTCGCTCAGTCGTGTCCGACTCTTAGCGACCCCATGGACTGTAGCCCACCAGGCTCCTCCATCCATGGGATTTTCCAGGCAAGAGTACTGGAGTGGGATGCCATTGCCTTCTCCGGTTACACAGTATAGGATTGCACATTTCTCTGCCTGATGGTGAGGTAGCAGGGAAGTGTCACAGTGGTGAACTTACAGTCCTTAGACTCCAGGAGGCCTGGGGCTGTGTGCTCACAGTCATTGATTAGTTAACATCTTCCATTTGGTGGGGAGTTTTCACATCTGCAGAACAACTCAGGAAATTTGCATCAAATACTATTAATTAGGTACTTCAGAGAGGATGTGGTGGGGAGGCCTGTCCCAGGAAGGCCCCATAGAGTTCTGTTCTGTTACACAAGTGTACACATGGGCCTAGGAGAAGGTTTAGGAGCCTGACTGAAGTTTGGTCAAGCAAAGAATGTCTATCACCATCAACTGTTAATTGCAGAGACGTTCCTGATCACAGTGACAAATCCTGGGTTTAACAAAGTAGTCTTCCCTGGTGGCTCCATGGCAATGAATCCACCTGCCAAGCAAGAGATGTGGGTTTGATCCCTGGGTTGGGAAGATCCCCTAGAGAAAGAAATGGCAACCCACTGCAGTATTCTTGCCCCAGGAAATCCCATGGACAGAGGAGCCTGGCGGGCTACTGTCCAACGGGCCGCAAAGAGTCGGACATGACTGAGCGTGCACAAACCGCACCACACCACTCACACACACGAGACAATGCATGATCAGGGCCCCGCTAAAGGAAACTGAGCAACCACTTACTGAAAAGCTGGTCCAAATCAGCGGAAAAATGGCTTGATGATGCAGCTGTGACTGGTTGCAACCTATACATAACTCAACTGCATTATCTGGAGTCAACATAATAGACCTGATGGGTAAACACAGCTCCTGAAAACCACAGCCAGACTTGGGGTTCAGTAAGTGGCCTGTGCCCAGCTTCATTACCATGAACCAATCTTAAACTGACAAGCTTGGTCTTGTTCAACCAGTCACTCTTTGTGAAACTTTCTGGGTTTTCTTTTGTAAATCCCACCCTTGCTTTAGGTCTGAGAGGGTCTCCATGGGAGCTGCTCTCCTTTGTGTAGTCCTCAGTACTTGAATTGTCTCTGAATTATTATTTGATAGTTTGAAGACTCCATCCCATAAAACCTAATCCTATTGTATTCAGTCAGATTTTCCCTTTTTTTGTTTAGAAGTAAATTCACCTTAATACTAAGTCTCAAAATCTATATTTCTTTCATCATCAGTCATCCCAAAGGTTGGGTACAGGGAAGCCTGGGCTGATCTGAATCATGCAGATGTCACTTGCTGGAAAAATCAAGGAAACCACCAAGGTTAACACACAAAAGAGAGGAAGACAAAATCCAGAACTTGTGGAAAAAACTAAAGATGTTCTTTTCCAAAACTCAAGACAAAAGCTGTTTCTCTAGCACCCAATAAAATATTGTAGGGAGGAAGAAACTTTTCCTATACCCTTTTATGTTCAGTAGCTGGGGCCTGCTAATTAAACTGACATGAGACAGATTAACAGGACAAAAGGTTTCTTACATATGCATATGGAGTCCTCACAAAAAAGGAGTAAAGACTCCAACAGGCACTTAGATCCAGGGGTTTATATTCCATTTTAACAAGGGGTGATAAATTTGTGGAAACGTGATAAGACAAATAAAAAGGAGTTTGGGATTCCAGGGGGCAGTAAATTGTGAGAAGGTAAAATATATGGGCTGGAGAAGGAAATGGAAACCCACTCCAGTATTCTTGCCTGGGAAATCCCATGGACAGAGGAGCCTGGTGAACTGCAGTCTATGGGGTCGTAAAAGAGTTGGGCAAGATTTAGTGACTAAACAACAAAATATATGGGAGAAACAAGTGGAAGATACAGGCTGTTAAGGTTTGTTATGCAGACCCATCTTGGGAGTGACTTTCTGTCTCAGTTGCTAAAGGTGGTTTTCCTCTTCCTGGTATGGGAGAAGGGAGGAGGAACACTTACAAGGGGAAAGTTATGCTCTGCTTCTAGGCAGATAGGAGGAGGGCAGAGAGCTCTTTCTGTATTTGTTGCTTCTTAACTGCCTTTAGCTCAAAATAACTCTTATGTCAAGGAAGCATATTTGGGACTGGCATTTTCAGATCCCTTTCTGCTTATGAATTGGTTGTACACATTCACTCCTGGAAGGTGATTTAAATTATAGTTTTAAGTTTTACATTTATGCCTCTTAAAAGAAATGGTCCTTAACTTAAAACTCCCTTTCTAAAACACCAGATCACGTTTCCCATCCCTCCCCACCCCCAGTGTATTTGCTTGGTCAAGACCTTGAGCACCCCACCCAAACCCACTTTTGTTTGTTCTACTCCCCTCTAGCCCTTTTATACTCAGTGTTCAGATTTCACCTCCCTCCCCCCAAACCTTGACCTGTCCTCCAAATGTTTGGAGCTTCACAAAGGCTTTGAGGGCCCAGGAAATGGCATAAATTCTTTTCAGAAAAAGAGTTCATTTTAATGGATAAAATGTTATTTTCTGGGGCCTGAGAAGCAACCACAGACCTCTCCTTTATGATGCAAAAGCAATTTAAGATTCCGATTAAAGACCTTTATAGTTCATGAACAGATGAATAGATAAAGAAGTTGTGGTATGTGTGTGTGTGTTTGTGTTTGTGTGTATGTATATACACACAATGGGATATTACCCAGCCATAAACAAGTATGAAATCCTGCTATTTGCAACAACACGGGTGGACCCTGAAGGCATTATACTAGGTGAAATAAGTCAGACGAAGACAAATACTGTGCGGTTTCACTTATGTGTGGAATCTAAAACAAATGAACACCCCCAAAGTCATAGAGAAAGAGATTAAATATGTGCTTAACAGAGGTGCAGGTTGGGGAGAGGGAAGTGGATGAAGGTGGTCAAAAGGTCCACACTTCAGTTATAAGGTAAATAAGTACTAGAGGGGTAATGTACAAGATGATGACTACAGTTAACATTGCTGTGTGGTGTATTTGAAAGTTGTTAAGAGAGTAAATCCTAAGAGTTCTCATCATAAGGTAAAAAAACAAAAATTTTTCCCTTTTTCTTTTGTACATGTGTGAGATGATGGATGTTAGCTAAAATTATTGTTATAATCGTTTTGTTACCTAATTAGGTTGTATGGACCCTGCTGGGGCCTGATCCTGGTTAAGGCCATCTGCCTCAGCAGAGAGTTCTTTTTCCGTTCAGGTTAGAGCAGTCGAATAATAACGTAACCAAGCTGAGATCAGCTTAGCCCAAATTTGATATTGTGGGCAGGAATCCCTTAGAGAAATGGAGTAGCCATCATGGTCAACAGAAGAGTCCGAAATGCAGTACTTGGATGCAATTTCAAAATGACAGAATGATCTCTGTTCATTTCCAAGGCAAACCATTCAATATCACAGTAATCCAAGCCTATGCCCCGATCAGTAATGCTGAAGAAGCTGAAGTTGAACGGTTCTATGAAGACCTACAAGATCTTCTAGAACTAACACCCAAAAAAGATCTCCTTTTCATTCTAGGGGACTGGAATACAAAAGTAGGAAGTCAAAAGATACCTGGAGTAACAGGCAAATTTGGCCTTGGAGTACAGAATGAAGCAGGGCAAAGGCTAATAGAGTTTTGCCAAGAGAACACACTGGTCATAGCAAACACCCTCTTCCAACAACACAAGAGAAGACTCTATATACATCATCACCAGATGGTCAACCCTGAAATTAGATTGATTATATTCTTTGCAGCCAAAAATGGAGAAGCTCTATAAAGTCAGCAAAAACAAGGCCGGGAGCTGACTGTGGCTCAGATCATGAACTCCTTATTGCCAAATTCAGACTTAAATTGGAGAAAGTAGGGAAAACCACTAGGCCATTCAGGTATGACCTAAATCAAATCCCTTATGATTATACAGTATAAGTTAGAAATAGATTCAAGGAATTAGATCTGGTAGAGTGCCTCAAGAACTATGGACAGAGATTTGTGACATTGTACAGGAGACAGGGATCAAGACCATCCCCAAGAAAAAGAAATGCAAAAAAGCAAAATGGCTGTCTGAGGAGGCCTTACAAATAGCTGTGAAAAGAAGAGAAGTAAAAAGCAAAGGAGAAAAGGAAAGATATACCCATTTGAATGCAGAGTTCCAAAGAATAGCATGGAAAGATAAGAAAGCCTTCCTCAGTGATCAGTGCAAAGAAATAGAGGAAAACATTAGAATGGGAAAGACTAGAAAACTCTTCAGAAAAATTAGAGATACTAAGGGAACATTTCATGCGAAGATGGGCTCAATAAAGGACAGAAATGGTATGGACCTAACAGAAGCAGAAGATATTAAAAAGAGGTGACAAGAATACACAGAAGAACTATACAAAAAAGATCTTCATGACCTAGATAATCACGATGGTATCACTCACCTAGAGCCAGACATCCTGGAATGCGAAGTCACGTGGGCCTTAGGAAGCATCACTATGAACAAAGCTAGTGGAGGTGATGGAATTCCAGTGGAGCTATTTCAAATCCTAAAAGATGATGCTGTGAAAGTGCTGCACTCAATATGCCAGCAAATTTGGAAAACTCAGCAGTGGCCACAAGACTGAAAAAGGTCAGTTTTCATTCCAATCCCAAAGAAAGGCAATGCCAAAGAACGCTCAAACTACCGCATAATTGCACTCATCTCGCACACTAGTAAAGTAATGCTCAAAATTCTCCAAGCCAGGCTTCAACAGTATATGAACCATAAACTTCTAGATGTTCAAGCTGGTTTTAGAAAAGGCAGAGGAACTAGAAATCAAATTGTCAACATCCGTTGGATCGTTGAAAAAGCAAGAGAGTTCCAGAAAAACATCTATTTCTGCTTTATTGACTATGCCAAAGCCTTTGACTGTGTGGATCACAAGAAACTGTGGAAAATTCTGAAAGAGATGGGAATACCAGACTACCTGACCTGCCTCTTGAGAAATCTGTATGCAGGTCAGGAAGCAACACTTAAAACTGGACATGGAACAACAGACTGGTTCCAAATAGGGAAAGGAGTATGTCAAGGCTGTATATTGTCACCCTGCTTATTTAACTTATATGCAGAGTACATCATGAGAAATGCTGGGCTGGAAGAAGCACAAGCTGGAATCAAGATTACTGGGAGAAATATCAATAACCTCAGATATGCAGATGACACCACCCTTATGGCAGAAAGTGAAGAAGAACTAAAGAGCTTCTTAATGAAAGTAAAAGAGAGTGAAAAAGTTGGCTTAAAGCTCAACATTCAGAAAACGAAGATCATGGCATCCGGTCCCATCACTTCATGGCAAATAGATGGGGAAACAGTGACAGACTTTATTTTTTGGGCTCCAGAATCACTGCAGATGGTGATTGCAGCCATGAAATTAAAAGATGCTTGTTCCTTGGAAGAAAAGTTATGACCAACCTAGACAGCATGTTAAAATGCAGAGACGTTACTTTGCCAACAAAGGTCTGTCTAGTCAAAAGTATGGTATTTCCATTAGTCATGTATGGATGTGAGAGTTGGACCATAAAGAAAGCTGAGCACCCAAGAACTGATGCTTTTGAACTGTGGTATTGGAGAATATTCTTGAGAATCCCTTGGACTGCAAGGAGATCCAACCAGCCCATCGTAAAGGATATCAGTTCTGAATATTCAGTGGAAGGACTGATGCTGAAGCTGAAACTCCAGTACTTTGGCCACCTGATGCACAGAGCTGACTCATTTGAAAAGACCCTGATGCTGGGAAAGATTGAAGGTAGGAGGAGAAGGGGATGACAGAGGATGAGATGGTTAGGTGGCATCACCAATTCAATGGACATGAGTTTGAGTAAACCCAGGGAGTTGGTGATGGACAGGGAGGCCTGGCGTGCTGCAGTCCATGAGGTCACAAAGAGTCAGACACGACTAAGCAACTGAACTGAATGTCTGATCGTGAGCACCAGTAGGTGTGCCATTTAATATCTAATGTAGTAGAATCAGCAAATAATGAGACAAGGTCTGTTGGAAGTTAGATTTATTGCCATATTGGTCCTAGCTGGTACTGTTTTGTTTTTTTTTAAATTTTTGTAGTTTCCTTTCTTATCTCTGGACCCTTTAATTTAAAGATTATATTAACTCCTGCTGAAGGCTGGGTTGGTGGGCTTTGAGCAAAGAACTGAAGCACCTCTGGCAACAGTTTGTACACTAATGGGGTAAGTGTGGTCATGTTATAAGAACACATTGGAGGAGCACTCATGTTGATATTAGGCTCTTCCAAACAGTCTAAAGCAGAGAAACACTTTGTTTCCATTTTTCAAAACCCCTGTCATGAAGACCGCTATATTTGGTTGACCTAGTTCATTGTATTGTCATCACAGATGACGTCTTCCGTGACTCCTGGACCAGTGAGTAATGGTGGGTGCAGTAGTTCACAGAGGCCTCTTTGTTCACAGAGTTCCCCTGGTTCTCATCATTTCTCCTCGCTGTAGATGACTGCATCAAGGATTGAAACTTCCTGGTAACAGCCAATCCTCCTTTCTCTCCTAAGAATTTGAAAAAAATGTTTACAGAAACTAAAGACAGAAGATGCCTGACTTGACCAAAGCAGTGGTTCTCGGCTTTGAGCATGCATCAGAATTCCTGGAGGGTTTGTTGAGATGCCTGTCCCTGGGCCCACCTCCAACCCAAGCTTTGATTCAGTAGGTGTGAGGTAGGGTCAGAGGATTTGTGCTTCTAAACAGTTCGCTGCTGCTGCTGTGGTCCTGGCACCACAGTTTGAGAATCACTGGGCCAGAGAAAAGAAACATTTTGTGTCAAAGCCCCTGTGGAGTGCTCTTATTACTAAAAATGGCCCTCAGGGTAGACAGCTTGTTCTTTCACAAGAGCATGTGATGGACTGACTTCCTGCATATGGTTCATATCCGCGCAGGAGTTAGAAGAGGGGAAGAGAGTCAGCTTGGCCAATTATAGAATCTAATTTGGTGTAAAGCACCTCTTTGCAAGTTGTATTGCTTTGGGGAAAGTTTGTCCTCTTTAATCAGATTTAAATCTACTGCTGAAAATGTTTTTTTTTGTCCTTGGGACAGAGATTTATTTTGCCCAGTGTTGACCCACTGGGGACTGAGCAGAGAAGGGGGCAGTTTCATCCTGCCCTGCTGGGGAGGGAGCTCAGACGAGCTGACTTATCACACCAGAGATCCTGGGCTGTTCTGCTGGACTTTGGGAACGTCCTGCCTGAGAATTATAGAGCTGTTGACTACATTTAAAAATGGCTAGAAAGGTGCTGCTTGAGGTTGGTCCCCCAGAAGAAGACCCTGAGATGAGGATTCATAGGAGAGTCTTTTTTTTTTTTTTTTTTTTTAAATAAGTGCTTCCAGGGAGACCTTTAAAGGGTAAGAGAAACTGGAGACTGGAAAGGGGAGAAACCCTGAGGGCGTGATCTCAGGTGAAGACCCAGCCTCAACCTGACCCTGTGAGGGGTAGGGGGCCCTCTGGAGATGATCACCGCTTTGAGTTTGTCCCAACTTCAGGCCAGGGAACTGGGCTTTCATACTCCTGTGCCCATCTAGCCCTGGCTCTGGCTCTTTAAAGCAGCTTCAGTAGCATAAGGACGGTCTCCTAACAAGTCTCAAATGTAGACCGTTAGAAGCAAAAGCACACAGAAGCCAAGAGACGAGCATATAGATACTGTAAACGGGGACCCAGAGGGCCCGGATGGGGCCCCCAACTGCGCCCTGCAGAAGCTGATAAGCCCAGCACTGTGCTGACCCCTGAGACAGGGGGTGGCCTTCTCCTTATGGTGGAATGAAAACGGCACTGAACACGTGATGAAGGGGCCTCCTGCTCTCTCTCTCCCTCAAAGGGACAGAGAAGAGTGGGCCTGGGAGCAAGTCTGAAAACTGGGGTGTGCCCTCAGAAGGACCCCACCCTCCTCAATGAAGTGTTTAATGCCCTTTGTTCTTTTCCTTTGGACTAGGAGAGAATTGGCAAAGAAGCGGACACAACTGAGCAACTGAACAACAGCATGAGAGAATTCATATTTAGCATTTAGTTAAACAGTTTTTTCTACCTCTGTAAAACCAGTAAGTTTATCCCCTCGTGATCAGTAAGGTCTTAATCCCCTGCCGTTGTGGGGGAATGAAGGGCAGGCCACCATAGGGAGTGTGGCCCGCCTTCCCTCTCCATGACAGCATCGTCACATGGGGGAGAAGGCTGCCTGGGGTGGCGCAGAGCAGGAGCTCACAAAGCAGAGAAGGAGGTGCCAGGTGTATGACTCTGGAGCAAATGGATGATGAACCTGCTTTTCTCCAAATATAATAGAAAAAACATCACATCTGAAGACAGTAGGGAGAAGCTACAGCTTGGGTTACATGTAGAATGTGTCACATGGGATGTGAGAGGTTCTTACAAGAGAGGATACTTCGTACCTTGGCCTTGTAAAGACTAGATTATCATCAAAATGGCAATGGCACCAGGATTGACTTTCCGAGACAGATGAACAGATAATGAACGATATTTCCAGAAGAATGTAGGCCAGGAGTCATATCTCGTTTTTATATATGACAAAATTAAAATTATAGTTGGGGCTGTCATCTTTTCTTAGTAATGCATTTCAGCTGTAATTTAGTATTAGACAGTGTTATATATTTAGTAACATTAGTCAGCCTTATGAAAATGGATCTGATGACACAGTTTTCTTTTAAAATATATTAAGTTTTTACTCTTTTTCAAAAATGTAGGATGACTGAATCGGGGATACTTTGTCTATAGGAACTTCTTTGGGTAAGGTAATACGGTGAGCTTGAATATACACAGAATTTTACTATATACATGAATTATAGAAACATTAAAATTATATATACCAAAACGTACTATTTTCCCTTCTATTTCTGTATTTACATCTATTTATATACCTTATATTTACATGCTATTTAATTAATATTTAAATATGAAATTTTAGCACTTATAAACTATATACACAAATGTATTTTTATATTTTTGAGCACAAAGCATGCTTTCCATTTTTTGAGTTCCATTTGGTAATTCTTTTTTTTTTTTTTCCATTTAGTAATTCTTGTAAAAAACATGCAGTCTATGGACTGGGTTAGGGATTAGAATGTTGTGGATAATGAAAAAGGTTTTGGGTTTTTTAAATTGTTTTTGCAAAAAGCTTTTTGTTGTTGTGGAGTGTAGTTGATTTACAATGTTGTGTTAGTCTCTGCCGTGCCGCAGAGTGAGTCAGTTATACATATACACATATCCACTCTTTTTTTTAGATTCTCTTCCCATATAGGTCATCACAAATTATTGACTAGAGTTTCCAGTGCTATATAGTAGGTTCCTATGGAAAAGATTTTTGGTTTTAGCCATTGTCCTTGGAAATGCTTCCAAGTGGTAGCAGGAGTCCCCTTCGACCTCCACAGGTATGAGATTGTGGATGGAGCCGAGTCTGGGGGTGATGATGCTGATCTTGCTTTGCTTCTGGATCCTGACCCTGAATGGTGTTTTCATTATGTCTCTTGGGAATGAATACATTTCAGATTTGCCCATTTTCTTGTGATTTTTTTCCCCTTTCCAGTGTTTCGAGGCCCTGCTAATTGAGCTTCTAATGGACTGTAAGCCTCAACCTGAATAAATGCCTCACCTTGGGAAAAATTAGAAATAGGGAAGAAAAAAAAAGAAGCTGTGATTCCTAAAGGCCTTGCTAGAATATCTAAGCCCAAAGGCTTCTAGGCAGTACATTTTAATTTCAGGGGAAAGAGAAAGTTTGTCTGCTAAGAAAAACCATATATATTCCTGAATTTGCTCCAATCATGTGAGCTTTGACGAGTTTTAAAACCTTTTGGGTCTCTTTTTCCTCAGGCTTTGAGAGATTAAGGAATGCAGATACTGTACACCGAGAGCACTCACTAGCTGTTAGCCATTGTAATTCTAGAAAGCTAAACAGAGCTAAAGAGCAGGTGACCTCTGTTGACATTAAAAACTCAGTTTACATGATCTCGGTTTACGTCATGGGGGTGATCCCTGTCTCTGGTTGCACCAGGATAGGGAGCTGGATTTGTCAAGTGTAAACTGTGGACTGATATCAGAAAGGAGTTGGCAGTGCATGTGCTGGGAAAGTGACCCGGCCAAAAGGCCTGCAGAAATGGAACATTCCCCCGCAGTCCTCTGAGGGGGAAATGGGGAGCCGGTGGCCTCTTCTTCCACAATGCAATCAGCAGTGGCCTGGGAGAAGCACACTTGGAAACAACCCCATTAGGAAAATAGGCCTCTCAGTTTTGCTTTTTCCCGATTTCAGAGCCTGAGTTCCTACCACTATTTTGTTCTGGTTGGGTTTGTTCTGCATTCCTCAAAGACCCCTAAACTTTTTCTGACATTTGGGATCTTGGAAACAAAGCATTTTGTAAAATTAAAGAAGGATGATAGTAGATATTCTGGGCAAGGCTGCCTGTGTCTTTTTCGTACATCCCTTCTTTCCCCTCAGTTTCAATCAGATATTAGACAACCAGGTAGCACGCTTTTGTTAGAGAAGTATGAGGTTGTGCAAACCTTGATTCAGTAAACTACAGGCAGCAGAATACAGATCTTCACTAATTCTAAACACTGTATATAAAACATACATTCATTTTCTAGTGCTGCTATGATGAATTACCACAAATGCAGTGGCTTAAAACAACACAAATGTATAATCTTGTATTTCTGGAATGCAGAAGCCTGAAATCGATCTCACTAAGAAAAAATGAAGGTGTTGACAAGGCTGCATTCCTTTTTGGAGACTCCAGGGAGGATTTGTTTCCTGGCCTTTCCCAGCTCCCACAGGCCATCTGCATTCCTTGGCTTCTAGCTCTTTGTTCCATCTTCAAGGCCAGCAGCAAAGCATCTTTCAGTCTCTCTCTGACTTTCCTCCCTCCCTCCTTCCCTTAGAAGGATCCTTGTGATTATATTGGGCCCACCCAGAAGGTCAAGGATACTGTCCTCATCTCAAGCTCTATAGCTTAATCATATCTGCAAAGTCTCTTTTGCACTGAAAGGTAGGAGAATCACTGGTTCCAAAGAGTAGGATGTGGACATCTGGGGGCAGGGGTATTATTCTGTTTACTGTGAGTACCTAGCAAGGCCCGGTGCTGTGCCCTAGGTAAGCAGTAGTGAGCGAAAGAGCAGTCTAAAGAATGCCATCATTCCCCAACTTCCTACAATCTTGACCCCCCCCAAAAAAAGATTGTGAATTATATGTGATACCATGTAAGTCGCCACAAGCCACACAGTCTCTTAAAGCTAGCAGTTCTGAGTCAAATTCAGCTCTCCTTGTTTTCAGTGCTCAATCTTCCTTTATGGCCTCACTGACATTGACCTCATCACTTACCGCTGGGACATTGTAATCACTTCCTGACATGTTTTTCCTGCCATCAGTCTCACCCAGTTCCAGTCCATTGTCCTCACCATGGTGCCCCACTGTCTTAAAGAAATAAAAGGAAAAGGCAGTTGGAAGGGTGATAGTGAGGGAAAAAATGGCTAGCCTTTAATGAGTTCTCACTATGTCCTTAAACTTCAAAACAACTAAATGAGGGACTTCCCTAGCAGCCCAGCAGTTAAGACTCTATGTTTCCACTGTAGGTGATGGGGGTTCAATCCCTGGTCAGGCAACAAAGATCCCACATACCTCACGGTGCGACCAAACATTAAAAAAAAAAAAACTAAACCAAGTAGGCGTCAGTGGCATCATCATCATCTCAACTCAATTTATAAATGAAGAAATGGGCACAAAAGAATAAAATAACTTGCTCAAAGGCACACACACATAATTATTCGAACTATGGTTTGGACTCAACAAGCTGTAGAAATTGACAAAATGATTCTAAAATGTGGAAAAGACAAAACGATTACGTTAGCCAAAATTAATCTACAAAAGAACAAAGTTGGAGCTTTATCACTACCTGGTTTCAAAATTTATTATAAAGCTGTAGTAATTAAGACACACTGATATGGCACAAAGATAGACAAACAGATCAGTGGACCAGAAATGAGAGTTCAGAAATAGGGCCTCACATATATGGTCAATTGATTTTTTGCAAAGGTGGGAAGGCAGTTCAATGGAGAAAGGATAATCTTTTCAACAAATGATACTGGAACACTTGGACATCCATAAGCAAAACACGAACCTTGACTTATACCTGACACCTTATACAAAAATGAACTCTAAATAGACAATAAACCTAAATATAAAAGCTCACTACTATAAAACTTCTAAAAGAAAACATAAGAGAATAGCTTTGTGAATTTGGGCTAGGCAAAGATTACGTAAACCTGATACCAAAAGCACAACCTAGAAGAGAAAAAAGTGATCAATTGGATTTCATAAAAATTAAGAAATTTTGCTCTTCAAAAGGCACCTTTAGGAGAATGAAAAGACCCTGATGCTGGGAAGGATTGAAGGCAGGAGGAGAAGGGGACAACAGAGGATGAGATGGTTGGATGGCATCACCGACTCAATGGACATGAATTTGCACAAACTCCAGAAGTTGATGACGGACAGGGAAGCCTGGCACATTGCAGTCCACAGGGTCACAAAGAGTCAGATATGACTGAGAGAATGAACAACAACAAAGGAGAATGAAAAGATAAGCTACAGACAGGGAGAAAGTGGTCGCAAACTCATGTCTCCTAAACGACCAGTATCCAGATCATATAAAGACTCTCAAACCTCAACCCAGTAAAAAATAGGCAAAATGTTTGAAGAGACTTATCAACAAACATATAAGTGGAAACTAAGCTCATAAAAAGGTACTCAATATCACTAGTCATTAGGGACATGGAAAATAAACCCCCAGTGAAATACACTAGACACCTATTAGGATGGGTTAAAACAAAACAGACCTGTTAATACCAAGCTGACAAAGATGAGAAGCAACAGAGATTCTAAACATTGCTGCTGGGAATACAAAATGCTACAGACACTATCAGTGTGACAGTTTCTTGTCCAGTTAAATGCAGACTTACCATGTGACCCAACATTGCTATGCCTAGATATTTACTCAAGTGAAATGAATACTTATATTCACAGAAAATCTTGTTTGCAAATGTTTACACCAACTTTGTTAATAATCACCCCAAACAGAAAACAACCAAAAGCTGTTAACTGGGTACGCAAACTCCAGTATATCCGCACAATGGAATATTATGCAGCAACTAATAAAGAACAAACTGATAACACATGAAACAGCATGGATGAATTTTAAATGTAGGTATGTATGTTAAGGAGGCCAGCCCCCAAAGCTATATGACTTATGAATCTATATGTCATTCTGGAAAAGTTGGTCCATAGGCGTAAAAACATCAGTGATTGCTAGGGACTCTGGGCAAGGCCAGAGTTGACTCCAAATATGCAAGAGGGATTTTTTTTGGAAAGAAAGGAACAGTTTTATATCATGATGTGGTGGCTACATGACTGAAAACAATTTTCAAAACTCACAAAACTGTACACTGAAACTGGTAAATTTTACTCTCTGTATATTATACCTAAAAAAATTTCATGCTTGACTCATTGAGTATGGAACAGACGAGCTGACTGTTGTAAATTATGTGACTTATCTTGTTAATTTAGTTCTCTCCCTCCTCCAGCACGTCTTAATCTGGCCATGGGTTTTCCCAGCATGTGCATCTGTGTCAAGCTGCTCTAGGGGATAGCAGCAGTTGGAATCTTTATATTCATGCTAGTGGATGTGTTTTGAAGACTCAAGGATGGTGTGCACTGCGAAAAATTTCAAAAACCCTCTTCCAGTCGAAAGACCAGGCAACTAGGGGGCTCAGGAGCAGGGGGTGGCTGAGCCACGAGAAGCCCTGGCAGGCCAACCAGAGCTCACTGGGACACACGCACGGCTAGGCCCAGAGCCTCAGCCGGTGCACGTGTGGCCAGACTGCCTTACCCCATGAGGAGTAAGGCGAGGATCACACTCTCCACTGTCGGCCTGGTGGGCTGTAGCAGCTGACAAAACCTCATGTGACATCACTCATTTCGCTTGGAGGCAAAAGAGTCTCATGTGTCCACATGCCCAGATACACTACACGGCGCACTCTCTGCATCATCGAGAATGACGGCGTAGCCCATGCTGCCAGGGCCCTGCCCATGCCCGCGCGGTACTGCCATCCTGGACAGGAGCACTGCGCATCACCGCAAACACTCCTGACGCTCACTGAGGGCATTCCAGCCACAGTAGCATGGCAGCACTCCTATGTGGCAACCCAGAGGGGTCGGGAATACGGCCCCCAGGACTGTCCTCGGCCCGTGAGAGAGAGGAGTGGATGATATGTATCCCAGCTTCCGTGCCTCTAGGGAGGACCACCCGACGCTTGCTCGGCACTGTCTCCCAAAGGCCCCCAGCAGGCACCGGTTGTCCCCAGCAGCCTTCTGCTCCTGACTATGCCTTTTACCACCTTCTTCCCCAGTCCTGACTCAGCTGCCCTTTCCCTGCCCAGAGTTTCTCAGGATGAACTCCAAATAAACTCCTTGCACTCGAATCCTCTTGTCAGGGATGGCTCCTGGGCACCGTGCCCAAAGACCCAGTCACCACAACAACGGAGCCTGTAGTCCATCCCAGAGGAGAGGGTCAGATACACCTCTCTCCTGAGAGAGAGGCACCCGGGGACATCAGCTGAGGGGCTGACTGCGATCAAGCTCATGGTTTACAGAGCAGGGCACCTCAGGGTTCCGAACCAAGGGAAAGATATGCCCCCAATGGTATCACGCAATACCTCAAGCTGTGTTTGGTTCTCACGACAGGGATGAAAGCTATTGGCATCTAGTGGGTAAGGCCAGGGATGCTAGCAAGCATCTTGCAGTGCCCGGGAAAGTCCCCTCTAACAAATGTCACTAGCACCAAGACTGAGACCCCCTGGCACAGAACACACAACAGTCAGAGGACCTGGCTCTGGGCAGTTGGCTCGTCCCTAAAAGCAGCAGGGTGGGTGCGGGGTCCTGAAACCAGTCACCTGGTGATACCAAGGGATGACTTATACCCTTGCCCCAAGACAACTGACATGCCAGGAGACAATGATTCCTGTCCAGTCCTGAACAAGGGATATGCTTCAGGAACTCTTAGTCAAGGAGTTATTAGTCCTATTTCAATAGATTGTATCTACCGTAATATGTAATTATCATAATTGCTATTGGTCAGAAAAACATTTATTTTATAGTAGTCTGTAATTCAGGAGTTTCACCAATTGATTTTGGATTCTTCTCAGTTGTGACTCTTCAGAATGAATATCCTATTATCATTATGTCTAAATCTAAACATCAAGAGGTTTAAAAAAAGCTTGTTCAAAAGGCTGGCAGATTTTAAGGCAGTAGTATTAATAGAAAACAATGGCCCATAAAGTATCTAGGACTCAGTCATATCCTTCTAAACCGTCCCTAGGACTGTGGCTACGGTCTACAGTTAGAGTAATCATTTAAACTGTGCTGCCAGCACCAGGAAGAATAGTTCTCAACCCTATCAGACACAAACCACCTTTTAAAACAGCTTAATCCTGAACTGCAATTGCCAGACAATATAACTTACCTACCACACACTAAAAGCCCTTTCTGAAATAGCTAGGGAAATAAAAGGGAAGCACTTACGTAAAAGAATGTCATGTTACCGTGCATATCTCTATGAAAAGCATCAGGCAGGAGATCATGGGAAGAGTCATTGAAGAATTCTGATGCTTGCGCCAAATACAGCAAGTGTCCCTGGAGTCAAGAGGTACAAACTGGGTGTGTTAAACTGAAGATGGACCTCAGGAGCAGTCCTGCCCTTGGGAACAAACAAAAGACTCCCAAAACAGTGGGTAATTCTTGGTGATGTGATCGCCAAGGAAAGAAACGGCCACCTTTCATGACCTTCCCAACAACTGATTACCATGAAAATTGGTGTGTACTAAAGCCGTACAAAAAAGAAAAATGATGGATTTTTACGTTGGCCTCTTGTAGTTTGGGAAGCTTGCTTTCAAGGTTATACGGAAAGAGGGTCTGTCACGGCCAGCCCTTGGAGGAAGTGTGGGCTGTAGGTAATGGAATGATGAGACTGGAATCTGCTTGTGCACACCCGGGGAGCAATGCCCTGAGGGCGGGGTGGGACCTGCTTCCAGCCCATCTGCAGCAGCGAGAGGCTAGACCAGCGGTGGCTTTCTCCAAGTCGCAGGTATTTTGTGCTCTGCTTGTTGAGGGGCGGGTTTCTTTCATTTTTAGGTACACTGCTCGCTCCACTGTGGAGTGGGCGCATTTGCAAGACTGAGTTCATCACCCACTTCCATGTGCTCTTCTTACAGGGTCCCCATCTTGTATGATCATGCAGCAGGCTCTAGAGCAAGCTTTGGATCGTGCAGACTATGTCATTGCAACTGCCCAACAAAGACCTCCGAAAAGGAAATGCTCATCGAGCGGAGAGACGTCTCTCCAGGAAAAACTGTATGACATTTATGTTGAAGAATGTGAAAAACAGCCTGAGGTTACGGAGGAATTAAGAAGCAATGTGAACCTGTTAGAGAAGCTCCTTAGGAGAGAGTCGTTGCCCTGTTTGGTGATCAACCTGTACCCAGGAAAGCAGGGCTATTCCCTGATGCTCAAAGGGAAAAATGGATCATTTTCAGAGAGCATTCGGCTGCCTTATGAAGAACGAGAACTGCTTGAATACTTAGATGCAGAAGAATTACCTCCTGTTTTGGTGGATCTCCTGGATAAGTCTGCGGTTAACGTTTTTCATCAGGGGTGTGTCATAGCAGAGATACGGGACTACAGGCAGTCCAGTGCTGGGGAACCTCCGCGTTACCAAAGCAGGCATGTTCTCTTACGTCCCACCATGCAGACGTTAGTCTGCGATGTAGAGGCCATAGCCAGCGATGACCAGGACTGGACCGAGGAGGATAAACTTTTGCTTGAGAGCCAACTGATCTTAGCTACAGCGGAACCACTGTGTCTAGACCCTTCTGTATCAGTAGCCTGCACTGAAAACAGACTGCTCTATAACAAACAAAAGCTGAACACTCTTCCCATGAAAAGGAGCCTCAAGAGGTTTTCAGCGCCTGCTCTCAATCGGCAACAGGAGCTGTCCCATTGTCCACCTCCTCCTGAGCTAAGAATCCTGACTTCTTGCAAAAAAATAAGAGAAAGTAAAACAAGTGAGCATCATGGCCTTAAGATTTTTAAAGCGGGCAAGTGTGTAGATACATGGAAACAGAGACCCTGTAACTTGGCCGTCCCTGCTCAAGTGGATGTGCAGAAGTATGCTAAAGGGAAGAAGTCTGTCAGATACGAGGAGTCACAACCAACCCAGGAGGTACTAGGTGATTCTGCAGTTGGATGTGAGGCTGCCTACCAATCCCAGGCAACGAGGTTGACCGTCAGGCAGCCAACTGATAATTCACTTGCCACTGGAAATGGGTCTGAGAAAGAAGCCACAAAGCAGAGAGAGCCGTGTCTGCCCCAGGCCTCCACAGATGACCAGTTCAAGAGTTTCCTGCCCAGGCCACAGACCGATGCTGGGAGAGTGGTCAGTCGATCCGAGCAGCTGGTCCAGAAGAGCGCCCAGTGTCCAGTGCAGATGTCACCCAGCTCCAGTGGCTCAGCCCATCTCAGGCAGCCTTCTCCAGGGACACAGTCAGCACAGCCTAGGGCTGCATCCATGCGGTCCTCAGTGCCAAACTGGGGAGCCAGACCTCCACCCCCACTCAAGAGACGTCCCTGGAGCCCAGAGAAGAGCTCCTGCAGTGACAGCTTTACCTCACAGCAGGCGGGCAGCTCTCAGGCCCATCCATCTGCTGACCCTGCTGCTCAGCCACCCAGTCTTTCCCAGAGGTCGTCTGTGCAGCTGAACAGAGGTAGCTCGCTTCCTGCGGCCACCCTGTCCACCCCAGGTGCGTTACAGAGAACCCCAGAGGTCCGGGTCACAACCGTCTCCCCTGGCCTGAAGGTCATCAGAGTAGCGGGCCCCTTTTGCAGTAGCCAGGCTTCAGGGAGAGGGTGTGCCCCTAGGGCCCCCACTCCTGTGGGGATCCAGCTGGGCCAGTGGCCCGCAGGATCTCGGCTCCCGAACTGGAGACCCACACCACCGCCGCTGCTTCCTCGTCCTCCTCCCCCTCCTCCCAGAACCATTCAGGTGCTTTTGAAAAATGCTTCGGACCTCAGGCCCTTTGCTCTGGTGGAGGTCCCCCGCAGTTCGCTGGTCTGGAGCAGCCAGCAGCAAGCCCCGCAGCCGTGTGTCTACCAGCTGGTTCCCCAGGGGGCCCTGCAGTGGCCTCAGCCACCAGCGGCCCAGGCTTCAGGCACATGGCGTCCAGGGGCACAGACCCCACGGGCACAGGCCCCACGAACACAAGCCTCAGGGCCACAGTATCTGAGCGCACAGACCCCAGGGCCACAGGGTCGAAGTCCACAGTGTCTGGGTTTACAGGCTCCAGGGGCACAGGGTGCTGCCCAGCCCAACACCACCATCCACGCCCAGCCAGCAGTGGTCGTTCACCTCCGACGGCAGCAGGACCCCCTGCAGCCCCAGGTGCCCAGGTTGTCTCCACCAGGCTCTGTCCAGAGCCACCCGGGGCCGAGCATCTCGCATCACAGGATCCAGGCCTCACAGGTCCCACGCCGGCCGATTTACTGGAGGGTGGTACGGTGCCCAGTGGCTGCAGCCCCCACAGCCCCCACCGTGCTGCCCCCTCGGGGCCCCAATCCAGGAAGCCAGACAGCAGGGACCCCAGAGGGAGGCCCCCCAGCAACCCCAAAGCCCTGAGAGCTGCCTGGTTTTCTCTCTTAAAAAAAAATCCAAGAGCAGCCACCAAATGAATCCCGAATGCCAACCTCATTTGGTTTTTTTTTAACGTGTCACTATTTTACGTTCTTGGATGTGCAGACCTTCCGCAGAGGCACAATTTTTACATACAAGCCCCGAAGGTCTTTAATAAACTGAATTGTTTCACTTAAGCCATGGCTTTGGTGGTGGTTGTGGACAGTTATTTTTTTGTGATACTCTCAAGTGTATCCAGACCCAAACTAGGGTCAGTTTAAACTCCTGAAGCCTTGTTATTTCTCTCAGGCAATAAAACTGTAATACCAAGAAAGTAAAAATTAGTATTAACAAGATGACTTAAATTTTTAGATGAGTTACTAACACATAAACTGTAGCGCCTTCACTATTTTACATGTCCAGCTCACTGGTGTTCGGTGGGCTCACCTTGTCGTACAACACATCTCTAGGATTCTTTTCTGCTTGCACAAGTGAAACTCTCTCCCCGTGGAGTGCCAACTCCTCGGGTTCCCTCTCCCCCAGCCGCTGCCCCTGCCCTCTACTTTCTGGGTCTCTGAGTCTGGCTGTGGTAGAGTCTTCCTAGAAGTGGGGTCCTGCAGTTGTCATCTTTGGTGAGGGGCTAATTTCACTGAGTATCCTGACTTCAAGGTCCATCCCTGTTAGCATGCCACAGGAAGGTCATGGCTTTTTACAAAGGGTTTCACTGTATGTAATCTACAGTGAGGTGGCCTATGAAATATTAGAAACATGCTTCAGAAGAGAATGCACTTCCATATTTGTTTAAGTTTTTGCACAGTGTATGAAATGCAATTTTTACACATTTTGGGGGAGAAATAGCTAAACGTACCAAAAATTGATCCTATCACTTTAGAGACCCTGGGACCCCTGCAGGTGTGCAGCAGGAGGTGGGGCACTTGCTTGCATGGTTGTCCCCAGCCCAGGTCGTGTCCTCCAGGCTGCAGCTTTGAAAAGGCACTTCTGGGATGTGGTTGTGTCTCTATAAAATCATTTACATTTTTGAGATCCCTGGGTGGTTTGCAGAAGGTAAATAGCTAAACGTTTGGAAATGAGTCGATTTGTTTGCTTTTCAGGTGTTTTCAACCTTGTTACATTCGAGGTGACATCCCCCTGCCCTGTTCCTTTCTCTGTCTCTTGCTGTGATCACCCATTGGTCAGCCACGCCTGCTTCCTCTTCTCTATTTTTTTCCTTCTTTCTTATTTCAATGGGGCTCAAAAGATCCCTGAACTTTTCTGTTTACTTCATCCCTTTCTTCCCCCCTTTTTTATTGTGGTAAGTTTACGTAAGAATCGCCTATTTTAAAGTGTGCAATTCAGTGCCATTTACTCCATTCACAGTGTTGTGCACCCACAGCCTCTATTGCCAAAACGTTTTCATCCCCCAAGGGAAATCTCTGCACCCATTCAGCACTCTCTTCCCAGCTTCCTCTCCCCCAGCCCAGGAAACCACCGATTTACATTCTGTCTCTGTGGACTTCCCCATTCTCCATTTTTCCTAAAAACGGAATCAGAGACTCTGTGACTTTTACTGTCTGGCCCCTTTCACTTGACATGATGTTTTCGAGGTTCATCCAAGTTGGCACAGATCTCAGTACTTCCTTCCTTTTTAGAGTTGAATTCCCTTTCCTTGTTTGTGAACACCAGCGTTTGTTTATCCACTGTGTGTTGACGTACATTTGGGTTGTTCCCACTTTTGCCATTGTGAATAGTGTGGCTCTGAACGTTTGTGTACAAGTATCTGAATGCCTCTTATATTTTGTTCTTATAACTTTGAAGGTGAACTTGCTTATAAAATTATTTTTTCTAAGTATACATATATGCCCTAACCAAGTAAAGGGAAGTTTGGTCTGGCAGTTCCAAAAGAGATGAGCAAAGAGACAGATAACAGGCGGGTCTTACTCGATCAACCCAGCTGTACTAATGTGCTAGAGATCCTGTTAAGGAAAGATTTGGTCAGCTGGAGGCCAGTGGTGCAGAGAGGCCAGGGAGTGACCCTGAGTGCATTAGAGCTTCATGCAGCACCCCTTGGACATCTTCGGGAATGGTGCCTGCACTTTTAAGGAGTGAAGCAGTGCAATGGCCAATTGCAAGGAAGAGTTTGTGCTCAGCCTTGTGAGCCAACCAGACACCAGAACTCAGAATTTGTGTACCTTCTCTGCTTTGTCCTCACTGACCTTTTCAAGTGCTACATGGCGACACCAGCTGAAGTCCTGCTCCCTTCCCAGACAAGCAAATAAATGCAGTTTTGTTTCAGATTACTGTTTGGCTGTCTTTATTTCCTTCTAATGGTCCTCACCAAGGTTGGTACTTGATATAGGATCTCTTTAGGGTATAATACCTGTCTATGTTTTGTGAATAAACTTTTCATTCATTTTAGCGTCTTGAGAACCTGCAGCCTCTTCTCTCCCGCAGATCCATGCACTTCATCTGAAATTTGTTCCCTGCAGGCCTTGTCTTCTGGACTTTAGGGCTGAGCATTCATAGTGAGGTGGTTGTGTGAAAGTAGATGGCCTCAGAATTTTTTGGTACAGAACAGAGAAACTGATCCAAGTGATGATCATTCAGGAAAATCCAGGTGGACTCCATACGGTCTGGCTTGTTGGGGGAGTTGGGGCCCTTGTCGCAGGGTGGGGCTTTGAGCTCAGGATTATATTTCTTGAGGATAGTATCAAGTACAGGGAGGACTCTGGTTCTAGGTCAGCGCTGTCTGAAAGAAACAGAATATGAATCCTATATGTTCAAAATCTACTAGCCACGCTTTAAGTAAAAAGAAACAGGAGAACTTACCTTTAGTGATTTAACCAGATATATCCAAAGGATATGTGATCAATATCTTAAAAATTTTAGTGAGACATTTTATATTCTTTTATTTTTAAGAACATTTTCTTAAATTTATTTATTTTTGGCTTCTCTCGTTGCAGCAAGCAGGGGTTAGTCTCATTGCGGCGCTCGGGCTTCTCATTGCAGTGGCTTCTCTTGTTGCGGAGCACAGGCTCTAGGCACGTGGGCTCAGTAGTTGTGGGGCATGAGCTTAGTTGCCCCGTGGCATGTGGGATCATCCCAGACCAGGGATGGAACTAGTGTCCCTGCATTGCCAGGTGCATTCTTAATCACTGGACCACCAAGGAAGCCCTATATTCTCTTATTTTACTAAATCTTCAGAATCCAGATACTTCCAGCCTGGCTAACTTCAGGTGCAAATTTTTCATCAGAAATGCTGGATCTGTCTTTACATTAAAAAATTTACAACTGACAGTGTAGATTCTTTTTCCAAACATAGTTTTCCAGTAATTCAATCCAGTACCAGTTTTAAAATCTAAATGAGTTAAAGTTTCTTCTTCAGTGTCACTAGCCATGTTCCAAGTGGTTAACAGCTGCCTATGGCTCTGATGTTGATCTGTGCAGCTCCAGAGGAGCAAAGCAGATCACAGAGACAGCACCTCAGGAATGATCTGGGTACCAATTCTGGAGATAAGGGAGGAGCCAATCGCCAGAGCACAAGGGTGGAATGGGACTGATGACGCAGATCCCATGTGCTGTGCGGTGCTCTCAGGAATCCTCACCGCCTCTGATCACCTGGGCCTGGACTTGTAGGTAGAGATCAAGGGACCCCAGCCTTGGAGCTTGGAGGGTGGGAGAGACTGGAAAACAAGGGTCAGCCTTTTGCTGACTGTATTCGAAATGGCGATGCAGAGGCACTAACCATCCCAGCAATTAATTACAACTCACCTATCCCACCCATACCCCGGGGAGCTTGTAACCTGGGAATTTGAGAGGGGAGATTCACTATCAGCTCTTTCCCTTTCCTGTCACCCCTCCTCCCTGTCCAGTGTCAGCAACTCGAGCTCTTTGGCACAGAGGAAACCAGCACAGCCATGAGCTGGGTGATGGGAACATGGAGGCTCCTCCTTCTGTGAAGAAGTATGTTTGGTGTATGTTTAAAATTGGCCATACAAGTGTAAATCGATTTATGGCATTTTGAGTAATTGAAGGTTTGTGGCAATTCTGCATCCAGCAAATCTATCAGTGCCATTTTCCCAACAGCGTTTGCTCACTTCGTGTCTGTGTCACATTCAGGTAATTCCCTGGCTCCTTCAAACTCTCAGTGTTATTCTGTGTGTGACGGTGATCAGTGATCTTAGATGTGACTGCTGGGACTTGCTGAAGGGTCAGATGATGGGTAGTATCTTTTAGCAACAAAGTATTTTTAATGAAAGGATGTACATTTTTTTTAGACATAATGCCATCACACACTTTAACAGACTACAACATTACTTGACCATAATTTTATATATACTGGGAAACCAAAAAATTCACGTGACTTGCTTTATTGCGATCTTTGCTTTATTGGGGTGGTCTGGAAGTGAACCTGCAGTGCCTCTGAGGTTGGCCTGTGTGTATCCATTTGAACAATCAAGCTCCTGATGTTCCTGCAGCCCGCCCCTATGCCACACCTTGCCCCATACCACCCTTCATCTTGTGCTGAAAGTCCTGCCGAGCCCTGGCCCTTGGCTTGCCCTTCCTTCTTCCCAGCTTCACTGCCGTAGCCACAGTCAGCAAAGGGTGTTCGAGTTAATTGTTAAATTCAGTTCAACAAGTTCCTCATTAGGGACAAATTACCTGAGTTTGAAATCTGCTAATTTTCCAATCAGAGTGAGTGTTTGCACTTGTGATTTGGAAATAATTACCATATGGTAAAAGCAAAACCTATGTGGGGATTAAAGTAAAGCTGAGAGAGGACAGGAGCTTACTTCAGTATCTTCCCTGGAAACTCATGGTATAAGTGCAGATCAGTCAAGGTGCCTCTGCAGGGGAGGCTAACCTGTAGCACCATTTGGCAAAGGCTGTTTACTCCCTGTGTTAATATGCCCTTGAAAGGTGACCGTGGTCTTGAGGGGAGAGCCCTGTGGCCTTCATATGCCTGAATTGTGTCTGGAAAGAGAAGAGTCTTTTGAATTTAGCTCTTTCATCTAAATATACATCTCTACTTTTGCTTAGATCTGTCCTCTTTCTAAAACTTCTCTATGAGTTACAAATAAAAACATTTGCTTGGGAGTGAAAGTGGTGACTTTAAATATCCTTTGAGTGATCTTACAGTGAATGTGTTAGGGAAAACTCATCTGAGAAAATTGTGGGATAAGAATTGCTGTAGAATACAACTGTGATCCGAAGTGTAGAAATCTGGGTCATTCACCTTCAATGATTTGTTCCAGTCCCAATTTACTGTATTACTGAAGCTTTGGAAATGAATGGTCAAGAATCATCAAGATGTCAGGTAATTTATAAGCCATTGCAGGAAAACCCCTTCAGAGATATCACTTTTGAAATTTAGAGCAAGAAAAGCTTGTCACCCCCGAGAAGGTGGTAACTCCTCCTCCATTCAGATAACTTGAATTGTAAATGTTCTCAGGTTTCCCTTTGTGCCTTGGCTGCCAGGAAACTCAAAACCCAATTTGAAACTGAAATCACCAAGTTTATGGTTAGTATTAACCTTCCTTGCTCCTTTTTGTTCATTTCTATTGTTTTTTTGTTGTAGACTATTTCAAATCTGTCAGAGGAAACTGGGAGCAAATGCCTCCATACCTGCATCAATTTGTTTTAATAAATATTACGTTTACATACACTGCCTCTAATCTTATAATAACCTTGCCTATTAGGTATTACTTACAGGGGCTTCCCTTGTAGCTCAGTTGGTAAAGAATCTGCCTGCAGTGCAGGAGACCCGGGTTCGATCCCTGGGTTGGGAAGATCCCCTGGAGAAGGAAGTGGCAACCCACTCCAGTATCCTTGCCTGGAAAATCTCATGGACAGAGGAGCCTGGTGGGCTGCAGTCCATGGGGTCGCAAAGAGTCGGGCATGACTGAGCGACTTCACTATCTTCTTACAAGGGCTTCCCTGGTGACTCAGATGGTAAAGAATCTACCTGCAAAGCAAGAGACCCGGGTTCGATCCCTGCGTCAGGAAGATCCCCTGGAGAAGGGAATGGGGGATGGCTATGCACTCCAGTATTCTTGCCTGGAGAATCGCATGGACAGAGGGCCCTGGTGGGCTACAGTCCATGGGGTCGCAAAGAGTCAGACACGACTAAGTGACTAACATTCATTCATTCATTCATCTTCATTACAAATGAAGAAACTGAGGCTCGCATAGGACTTGCCTGAGACAATAAGCTGTTAAGTGCTGCCATGGTATTTTCTGTCTTCTTCTAAAGTCCTTTGCCTGGGTACATGTAACTATGTGTTGACAGGTCTGGATTCAGTGATGGACTGTACACGTGAAACTATTTTTTCCAATCACTACTTTCAGTACAGCACCTAGCCCTTTTCCCCATTCTTTAATGACACCTTGGGCAAATCTGACAACTTTCTGAGTGACCTCGGTTGGTAAAGTTGATCAGTCCCAATGATAAAGTCAATATGGCATCCTCGGGCCTGGAGGGGCAAAGAGAAGAGAAGGGATAAAGAGCTCTTCTGTGGATATGGTCCTTTTCCAGGGCTGACGCTCAGATCTGCTGAGGTGGAGGGGGAGTGCGTCTCTGCACGCGGGGCGGGGGGTGGGTTCTAATTTTCCCCTGGGCTCCTCCACCCCTTGGGGCTCCCTGAGAGAAGAGCAGCTGTGCCTGCTGACTCCCACCCGCTTCTCCCGGTTCTGACCCCCATCTCGTCGACAGCCCTCTAAGTGAGCGCTGTGCTCTTCCACATGGAGCTTTGGGAATTGCTGAGATGCTTTTTTTGAACTTTGAAGGCTGTGGGGTCACGGATCAAGGCGAGCGTGACGTTCTCATTTTCTTTCTAGGAACCCAACCCCTCGGTATGTTTGGCTCTCTCGCGTTCAGATCTCTCTCGACCACAAGGGGGCACCAGACTCCAGGTTCACACACAGCACGCAGCGCCCAGTTCAGTTCAGTTCAGTCGCTCAGTCTTGTCGGACTCTTTGCGACCCCATGGACTGCAGCATGCCAGGCTTCCCTGTCCATCACCAACTCACGGAGCATACTCAAACTTATGTCCATCGCATCGGTGATGCCATCCAACCATCTCATCCCCTGTCGTCCCCTTCTCCTCCTGCCTTCAATCTTTCCCAGCATGAGGGCCTTTTCCAATGAGTCGGTGCAACGCCCAGAGGATTAGTTAAACAAGAATTCCCTCTTCAACTGCTCCCCAGGCTGCAGGGCAGGCGGCGGGACTGTGCCGGAAACTGGATACCCACTTTACCCTCCTGCAGACTTGCCTCTTTCCTCGAGCAACTCTCGTGGATTTCTCCCTTAGACGTCTCGACTTGGGGGAGCCAGGGATACCCCCCTCCTCCTGCCCGCTACCCTTCCCACTCAGCCCCAAGAGAAAGCAGCCAGGAGCTCTCTTCTTTCAGATTGCTGGAGTACCTGATGTTTTTTGTTTCCTGTTTTGAGTTAGCAACTCGGACAACAGGAAAAGCCCCATTGCAAACACAGACACACAGAGCAAGCGTCCTTGCCTTCTCCCATTCTCCTCTGTTTAAAAGCTCTGACTCTATGGAAATTTGCTGGATAACTCGGGGAACTCAAACCAGGGCTTTGTAACAACCTAGAGGTGTGGGCAAGGGTGGGAGGTGGGAGGGAGGTTAAAGAGGTAGGGGACATACGTACACCTATGGCCGATTCATGTTGATGTATGGTAGAAATCAAAGCAGTATTGTAAAGCAATCATCTTAAAAAAGCTCTGGTTCTGCCTTCCCGGTTTCCAGTGGAAAAGGGCAGAAGCCTATGGCTGGTGAAACTTTTTTCAAAGGACTGTTTTGGGTGAGTTTTCTAAAGTTTTTTGTAAGACGTGAATAAGAAGTCCTTGGGGAGGAGGGGGGGCGCGCTGCTTGGGACGCTGCAGCCCTCTCCCCCTATAATCGCTATGGATGTTTTCTCTCAGCATTGTGTGAAGTGTTCTGCAAGCACAGCTTTGAAACAAATCCCTTCATGCCCGTCCCCCACCCAGCAAGATTCCTCTTGGGCTCTAAGCTGCTCCTGTACAGAACTATGGTAACTTCTACTGGAAGTAAGAGTTGGAGACAGAAGGGGATGATTTTAGGAAGTGTTATTTGGAGCGATGCATCTTCTTCATACTCTTTGAGAAAGCAGAGTTATTTTGAAATTATTTTTTTTTGGCATTGTTTGGAGCGTGAAGCATTTGAGGTTGAGATTGTGGAGGCCCTGTGGTTATTGGTAACGAGGTCTCAAGTAAAACCCCGGGAGAGACTGCCTGTGGGAGATGGTGAACACAGTCACTGGGAGAGAAGGTCAAGGATACCAGGGGCCAAGCTATTGGAAGGACCATCTGTGTGGATACTGAAATCACCGAGAAGTCTTATGTAGTGTTGGAGAGTGACAGTGAGCCAGGTTCTAGAATCTTCCAGGTATGTGAGGGAGTTGACTTCCTGCAGTGAGGGAAGAAGACTGGTTTGGTTTGGTTTTAGGGGTCAAGATGTCCCTTTATGTTGGTTGTGGGAGACTTTCTCAATGTTGTTTCTTGATTATTGAAAGTATGCTTACATGCAAGGCCATTTGGTCAGTACTTGGAGTAGAAGTAAGGTGAATTATCTGTCTTCAGTAGGATTAAAGCCTACTCAGAGAAAAAAAGTAAGTATGAGAGGTGGTAGACATTACTTAAACTTATTGTGGTAATCACTCCGATAACTGTGTGTGTGTATAAACATTATATTGTACACCTAAAACTGACGCAGTGTTATGTGTCAATTATATCTCAATAAAATTGTAAAAAATAAGGTCTACTGAGAGAGAGAAGGGAAACACACAAACGACTATAAATCAAGGACACCGTGGCAAATACTGTAAAAGATAAATCTTACCGGGTGGAATTGGGTGACACCTTGGTGGCTCAGATGGTAAAAGTAAAGAATTCGCCTGCAATGCAGGTGACGCGGGTTTGATCTCTGAGTTGGGAAGATCCCCTGGAGAAAAATGGCAAACCACTCCAGTATTCTTGCCTGGAGAACCCCCTGGACAGAAGAGCCTGGTAGGCTACAGTCCTTAGTAGGGTCGCAAAGTGTTGGACACGACTGAGCTACTAACACTTGCACGTTCATCGCAAAGGAGGCGATCTTTGGATGGATCTTGGCTTGGATTTTGATAGGCTGAGATGGGTGTGGGAGGAGGGTGTTCTAAGCTGAGGAACAGCACCAGCAGAGGAACGGTGGAAGATGATGTGCACAGATGAGGAGCTGTGTCTATCAGTTCAGTTCAGTTGCTCAGTCGTGTCCGACTCTTTGCGTGGTGTATAAGCAGAGCGAAAGGGAGGGATAAGGCCAAAATGACCGGTTGGCTCCATATCATGGATCCTCTTGATTATTTAAATGAAACAAAGATCCCTTTGAGTAAGGGATCCAGCAGAGTCACAACAGGACTTACAACACTTAAAGGGAGAGAAAGAAATTCCAAAACTCTTCTTCCATGTAACAGAGAAATCTGTTAGATATATTTGTTCCTTTACAGAACTGACAATTTAAGTAATATTATTACCAGAGCAGCACATTAAGTGACATGACCAATCCTAGTTGCAGACCGTTAGGTGTTACAGGTTCCATTTGGCAAGATGTGATGATCTGTGATATTAATGTACTTTACAATTAGATTGAGTTTTTGTTGCTGTCTCCTTAGTTGTATTTGAAGTAGCGTCCGACACGACTGAGCGACTTCCCTTTCACTTTTCACTTTCATGCATTGGAGAAGGAAATGGCAGCCCACTCCAGTGTTCTTGCCTGGAGAATCCCAGGGACGGGGGAGCCTGGGGGGCTGCCGTCTATGGGGTCGCACAGAGTCGGACACGACTGAAGTGACTTAGCAGCAGCAGCAGCAACAACAAATTCTGACATTCAGGTATCTTAAGAGATGTGTTTCTTCATAGATAACACTTCCAAGGATGGTTTTTATATTAAATAGTAACAGAAAACAAAACCAAACCGTGGCCTTTCACTCAAACCTCCACATTGGCCAGGAGAGAGAGACAGATCCTTGAGTGAATGAATGTTCCCTAGTTCTAACATTA
This sequence comes from Budorcas taxicolor, assembly GCF_023091745.1. Classification (NCBI taxonomy): domain Eukaryota; kingdom Metazoa; phylum Chordata; class Mammalia; order Artiodactyla; family Bovidae; genus Budorcas; species Budorcas taxicolor. The sequence continues at coordinate 120,435,030 of NC_068935.1, read as the reverse complement.
TGACATGGAACTGGCTTCACGCCACACAACAGTGTCTCTGTACCTTTAGGGGAAGAGGGTACATTCTCTCTTTCTGAGATTTTTTTCACCAACAGTTGGGGCTGGCAGTTTTAAGATTAAGAATTAAAATTCCAAGAAGCTTAAATCTTTATAATATGGCTTTATAAAAGACTGTAGAGAAGTTTAGCCAATTAAATATGAGGTAGATAATATTAGGGTTGAACCATATAAAACTGCTAACATTTGGCCATTTTGCCCCATTGAAATGGCAATTTCCTAAGGTTCAACCTAATAGGTACAGTGTAAGTCGTGAATGTCAGGTGAGAAACATGAAGTTAATTCAGTAAATACTGGGGAGCCAGTCCTGGGGGAAAATGCTCTGATTGAAGCTGTGGTTTAGCATGCTTTCTGTGGCAGGAATGTGAAGGAGGAGCTGGAGAGCAGAGCCTGCAAATTAAACTTGAGTTTCATACCCATCATCCTTGAAATATACCCCTAGATCTGCATCCATAGTATAAATCGATTTAGAAGTGCAATTAGCATTAAGCTTTTAAGTTAAAGATTGTTGTCAGTCACTCAGTCGTGTCCAATTCTTTGCGACCCCATGGACTGCAGCACGCCGGACTTTCCTGTCCTTCACCATCTCTCAGACCTTGTTCAAACTTCATGTCTGTTGAGACAGTGATGCCATCCAACCATCTTATCCTCTGTCATACCCTTTTCCTACCCTCAATCTTTCCAAGCATCAGGGTCTTTTCTAATGAGTTGGCTCTTCGCTTCAGGTGGCCAAAGTATTAGAGTTTCAGCATCAGTCCATCCAATGAATATTTAGGATAATTTCCTTTAGGATTGATTGGTTTGATCTCCTTGCAGTCCAAGGGACTCTCAAGAGTCTTCTCCAGCACCACAGTTCAAAAGAATCAATTCTTTAGCACTCAGCCTTCTTTATGGTCCAACTCTCACAACCGTACATGACTATTGGAAAAACCATAGCTTTCACTAGATGAAACTTTGTTGGCAAAGTAATGTCTCTGCTTTTTAACACGTCTAAGTTTGTCAAAGCTTTTCTTCCAAGGAGCAAGCATCTTTTAATTTCATGGCTGCAGTCACTGTCCACAATGATTTTGGAGCCCAAGAAAATAAAGTCTGTCACTGTTCCCATTGTTTCCCCATCTATTTGCCATGAAGTAAATGGCCAGATACCATGATCTTAGTTTTTTGAATGTTGAGTTTTAAGACAGGTTTTTCACTCTCCTCTTTCACCCTCATCAAGAGGCTCTTTAGTTCCTCTTTGCTTTCTGCCATAACGGTGGTGTCATCTGTGTATCTGAGGTTATTGAAATTTCTCACAGCAATCTTAAAGATGGAGAGTTTAAATTTCTCCCCAAAGGTAGGCTACAATGGGTGGACTGTAAAAATGGGCTTTTACAGTCTAGTAGATTCAAATTTTGGTAAATTGTTCTACTAACTTGATTTAACAAACATTCACTTGGGACTTCCCTGGAGGTCCGGTGGTTAAGACTCTGAGCTTCCATTGCAGGGGGATGAGTTCAATCCCTAGTTGGGGAACTAAGATCCCACATGCCACATGGCATGGCCAAAAAATAAAAAATTGATTAATTAAATAAAATTACAGTTAAAAAAATAGAAACCACTCACTCATCTACCACCATCAAGGGGGAAGGAGGCATTTGAAAGCCCATGGTTCTCCTTGCTGGCCTTCCCCCAACCACAGACCACACACTGCCTGCTGTGACCTCTCCCTCAAATGAGTCCTCTTGAGAAACATGAATTTATATCTACACAATAATACTGTAAGTGGCGTTTATCATTTTAAATACTTTTTTTTTTTTTGAGACTAAGGTAGGCTGACAGAGGATTAAAGTCCATGGGCTTATAAACTCCTTGCAGGGCTTTGGGGCAGGCCCATGGTAGCTGTGTGGCATCTCAGAACAAATTCAGAATAGGCTTATCAGCTGGTAACATTCTTACCGTTTCTCCAACTTTGGTGTGCACCAGAAACCCCAGGGGATGGGGATGGGGCCTGAGGATGCGTCTCGAAGGGAACTACTGCTCTCTTCTGTTGGGCTTCCCAGGTGACACAGTGGTAAAGAACCCGCCTGCCAGTGCAGGAGACATAAGAAACAAGGGTTCAATCTTGGGTCGGGAAGATCCCCTGGAGGAAGGCATGGCAACCCACTCCAGTATTCTTGCCTGGAGAATCCCATGCACAGAGGAGCCTGGTGGGCACAGTCCATGGGGTCGCAAAGAGTCAGACACAACTGAGCGACTAAGCACTAAGCACACTCTCTTCTACAGGGAAAGGTCTGAATATGCCAGTGAGAAGGGTTCTCTGCTTCTAAAGAAAGAAAGAGAAACATGAAAGGTTTAAAAAAAAGGGGGGCGTAGAATACTTAGGTAACCCAGGTCATCCAGATAGGTCTGCAGAGTGAGCCCTGAGAATTCGGATTTCTAAACTCTCTCTGTTCTCTGATGCTGCTGGGCCAGGGACCACCCACACGTTGAGGACCACAATCTGTGTGCCAATCACACGGCCGCCCTCCAGAGTGAGGGTCCTATTTCCCAATTTAAACCGGAGCTATTCTTAGAGGAGCCCCTTCAGAAAGGCAGGTTCTCTGGCAGAACGCCAATTGTCTCCCGGACCCAGTAACTTCTCTTAGTGAAATAGATAGAAAAGACCAAGAAGGACCCTGTGGGAGAGGGAGGAGGCAGACTGTTGCATCAGCTAATAATCTCTTGCTAGAGACCCATTGGTTCCCAAGATGCCAGATCTCCAAAGCTAAATATATATCCATGGGAAGATTTTAAGCAACAGAGAAAAACAGGAAAATACCAAAGGTGATGATCTGGACACAATGCTATTAAGATTCATTTTTAAACCTGCTGGCTATGTTTGTTCCATTAAAATCCTTTGAAAGAGAAGAACTCATTACTCTCTGACCTGGACATTATTGGAAACAGGAAGGCCTTGGTTTTATAAGAATCAGGCTCTCTTTTGAAATGCCATTCACTTCTTAAAAAGACCATGAGTGCTTTCTTTGCTATTGCTGGGGAAGGAGTGCCAGTTTCAAAATCCCTTTCTCTAGTTAAGAATGATATTATCACCTAATAAGTAACTAAAATAATATTTTATTATATCAAGGATGAGCTTGGAGGCCTCAAAAACTGGTTTCTTTCAATGCCAAAGAGGAGATAGTTATTGGCCGAGAGTGAAGCCTACAGTGAATGGACATATAAAGCCACCTCGATCTGATCACATCTTGAAATTATAGGACTGTTGGGAAAAATAATGTCAAGTGTCTCTGAAAACTGGCAATATTCTAGTTGCCATACTTTTTTGTTTTAGAAGCAAAGCAGAAATGTAGTAATAAGAAAAAAAATCTGGGTCTTATTTTTCCCAGTGATCGCAATGACTTGAGTGTGATGTAACTGATGTAATAAAGGGATGAGACAAGGAAGGAAGGTTTGCTTTATAATCAGTGACATGACCCACAAGTACCATTTCTCCTTGCTCCAGTCTTAGTACTCAGGACCATGTCTCAAACCCAGAATTATCCTCAACTAAATTAGGCTCTCTGTACTGCCTCCCCCATCACAGCCTGTCTATGAAAGATGGGTTCAGTTGCAGAGAAATTAGCAAGACTCTATGAATGATAGTACAAAGTTCTCTTTTTAGTCTTTTTTAGATTCTCCTAGGGATTATTCCCCTGAACATTGTCTTCAAAAATGAACAACAGCCAGGGGCCCTTTCTGGCCAAGATGAGGTCAAATTGGCTTCTTCTGGTCGTGGGTAGAAAATCTTTCCATCAAATTTATGGGAGGATTACTAAGGTCTGTCTAGTCAAGGCTATGGTTTTTCCTGTGGTCATGTATGGATGTGAGAGTTGGACTGTGAAGAAAGCTGAGTGCCAAAGAATTGATGCATTTGAACTGTGGTGTTGGAGAAGACTCTTGAGAGTTCCTTGGACTGCAAAGAGATCCAACCAGTCCATTCTGAAGGAGATCAGCCCTGGGATTTCTTTGGAAGGAATGATGCTAAAGCTGAAACTCCAGTACTTTGGCCACCTCATGTGAAGAGTTGACTCATTGGAAAAGACTCTGATGCTGGGAGGGATTGGGGGCAGGAGGAGAAGGGGACGACAGAGGATGAGATGGCTGGATGGCATCACGGACTCAATGGATGTGAGTCTGAGTGAACTCCGGGAGTTGGTGATGGACAGGGAGGCCTGGCGTGCTGCGATTCATGGGGTCACAAAGAGTCGGACACGACTGAGCGACTGAACTGAACTGAACTGAACCGAACTGAAGGTCAGTGTTACTGGGAATATGTAACTCCAGTTCTAGATTTAGCAAATAAAAACACAGGACACCCAATTAAATTTGGGATTTCATGTAAACAATGAATATTTTTCAGTCTAGCTATGTCCCACATGTGGCTATTAAAATTGAAATTAAATAGAATGTAAAATGCAATTCCCCATTGCCCTAGCCATTTCATCAAATGCTATGTGTGGCTAGTGGCTACTATACTGGACAGTGCAGATCAGTGTGGATTAGAGAAGACTTCCATCATCACAGGAAGTTTCTTTGGACAGTGATGCTTAGAGCAAAACAGGAAGGTGTTCTGGAGCCAGGTCCCCAGGCAGATAGTCTCGGCTCACAGGCTCTTGACATGCCATCTCTTCCTCCTTCACATATGAAAATGCAGGGGATCCCCTAGAGAGCACAGGAAAGGGATAGCCCCACATCCTACCTATCAGCAGGCTGGTGATTCAGGATCAGAATCTGTTGTTAAATTCTCTGCCTAGCTGTTCCTGAGAGAAAGAAATCCTTTATGTTTGTATAGGGCTTTGTAGAAAACAGCATTTCCAAGTCCACAGAGGATTTTATTCTTATAGTAACATGGTAAGCAGGCCCATGAGAGAAATGAGAAGATGAAAGGGAAACCGGTGCCAGAAGGAATTGCCTCTGACCCTGTGGACTGCTTAATCTACTAGGGCTGCCATTCATTCATTCATTCATTCATTCCTTTATGGATAATTGCAATATTATGATGGTTTTTGCCATACATCAACATGAAATGATCATAGGTATACACGGGTCCCCTCCCTCCCCACCCTACAAGGGCTGCTTTGACAAACTACATCTGTTCACTCATTGGGATCATTACCACGTTTATCCTTTGTGCAGCTTTCCTCTATCAGCTGGTTTGATAGTAAACTGAAGTGAAAGCAATGTCTTTGCATCTGTCTGTGGTGGACCCACATCGTGGTCTGACCAAGCTCCCTGGCTAGATGTTTTGAATCTTCATTTATATATACACAGACTGAGCTTCTGAAAAAGAAACAAGGAAACCATTCACTCAGGGTCACAGAGCCAGTGAGACGTGGAACCAGAATGCACATCCAAGATTTCCGACTTCAGTTTTGGTATTGGGAAATTCCAGGGATGTGTGAAGTGTTTTGAGGTTCACGATTTTCAAAAAGGCTTGTGGAGTCTGTTCTAATTTCAGTTGTAAAGGTCACCAGCTGTTCACTGGGTGTCTGGGGCAGTGAGTAGAGGTCAGCTGGGCCTATTCCAGCCTCAGCAACGTGGTTGTTTTATCACTCAGCTGACTAACTTCACCTGCCGCAGTGCTGGTTTTCACCATTTTACAGCTTTCAGTTATTATTAATTTTAATAATTTTTATTCATTCATTCATTTATTTGAATGTGGCAATTCATTCATTTTGTTGAATGTTTGGCTATCTGGAGTCTTAGTTGAGACAGTCAGGATCTTTGTTATGGCATGCAGTCTTTGCAGCGCAGGGGCTTATTTGTTCCGCAGCACGTGGGATTATAATTCCTGGACCAGGGATCAAACCTCCTTTCCTGCATCGCAAGGCAGATTCTTAACCACTGGACCACCAGGGAAGTCCCTCAATTATTTTTATTCTAGTGTTTAACACAACAGGTTATTGGTTAAAGAGAGGAGACATTGAGAATCCTGATGTAGTGAACAGAATGAGCTACTGAACTGTATGCTTGCAAACGTTTAAAAAGTTTTAAAAAAATAAAATGAATGAGCACTGAGGGACATAAGCACAATCATTCTGAATTTTGCCCTCAGACCTGTAAGCTATATTCATATCGTTTCTTAGTACATCAGGATATCTCTAGTTCTTCAGAACAGAAGTTAAAAGGAGAAATTTTCATCCAATTTGGCTTTTACTTTATGGGTAATAAAATTACCCAAACCCACAGTGTGTTATTTCTGGAGAAATACTTGCAAATACCAGCCAGAAAGTGCTCATGTCTCCTCTTTTAGAAACAAAACATGAAAATTATAATAATAAAGTAATTGATTTTTTTTTAAGTGCAAAATTCAAGACTTCCAAATATCAGGTCATGGAAGCAGTTTGGAGGATTGTAACACATAGTTAAATTTCCATCTACATATTAATACACATTTAGTCCCCAAACAGTATTATTATATCATTCTGAATTTGTAGATAAACCATGCTCTTTCTTGCATACTTAATTTAAAATAAATTAAGCAGCATGCATCATTTGTTGAATGGGAAAAAGTCAAACTTCGTCCTTATATGTTATGAATATTACTAAAGAATACATTAAAATGGAAATTATAATGCAATCTTTAATAGTATACTGATCTAAATGCATTTTTTTAAACCAAAAGTTGCTTCCTCCTATATTCCACCCTAATTTAGCATTTCTGTGGGGGTTGATGAGACTACAGATGTCTGTGAACGCTGTTTATGAGGGTGCAGAGTGGAAGAGCGTGGGGTATGGGTAGGGTCAGAGTAAGTTGGTGTGTGTGTGTGTATGCGTTTTCTGTTTGGACTTGCGTGTGACACCATTTCTAGTGCAAGTGATAGAAATCCAGTTCAAGCCAGTTAAAGCAAAAAGAGGGATTTATTGGCTCAGGAAACTAGCACCTCCAGAGGTAGAGCCAGGGACTCTAAGATGTCAAATGACATCGTAAGGGCTGCCTGCCACCTCCTCTCTCCCCTCAACTCTGTGCTTCTCTTTATATTGGTCTCTTTGTCGTCTAAATGTTCTTCCATGTAGTGGGGGGAGAAGGCAAACTCATGTCACCCTGGTTAGTTGACCGCAGAGACAAGAGCGCCTGTCTTCTACTATCCATCGGTGGGTGGACAACCAGATGATCGGAAGGAAGCAAGAAAAGACAGGAAAGACAGAAAGCTCCAGGGAAGAATCCCATTGAGCTCTACTTGGCTCGCACTCCCACCTCCAGTGGCTGGGGATATGGGGTATCATGACAGGTGAGGCTTTGAAGACATGCCACCCTTGTCTTGGGGTGGGGATGGAGAACCACACAAGTGGAAGGACAGCGGTCTTCTGTTACTGGGAGAAAGCAGGCTGGGGGCTGGACAGAGAAGCTACAGACAGTCGCCCCGGGGTGTGTGTGTGTGTGTGTGTGTGTGTGTGTGTGTGTGTGTGTGTAATCTAGAGGCTCTGGGGTGTGTGTGTATGTGTAAAATCTAGAGGTCTTCAGGATCTCCAGATAATAGCTTGGAAAACAGCTTGAGCTCCTGAGCTGGATATTCTCCATTTGCCCCTCCACATGCCATCTGAAGGGTGGCTCCTTCTGATTAGGTCCAGTCACTGGGGACACTGACAGGAGATTGGAGGCAGGAAGAAGGTCGGGGTATTGACTCCTCCAGCTCGTGTATGCCTGGCTGGGGCCGGATGGCAGCTGTTTTCCTCTACTGAAGTCCATGCCTCCTCCAGGCAGCCCTCACTCTGAGCTATGGCTGCCACCAGGTTGGGGAACTGCCCCCTCCTCTTGCCCCTTCAGACCCAGGTGTGAGGCCATTTCCTCCACTTGCCCTGGTGTGTTTCACCATTCCTTGTCAATTGCCTTTAACCTTGCCCTGTACATGCTGTTGCTGCTGCTAAAGCGCTTCAGTTGTGGCCGACTCTGTGCGACCCCATAAACGGCAGCCCACTAGGCTCCGCCATCCCTGGGATTCTCCAGGCAAGAACACTGGAGCGGGTTGCCATTTCCTTCTCCAATGCATGCAAGTGGAAAGTGAAAAGTGAAAGTGAAGTCGCTCAGTCATGTCCGACTCTTCGAGACCCCATGGACTGCAGCCTACTGGGCTCCTCCGCCCATGGGATTTTTCCAGGCAAGAGTACTGGAGTGGGGTGCCATTGCCTTCTCTGCCTTGTAGATAAGTCTCTATTAAACTCTCCCCTGTTTCACTTTTTCAGCCTGCTATCTCTTCCTGCGGGGACCTGCTTTGTCCACTGCTCATCCTCTGTACCATCATAGATCTAGTCCTCCCGGACTCCCTCTTCTACATATTTCTGTGAAGAGCCAGCTGAAGGCTTCTATACTCCCTCAGACCACCCCAGTCAGGGTTGTCTCCTTAGTCAGTTTGTGTCTGCGGCTTAGTCACTTTGTTCCCAGCAATGGATGCAAGCCCCTCTTAATTTTTCAAAGACAAGCTTATAATATTTGACAAACATTTACTGAAGGTGTAGGAAATGGCAACCCACTCCAGTATTCTTGCCTGGAGAATCCCATGGACAGAGGAGCCTGGTGGGCTCCTCTATGGGGGTCACAAAAGAGTCGGGCACGACTGAGCACAGCACAGCCTTTAGAACTAGGGATAAAACGAAGAAATAACAAGGTAGAAAAGGAAAGCTAAGTCTGAGAGCTTCTGGGTTGTGAGTCTCCTAGAGAGCTGTGGGTGTCCTTGGGAACCACTCTCTGCTTCCTGGGGCCCTGGACAAATCCCTTTTAATAGGCCAGTTTGCACCTGTGTGTGTGTGTAATCTAGAGGCTCTGGGGTGTGTGTGTGTGTGTAAAATCTAGAGGTCTTCAGGATCTCCAGATAATAGCTTGGAAAACAGCGTGAGGAGGACTTTTGTACTAACTCCTCAGTAATGTGCGGTCACTTCAGTAGGCCTGAACAGTGTAAGCAAGTTATTTGAGGTGCAGATGGAGCTGGCTGGCATATTGGCAAGAACTGACTACTCATGTGTTCAGGAGTTGAATGATTTTAAGAAAGGAGTTGACAAAATCGCTGCCTAAAGAATAGAAGAATCTGAACAGTGGAAGAATGTCAGCTGTGTTAGTTATAAAAAAATGCATTGAAAATGTGAAAAATTTCTGGATCCCTCTGTAGCCCTGGAGATGGATGCAGACAAAGCTCACGACTCCCGTGGGTTTGATCCTTGGGCCAGGAAGATCCCACATGCCACAGGGCAGCTAAGCCTGTGTGCCACCACTACTGAAGCCCATGTGCTCTTGAGCCCGTACTCTGCAACGAGAGAAGTCATCGCAATGAGAAGCTGCGTACCGCATCTAGAGAGGAGCTCCTGCTCGCCACACCTAGAGAAAAGCCCATGCAGCAGTGAAGACCCAGTGCAGGCAAAAAGAAACAAATATTTGAAAACTAAAAAAGAAAAAGGCAGTGACAAAAGTACCACTAGCAAAAGGTTTCTCTGAGGATTAAATGGCATACCAGACGTGAAGTGCTTAGCGCAATACCTGGAGCACAGAAAGGGCTTGTGAAATCTCAAGACGACTGAGAGGGAGAGGAAATGATTGAGTAGGGAAAGGGGCGCTGGCTTTCCTGACCTCCATCCACTCAGGCTCCTTCTGTCTGTGTAACTGACATTGCTGGTGAACAATTTGATACTGAGCAGAGTTGTTATTTGTGGTGTAATGAGTTATTTTCAAGTTCACTCACAGCATAAGTCAGGAAAAAATAGGTAAAACAGGTTGGGAGGTACATGCCTCCAGGAGTAAAGCCTGAAATGAGGATTCAGGTTTCTCCAGGAGGAAGGGCAGGGCAGAGCAGGACAGGGAAGGGGAGGAGGGCAAGCGAAGGTTGAACTTGAGCGAAGACCCAGCCGAAGCCAGATCCGCAGGGGAGCTCTTGCACCCCAAGAGTTTGTCCCAGATCCAAGCTAGGCAGCTGGGCTTTCAGATGCCCACGCCTGGCAGTCATTGGCTGAGTTCTCCCCGAGGAAGGCTACAGCCCCAGGCACTCTGCCCTTTGCACTATGGGCAAAGCGGTGCTGGAAGCTGAGAGGGCAGGAGAAACATGCAAAACCACCGGGAGGGCCACCCGGAAACTGTAAATGGGCTGATGCACCTGACCTGAGTGCTGTGGATTTTGCTGAATGAGGCTGGGCTGGTAACTGATTAGAGTAAATTGATGATGCTGATTACTGACTGCTCATGCTTCGGAGCAGCTGATGTCAAAGTTCAGGCTGTAAAAGGGGCCCTAAGGGATTGCTTAAAATGCAGATTCCCGGGCCTCGCCTGCAGGAATCCTGATTCAGTTGGTAGTGTCCAAGAAAGCTTGTTTTCAACATGCTCCCCAGGTAATGGGGATGTGTGGGTGGGGTTCTTCGGGCCATGTCCTGAGCACCATAGCTCAGGGGCAGCGAGGGGGCAGGGAGGGTGAGTGTGGGCTGGGTGGAGGCAGCTTTCGGACAGGGTTCCCAGGAGCGGTAAGTCAATGTCCCAGAAGCTCCCTTGTGAACCTGAAAGGTTGCTGCTATGAGCCTCGTGCAATGCCTCCAGTTTGTGGCCTCCAGTTCAATCGCTCAGTCGTGTCTGACTCTTTGTGACCCCATGGACTGCAGCATGCCAGGCCTCCCTGTCCATCACCAACTCCCGGAGCTTACTCAAATTCACGTCCATTGAGTCAGTGATGCCATCCAACCATCTCATCCTCTGCCGTCCCCTTCTCCTCTCGCCTTCAATCTTTCCCAGCATCAGGGTCTTTTCAAATGAGTCAGTTCTTCACATCAGGTGGCCAAAATATTGGAGTTTCAGCTTCAGCATCAGTCCTTCCAATGAATATTCAGGACTGATTTCCTTTAGGATGGACTGGTTGTATCTTCTTGCAGTCCAAGGGACTCTCAAGAGTCTTCTCCAATACCACAGTTCAAAAGCATCAATTCTTCGGCACTCAGCTTTCTTTATAGTCCAACTCTCACATCCATACATGACTACTGGAAAAACCATAGCTTTGACTAGATGGACCTTTGTTGGCAAAGTAACGTCTCTGCTTGTCGATATGCTGTCTAGGTTGGTCATAACTTTTCTTCCAAGGAGCAAGCATCTTTTAATTTCATGGCTGCAGTCACCATCTGCAGTGATTTTTGGAGCCCCCCAAAATAAAGTCTGTCACTGTTTCCCCATCTATTTGCCATGAAGTGATGGAACCAGATGCCATGATCTTCGTTTTCTGAATGTTGAGTTTTAAGCCAACTTTTTCACTCTCTCACTTTCATCAAGAGGCTCTTTAGTTCTTCTTCGCTTTCTGCCATAAGGGTGGTGTCATCTGCATATCTGAGGTTATTGATATTTCTCCTGGCAATCTTGATTCCAGCTTGTGCTTCATCCAGTCCAGCATTTCGCTTGATGTACTCTGCATATAAGTTAAATAAGCAGGGTGACAGTATACAGCCTTGATGTACTCCTTTTCCTATTTGGAACTGGTCTGTTGTTCCATGTCCAGTTCTAACTGTTGCTTCTTGACCTGCATACAGATTTCTTGGGAGGCAGTTCAGGTGGTGTGATATTCCCATCTCTTGAAGAATTTTCCACAGTTTGTTGTGATCCACACACTCAAAGGCTTTATGTTTTTCTGGAACTCTTGCCTTTTCGATGATCCAACGGATGTTGGCAATTTGACCTCTGGTTCCTCCGCCTTTTCTAAATCCAGCTTGGCCTCTAGAGGAGAGGAATTTGATCTGGGGCCAGAGATGAGGCTTGATTGCTCAGAGCTTTTTGTGTAATAAAGTCTTATTAAAGTATTAAAGAGATGAGAAAGCTTCTGACATAGACATCAGAAGGGGACAGAAAGAGGGCCCCCTTGCTAGCTTTTAGCAAAAAATACCTATGAGCAAGCTGCTCATTAGAGAAAGAAAACACCTCAAAACTGAAAGAGTGGCACCAGGCCCCTCACCCACAACATGCATTTTGAAATAGCATTGGCCAAGGTGAGTCATCCTGGGCCGTAAAACAATTGACCTGAATCTTGAAGAAAGGCAGTCCCACTTCCAAACAAATACATAGTTCATTAATATAGCTTAGAGGAAACATTTCCATAAGAAAACCGCAATGGTTAGCTCAAGGTTTGAGATAAAGTTAAGTTCAGGTGGAACCAGGTGTCGCCATGGCAACACAGGGTTAGAAGAGAAAAAAAAGTCTGCCACTTGGCAGCGTCCTGCCGCTTGGGGACCTCTGGCCTCCCTACCGAGGCTATTAACAGTCTCGAACTTACCTGGAAAAGTGGGGAAACCGGCGCCCTAGCCGCCTTCAAGGGGAGGCTGGCGGTGGGGTAGCTAGTCTGGGATAGGCTGCTCAATACCACGGTCCTCCAAGGGCAGGGGGGATGTGAATTACAGAAGTACATCCAGGTGTGTCTTAGCACGAGTCCCCACCCCAACGCCACGGGACTAGGATTCCACCCACAGCAGTTTACTTGGGAGGTAAAGCCAGGAAGTGGCAACGGGGAAGTGGGGGCAAGAGAAGGGAAATCGGTCAGGACAAGTTCTTGGTGGCAGGGAGGAGGTGAGCCCTGGGCAGAGCCGATAGGCTGTGTAGCACACATCTCTGAGTGGTCCCTCTTGGCGGTGAGAAACTGGGGCATTTTGCCATCATGTCTCTTCTATCACATGGCTTCCCTGGTGGATCAGCTGGTAAAGAATCCGCCCGCAATGCGGGAGACCTGGGTTCGATCCCTGGGTTGGGAAGATCCCCTGGAGAAGGGAAAGGCTACCCACTATATTTTGGCCTGGAGAATTACATGGACTGTATAGACCATTGGGTCGCAAACTTTCACTTCACTCTTTCATCATTCGTGGAGGGCTGCTCCCTGGAACTCCTGGCTGCCCTGGGTTTGTGGGGTGCACTCTCTGCAGCTGAAGGAAGCCCCCTGGCCGGGGTGCAGAGGCTGGCAGTGAGAAGCTGTCAGTCTGGAGGACTTGAGTGCTGAGCCCTCGCAGGCAGGACACCTACCCTGTGGGCCAGGGCGGCTGGGTATTGTTCATCTGGTGACAAGGGCAGTCTCTCAGGGAGTTGCCTGCCCACCCTCTCCCCTCTAGGGTTGGCGTTAGGTGGGCTTGCTGGTCTGGGGGTCCGCATCCCTCAGCTGTGGACTCTGAGGCCTTGGGTGGCTCTGCGCAGCCTGGCTGGGTTTCCAGGACAGCCCAGGCTTAGGGATGGTAAGAGGTCCATGTCCTGCCGATCAGGAGGTTCCAGGAGACTTCCGCTGCTGGTGCTCCGGAGCTAGCATCCCCAAGGTAAGGAGGAGGCAACAGCTTCCACTCACCCTTACCTCATATCAAAATTTTCTTTTTTTATGTATTTTTATTTATTTCTTTGGCTGCGCTGGGTCTTAGTTGCAGCGTGCGGGAACTAGCTCCCTGAGCAGGGATGGAACCCAGGCCCCCTGCATTGGGAGTGCAGATCCTAGCCCCTGGATTACCAGGGAAAACCTTGCCTTGTACATTTTCTGTTCACTCTACGGCTGGATCTTGGAGCCACATGGTGGGTTCTCTAAAAATCCACCCCTTCGCCCATTGCATCAGGCTGAGCCCAAGAGGAAAGCTGGGAGACGCAGCCAGCATGCGTAGCATTCCTTCTTGAACTGCCTTGTCTATTGCTTCCTGGTTTCACCTCTGGCCTTGATCGTGTGCCACTGTCTCTCTTGTTTACCTTTCTTGCCTTTCGGTGCTGATGAAGGCATAGGGAGAACCCTGTTTAATCACTCAGTCATGTCCGACTCTGTGCAACCCCGTGGACTGCAGCCCACCAGGCTCCTCTGTCCACGGGATTTCCCAAGCAAGAATACTGGAGTGGGTTGCCATTCCCTTCTCCAGGGGATCTCTCCGACCCACTCCTACATTGGCAGGCAGATTCTTTACCGTCTGAGCCACCAGGGAAGCCTGGGGAGAGCTCTACATCCATCTTAATCATCATCCATGAGGTGACAGCGAGAGTGATGGGAAATAGGAGGAAATGACAAGGACAGTTCAACCCAACCAAGGGGGTACCCAGGCATGTCTCCAGAGTTTAGGAAAGAAGATTTTTAAAAATCTACTGAAAATATGGGCATGAGCTCATGGTCAGAGAATCTAAAAGATAGAGATGAGCAAGAAATGGTTGCTAAAAAAAAACTGTTCATGAAAAAATATGCTGTTCGTGATACATTACCACAAAAAGGGCTAGAGAGGAAAGAAAATAGGGCAGATCTAAGGAAACCATCGAGGCTGCACAGAGGGCTCTCTTGATAGCTTTGATTTTAAAGGGAGATGTACCAAGCCAGAAATCTGGCATCGTTAAAGGAGAAACACAGAGCATGTCATAAATTTCTCAAGATGGAAATCAAAAGACCAGAATAAGCTCAGATCTGAGAACAATAGTAATGATAGCAATAAAAAAGCTTTTATGTTCTATTTGAAACAGGAATAAGGAAAGGATGAGTCTGCTTGGGGCGAGTGCAGTGAGGCAAACAATGGCAGAGAGGAAACACACAGTCTCCGGTTTGTTGCTCCTTTTTCTTACTGTTTATTAAGGCCAGTGCTCTTTATAAAGTGGAAGGGGTGAAAGACTCTTGGTTAAAAGAGATCGGTGAACAAATAGAAAAGAGGCCCTGGATGTTTAGAACAAGTTCAACTCAGTCTGTACGTGGAAAGGGTTGTCATGGAAGAGAGTGCATTGTACGTCGAGTTGTCAAAGAAGCGTCCTCTCACAAGGTGGCGCTAGTGGTGAAGAACCCACCTGCCAATGCAGGTAGACATAAGAGACCTGGGTTCGATCCCTGGGTCAGGAAGATACTGTGGAGGAGGGCATGGCAACCCATTCCAGTATTCTTGCCTGGAGAATCCCATGGACTGAGGAGCCTGGCGGGCTACAGTCCATGAGGTTACAAAGAGTCAGACACAACTGAAGCGATTTAGCACACAGGCAACTGAGAAAGGGAGGATCTGAAAACCAGCAGATGAAAGTCTGGAAAGGTGGAGGGTTGCAGAAAGACCATCTAGGCTTGGAGAAGAACTAGAGTGTGCTGTGATAGGGTGGAGAGTGGGGCTGAGCCTGATGGGTTGACATCCTGGGGAAACAAGGTCCAATTCAGTATTAATACTTACAAAAGCTTCGAGGTAATTACCATTGACTGCCTCAAAGCCATGATGTCTCCATAACAGTACAGTTCAAACTGAGTAACTGAATTTGTTGACTGTGGTAGAATTTGGTTGGGTTAGGATTATAAGTGTTTGTTCTTAGCTTTTTTCTAAGCTGTGGAATCCTTTGAGAATCTGTGAAAATACCTCTGTGTTAAAATGCCCATCAGTGCCAACACACTGCTTTTTGTTAAGCTTCATGGAGTTCACTTTCCATAAAATAGGATCATGGTCCCCAGGTTCAGAAGCCCATAGGTAAAGGGATTCTCTCTAAAATACACTGATTTTAAGCCCTTTCTCCAGAAGTTGCACTTTCACAAATCCCTCCCCAGAGGTCTTTTGGAAACATTTTCATGGCTCAATACAAGGACAAAAAAATGGACAGAGTGCGCTAATTCATGAAGCCAGCTGAGTGTTCAGGACGACCCCAAACTTCGTTTCCTCGTGTATGATTTCCACACACGATCCATGGCAAATCCCAAAGGTTCAACTCTTTAAATCGTGAAAGGACTAATTGCAGGTTTGCCCTTTGCCGGCCCCGTGTCTTCTGCTGTTCAGTCGCTAAGTTCTGTCCAACTCTGCTGCCCCATGCACTGCAGCACGCCAGGCAGGTCAAAGCCATATTGTAATACAGAGAAGTACCACCAGATGGCACCATTGGGAAAGTATTGGTTTGCAAGTTGGTTTCCCAGCTCTGACGTCTATTCTAAACATAGCCTGGTAAAATGCTTATGGAAGATGGAAAAGAATCTATTATGGGGGAGGAAAAACACCAGTGACGAGACAACTCTGGCACTTTTCTGGATTTTGGTATACAGAGTCAGGCTTAGATTACTTCTACATCTTAATTGTCCGCTTTTGGAGGCAGATGCATAGATTTATATAAGACGTCAGCATTTCTTTCATCCACATACGTACATTTTCTGCCTCTGCTGATGTTCTGTGCGATTTAGAAGCTGCTCATAATTTGGGGGAAGAGCCTGTTCTTCTTTTGGACTATAAACTTGCACATTCATCCTTCTATTGTGTCTGTCCTCTACTTCACTTCCAGTAAGAATATTCGGTTTGCACGGAAACATCACACGAGGCCTTTCTGGGAAAGGCAAATCTCAGATCCGCTTTCCTGCTGTGAATATCAGGCCAGTTGCAAAGATGAAAGGGAAAGGAGAAGGCAGAAGTGGACATGGACGGAACGCAGGCTTATCCCTGAAACTGACATGTCTGTTCCATCTTCTCTTGCTTCTTCCAACTTTTTCTTTAAAAAAAAAAAACAAAAACCTTTTTTCAGAACCCATGTTCATGGTACATTAAGCTTCATGTTTCTGATTCTCATTTTACTGCTTGGGGTGACATTTGCTGCCACTTGGCAGGCTTCCTTCAGACAGTGAGTGATGCTGATGAGAATACAGTTATTTTGTGTTGTGAAAGAACCCTCCATTGGTTTGTGGTCTTTGGCAGGCGTCTCACAGAAGTCATCTCAGAACACATGTAATGTGTCTTTGGGGCATGACTTTGGCCGGCCTTCTCTTCATTTTTATGCCTGCAAGTGGAAAATCACCACTTTGATGAGCCACATACCCTGCAGGAAAAAAGTATTTGAAATTACCCAATAGAGGAAAGCGCCCTAAGATCTTTGAGAAAAGGTAGTGCAGAACGCCCCCCACTAAAGTCACAATGGGAATTTCTTTTCTCCTTACATTTTATTTCAAAGATAGTTGTGTTAGAATCTTGTGTTTCTGAGCAGAGACTTGAAGCGGAATTGTGGTGTGGTCCAGCTGGGAGAAGCCAGGCATACTGGCATCAAGGAGGCATCTTCCCTGGTCTGGCTCTGTGCTGGGCGTTCCAGGACATGCAGAAAGTAAAGAGATACTGTTTCTCTGCTCCAGGAGCTTCCAACCTAGCAGGAAAGACAAACATACAGAGACCCCATGTTATGCCTGGAATTATAGTTGCATGCCAAGAGCAAAATAGAATCCAAGTCCAGTTCTTCTTGTCTGGGCCAGGCTGCCGCAATTGAAAATCTGCTAAAATGCAAACTGAGCAAAGTCAAATTATCCGTTGTCCTCAAAATATAAGTAATTGGCTGGATATGGGCTATTTTTCTTCTTTTTTATACTTTTCTGTTCTTTGTAAAATTTCTAAAATAAGCATGTTTAGGGTTTTTTTGCCCTCATTATAAAAGTAAGTGGGCGTCTGAAGAGGAAAATGTATACTTTTTTAGGGGGTAATACTCATACTAATGTGAGCAAAAGCAAACACTTATTTGGTGGTTACTATGGTGCCAGGTACTGTTCTAGGTGTTTTTATATATTAACCCAATCCTTCTAGTCATCTTATGAAAGAGGTGCTCTTCTTAAACCTATTTTATTTGGCATAGTGGTAAAGAATCCGCCTGCCAATGCAGGAGACATGGGTTGAATCCCTGGGTCGGGAAGATCCCCTGGAATAGGAAATGACAACCCACTCCAGTATTCTTGCCTGGAGAACTCCATGGACAGAGGAACCTGGCGGGCTACAGTCCATGGGGTTGCACAGAGTCGGACTCAACTGAGCACCCACGAACAAATAAATGATTGAACAGGCAGTTGGGGCACAGAGAAGCAAAGAAGCTTGCTTGAGTTACACCAGGATTAAAGTGCCTGGGAAGACTGGCTCCAGAGTTGGAGTTCAACTAAGTAAGTTGAGTAAACATTATGAAGGAAGAGTTTTTCCTCCTGAATTAATTTCCCAGATACCTGAAGCTTGTCATCCTGTCTCCTGGAGCAGGAGGAGGCAGGAAAGGTGATTGGAAGGTCAGGCCTAAAAGGAAGTATAAACCAAAGAGTTTCCAGCTGATTGGCCTCGCCTGGCCTAAAGGGTTCTGGGAGATAGCAGTCCTTCTCTAGAAAAGCCGCTCACCCTAGCAGAGTAGAGTTGTGGCAGGTAAGCAGAGTGTCACGGAGAAAGGGGTTGGGGTTTGGGCCAGGGGTTAGTGCTACATGTTGGGGTTAGGATTATGGATTAGAGTTATGTGATAGGGTTTGGGGTGAGAGGGTTGAGGGCAGAGTTTTGTATTTGAATAAAGGATGAGGATTTGGATAAACATTAGAGTTAGGATTTGGGGTTAGTGTTAGAGATTTGGATTAGGGTTAGAGGTTAGAAGTTAAAGTTAGGTTCAGGTTAAGAGCTTAGACTTGATGGTTAGGATTTAAGGGCATTTTAGAAACAGCTGTCCTGATGAATGGGTAAAGAAGATGTGGTACATATATATTATGGAATACTACTTAGTCATCAAAAAGAAAGAAATAATGCCATTGCAGCAATATGGATGGACCTAGAGATTGTCATACTAAGTGAAATGTCAGACAAAGACAAATATCATATGATCTCACTTATATGTGGAATTTAAAAAATGATACAACTGAATATATTTACAAAACAGAAACTGACTCACCAACATAGAAAACAAATGTACCGTTATCAAAGGGGAAACTGGGAGAGGGATAAATTAGGAGTTTGGTATTAACGTATACACACCACTATCTATGGTAAACAACAAGGACCTATCTATCATTTAGCATGGGGAACTATCTTCAGTATTCTGTGATAAACCATAATGGAAAGGAATAAAAAAGAAACAGCTGTCCTGTAATTTAGTTTAAAAAACAAAGAAATTCCCTTAATACTGGTATGTATGTAAACACGTTGTCCTTTTGGTTATGAAAACAATGTTCTAAAAGGGGTGCTACATTTCATCAGAGAGCAGGAGCATCGCACACACCATGAGGTGCTAATTGTCACGTCCTGCTCATGTCAGCTAGGGCCACAATAGTGATATGCGCTAAACCACCCCGACTCACTCACTGTGTTAGAACGACCATTGTTTATTCTTCCTCGTGCACCTGGGGATTGGCTTACTCAGGCTGGCCTTGACTAGGCTTGGCTCTAAGGTATAGTTGGGTGAGTGCCTGTCATCCTCTTCAAACCAGCAGGCTACCTGGAACATCCCACTGACCAAAATTTGCCACATGGCCAAGTCCTATATCATTGGGATGGGGAAATCCACTCTGCTTCTCATGAGAGGAATCGCAGCGCCTTAACATGAAGGGTTGGAGAAGGCAATGGCACCCCACTCCAGTACTCTTGCCTGGAAAATCCCATGGATGGAGGAGCCTGGTAGGCTGCAGTCCATGGGGTCGCTAAGAGTAGGACACGACTGAGTGACTTCACTTTCACTTTTCACTTTCATGAATTGGAGCAGGAAATGGCAACCCACTCCAGTGTTCTTGCCTGGAGAATCCCAGGGATGGGGGAGACTGTGGGCTGCCGTCTATGAGGTCGCACAGAGTCGGACACAACTGAAGTGACTTAGCAACAGCAGCAGCAACATGAAGGGTATGATGTAGGGAAGGGTCGGGAATCGAAGGCAATAATGAAATCTTCCATACCATATGTTTGTCAAACACAGTCACCTAGGGATGAGCTTTTGACCCTAAACTCATTGTTCAAATCTTCTGAACTAACAAGCTCTGAACTATGTAGGCAGAGAAGGAGAATTGTTATTCTTTATTATTATTATTGACATATAGTTGATTTGCAATGTTGTGCCATTCTCTGTTGTACAGCTGGGTGACTCAGTTTTACGCATACAGACATTCTTTTTTAAATACTCTTTTCCACCAGGGTTTATCCCAGGAGATTGGATATAGTTCCTTGTCCGGTACAGTACCCTCACTGTTTAGCACTGCTGTACTAATACACAGTACCCCAGAGGACACAGCTCCTCAGATCTTGGATCTCAATGTAAGCCTTTTCCAGCTTGTTTTAGGCTGCGTCCTATCTGGGAATGTGTAGGAGTAGGCCTTTACTCACTTCTCCATCAGCGCTCAGCTAGTGATTGATCTGGCCACTTTTTTCTGCACAATTCCCTTGCCATGCTTATATTTTATTTTGATTGATTGATTTGGCTGCGCCAGGTCTTGGTTGCAGCATGAGAGATCTTTAGTTGTAGCACGTGAACTCTTAGTTGCTGCATGTGGGATCTAGTTCCCTGACCAGGAATTGAACCTGGGTCCCCTGCATTGGAAACTTGGAGTTTAAACTGCTGGACCACCAGGGAAGTCACTCTTGCCATGCTTAGATGTCCACCTATCATCTCTCTTTCTCCATCCCCTAGGGCTGCTACCAACTCCATCCCAAGAGGTGACAATGATTCTTTGACGAAACTTGAGTCAATTTCCCCTGAATTCTCTTTTTGACTCTGCCTCAACTGTAGGCTTGGTCCTTAATTAGCAAAAGTCCTGCTGAGTCAGTTTAGTGAAAACCCCCATCCTTAATATCTGATCAAATTTCTCAGTCTTCGCCCTCCATGTCTCTCATCACGTCTGCCTTCAGCAAGAATCCTGTTGAGTCAGTCTAGCAAGAACCCCACTATCCTTGTGGTTTCCCCTTAGTAGTTTCTGGGCGCTGCCTCTACCCTCCTCCTTGGCTATAAACCTCCACTCATTCTTGTCCTAGGTTGGCCAAATCTCTCTGCCCCACTGCAAACCCCCGTTGCAGTAGTCCCCTTCTGGAACTGTCTTCCTTACCTTCTTTTCCGAGTATCTGAGTACTTTTTTATTGAACAGAGAAGAAGGCAGAAAGCAGGAAATTCTAGGTGCGGCTGTACCACGGCCCTGGGTATTGAAATCTACACATTTTACTAACGAGTCCTGTGAATTTGGGAAAGCTGCTCTGACTGGCAATAACCTCATTCACAAAAGTGGAGATAATTCTATATATCTCACAGGATGTTGTATGGTTCAAACGATTAAGGTCATTAGCAAAGTGTCACAACATCATATCTTGGATATGTTTTCAAATCTAGATTGTAACCTCAGAACCTGTAGAGATGCATTAAATTGTAAGCTACTTCCTGGGAAAATGCCAGCCAATTTCAGGATGACCTTGAACTGCTCTGCGGAAAACTGCTCTGCACCTGGAAGCCACCCACGGGTCATTCCCTCTCTAATCTGGTTCTCAGTCTCTGCATATTTCTTCATGCCCACAGCTGGGTTATGTGACTCCATCCACAATACACACACACACACACACACACACACACACACACAAATACAACCCACGCATTTCCTGCAGCTGGTCACATTGTTTCCAAAATGGATCACTGTTTCTACTGAGGCCCAGGCAAGGAATTCCGCGGTGAGGGGGCGGTGATGACACCCTGAGTTCAAGGCTTAGGGTGACTCCTCACTGCCAGATCTGGAATGAACCCACCTTCCCCCACCTTTAGAGATAATTGTGCCTTATTAAAATACACTAATAGTTGAACTGAAGCCAAGGAAGTTTGGATAACCCTTGTCTCTCCAGCCTTACCTACAATTCAACTCAATAAAGACTTAAAGCACTTCTTCAGTGACAGAATGGGAGATCCAAAGAGAACCAGGAATGAGAAAGAGTGGTGTAGTGAAGAAAGGTCTCTGGGCTTTTCAGAGGTGGTAAACCCAGGGGCCAGGGGGAAAAGTCAGTGGTGAAGAATATTCTGTGCATCTTCCCACCTTAATATTTCTGTTTGACCTCACCTCCATTCCATCCCTTTCGCTAAACAGAGAGAAGGCTTGTCATTGAGTCGCTGGTCAGTTTCCCTTATTTCTCCTTCAGCGAACTCCTGATATACAGAGTTTGAAGGCTGCTGGCAGAAGGGTGGGGAAATTGGTGTGAGAAGGCCGAGGGCCTTCTGGAAGGGCCGGCTGTGCACCAAGCCTTTTCCTTGAGCTTCAGAAGTAAGATCTGTTGCAGCAGACACTGGAGGTGGGGGACTGGAGCACACCTCCTGCAGTGCAGTTACTACCCGAGGGCAAGGGCAGGTGAGACTGGAGCAGTGTGCTGGCTGCAGCGCTGAACCAGAAGTGGTATTCCCAGCTCTTGAGTATGGGGCACCAACGAACTTGTCCCAGTGCAGTCCGCCTGGGTCAGGCTTAGCTGGACAAGTGGCCATGGGGCTGGGCCCAAAGAGCTCTGGCGCCCGAATTTGCTCTTCCTCACATCACTTGGCTGCTTCGTCACCACCCCTTCTTGGGCAGCTCTGGGGAAATGAGTGCCTCAGCTGCAGTGTTCGTCTGGTCTGGTGGTGACTGTAGTGTTCCTTCATGTCAAGAGGGTTCTGATTTCCTGCAAAGAGTAATAGGGATTTTCAAGTCAGACAGTAAAAATCCCAAGGGATTCCTATCATACAAGAGAGCAGGAAGAGATGGACTTCTACTAGTTTGGGCAGGTAAGAGCTTCAGCATGGCATTCTGGACAGTTCTTAGGGGAGGGAGTGCTCACTTGAATTGGAAACCAAGTCTGATACCTCAGTTGCAGAGTCAAGATAGGGTGAGAAAAAACTAATATGGGAATATCTTTGTATTCTCAAATGTTAATGGGGCACATTCTTATGGTAGAAGGCTCTGGATTTGAAATGCACCTTTATGTTTTTTGAAGTACAAATTTTTGGGGTCTTTTTTTTTAAATTATGGTAAGAAGCACATCACCTAAAATTTACCATCTTAACCAGTTTTTAACTGTACAGTTAATTGTGTTAAATACGTTCACATTGCTGTGAGTCCAGTCTCTAGAACGTTTGTATCTTACAAAACTGAAACACTATACCCATTAAAAAGCAACTCTCCTTTTCTACTTATAACCACCATTCTCCTTTCTGTTTCTATGAGTCTGACTACTCAGTACTTCATGTAAGTGGAATCATTGAGTCTTTCTGTGACTGGCTTATTTCACTTACTATAGTGACCTCAAGGTTCATCCATATTGTAACATGTGATAGGATTTCCTTCCTTTTTATGGCTGAAAAATATTCCATTGTATATTTTCTTTTGCTTATCTGTTCATTTGTCCTTGGAGTTTGGGTTGCTTCCACATCATGGCTCTTGTGTGAACAGTGCAACTGATTTTTGTGTGTTCATTTTTTTTTCTTTTAAAAATTTGTTTATTTTTTAATTGAGGGATAATTGCTTTACAGAATTTTGTTGTTTTCTGTCAAACCTCAACATAAATCAGCCACAGGTATACACATGTCCCCTCCCTCTTGAACATCCCTCCCATCACCCTCCCTATTTGTGTATTCATTTTATATCCTGCAACTTTGCTGAATTTATTCTAACAGATTTTTTTGGGTAGAGTATTTGGGGTTTTGAAGTATAGATTTTTTAAAAAGCAGTCTCATGTATGAACAAAATAATGTATGACTGACATTATGAGTCTCCAAATAGTTCTTGAGAAAGTATGTTGAAAGTTCACCGGAGAGAAAGTTTATCCAAATTTCAATAAATCCAAAATTCATGGCACCATCAGTTTTCCCCCTTGACTTAAAAGAAAAAAGAGTAGAGTAATTGTATAATAGTTCCCATTGTCCATTATATAATGGAGGAAGTGGGCAGACTTTGTCAGTTAATCTCTTATAATATTCATGCATGAGACATTTTTGCTTTCAATGACATTTCTATTCCCTTATCCTAGGGAGATTTCTGATAACCATAAATAGTTTCATCATGCCAGTGCAGAACATAAAACACTGTGTTAAGACTTCTGGGGATTTCTGATTATAGTGAGTATATTGTCTCATAGTGATTACCAAGTTCACAGTAAAAGGTGGTGGTACAAGTAAGGCAAAGTTCTGACTTTGAGGTACATCTTACAGGTCAATGTGAAGCATCTTCTTGTGAAGCTCTTAGACATGCTGTAGAACAGCCAGAAATGTATTTGCAAAATCTTGCAAAGTAGGAGTCTCTTTTTCAACAGATTCTTTGCCTATGGCAATTCTTCAGTTTGGAGATTATTGGCCTTCTCGCAGGTAAACGCAAATGTCTAAGAACCGAAAACATTCTTATTTTGCTGTTATTTGGCAGAGTTACTTTTACTTTGAAAGAAATATTTTGAGACATTGATTCCGAACCTTTCGGGATGTGTGGTGACATCGTTGGGTTATTATTATTAGATTTTAATGGAGGCTAATTGGTTTACAATGTTGTGTTGGTTTCTGCTGTACAACAGTGTGAATCAGCTCTAAGTATACATGTATCTCCTCCCTGTTGAGCCTCCCTGTCACCCGCCCCGCATCCCACCCGTCCAGGTCATCGCAGAGCACCCTGTACAGCAGCTTCCCGCTAGCTCTCTGTTGTGTACACGGTAGTGTGCAAATGTCAGTGCTACTCTTGATTCTCTCCACCCTCCCCTTCCCCCACTGTGTCACATGTCCGTTCTCTATGTCTGGGCCTCTACTCCTGCCCTGCAAATGGGCTCATCTGCACCATTTTTTCTAGATTCCATATCTATGTGTTAATATACAATATTTGTATTTCTCTTTCTGACTTATTTTACTGTGTATGACAGACTCTAGGTCTATCTACGTCACTACAAATGACCCACTTTTGCTCCTTTGCATGGCTGAGTAGTATTCCACCATATATATGTACCACATCTTTATCCATTCATCTGTCGATGGACATCGAGGTTGCTTCCATGTCTTGGCTATCATAAATAGTGCTGCAATGAAAGTTGAGCTACATGTATCTTTTTGAATTATGGCTTTCTCAGGGTAGGTGCCCAATAGTGGGATTGCTGGGTCATATTGGGTTACTTTTAAACATATCCTATTCTGTAACCATCAGAGTTCTTAGTTATCAGCATCAGAATCTAGTCCCATTAGTTTAAGATGTTTATTGAAAACTTTTAATAGTTTTCAGAGTCTTGAGGGCCAGAGTCAGAGTTGGAGGCTCCACAGCTGGAGAAGCAGACAGAGCTCCCAAATGCTCCATGAGACTGTTCCAGAGAAACCTCCCTGCCTCGGTCCTTATGATCCTGGATGCACCATTCAGCTCTGAGTTCATGCAAGCAGCTCACTTTATCGTTATTTTAAAAATCAACAAATTTGGATTTGAAAATCTGACAGTCTTCAATATGTAATGGAAGATGAGATTCCCTTACTGATTGAGTCCTTTTGAGTCAGGCCAAGCCCTCATTTTCAAAAGAGGGAATAGAGATGTAGCAAGATGATAGGAGTTGTGCCTGAAGGTCTTCTGACTCTCAGGCCATTACAGAGGGTGAGAGGGACGGGTCTGCTCCAGTCTGTCAAGGGTGTTGAATTAGAAAGGCATTGTTGGACAGGGCTGGTTTTCAAGGATTTTTCAAGGCAGCAGGTGAAAATCTTGCCACAGTTGGGAAATTGACAAAAAGCTTCCATGGTGTGTACATGGTTCTCTTTCTCTCTCTTTTTTACCTTTAAAAAGAAAAACCCAGAAAAACGCATCAGATTTGTGTAAATGAGGGTATGCCAACAGGGTGGCCAGTTTTGCTTTATGATCTTATGAAGGAAAATTTGTGACCCTACACACGTGCATGCACGTGGGCACACACACACACACACACACACACACACATATATCCCAAACCAGCAATGGGACTTTGTTTATATTGTAAATAAATAATATTTTTTCTTAAAAAAAAAAGAAAGGCATTGTTGGCGGTCATGGATATCATTGCTAAACTCCTTTCACTACTTTGTCACTGAGAGGATGAGGTTTTGGTCTCTCCCTTGCTCTGACCTGACTTGGGCACCCTGGGCCACCTCTCTGCCTTCAGTATCCACAGCTCTAAAATCCGTGGAGAATTGACCTTGAGCCTAATAACAAGCAACCATTTATCAAGCGCTCTGCTAAGTGCTAATGTGCGCCGTCTCATTTAATCCTCACACCCGCATGAGGAAGCAGATAGTTTCTTGAGTTTCATTTTATGGATGAGAACACCAGGCCTAAGAGGGTTCAGAACCTTGCCCAAGGGAGGGAAAATCAGAGCTGCTATTCAAGGAGAGCACTGGCTCCATCTCCATGGAAAATTCTAGCTTTAATACTCTGTCCTCTGATTCAGCCTTGATGCCTCAGTGGGAACTCAGTGCCCTGTTTTTACTGTAAGACCTGTAATTGCCCACCGAACCATTTGCTTTCTGGTTTTGGCCTCTCATGATGTAATGACACTTGTCCCTGTTTAATAGGGAAGAGATGAGGATTAATGAGGATTAGTGAGTGTTTTGAACCTGTTGAAGAAAAGCTTGGTCTCATGGGCTTCTGTATGGGAAGAGAATTATGTTTTTTATTGAAGTATAGTTGATTTACAATGTTGTGCCAGTCTCTCCTGTATAGCAAAGTGACTCAGTTATACACATACAGACATTTTTATAGACAAGAATTATTATTTAAAAAATTTATAGCAGCTTTATTGAGCTCTAATTTACATGCCATACAGTTCACTTACAAATGTACAATTCAGTGATTTTTAGAATATTCATAGTTGTACAATCATCACCGCAATCAGTTTTAGAATATTTTCATCCCCCTAGAATGCTTTGTTTGATGGTAAGCAAAAAAGAACAGAAATTTGTTACTACTGTATTATCACAACTGTACAAACAACACTGGAAGAAAATATGTCAGTGTTAACAGTACTTCAGTGATGGGATTCTGATTATAGAAAAGAATTATTTTTAATAGGAGTGAGAAACTGATGAGAATTCAGTAGTAAGCATTTTGTTTTGAGGTGGTGGCCTCTTAAACCAACAGCTGTCGTGTTGTTTAAAGATTTCTAAACCTGAACAAGCAGTATAACAAGCGAGCCTCAAAATCAGTTAGTGAACCAAAAGGCAAACATTTTTGTAACCAGGCAATAGGGGAGCCGTACAGCTGTTAAAAAATATAATCTGCAAGCACCCCTGCCATCTTACCAACTGGTAACACAAAATACATGGGTTTTCATCATTACGCTGGAATAGCTAAACAGCCTGCTGATAGGACATTCAAGTCTAGTTTATTCTCAGGGGTAAGAACAAGCTTAGAATTGTATGGTATATTTATTTTATCTTTATGTTTTCAAATCGACTGCAAAGGATTACGAATTCAAATTCTATAAACATAGCAGTCAAGTAACGCCCTCTACTAGGAATGATACCCTAAGCTCCTTGGAAGATACACACAGAGCTTACCTGAAGGGAAGCCAGGTATGGAGACCTGGCTTTCAGCTCTTCTATGCTCAAAGGACCAATAACACATGCTTTGGGCTAGACCCCAGTGCCATTCCTTCTGGGGCATTCATTGCTTGAGATATTTGGACATGCCACCTCCCGATCTCCATTAGATCTCCCCCTGCTTTCTCTCTCAAGACACCTTGAACTTTCTCTTACAACCTTCTCTATAATTTTTCTTCATTACTTGTTAATGCTTGCCTCTGCCACCATGCCGTGAATTCCATGTGTGGATACCCAGTACCAAATGCAGACTCTGACACACCGTGAGTGCTCAGGAAATCCTTGTGGATTTGTGTGTTCCTGTGAATAATGGAGAGAAGTGGGTGATAATCTAAAAAACAATTTTAATAGGAATGAAAATCTTTCATTCTTTGGATCTCTTCATAAAGGTGCATGTGGCCCAGCTAGATTTGATTTGAGAAATATGTGCTGCAGGAGTCGGTGTGGAATGTCTCAAGTTTGTCTTCATGTGACTGAACCAGACTTGGGTCCATTTGCCCATGTGCAGTAAAGCCAGTCTACTGACACTGGGTTGTGGTGAAGGAAAGTGCAGAGTTTATTCCAGGGTGTCAAGCAAGGAGTCCAGGACAGCCAGGGCTTAAAAGACCTGAACTCTCAAAAGGCTTTCTGGGCAACTTTTTTTTTAAAATATAAATTTGTTTATTTAAACTTGAGGCTAATTACTTTACAATATTGTATTGGTTTTGCCATACATCAACATGAATCCGCCACGGGTGTACACGTGTTCCCCATCCTGAACCTCTCTCCCCCCTCCCTCCCCATCCCATCCCTCTGGGTCATCCCAGTGCACCAGCCCCGAGCATCCAGCATCATGCATCGAACCTGGACTGGTGATTCTTTTCACATATGATATTATACATGTTTCAATGCCATTCACGAGGTGGGATGATTTGGGCAACATTTTTAAAAACAGCATGAGGGAGGAGGTTGGGGGATATGATCAGCTCATGGACATTCCTCTGACTGGTTGGTGGTGAGGTAGCTGCGAGTGAACATCATCAACCTTCTGATTCCAACCCGGCTGGGGTCTACATACTGTGGACAACATACAGTTAACTTCTTCTGCCTGGTGAGGGTTTCAGGGTCTGCCACAAAGCTCAAGGCCATGGTTTATAATATTATCTGTAGCCCTTGAGGAAGAGCTGAAGGTCCTTGACTTTGTTTAGTGGCTAGACTGTTACTATTTTGTCTTGCTTGACTATTTTCCTGTTTTTCTGCCTTTTCTCACTTCTCTGATTAAATTTATTCTTCAAAAATTTTTTCTACAGACAAAAGGCAAGTGGAAGACATTGGAGGGGAGTCCTGTTCTGGGAAGACCCCACAGAGTCCTGCCCGGTTATATTCAGTCCTGTGATGCTGCTTAGTTCATGCCCAAGATATATACGCATGTATATAGTGCGGTGACCCCCCCCCCCCCCCCCAAAGAAAAGGTGGGATTTAGAGTCAGAAAGATCTCAGCTGAGATCCCTGTCCCACTATATGCTGGTCATGCGATCTTAGGTTGTCAAGGCAGCCATGAAAGGGCGCCACTCTGACCTCCTGCTTTGGGAGCATAATTGACTGAGGGCCCAGCTCATGCCCCTCTGAATTCACGGCTGCGTTTGCACCGAGGCTGTGTTTCCCATATGGGCTGCTCCCAGCCAATGATTAGGCACAGTCAGTACTGGTGCGGGCCATCCTGGGGACATGTGGGACTCCTCCCACGGGTCACGTTGGCTCAAGGTCTCCTCATCAGCCTGGTTGAGACTTTCCTAGAGCTGCACAGCTCGAGGACTCTTCCTAGCGATCCTCTGTCCTCCACAGGGCGCAGACTGGCATGCCACCCAAAGGTGAGCTCTGCGATCTCCTCCCCCCTTCCCCCCAGCCTTTCCCTGGAAGTTCACCCATATGGTTCTTACACTCCTCATCCCATCTTGGTGGACCCAATGAATTAACACAGCTAGTTACCCAACCTCTCTCTGGCTCTGTTTTCTTATCTGTTAATTCCCTTTAGGGTTGCAGTGAGGATCAATGGAAAAAACCTCAGAAACATGGCCGGCATTCATTCCCAGTCGGTCATTCATTCCCAGTTTTGGGCCTTCATATTGCCCACTCCCGCTCACACCCACTGATGGTCTCTGTCATGGTATCTTGTAGCTCTTCCTTCCAGTTCCCAAGGGATCAATGAGCTTGATGCACCCTACCTGCCCCCTACAATTTACCTTTGTTAATATACTAATAAGAGCAGTGTTTTAACATGACCCTCTGGCATAACCTGCAGTCATTCTAATGATGTGTGGTTAGTCACTAAGCTCAGTCATATCCGACTCTTTGCGACCCCATGGACTATAGCCCATCAGGCTCTTCTGTCCATGGGATTCCAGGCAAGAATACTGGAGTGGGTTGTCATGCCCTCCTCCAGGGGATCTTCAAGACCCAGGGTTTGAACCCAGGTCTCCCGCATTGCAGGCATACTTTTACCATCTGAGCCACCAGGGAAACCCCATTCTAATGATAGAACAAGTTAAAGAAATCATGAAATGACGATGTATATTTGGCAACCTCCTAAGTTCCCTTTGTGCCTCTCTTTCTCTTCCGACTGCTTCAGTGGTGGAACGAATAGACTTCAGCTGTCTCTTCTGTGTCCCCAGTAAGATCTGTCGTCATGGAGGACATGCCAGTGAGGGTGGCTCATGCCTCTTCTGTATTTATCTCCCTTTTCCTCCTGCCCGTAGGCTGGGCCTGCCTGGGCAGCTGAGATTAGGAATGATGGCTCTGGCCGCCTCTCCATGCTGCTCTGGAACTTCTTTTGAGCACTTCATTCCCACTTGGCAGTACCTTCCTTCTAAGTGGGGCTCTCCTGGTGGCTCAGTGGGTAAAAAAATCCACCTGCAATGCAGGCGATGCAGGTTTAATAGCTGGGTTGGGAAGATCTGGAGGAGGGTATGGCAATCCACTCCAGTATTCTTGCCTGGAGAATTCCATGGACAGAGGAGCCTGGCGGGCTACAGTTCATGGGGTTGCAAAGAGTCAGACAGGACTAAGCACGCATGCACACCCTTCTAGATGGGTCCTGAAGTTCTACTTGCACCAAAGTGGTGGCCAAATAAGTCGATAGTACTTATCTTTGCTTCCAGCACAGCACGTTAAAGGTTCTGTTTGGTAGATGGGATGGCCTTAGTGTTGGCACATGATGGGCAAAGTCCACCCTATTCTCTGGTGTTGGAGCCCCTCAAAATGTCTCCTTTGTCACCCAGACTTCTCTGGACTTGCCCACAACTCATAAATATTCTGATCCTCTTGGACAGACCTGGCGTTCACTCAGCTTGACTTCTGAACTAGGGCCACACTGGGTGTCTTTCGCTTCATTCTTAGCTGAATTGAACTTTCTGAACCTTGTGGAGTCTCCCGGAGACCACCCAGTCCTAACCCTTCCTTTCAGTTTTTTCTGTTTCAGTGTTACATATTAGAGTCCTCAGCAAAGTTTTATAAAAACCACATTCCTCTCTAAAGCCCAACAGTCCAGGAGCTCCTTTAAGATGGGCTGGGAGGACTGCTTTTCAGCCTCTGTTTATGATAGACTGTTTCCAAGGCCTTCAGGACTCCCACGCCTGGGCTCACTGCCCTGCCGGGAGTTTGACAAGTGAAAAGTTTAAAAACAGAGAACAATGAGACAGAGAGTAAATGCTGCTTATTGTAAAAAGTAAAACTGTAAACAAGTCCAGGGAGCAGACACTGGGGGTGCCACGCCCATGTCTCTTGGCCCTCACCATTCCCATGCGTGCGTCCTCCTCTAAGCCCCTGTGATGGTCATTCTGAGGGCTTCCTTGGGCTGGTGTAAGCACAGGCAGAGTGGGAGTAAATGCCCTGTGAGTGGCTCTCAACGATTGATGGCAGAAGCTGGCATAGTTTCGCCATCTTCCTTTCCCCTAGGGCAGTGGTCGCCAACATTTTTGGCACCAGGGACCAGTTTCATGGAAGACAATTTTTCACTGGACTCGGGGTGTGGGGATGGGAGTGGGAGAGGATGGTTTTGGGATGATTCAAGCACATTTATGGTACTCTTTATTTTTGTTATTATTACATTGGGTTATATAATGAAATAATTATACAGCTCACCATAATGCAGAATCAGATTATTAGGCATTAGAAATTCTCATAAGGAGCACGCAACCTAGATCCCTCGAATACGCAGTTCACAGTAGCGTGCTCGCTCCTGTGAAAATCTAATGCCGCCACTGATCTGGCAGGAGGTGGAGCTCAGACAGTAATGTGAGCAGTGGGGAGCGGCTGTAAATACAGATGAAACTCACTAGCTTGCGTGCTGCTTGCCTCCTGCTGTGCAGCCCAGTCCATGGCCCAGGGGTAGGGGACCCCTGCCCTGGGGAGGGGGGACAAGCCTAAGGCATGTTCTATACCAATTTCCAGTCATCTCAGTTGCCCACAGTGATGACCTGCTCACTAACACACCCTATGTTGATTTTCTTCCCTTCCCTGTCTGTCTCACTCCTCATCTTCCCTCCTCACATGCTTCCTGGGTCCATCTCTTGGTTCAGCTACTCACATCAAATCATCTCCAGGTCCACTTCTAGATGAACCCAACCTAGAACAACGCATGTACCATACAATATTCTCTGGAAATAGCCCTTCATGTTGCTCACAGCAATGAACTCCATTTTTTTTTCCTGTATACCTTCCTTAGTACACACACCTATTATATTCTTACCTGTTTATTAATGATATACTCTCATTAACTAGTATATTAAGACATGGGCTATACCCTGGGCTAGTTTTATATCCATATTTTAAATAGGCATCTGGATAATTTTGAATTCTTGTATAACTTCAGATCTGAATAGATGATCATTGTTTTGACTACAACTGTGGTGGACACAGAAGGTTCTAGCAGGAGGAGAAATGCATCATTTGTTGCATTGTGAGAAGGAGAATTCTTAACATTTTCTGGTTGTTTGATTTGTCTTGTCTTATGCATATTATTTCTAACCAGGGTTTCCTTTGTGGGATTTTTCAAAGTCACCCGTTTATTTTACGAGAGTTGGTTTCATCATAACTAGAGACTAGAATCTGTAAATACCCTTTATCTTATCAATGTTGCAACATGCAGGAAGCGAATATGAAGCTTCTCCCTTCAACTGAAGAATTCCCACTCTGTCTTCAAAATAATTGGTGTGTTCTTGTCTTGTGCCTGTCTGACCTCCACTTGGGGGACAGGGCAGGGGGTGTTGGCAGGAATCCATATATTACCTACTAGTTGCGTCTATTTTCTCATTCTTTGGATCAATCACAGTTAATGCCTTTCCTTCCCCATGGCAGTGGGTTATCCATCTTGGCCACCCGTTGAGGTGTGTGCCCCCACCTTGGACACCACTGATTGCTTGTATCTGGTCCGTATTCCTTCGCCTGTTCTTTCAGAGCCTCCGTGCCCTGCGGCCACCTCCCTAGGACAGTGTTTCCGCCAGTCCAGCCTCTTCCCTCCTTCGTTTGTTCCCAGTTCTGATGCGTGCCCTCCCTCCCGCCCCGGTTGCATCCACAGTGTTTTCATCTTTCCTTTCCCCTGGGCTTCCTCCAAGCTATTGGAGCCTAGAATGAGCTCATTCTGCTTCAGACCCCAGAACATGTCTAGCCCTCAGCACACTTTTTTTTTTAAATGCACCACCTACTTGTTGGTAGCAGAGCTCTCACTGCTGCCCACAGGCTAGGGCCACATGAGTGCAGGGAATACACAGAGCTAATTGGAGGTGACATGGTTTTTATTAAGTGGCACCAGATTCTACATCCCATAACCAGCCCAGGGGCCCAAGGGCCCTCTGGGGCTCTTAGCACAAACCGTGCTCTTCGGTTCTCCCAGCATCTGTCTCCTCTGGTGACTGGCTGGGCAAAGTAAACATTAATCTGTCTATGGCATGCAGGCAGTAAGGAAGCTACAGAGAAATGACTCCCGATCCTAGCTGAGAGGACAGAACAATGTTGGGCTCAGGGTGAGCTAACCCATGTTTCTCATGGGTTACAGCTTCTGTTCTGCCTTTTCGGACTGAGTCAAACACTTTTCATAATAAGACTTTTTTAAGCCCACATTTATTCTTGGTTCTTTCGTCACTTAGTGTGCTGCCATGAGAACTCTTCTACATGGGCAGTTTAAGTTCTGAATTTTTGTTTTAATTCTGAATTAAAAAAAATTTTTTTTTTTGGCTTCTGTGTGCAGGATCCTAGTTCCCTGACAAGGGCTCGAACCCATGCCCCCTGCACTGGAAGTGCAGAGCCCTAACCATTGGACCACCAGATAAGTCCCAAGTCCACATTTAATTTTGAAACTAGATCTCCCAAAGCATAGAACGAACCACTGTGTTTTCTTTACAGCTTTATTAAGATATATTTTACATACTATATAATTCACCCATTTAATGTATACAGTGGTTTTTGACAGAATTGTGCAATCAATTCATGTGATGTTCAATTTTACATGTTAGCTTGGCTTGGCTACAGTCTCCAGTTATTTAATTAAATGCTAATCTAGGTACTGTGTGAAGGTATTTTGTAGATATGATTAAAGTCCACAATCAGGGAGATTATTTTAGATAATCTGGGTGATTCAATTGGGTGAAAGGCCTTAAGAGCAGACCTGGGGTTTCCCAGGAGAAGAAGAAACTGCCTGCAGACTGCAGCTTTGGCTCATGCCTGGGAATTCCAGCCTGTTTTTCCTGACGGCCAGCCCTGTGGAGTTCAGACTTGCCTAGCCAGCCCCGCAACTGCACAAAGTCACTCTTCATGCAATTAGAGTCCTAAGACCTGGTCCACTAGGGAATTCCCTAAATCTCTTAATATATATCTCCTATCATTTATGTGTCACTGGTTGAACCCTGACTGATAGAAGCTCACTTTGAAAATACAAGAACAAATTTCCATTTTTCACATTTTTCATAAGAGTTTGCTTTTTTTTTTTTTTGGATGTCTTGCAATCTTCTACCCTTTTGCTCTGTGTTCTTGAGGGGAATATTTCTCCTTCCCTCCTGTTCCCAGGGGCTAAGTCTTGGATTTGATCTTGATTGTATATAAGTATAGCCAAAGAAATGTTCCCCAACACCAGGACAATTTGAACTCTATTTGAAATCTCTTCTATTGCAATTTCCACTAGAATGTAGATTCCATGGGGAAAGGGGATGGATCTTGGTCTGCTCTGCTTATTGAGATACGTCAAGAGCCCAGAACTGTGCCTGATACATAGGAAATGCTCAGTAAACACTTGTTGAATGAATGAATGCCCATAGTGACATGTAAACTCCTTGAAAGGAGGAGAGGGTCTTTTTTTACATCCTTTGTAAGAGCCTAACAGTGTAGGAGCACTGAGGTGCTTGTGGTAAATTGCAAAAATGGCCACAAATCCTTCTTTTCTCCTAAGAGCTGGAGTGTAGTTCTCCATCTCTCAAATGTAGGCTTGGCTACGTGAATTACTTTGCTCAATAGGACATGAACAAATGTGATATATGCAGAGACTTGAAAAGTGCTTAGGTATTGGGACTTGGAATTGGAACTCTGACCATGAGGTAGCCTGCTAGTTGGTGAAAGGCTACACAGAGAACCCAGGCATCGCATCTGACAGTCTACCAACCACCAGATGTGTTGAGTGGGGTCATTCTAGATCATTCAACCACCTGCCGAGCTAGAAGCTAAACACAGACACGAGAGCCAGTCTGGATCAGAAGAACTGCCTGACTAACCCATTGGCTCATGAGCCAAATCATATATGTTTGTGGTTTTATGCTGCTCAGTTGAGGTCATTTGTTACACAATATTAGGTGGATGATGCAGTGATCAGTGAATTCCCAAGTTTAGATAAAGAAAAATATGTCATCCCAGTTCTCAAATACTGTGTGCCTGGCACCCAAAATAAGATGAAAAGATGTGATTCCTGAAAGCCTCCTAAACATGACACTAAAGGGGAAAAAATGACTAAAGGAAAAGATTGATAAATTAGATTTCATCAAAATTAAAAAAAATTGTGCTTTAAAGGACACCATCAAGAAAGTGAAAAGACAGTTCACAGAATGGATTAACATACTTATAAATCATATATCTGATAAGACTTATATCCAGAATATATTAAAAAAGTACAAGTCAATAACAAAACGTCAACCCAATTTAAAAATGGATGAAGGATCTCGTTAGACACTTCTCCATGGAAGATACATGAATGGATGATAAACATGTGAAAAGCTGCTCAATGTCATTAGTTATTAGAGAAATGCAAATCAAAACTACAATGAGGTACTACTTTACATCTGCTAGGGTGGCTGTGATAAAAAAGACAGACAATAGCAAGTGTTGGAAAGGATATGCAGAGATTGCAGTCCACATGTGTTGCTGGAGGAAACAGGGCAACTGCTTTGGAAAGCAATTTGGCTGCTCTCTAAAATGTTAAACACAGAATTACCTTATGACCCAGTCTGTACTGTACTCTGACACCAATCAACCAGTTCTCTGGACACAAATGGGATGTCCAATGATTCAATTTAATTCTGACACTAACTACTTGGAGTTAACAGCTGATTGCACAGATTTAAAGGTTCAGTCCCACAAGACTGCCCCCATTTCAGATGTCCGTTCCAGTGTCCTGGGCCACGTGTACTTCTGGCTATAAACTGTAGTTCACACGACCTCCTCCTCAAGTTCAATGGTTTGCTAGAATGGCTCATAGACCTCAGGGAAATACTTAGATTTATAGCACAAGCTGGAATCAAGATTGCCGGGAGAAATATCAATAACCTCAGATATGCAGATGACACCACCCTTATGGCAGAAAGCGAAGAAGAACTAAAGAGCCTCTTGAAAGTGAAAGAGGAGAGGGAAAAACCTGTCTTAAAACTCAACATTCAGAAAACTAAGATCATGGCATCCGGTTCCATCACTTCATGGCAAATAGATGCGGAAACAGTGAAAACAGTGACAGACTTTATTTTCTTGGGCTCCAAAATCACTGCAGATGGTGACTGCAGCCATGAAATTAAAAGACACTTGCTCTTTGGAAGAAAAGTTATGATCAACCTACACAGCGTATTAAAAAGCAGAGACATTACTTTGCCAACAAAGGTCCGTCTAGTCAAAGCTGTGGTTTTCCCAGTAGTCATGTATAGACGTGAGAGTTGGACCATAAAGGAAGAGATGCTTTTGAACTGTAGAAGACTCTTGAGAGTCCCCTGGACTGCAAGGAGATCCAACCAGACCATCCTAAAGGAGATCAGTCCTGAATATTCATTGGAAGGACTGATGCTGACGCTGAAACACCAATACTTAGGCCACCTGATGTGAAGAACTGATTCCTTTGAAAAGACCCTGATGCTGGGAAAGATTAAAGGCAGGAGGAGAAGGGGACGACAGAGGATGAGATGGTTGGATGGCATCACCAACTCAGTGGACATGAGTTTGAGTAAACTGCGGGAGTTGGTGATGGACAAGGAGGCCTGGCATGCTGCAGACCATGGGGTCACAAAGAGTCGGACATGACTGAGTGACTGAACTGAACTGATGGCTTTATGATAAAGGATGTGAAGTGAAATGAAAGTCTCTCAGTCGTGTCTGACTCTTTGAGACCCCATGGACTATACAGTCTATGGAATTCTCCAGGCCAGAATACTGGAATGGGTAGCCTTTCCTTTCTCCAGGGGATCTTCCCAACCCAAGGATCAAACCTAGGTTTCCCACATTGCAGGCGGATTCTTTACCAGCTGAGCCACAAGGGAAGCCCATTATAAAGGATACAACTCAGGAATAGCCAGAGCGAAGAGATGCACAGGGCAGGGTATGGAGAAGGGAGGGAGCATGGAGCTTCCATGCCTTCTCCAGTTATACCACCCTCCCAGCAAGTCCAGGTCTTCACCAGCCTGGAAACTCTTTGAATCTCACTGAGTTTTTACAGAGTTCCATCTCCAGCACCACCTCCTTGTCCCAGAGGTTGGTAGGTGGGGCTGAAATTTCTAACCTTCTGATCACTTGATCTTTCTGGTCGCCATCCAAAGTCACTTCGTTAGCGTACACTCAGGTATGATTGAAAGGCGCTAGCTGTGCGTAGTGAAAAAAAAATCCTATTGCTCAGGAAATTGCAAGAGTTTTAGGAGCTCTGCCAGGAACTGTGGGCAAAGACTAAATATATTTTTGTATTATATCACACCCAGAAATTCCACTCCTAGATATATATCCAGGAGAAATTAAAGCATGCCTCCACATGCTTTTCACAAAACTTTCTGTTTCACAAAACTTCTGTGTGAATATTTATAAGTAGCATTGTTCATAATAGCCACAAATAGAAAATGCGAATGTCTACCAACTGATGCATGGATAAGCAAAATATGATACACCTGTAAAATGCCATATTGTTTAGCAATAAAAAGGAATGAAATTCTGATGAATTCTGTAACATGGATGACCCTTGACAACATTATGCTAAGGGAAAGAAGACAAAAACACAAAAACCATACATTGTACAATGAAGTTTATAGAAAATGTCCACAATAGGCAACTATATACAGAAAATATATGAGTGGTTGCCAAGGGCTAGGAGGCTTGGCAGGAATGGAGAGTGACTGCCAGTGGCTACAGGGTGATAAAAATGTCTAAAATCAGGGTGTGGTAACAGTTGCACAACTCTTTGAATATACTAAAAGACAGTAACTTGTACACTTTACATGGATGAACTGTATGCTATGTGATAAAGCTTCATCACATAAAGCTGCATCTTGTTTAAGCTCTTTTCGCACAGTTGAGCAAGTTGGCCAAAGGCAAGCACTTGTCAGTAGATAAGTTGAATGGGGACTTGAGTCCAGGTCCTGTCGGCATACTCTCTTTCTTTCTGTTTGACTTCGTATCTTAGATATGCCTAACACATTTGTTTATCTCAAAAGCAATGTGCATGAAGATGCATGATGTTATGTAATGTATATCTAACAATGTTTTATAATCCACCTTTTCTAGCTTTAAAATAGACTGTGAACACTTTTCCATGTCATGATACAGTCTCCTACCACATAAAATTTTAATAGCTACATAGTATTCCATTGCATGGCTGACCCTTCATTTATCCAGCCAAATCCCCATGATTTGAATGGTTTCTAATATGGGGCCATGATCAAGCTCAGTGCTATTAACAGGCTTTTTCATACTGTTCATGGGACTTTCTATTTTTGACAACATCTATGACCTTTTTTCACTGACCAGTGTAGGGTTTCTCTCTTTTTAAAACATTTTACTAAAGCACAGTGTATATGTATAAAAGTTCCCATATCGTAACTGTATGGGTGGCGATATTTCACAAACAGCACACGTGTGTAATCTGAATCCAGCTGAAGAAACAGATAATGACCAGCACTTCAGAAGCCCCCTCCTGCCCTCCAGGTCTTTTTTTTTCTTTCTCAATTGAACATCAGGTAGCAGTACATCACATCGGCAAATCCAACACCTTCCTTTGGAGTAGAGCCAATAAAGTTGTCACAGATTGCCACTTACTGTACACTCATGTCTTTTTATTATGTTTGTGCCTCGGCTGTCTGGCTTTTAATGCTCTAATATTTAGTAACTTAATCCTCATCTGAGCATCCCTTTGACCTTGAGTTTCCACCTTTTGGGTAGCTTCAGGAGCTGAGTGGGCAGCTGGCAAGAGTGAGCGGCAGAACCAGGCAGGTGGTGCCCTCTTCGTCACCCTCCATGCCTGACAACACCTGTAAGGAGAGCCTAAGTGGTGTGAGCAAGGGTCAGACGTTTTGAACTAGTGGATCTTGAACTGGGCTGCATATCAGAATCCCTGAGGAGCTTTCAGATATAACGATGCCTGAGACCCACCCCCAGAGATTCTGATTTCACTGGCCTGGGGTATGGCCTGGACGTGGGGGATCTTTTAAAAAATACCCAAGTGGTTCCAAAGTGCAGCCAAGGCTGAGAACCTGTGCTCCCCACTCAGATGCACTTTGGCTTTTGTGCATGTACTGCTTGGTGTCACCATTAGCTGAAGATGAAATGCCATGTCTCATTGACTCCATCATATTTGTCTCATTCTCTCCAACTTCTTTTGGTTTTCCTTAGAGGGTTTGCTCAACACTGTTTTGACAACATCACACTCTGTCTGTAGATTGAACTGACATTCTCTAAGCTGGTTGTGGATAGAGCTGGTCATTTAGCCTGGATGGGAGTTCAGATGTCTTAAAATAATAATGAGTTACAAATATCACTCCTTGAGCATGTTTATGTGTTTTCCTGTCTCTCCTGCTGACGATGTGCCTTGGTATAATAGTGTGCTGCCCAGAAGAAATGATGCTTTCTGATGTGTAAATTACACAAAAGGAGATAGGCAAAGCCCTCACGCCTGCTCCATCTGAATTGTTCCGTTTCCTGTAGAGGACACAAAGCTTCAGAAGGGCACTCTGCAGGCAGGGTGAACTTTCCCAAAGAGAGGCCCAGACAGTGTGCTTGAAAGATGGTTAAAGAAAGTTTCTTTTGTAAGTTACCCTCAAGAGGGCAAAGGTAATACCTGGTTGATGAGTGCCGAAGAATTGATGCTTTTAGACTGTGGTGTTGGAGAAGACTCTTGAGAGTCCCCTGGACTGCAAGGAGATCCAACCAGGCCATCCTAAAGGAAATCAGTCCTGAATATTCATTGGAAGGACTGATGCTGAAGCTGAAACACCAATACTGTGGCCACTTGATGTGAAGAACTGACTCATTTGAAAAGACCCTGATGCTGGGAAAGAATGAAGGCAGGAGGAGAAGGGGACGACAGAGGATGAGATGGTTGGATGGCATCACTGACTCAACGGATGTGACTTTGAGTAAACTCCAGAGTTGGCGATGGACAGGGAGGCCTGGCGTGTGGCAGTGCATGGGGTCGCCAAGAGTCGGACATGACTGAGCTACTGAACAGAACTGAACTGAGCCAAAACCAATGGGCAGAGCAAATATCAGACAAAGGGAAGACAAAGGAGTCTGAGCAAAGTGAGAAAGTAAGTTGGCACTTGGAGAGTGTGAAAGAGGTGTGACTGATCCCCAGTAGAGGGACTGACCAGCTAGCTTCCCTGGTGAGGTTGTCGGCAAGTGTCATCTCTGTTAGACAGAAAGGGTAATAAACAGCTGAGGCACAAGCGCAGACACGGAAATGCTTCCTGACTCCCAGGGGCATGTCGCGTTTTCCCAAATATTTGCCTGAGAGTGCTGTGCGTGGGCTGGAGTGTCTAGGAACCCCATCCTTTCTCAAGGAGTGCTCGGTGGACCCTGGCCAGAAGGCGGGCTCCAACAAAGCTCCAAGTTGATGATACACTTTCCCACGTGGTTTCAAAGAAGTGGTGGGTTCTGTCTTGTATTTAT
This sequence comes from Budorcas taxicolor, assembly GCF_023091745.1. Lineage (NCBI taxonomy): Eukaryota > Metazoa > Chordata > Mammalia > Artiodactyla > Bovidae > Budorcas > Budorcas taxicolor. Next base: position 120,394,421 of record NC_068935.1, on the reverse strand, counting down.
ACAACCAACGGAAAGAATCTATTTTGGAGAAAACAGGCAGAGAAGAGAGCTGAGGGTAGTAATTTTGTAGCCTGCTCTGTAATTTAGGCTGGTATTCTCTGCTGAAGGAGAAAATAGTCCTTGTGTTAACAGACAGTAGAGGATGAGAGAGAAGGATCAAGGAATTTGGACCCTGGTCCTGGAATTTTCAGTGTGTTTGGAAGAGAGGAAAAGCTTGTTACTTTCCTGACCACCTCCCCGCCCCGCCCCGCCATTTTAACATCATACAAAGACATGGCTTATTTGTAGAGAAGACAGAGGTATAGATTCACCTGTAGATGGACTGACAGGCAGATCACTGTGGCAGGGAGGGCAATGTAACAACAGATTAAAGAGAGGAAGTCAGCGTATTGGCCACAGGCATAGATTCTGAAGACAGAGTGCTGCCTGGGACAGTCACAGCTGTCACTGACTAATAAGTGACTGTGGGCAGGTTATGCAACCTCTCTGTGCACCAGCATCCTCATCTGTAAAATGAGATAGTCAGAGGACATACCTCTTGGAGCCCGGCCCAAAGTAAGGCAATCACAGTTCACTGTAATTTTCATTACTATCAGTTTATTATGAGAGAACAGATGAAGTTTATCTACCCCAGCCTGAGGAGGTCAGAGAGTCACTTCCCTGGTCAGGGGAGATGGTGACCTTGGCTGAGTCTCAGATGATGAATAGGAATTGGCAAGAAAGGACGGAGATGGAATTCCCATACAAGGTAGAACAGTAAGGTCTGTGGGTGAGAAACATGTTTGTAAGGAAGGTTTTTAGTGATTGCATTTTTTTGAATCATAGTTTCCTTCTCTCTGTGTTTGAAAGATAGGTGAATGCATATGTGGGAGTTAGTGTGTGTTTTTTTTCCCCTTCCAGTCTACAGGATGATTAGGGTGCAAGGAGTTTCAGGAACATCTTGTAACATCTCCTAGTCCCCTCGCCAGGGTCTACAGTTTGGACATAGTTGCCAGAGTCTGCTGTCTCCTGGGCCCAGGCCCTGCTTTCCATTGAAGATTTTCAGATGGAGGAATCATGGCGGAAATGATTGCTCAGCATCTATTTCAACCTCCTTTCAGTGTGCCTTTATGTATAGCAGGGTCTGCACATCTAAAACTACATTTCCCAGACTCCCTGGCAGCTGAGTAATTTCAGTTCTACCAATCAGATACAGTCACGTGAGACAAACTCAGACCTCCCCTAAGTAGGGGAAGAGGCATGGTGGGAAGCTTCTGTTTTGTGGGTGCAGCTTACCACAGGTCTGGTGTGTCTCTAAAGCCAGTGGTTCCAGCAGCGGCTCCCTGAATCCCCAGATCACATCTAGGGTCAAGATCCCGGAGCCAGATGCTTCCAGGGCAGCCTGCTGGTTTGCTCACACCACCTCTTCCTGAGGATGGCGGCTTGCTGTCAAGAGAACCAAGTTAGCACTGGGCAGGGGTCCCAAACCCTGCTTTCTTTCCTGCTCTATCCAGTGAAGGGTCAGCCCCACTTCCCCTGTCTCCTTTCCCTTGCTGATGACTTCTTAAGAGTCATCTGGTCTCTACCACTGCTTTGGGAAGCGACCCTGCACTGGCATCTCTTACTTTCCTCCCATGAGGCACCTGGTCTTCTTATGCAAACTTCTCTCCTCCCACTTAACCAGATTTGACCAATCCCTTGCCTCTAGGCTTTTTGTTTATTTAATCTTAAAAAAAAAAAGGGGCATTTGCCTCCTCAAATATTTGGCCACAAAGTGATGCCACTTGGGGCAGAAAGAGTGATTATATATAGCCTTGGGGGGAAATGCTGATACAGAAGGCCAAATGATCTAGGTAAACAAACTTGCCAAAAGGCAGAGATTTCCAAGTAAATTATAAACAGAGCAGTTTGTAGCCGAGCCAGGAGCTAGCCTTTGAAGTGGGTAAAAACCTTTCAGGGTCTTGAACTTCAAGAGAAGTGAGACAGAGTAAGCAATAGCTCTGGCCTGGGATGGAGTGGTCTCTGCCGTGCCTGGGAGAGTTTCCACTATGGACAAGGTACCCATGTGCACTGTTGGGGGTGGGGGAGTCTGCTCTGCCCTCACATGCCTGACTGAGGGTGCCAAGCAGGAGTTGAAATCTAGCCCAAGCCCTGCCAAACTGCAGTCCCCAGCAGTGTGCTCCCAGAGGAAGGGATGGGCGCCTTTTGAAATCCTCAGGAACGTGTCATAGGGGCCGTCCTAGTTCCAGGTGATGGAGGAGAGAGCAGCGCCCAGACGCTGCCTGGGTCAAAGCCTCCTGACAGCTGGAAGGGGGCTCCCCCGCTGCCGACCCTTCAGGGCATGGAGGGTGCAGCACTGTCCACCCAGCCTTCTCCTAGCTCTGCCTGGGAGAGCAGCTTGCCCCCTGATTACATAACCACACAGGAAGGGCAAGGTGGCGTTGGCTTTGTTATTGTTTCCTCTGCCAAGTGTTTTCACGCCATGAACTGTACATTAGGAACTCTGCAATCTTTCTTGGGCCTTTGAAGAGTGCTTAGAAGCTGAGTGCTTCCTGTTGAGAGAGGGTGCAGAGGCTGGGAAGGAGGAAAAGAGGAGAGACCTAGTCCTCTTGGAATGCAAACGGCCAGCTTCCGTTCTAGAGTGACTAACTGCATTTGGGTTTTTGTTCCTTGCCCGGGGAACATGTTCAACAAGTCTAAAACTGGAGCAGGTTGTTGGCAGGAAAGCTTTGAAGGTGCCAGAGCTTTTGCTCTAATAGCAGGGCAGGCTGTGTTTTCTACCCCTGGAATCACATCCACCAAAAACAGACAACAGGTCTGACCAGAATGAGCCACCTGCGCAAACCAAGGCCCTCAGCCTGCCGTGAAGTGGGAGAAGCCGGCGTGTCACCAGCAGGACAGGTGTAACACTGTGCACACTGGTGTAGGAACAACGGAAGTGCGCCTAAGAGGATGTCAGCCACGACTGTTAAGTCACTCAGAGCACTTTTTCAAAAGCACCAAAACGAACAATGGGGCTTCTCAGGTGGCTCAGCAGTGAAGAATCCACCTGCGATGCAGGAGACCCGGGTTTGACCCCTGTGTCGGGGAGATTCCCCTGGAGGAGGGCATGGCAACCCACTCCAGTATTCTTGCCTGGAGAATCCCAGGGACAGAGGAGCCTGGTGGGCTACAGTCCAGGGGGATCGCAGAAGAGTCAGACATGCCTGAGCAACTAAACAATACAACGGAAACGAAAAGCTATAGCAGACACTTGTTTCTCCACTGCCAGCTCTCTGCATGTTCCCACACACCTTCCAACAGTCCGCAATGGCTGTTCTGCTCTGAGACATAATCTGGATGCCAGAGCAGCCCCAAAGTGCCTGGGCTTCTCATGAGAGGTGGCTCAGGTGCGCTTGTTCTTGCTGGTCACCCTGTGTTCCCCGGCAGGATAAGGTTCCAGCGGCCCACGGTGGCAGCTAGCTTGAAAACACCCTCTGAAGTGGCTTCCTTCCCGCCCCTTCCTGTTGTGGAGTCCCCACTGCCCTGCCCAAGTGCCTTGAGATCTCCTCCCAAATCACCCACTTGCACCAGATTCCTTGCTCAGATGGATCAGTGCCAACTTCTGGACGAACCCACACTAAGACATCCTCCCCCCCCATCTGTTTCATTGAAATTGGCTCTCTTCACTAGTCTCAATAGGTTTCACTTTCCTTTAAGCTGTTCATTCTCAAACTCAATGCCAAGTTGGGGTGTCTCCTCCCTCCAAATGATGTGTTCCATACAAGGTATACCCAGATTCTAAAAATCCTTTTGTGACTCTAAGGCACCTCCTTTGGTAGATTGGAATTTGTTCTATTAGATATTTGTCCTACTATCTGAATCATAGATGGGTTTTTACTTGGTAAATGTCTGCTCTGATAATTTACGTGAGTGGGGCCATGTTTTAAATATATTAGGGGAATTTAGAACTCAAACTAATTCAACTTTAAACTTTCTATTTTGTTTTGGAGTATAGCCGATTAACAGTGTTGTGGTAGTTTCAGGTGAAAAGCAGACTCACCCATACATATACCCACTTTGATTTAGATGGGACTTCACCTATATTCAGGAGAAGGCAATGGCACCCCACTCCAGTACTCTTGCCTGGAAAATCCCATGGACGGAGGAGCCTAGAAGGCTGCAGTCCATGGGGTCGCTGAGGGTCGGACATGACTGAGCGACTTCTCTTTCACTTTTCACTTTCCTGCATTGGAGAAGGAAATGGCAGCCCACTCCAGTGTTCTTGCCTGGAGAATCCCAGGGACGGGGGAGCCTGGTGGGCTGCCACCTATGGGGTCACACAGGGTTGGACTCGACTGACGCGACTCAGCAGCAGCAGCTCACCGATATTCTCCTCCCTCTTTTATGCTATTTATATTAATACTAGTGCTGTTGAATCTCTAATGAAGCAACTAACACAGGACTATCCGAAATACAATATTGATGATACAGAACCTACAGGAAATAAGTTGTGTACCCCAATATCACTTTAGGATTATTATTACATTTCTTTTTCTGTCATTAGTTTCTTGAGGGATGCTGGTAAACTTCTGACTCTGCATGCTTTAGTTTTAAAAACTGAATTAAATATTAAATAAATGAATATTTGAAGTTACATGAACTGAAGAAAGAATGTGACTATATCTTTTTTAGAGATAAAGTATTAGGGCTTATTTCAGAGTAAAAGCATTTTACATACAGAGAAAATGAGAAGAACTCAGGAAAGGAGAAAAACATCTCTATTTTTCATGCATAAAGAAAACCCAGCATTGCATTAGTTTAGTTTCTTTTAGTCTTTCTATGTACAGATTTTCTTTTCATAAAAAGTCATAGCATAAACTCATTCCACATGATTATTTTTCATAGAAATCAGACATCATTTTGGTGGCATTCCAATGAGTAGATAAGCCATAGTTTACTTACCTGGTTCCCTGACTTTTTTCCAGCACTGCTTACTATTAATAGCAGAAGTAGAGAAGGTGGATGGTCAGATGGACATGTGGTTGGAAGTTGCAGAATGACTGTAAGAAAAAGATAGTGGGGCAAAAGAGTGGAATATACTGGGAGTGGAGAGTCTGTAGTGTTGTTTTCAAAGGGTTAGGCTGGATGAGAGTGGAAGACGATAAGGTTGGCAAGAGGCAAGTGTGACCAACAGGGAGAAAGTAGAAGGCTGGTGGCTGGAGGTCTTTGAGGGTTTACAGAGCAAATGTGATAGAAACCAGGTAGAGAAAGCTAGAAGGACAAAGGGTTTACTCTGAAAGAGAGGACACTGAAATTTAAGAAAGCAGAGTTTTCACTGCTTTGCTGCTACTGCTAAGTCACTTCAGTCGTGGCCGACTCTGTGCGACCCCATAGATGGCAGCCTGGCCGTCCCTGGCTCCCCTGTCCCTGGGATTCTCCAGGCAAGAACACTGGAGTGGGTTGCCGTTTCCTTCTCCAATGTGCAAAAGTGAAAGTGAAGTCGCTCAGTCGTGTCTGACTCTTCGCGACCCCATGGACTGCAGCCTACCAGGCTCCTCTGCCCATGGGATTTTCCAGGCAAGAGTACTGGAGTGGGGTGCCATTGCCTTCTCCATTTCACTGCTTTGGGTGCTATCAAAGTCCATTGTTGAGGTAAAATGGAGTTGATGGTTGTAGTGTGTGGTGTGGTGTAAGATACAGCGTTGGGACTTCATCAAATTAAAAGCTTGTTTTTCAAAGTTTGTTATCAAGAAGGTGAAAAAACTCACAGAATGGGAGAGAGTATTTGTAAATTATATGATAAGAGATTTGTATCTAAAAAATATGAAGAACTCTTACAACTCAATAATAAAAAGATTAAAATCCCAGTTAAAAAATAGGCAAGGCATTTGAATAGGTATTACTCCTAGGATAATATACAAATGGTCAGTAAACACATGAAAATATGTTCAACTTCATTAGCCATCAAGGAAATGCAAACCAAAACCACAGTGTGATACTACTTCACACCCACTAGAATGGTAATAATCAGATAATAAACAAGTATTGTAAAATATGGGGAAATTGGGACTCGCATACACTGCTGGTGGGAATATGAAATTGTGCAGCTGCTTCAGAAAATAGCTCGGCAGTTCCTAAAAATGTTAAACTTGCCATTTGACCTAGCAATTGTACTACTAAACGTATACTCAAGGGAAAATAAAGGGTAAATCCATACAAAAACTTGTACACAAATGTTCATAGTAGCATTTCTTAATAGCCCAAAGTGGACACAACACAGATGTACATCAACTGACAGATGGATGCACCTAACGTGGTCTATCCATACAGTACTCTAACACGGATGACGCTGGAAAACATGACTCTGAGTGGATACAGTCACAAAAGACCACATGTTATTTAATATATGATTCTATTTACATAAGCTGTCCAAAATAGGCAACTCTATAGACACAGAAATTAGATTTGTGGTAGCTGGTAGTAGATTAGGGGTTGAGGATAATGAGGAGTGGCTAGCCTTTTCTTAATGAAATAGAACAGAATAGAACATATCTTAACATCTCAGCTCAGGTACCATTTCCTCAGGAAGTTTTCCCTTAGTAGGTCAAGTCCCACTGTCTTGGAGTCTTTTGCAGCAACAAGCACAGCTGAAAGTTTGCATTTATTTGCCTGTTGTTTGGATGAGTGTTGGGATCCCAGGATGTGGGTACAAATCCTGCTTCTCCTAGCACAGTGTCTGGCACAGGGCCGATGGTTTGTAAATGCGTGTCTAAAGAAGGAAGTTGGTAAGTCAGGGGTCAAAGTTCTAAATGAAGAGAACAGAGTAACCTAGAGGGAAAGGAATAAAACGGAGGATGCACATGAGGTCTGTAAAATAAAGTTCTCTAAGACAGTGTTTGTTCAACTGGGGGTTACAGCACATTAGTGAGTTTGTGAAAGGGAAATACTAAGTTGTGGCCCATGTTTCTAAAAAATGAAATAGAATAGAAAATATCAGAGTGTTTTTTACATACCATGACACTTTTGTTTCGTTTATATCCATATAGAAGCATATGTGTATCATGTCAAGATTTACCGTGAGTTTTAATTTAAAACATTTAAGAGATGCTTCTGTACTCCCTGGTGGCTCAGCTGGTAAAGAATCCACCTCCAATGAGGGAGACCTGGGTTCAATCCTTAGGTCAGGAAGATCCCCTGGAGAAGGGAATGGCTACCCATTCCAGTATTCTGGCCTAGAGAATTCCACGGACTGTGTAGTCCACCGGGTCACAAAGAGTTGGACATGACTGAATGACTTTCACTGTTCTGTACTATACCCGTTAGTTCAAACATTTGTGATTGTAATGCTTTTCTGAAGCGCTGATCATTCTAGTGGTGGGTTGAGAATCATAGACTGTGACCATAAGACCTCTGTTAGCTGGTACTAGTAATATAGCACAGCGTTTTAAAAAGTCATTTGTTAAGTATAAATGTTAACTTCTCAAAGTATAAATTGAATGTTAATGGAATTTCTTAAGTAAATAAACATTAATTTGATTTCTTAAGAAGAGATTAAATAGTGGTTGTGATCTGTATTAAAATATTATGCAGTCTCTAAAATGTATCAATAGTGATGATTATTTCTAATCATTTATGGTTAAGAAACCCAGGAAGCCAGTGTTTAGTGATGATGGCAAAATACACGTCCTTATTATTATTTTTTTTACAGTGAGTTATTTCAAGGTGGTTTAATTCTAAGATTTCTTTCAGTGTTGGCAGTGTATCAGACGAGCTTAACAGTCTGTTCATTTGGAAAGTGTGTGTGGTGGAATACACAGGGGCTCTAGAGCCAGTTAGGTCTGTGCGGAATCCTGGCTTAGTCGCTTAATAGCTGTTTGACATTTGACAGATTGGTATGTTGGGGTCTCAACTTCCTTGTCTGTAACACAGAGAACATAATATTAGGTGAAGCCTTATGAAACTGCCACTTCTAGAGGTAAAAAATGGTCAACCATCAGCAATCTCATATGGTTCCCCTAATGATTACTTTGCATCGTGGTTGTGAAGATCAAACAAGATAATATTTACTTAGTACCTGGCACAATGCTTATTAAATGTTAGGATCCCCTTTGATAAAAATGAAAAATGTTAAATATCGATGTTTAATTATCTCTTTCAAGTTGGCAGCTTATCCATTGGTCCATTGCACACGAAATAATTAACTTGTACCTTGCCTTGGTCCAGGGACAATTTAAGGAGGCTGTTTGCATATACTTGGTACTAATTATTCAGATGCTAGTGAATTAATGTTTCTGTTTTGGCTCTTTGGTTATTTATGAGCTGTCATTTTATACTTTGCTAGAATTTGATGAAACACTAGAGAGCCCAGTTTGGACTGAGGGTTTCGAAGAGAGTTTATAACAAATTTTGTTTTTCATACTTCTGTGTCAGGTTCCTTCCTGCAAGCCACCCCCATGCAGTGGTATCTGGTGAATGTGTGGGAGAGGGTGGACCTGATTAGTAGCTTTTTCCAATTTCCATGGTGTGACAATTTCCATCGCTGCTGATTTCAGCCTACCCACAAGGCATCACCGAATGCAGACTTAGGAAGAGCTGAGTGCAGTGAACTCTCCTGAGTCAGAACCAGTTGGCTCCAGCATGCCAGTGGCCCCAAAATGCATGAAACCCCATCTGAGGGCAGTGCTCTATAGACAGGAACTGATAGCATTTGTAAGATATTTGATTTAGATTTATGTTGCTAATGAAAAATGTTCCCAATTACTGAGCATTTTGGAAAAACACAAACAGAATAAGTGCAAAAATGGAACAAAACTAATTACAATAGGTACTGCTGTCCTAGTTCTGCATGATACCTTCTCATTAAATTGCTTTTCTTGATGAGACAACCTGCAGGGTTTTTTTTCTTTGTCAACCTCTTATTTTAATGACTAAAATACTAAGTATGCCCAAGAGAAAAATACTATATAATTTTATTTATTGATTCTTGATGATCTTACCAACTCACAGGTTGGGAAATTCCTTTTTGGTGGGATTGTAAAAGTGAAGATCACATTGTTCAAGAAAACATGAAGGAATGTGAGTCACAAGTGGAGGAATTTCTGAGGATATGGATCCTTTTTTTTTCTTTAACAGTGATGTATTTGAAGATTTAAAAAATGGTTATGCAAGTAAATTGTTTTTACTCTAAATCAGGGGTACTAAATAGGAGGGGGTATTGTCCAGGGGTGAAGGTGGTTTTGAGAGATTGATGGTGGCATTTTTTGGTTGTCACAATGATTGGGAGGTAATATTCAAAGGGTAAGATCCTGAGATGCTAGAATTGGAAATTGTTTTATGCTCCAACTGACCTTGAGATGTCCTGCTGAACCTGCGTGTAGGTGAAAATAAGCACCTAATTTTCCCAGAATGCAAGCACCGTGGCAATTAAAAGATTAAATTAATTTTGCTTAGAATTTTTCAAGAGTTGTTCACCATGTTGGGACGTCATAGCCACATGGGCAGGTCTGCTTTTGTAATCTGAGTTGCCACCAAAGCACACATGGGTTGGTCTGTGTCTCAAGCTGTCATCCAGTGATGATGTGATTATCATAAGTTCCTTGATGGCTCAGTTGGTAAAGAATCCACCTGCAATGCAGAAGACCCTGGTTCAATTCCTGGGTTGGGAAGATCCACTGGAGAAGGGAAAGGCCATCCACTGTAGTATTCTTGCGCTTCCCTGGTGGCTCAGCTGGTAAAGAATCCGCCTGCAATGCGGGAGACCTGGGTTCGATCCCTGGGTTGGGAAGACCCCCTGGTGAAGGGAAAGGCTACCCACTCCAGTATTCTGGCCTGGAGAATTCCATGAACTCTATAGTCCATGGGGTTGCAAATAGTTGGACACGACTGAGTGACTTTCACTTTTCTGGCTATTTTATTTTGTGGTCTGGTGTTGCCATGCCAGAGGGTTTATGTTTTGAGGTGCATGCTATTTTATTATAAATAACTTTCCTTTTATTTCTCCTTTCTACTAGGTCATTATGTTGATTTTTTTTTACAGTGATTGTAGAAGTATGTGGTATCACCTTTGAATTTCCTTTCAAGTCAGCACAGGAGGACTACTAAATTCATGTTATGTAAGGGATCATTGGGTCTGAGATCACTGGTCTAAATAACTATTCCTTAGCATAATCTGACAAGATCATTTCTTTCCCAGGCTCCCAGCATATCTACCTATCATCTGACATCAAAGAGTGGTGTATCATGTTCCCTTGGCTGCAAGACTGTAAAAGATTGTTCAACTCTGCCCCAGTCACTACCACTTGTGGTCTAAAATAGCAATTTTATCCATTTTCTTGATCAACGCTTACAGTTTTGTCAACTGTTCTTTGAAACATTTGGTGCCCTCTTGGAAAAGGACATAATCAAACAGTCCAGTGGATCAAATCTTAAGGTGGTTGTAAAATGAAGTGAACCTAAATTTGCTTAGAGTTTAGAATTTTCCCTTGAGGAGTTCAGAGGCAAGCATTAACAAGCACATCTCTTTTGTCTCATGCCATACACATTGGCAGTAAACACCCCGGTAAGAAAACAGGCAGTTAGAGCTATGCACACAGTAACAAAAAATGGCTCTATATTTTGGGCTGGATTCAAATATGAACCTACAGACCATATTGTCAACACAGTGAAAGAGAAAAAAAGCATCATCAGTGAATGAACCTGTAATGAATATGCAGGGCTAACCTTTGGCAGGTTTGCAAAGCAGCTGGCATTTGTTTCCAGCACTTTCATCTTCGTTCCTCGGTGCCCTTTACTTCCCTTCAGCTCCTCCCACAACCGCAAGCCTAGGGCTCTCAGTCAGCAGGGAATTCGCAGTTTTGAGCTACTACTCCTGTACCCCAGGCACTCTGATATCCATGATCAAATTCTTTTCTGACACGAAGGAGTCTCCCTGTCTGAACAGAGGGATGCTAATAAACTTTTTCCCCCCCTTACTAACTCTAGAATCTTTACAGAAGGGCTCCTTTCAGAGATCAAGATAGTTGTCATCTTAGACAAGGAGTTATTGGGGAGGGACATGAGGGCTCCCGGGCTTTTATTATGGTAAAAAAATACCTATCATAAAGTTTAGCACCTTAACTGGTTCTAAGGGTACAGTTCAGTAGTGTTAAGTATATTTATATTGGACAGCAAATATCTCCAACTTTTTAATCTTGCAAAACTGAAACTCTATACCCATTACACAGGAACGTCCCATCTCCTCTGTCCTCAGCCCCTGGTAACTACCCTTCCATCTTCCTTTTTATTTCTATCAATCTGAAATCAATAAAGAGGTATCTACCCTAGATACCTCATACGAGTGGAATTATACAGTATTTATTCTTTGGTGACTAGTTTATTTCCAATAGGAGAGCGTCCTCAAGGCTTACCCATATTGTAGCACGTGACAGGATTTCCTTCCCAATGTTCTGTTTCTTGATCTGGGTGTTGCTTACCTGAGTATGTTCATTTTGGGAAAATGTGTCCACTTATTAATTGGACACACCTGTTATACTTCCAAAGAGGAGTTTATTTTTAAAAGGTAGATGGAGATAAAATTTTAAAATCATCACCATTTCTCCTAAGGTATTTAGTGACTTGTATTACTGTGTCCCAGAGATGCTTTAGAAGTCCAGCTTAGAGACGGCATTGCTGAATTCAAAGGAGTAGAAGTAAGGGTAGATGATCAGAAGAAATGGCTCCAGATCGACCCTCTTCTAATCTCACCTGACGCATGTGTGGCTCTGAGGCTTTTTATACAGAAAGCTGGGTCCGTCCTATCATAACCCCTGATCACTAAAACTTAATCTCCCCAAATAAGAGTAGAAGGTGAATAAATAACTGTTCTTAAAGAGAGGAATGAAATTGGGAAGGAAGTCCATTAAAATAATGACAACCCACTTCAGTATTCTTGCCTGGGAAATCCCATGGGCAGAGGAGCCTGGTGGGCTATGGTCCGTGGGGTCACAAAGAGTCGGACTTGACTTAGCTACTAACACTTTCCCTTTCATGCTTAGGATGGATTTTCTAGCTCCGAGTCACCCTTTGAGGAACAGCCTCATTTTGCACTGCTCTCTGTAAAAATAAAAGACTATTGTTTAAGACCAAAAAAATGCCATTTTAGGATAAAGAACAAAACAAATTGGGATGAAGAAAATCATGTAGAGTTGCCAGATCTAGTAAAAAACAAACAGAAACAGTTAATCAATACAGGGCATTCAGTGTGATTTGAATTTCACATGATCACCAAGTAAGTTTTTCAAGTATAAGTATGTTCCTAATATCACATGAGATATACTTGTACAAAACATTTATTTCTTGTTTATCTGAAATTCAAACTTCACTGGATGTCCTGTGTTTTACATGGCAACCCTAGATGCCAGGGAAGGAGATATAGTCCTAGGGAACATGAAAAATGTCTCTGCAGTACAGGGAGCCACCCCAAAATCAGATTGTCTGGGAAGTACCTAATAGTAGTTAGCATCCTTGTCCCAGAGGAAGGAATGGACTTTGCACTGGGAGTCAGTTTGATTTTGCAATTAATAAAAATGAGAGGACTTTTTTTGAATGGATAGGGGTGCAATGTTTAAATCAAATGCTGTCACATGAATTGGGAGATTGGGATTGACATATATACACTACTGTGTATAAAACAGATAACTAATAAGGACCTTCTGTATAGCACAGGGAACTCAGTGCTCTGTGGTGGCCTAAATGGGAAGGAAATCCAAAACAGAGGGGACATATGTAGGCGTGTAGCTGATTCACTTCGCTGTACAGCAGAAACTAACCTGGCTTCTGTGGTGGCTCAGTGGTAAAGAATTCATCTGCCAATGCAGGAGACACAGGTTCGATCCCTGGGTTGGGAAAATCCCCTGGAGAAGGGGCATGGCAACCCACTCCAGTATTCTTCCCGGGGAAATCTCATGGACAGAGGAGCCTGGCAGACTACAGTCCATGGGGCTGCAAAAGAGTCAGACATGACTTAGCAACTCAACAACAAAGAAACAAATATTCCAATAAATAAATATTCTAAATATTCCAATAAAATTAAAAAAAAATCCTATCACATTCACTGTTTCCCAGAGAGCTGGGTGGCAGAAATGACCTATGATAATGGTGTGTGGGCTGCAGGCAGGAAGGGCAGAGGACTTCTTCTGAAAGGCCTAGCACCTGGTAATGACTTATCAGTTTTCACCTGAAGAAGTCCTTGATGTGTAAAAATAAGGGATGCCATTAAAAGTACCACATTCATTCTGGTGGGGAAAAGCAAGTTCCTAAACATTCCACCCTCCCTTATTCATCAGAGCACAGGTGTCCAAAATTCACTCAAGGTGAACAAGAGCCATTGCTCTGGAAGGATAGGGCTTGCCACACAATTTCTGATTCCCTTTGAAACCCTACAGTTAAACCCATTTAATTCTGAATCAATAGAAGGGATAATCAAGCTGGGATCAATGGAAGTTCTGAGGCTCCTTGTTTAAAATAAATCATTTTTTAAATTGCAAGTGTATAATGAGGATTAAAATGAAAAATGACTTTAAAGTTTTGCAAGGCCTGCCTGAATGATTTATTTTAAAATCAAAAGTATAGCTGCATACAGTTAAAGGCAAGTGTCCTTTAAAGAGTTTGTCCCAGAAAATAGGCAAATAATATGTTCAATGATTTTTTTTACATCATTAATTGCTTAGTAAGCTTTTCTTTCCTAGAGTGTTTGAAGTAAACTCACACTTCAGTCATGTCCAACTCTGTGTGACCCCATAGATGGCAGCCCACCAGGCTCCCCGTCCCTGGGATTCTCCAGGCAAGAACACTGGAGTGGGTTGCCATTTCCTTCTCCAATGCATGAAAGTGAAAAGGGAAAGTGAAGTCATTCAGTTGTGACCGACTCTTAGCAACCCCATGGACTGCAGCCTACCAAGCTCCTCCATCTATGGGATTTTCCAGGCAAGAGTACTGGAGTGGGGTGCCATTGCTTTCTCCAGAGGAAGACTGGCATTAAGCCAAAACTGCTGTTAATTAACTTCAAGTGTGCACTGCGCTATGAAGGAGTACCACATGGCACTATGTGAGTGATTCAGAGGAGACCTAGTCCATCTGGATGGTCAGAGAAGGTGTTCCTGAGAATCACATTTCTTTATTTTTGAATTTTATTGAAGCATAGTTGATGTATAATGTTGTGTTCATTTCTGCTAAACAGCAAAGCAATTCAGTTATATATGTATATATTCTTTTTCATATTCTTTTCCATTCTGGTTTATCACAGGATATGGAACATAGTCCCCTGTGCTATACAGTAGACCTTGTTGTGTATCCATTCTATATACACTAGCATCTGCTGATCCCAAACTCCCAGTCTGTCCTTCCCTCCCTCCCTCCCCCTTGAGGGTACAATGTTGAAGGCAGACTCTAAAGATGAGCAAGAATCGGCTCTCAGGTCAATGGGGGTGGAAAGAACCTTTCAGACAGAAGGAAGAGCATGTCCAATAGCTGTAGGCAGGCGAAACATCACCTTTTAAGGCATTCATATAAATCCAGTATTGCTGGAGCAGACAGAATGAGAGCGAGAGCTGTACAAGAGGAGGTGGCGAGCTGAGTAGGGAGGGCCTGGACTAGGCAGGGCCTCCTAGACCCTTAAGGACAGTGGCTTGACCATATTCACACTTTAAAGATCCCTTAGGCTTGTGGCTCAGCTGGTAAAGAATCCGCCTGCAATGTGGGAGATCTGGATTCGATCCCTGGGTTGGGAAGATCCTTTGGAGAAGGGAAAGGCTACCCACTCCAGTATTCTGGCCTGGAGAATTCCACAGACTTTATATGTATAGTCCTTGGGGTTGCAAAGAGTCAGACACGACTGAGTGAATTTCACTTCACTGGGCTGCATTAGGTGAGAGAATGGAATGAGGGGCAAGAGAAGATGTCAGGAGACCAATGTGTAAGGACACTGCCACAGCCCAGGTGACAAGTAATGGTCACCGAGGCCAGGATGTTGGCAGGAGGATGGAGAGATGCAAAAGGAAGGATTCAGGAGGTTTATAGGACAGAGAATAGAAAGACTTGATGATTGAGCGGGTGTGAGAGGCGACACCAAGCAGACGCCAAGGATGATGTCCAAGGTTCTTAGTTGAATCAGCCCAGTCAGCAAAACGACCATTTTCTAAGGACAGGAATAATGCTGAAAGAGAAGAAATTTGGTGGGAAGATCTTGAATGTAATTTCGGACCTGTGTAGCTTGAGGAGGTCACTGAGCCCATCAGGTGGAAATGGCAAGTTGGCATTTGCATATACAGAGGCAGAAGATTTATTGGTAGTCAGAGTTTTAATGGAAATGAAGCTGTGGAGATCGTGAAAGATTGCCTGGGAGGAGAGAAGGAAGGAAAGAGCTCCAGGGAACTCTAAGATGAAGCCTAGGAGCAGATGTCAGGAAAAGAGACCCAGAAGTGACCAGAAAGCATGGAGAAAAACAGGGAGCCACTGAATTCAAACAAGAGTTTTTCAGCAAGAAGGAAGTGACCATGTGGTCAAGAAAAATAAGAACTAAAAAATATCCTTTGGACATGAAGATGATGGGTGACCTTACTATAAATGTGGCATGGTGGGTGGATGGAGAGAGAACCTAGGGATTCTCATCTCCTCAGAGTGTTTCTGGCAGATGTTCATGAGAACAGAACCTTCAGGGAACGCACCATGGTGGTGAGAAGTCCAATGGGAAACTGCTCTTGGGGAAGGGCTGAAATACTTAACACATGTGCTTTGCCCAACCAGTAGCCCCGGGGCCTTAGCTGCATCTCTTGGTTCACTTGTCCACCTTTGGCCATAAGCACTCCATCACTTGCTCTTCCTTGTAGCTCTCCAGTCCTTGATAGCTGCTGTCTCTGTCTCGAGCCTTGGTTATTCTGAGACTCGACCTGTGAACTCACCCTCTCCTCCTCCTTCTTCCTTTCCTTCTCCTGATGTGGTTGGAGAGATTTTGTGTCTCCAGGGAGTCTGAGTAAATGAACATTTCATTGCAACTGCTTCTCCTCTGGTGTGTACACGGTGGTTCTCTATCAGGAACAGGGCCAGCCCTGTGGGTGGGCAAAGGACAACAGGGCTATTTGTTAGCTTGGTGAGTTCAGAGTAGTCTAAGGGGAGGATACAGCTCAGGCTCCCAGCATGTGAGAAGCCAAGGAGGCTAAGGGAAAAGCCAAAAGAGTTGCCTGAGGTTGAAGTTTAAAATATTGGAAAGAGAAAATGGTCCTCTATTTGTTACAGTTGTCTACTGAAATTCAGCTTATGTCTAATTCAAATGGAACTCTTTGATCGTGGCTACAAGGGAACATAGCTGAAGAATGAGAACAGGTGTTCCTCAGGTCATGCTGCCAAAGAAAACTAACTCGAGACCAAAGTAACTTTCTCACTGAAACCAAAGCAACAGCAGGAATGCAGAGAAGAAAAAAAATGCAGTGAAAGAAGAAAGCCATTTTGAGGGAAAGGAATAAAAGAAGAAAAGGGTTATACAAGGAAAAACAGGGTATAGCTCTGACTCATCTAATAATCTTGAGTGGTGAAAAAATAATTGGAGGACAATGTCAAAGAGTTCCAAACTTGGTTTTGAACACAAACATAGGTTTTATGTATAAATTTTAGTGTAGATATCCCCCCCCTCCTTCTACTATTTCCTTCGCCCTTCAGACTTGGAAATTATTCCCTCGGGTAAAACAAAATGATTTTGTCTCCTTTCCTGGGAAAGTTCTTGTCCTCACTCTTCACTCAGGATCTGTTGAATAAGTTAGTACCTGAGGAGTGATAGCTGTGGGTGACTACGTTGGCAGCAATAAATAATTGAGTATTGTAGTCAGAGTTCTTCTCATAGACTCATGAGCTCCTTTTTAGAGATCAGCTGAAGTCCAGCTCTCTCACCTGACATATGAGGAACTGGCCATGGAAAGATGAAGCAATTTTCCAAAACCCACAGAGCTAGTTAGTGGCAGATCTAGGCCTGGACCTTTGAGGTCAGGTGTCTCGTAGGCTGTACACAGTGAATAGCCACTTGGCATTAACCTCCATAATGCAAAGCTTGCTGAGGCCAGGAGGATACCATCTCCAGTTCTCAGAACAAACCTTTGTAGGAGTCTTTAACACTCCCATTTTCCAAGTGAGGAAACCAAAGCTCAGAGAGGTTAAATCACTTTTGCCTAAAACCACACTGTCAGTAAATAGCAACACACCTCATCTTGTGGGATAACAAAGTGGGGGTGACCAGTACCCAGGGGTGATCCTTTACCTCAGTGAGGAACAGAAGATGGCCTTCCTGGTGTCATGAGGACCGCTCAAAGACCCACACAACCAAAACTATCGACCCAACTCATTGGCTGTGGTGCTAGGAAAGGGCAAAGGGGTGAGGAAATGGGACACTGACATTGTGTCCTGTTTGGAAGGGAAACTCCAGGTCCAGTAGTATGATGCTGGTCTGGCGGAGGCTGAATGAAGGGAAGGGGTCTCTGGAGAAAGGACAGACACTGCCCAGCTCAGAACAGCATCTAGACTGAGGCTGGGTCTTTGCGCCCCTCACTGGGCTGAGGTGTTTAGGGGAGCTGATCACATGCATTTAGAGATATGTGTGCTATGACTCTAACTGCTTTCCAGGGGTTCCATAATTGCATAGAACTGAGTTAATAATCCTGGGCTCAAGATCCACAGGTCCATGCGTGCCTCTCTTCTTAAAGAAATACATAAACCAGTATGAACACCCAGGAACCAACACCCAAACCCTAAAGTAGAGCATTTGATGAAGCTGACTATACCATGTTTTTTTTTTTTTTATTTTACCGAAGTATAGTTGATTTACAATGTTGTATTAATGATAATACCAAGTTTTGAAGAAGAGAATATGGATTAACAAAATCTCTTATTCATCCATAGGATATGAACTGGCTTAATTGATTTGTATTATCTTGTAGTATTAGACTTTCTCATGGAGTCCATATACCTGTCCAAAGATAACATTCACAACTGTACTGTTTACTATTTGTAGTGGATAAATAAATACGTAAAAAGAAGGAAGGAAGGAAAGAAAGACAGTGTAGAAATAACCTAAATGCCCCTATGGCAACACACACAACATAAAATGACAAAAAACATATAGCAATCTTTTTTGAATGGGGCAGGTCTAGCTCTTCAATAGCACCCGCTGAAAACCTCTTTCCAGGTTACTGTCCGAGGGAAAGAAAAGCAGGGCTGTATCACTTGTCACCAGTCATGTGTTTGGAACTTGGCCTCAAAGACTAGGGAGGTGTAGTTTAGTTTTTTAATGAGGCTAGTCCGTGTGAAGCAATTTCAGTTTTAGAAAACAGGTCTCCTCCCATTTTTTTTGGCATCACTTCTGCTTGTATAGGTCACCGAGCCATGGCAGAGAGAAAAGTCTTGGCAAATGAATAATTCCCTGAAAAATTATCCAGTGTTGAATTTACTGGCTCTTTCATACTTCAGTGGATGACCTTAGGCAAGTTAACTTAAGTTCTTTGAGCCTCAGTTTTCTCATCTGTAAGTGTGTCTACTCTTGAGTGCCTTGCAGGATTGATACAAGGATTGAAAGAGCTAACCATACCCAGCACAGCTCTGGCGCAGAGAAGCCCAGCAGCAGATGTTAGTTACCTTGTCTATGTACACAGAGGTATAAGGGGCATCCTGCAATGTATCGAGCACAGCACTGTCCAGTGGAAATCTAACAGGAGCCCCAAATGTGAGCCTCAGGTTTAACTTGACGTTTTCTGGAAGCCACATTTTAAAAAGAGTAAATGAAAGAGATGAAATTAATTTTAGTAATGTATATAATTTAACCAGTATATGTAAAATGCTGTTATTTCAGTATGTAATCGGTATAAGAATTATTCATGAGATAGTTTTGTATATTCTTTTGCTTTCCTTTACTTCCTTCCTTTCTCCCTCCTTCCCTCCTCTTTCTCTTCCCGTTTTTTTTTTTTTTTTTTTGCATCCCAAGTCTTCAAAATCTGGTGTGAATTTTACACTTACAATATGTCTCAATTCAGGTCAGCACATTTCAGGTGCTCAATAGCCCCATATGGGCTTAGTAGTCATACTTCTGATGAGATTGAATCTCTTTAGATTTTGAGATTTGGCCTTTTCGATTCTATTCTATTGCACATTTCAAATTGTGGTAGGCAATTGGCCCCAGTCCCATTTCTTTATTATCACTGATTTAGAGTTATCTCAGGCATCAGGCTTCCCTGGTGACTCAGATGGTAAAGAATCTAACTGCAGTGCAGGAGACCCAGGTTTGATCCCTGGGTCGGGAAGTTCCCCTGGAGAAGGGAATGGCAACCCACTCCAGTATTCTTGCTTGCGAAATCCCATGAACAGAGGAGCCTGGTGGGCTACAGTCCATGGAGTCGCAAAGAGTCAGACACGACTGAGTGACTTTCACAGTCACGTACGTTCACATTCAGGCATGGGATGGTACATGGGACCAGATTATCTGAGAGCAGGAATCCTCCATCTCCTTGTGAGGAATGGCTGGCTGGCTTGTCCTCAAAGCTTCAAACCTCTAGAACACGGGCATCAGTGGAAGGAGAAGGAAGGTGAAAAGAACTGGGGCTGATAAGACGACTCTGGTGTTCCTGGGGAAGAGGCCCTCCTGGTAGCTACACAACGAGGCTCTCTGATGAAATCTTAGCAACTTGAGAACTGACTCAGGGTTGCTGTCAAGTTCACTATCAGGGGTGGTGACAGTCAGGGGTAAGGGTGGTGGCTGCTTCTTGGCAAACAGCTTGAATGGGTGAAGCCTGTACTAGACTTATTCATGTAAGAAACACCAAGTTTTCTAGGTAAGAGGTGGCACCTTAGATATCAGAGTCCACTGTACATAACGATTCATGCTCAGTTAATTATGGGTGCTAAGTAAATATTAATCGGAACTGATAAAATCATGCTTTGGATAAAAACAGTGGATTCCGACATGTCTTTGTATAATGAACCTTCTTCTTTTGGGGTGGAGGACTGGATAAGGTCATTCATGTCACCTAGCCTTGGTTCATGTTTTAGAATCATTTCCCACTGAAGAACTTTGGGAATTTCCTAAACAGTATCACTCAATTTCCTAAACACTCTTTAGGGTGTTGCTGTTGTGGGCATTTCACTCTTTTACTTCCAGACTTTTTTCTATGAAGCCTTTGTAATTTCTTCATAGCTGAGCTCAAATAAAGTTTTGTATCTTGCCTTAACCTACTTAAAATGTGTGCATTTCCCATGTTCTCATATAGACTTCACACAATGAATTTGTAATGACAGTATAATGATCCATTGACTGCATCTGCCATGACTTATTAACCATCCTCCAGAACTGTTTCTTTTCTTCTGAATATTATAAGATGTGATTTTGTTCTACAACACTTGGACACATGAAATATTACTTTTTAAGAAATCATATTAAATCTGAGTTTGAGTTCCCACTTGCAAAGCTGGCAAGACATCCATCAACAGACATCAATGTGGGTCTTGTTTCTAATTGTGTAGGCAAGGTATCTGGAAAATGCTTTGTGTGCCAGTTAGGATACTTCTGACTCTAAGTAATATGCATCTTCCAGAGCTGGCCTAAACCATAAAGGAGTTTGTACTAGCCTGTGTAACTGGAAGCTCAGAGGAAACTTCAGGACTGCTTTGGTTTAGTTGCCTGACAACATCACCAGGGACCTAACCTTTTCCCACTTGTGCTCTGCTTTCTACATGGTCAGCTTCACCCTGCTCACAAGATGGTTGTCCGCTAATTCTTCTGAGTGTGTGCTTAGAGATGGGGAGGAGGTAGAAAGAGAGATCCTTCCAGAAGCTTTCTCTGAATGGCAAGTGAGTTTCTTTTACAGACGCTCCCAGGAAATACTTCCTGCCTTTTTAAATTTGGGGGGGGGCTGCATCAGTTGGCCTATGGGATCTTAGTTCCCCCATCAGGGATGGAAGCCGTACCCCCTCCTGCAGTGGAAGTGCACAGTCTTAACCACGGGATCACAAGAGAAAAGTCCATTCTTCTGCTTTTTATTGGCCTCAATTGGGTCATAGGCCAAAAACCATGAACCATGGCCAGTGGTCTGAATTAAGCTCATGAGTTTTTAGATTGAGCCATATATCTCATCTATTATTAACACCACCAAAGTGGGCTATTCCCCACTGGACACCTCCCCAGCGCCCCCAAAGCACAATTGCACTGCACTAGGAAGTAAACAAAAGGCAGTGGGATGTAAGTTACCAACGGAAGAGGGAATGAATTTACAGAGACTACCAGCTTTGCTCAGTATTATAGCCAATGAGGTTTATCCGAGGTGGGATTACAGAGACTACCAGAATGTCTCTTAATATCTTGCAATCTGTTTTCAGCCCTAGAAACCAAAGCACCCTCTCTACAGAACAGCTAATAAATTTCCCAAGGCACAGGAGCCCAAAGCCGAGACCCAAAGTCTCCATTGTCTTTTAGGTGGGCGAAGATCAGCTTTCCCTTTGTTTTGTTCCCTCCAAGAGCAGCAAAAACAAAACCCAGATTTCATTTCTCAGTAAGTTCATCTGCCACACTATCCCTGTAGTTAAAGTCTTTTCTGACCTCTTTTGGGGCAAGAGAAAGACCATTAAGATTAAAAAACCTTAATTAGAACTGAAAAGACTAGGATAAATGGACTTCAAGAGGATCTGAACCACCTAAAATAGCTTGAAAAAAAATCAAGAATCTTGACCCTTGGGAAAATAGAGCTACTGCTTCAGATACACCAATATTTGATTCAAAGTATACATTTAGTAACACGTAAATAGTTGTTCCTCCTCTAGTTCACTCATCTCCACACTCTTTATTTTCCACTTTTCAAATCAAAAGGTGGGCTAGTGAATCGGGTGCAACCATAGTTTCCTTCAAGAGGCAAATGGATAAATACAACTCTGCTACATTCAGACAATAGAATATTACTCAGACCTAAAAAGAAATGAGCTATCAAACCACAAAAAGACAAGGAGGAATCTTAAATGCGCATTGGGAAATGAAAGAAACCACTCTGCAAAGGCTGTATACTGTATAATTCCAACTATATATTTTGAAAAAGGCAAAACTATGGGAACAGTAAAAGGATCAGTGGTTGCCTGGGCTTGGTGGCGGGTGGGATGTGTAGGCAGAGAACAGTGGATTTTTCAGGGAATACCCCTGTCCAGAGCCACAGACTGTACAATACCAGGAATAAATAGTAGTGTAAACTATGGACTTGGGTTGATAATGATGTGCCGAAGTAGGCTCACTGTAGCAAAGGTACCATCTGGTGTGGGTTGTTGATGGTGGGGGAGGCTGTGTGTGGTAATTCACTTTTCACCCAATTTTGGTATGAACCTAAAAATGCTTTTTTAGAAAAAGTCTATTAAGAACAATTCAGGCCAGTATTATGAAAGAACATAGAACTGAGTCAGGAGATCTTGATTCGAATGTGGACTGTCATTTACAAGGTGTGTAATCTTAAATTAGGTTAAGCTTTGTGTATCTTAGTTCACTCACCTATCAAATAAAGATAATATTCACCCATCAGATTTACTGTGAAAAGACAACATAGGTACTTTCACAGAGCACACAGTAGGTGCTCAAAAAATATTTGTTGAGAGTGAAGAGAGAGTAGAGGAAAAGACAGGGAGATCAGAATTTCATGAAGTCAAATGAAGGTGGAGGCATTTTAGGACAAGATCCACCCACCAGTGATTGATGGTGAGATAATCAGGGGTTATTTTTCTGCCTCATCTGTTACAGTCCACTTTGGATTTTGGCTTTATCAAATTATTACGTAATGAAGTATCCGTTATCGTTTTAATTACTCAGAACACTACCCTTGCCTTTGTTCTCCATTGAGAGCTGATCAAAAGGAATGCGGTTTGGTGTAGGTTTTGTTGTTGTTGCTGGTTTTCATTTATTTAAAAAATATTTATTGCGAACCTAAATACTGACTGGTACTTATGCTGGACACTGAGGATGAAGCAGTGAATAAGCCAGACCTGGATCCAGTGGTTACAGGATGATGTCTATTGCCGACAAAGACAGCACTAGTCAATAGACAGCAATAATAAAACCATAACAAAGTGTTTTGTGTGTTACAGTGGGAGGCATGAGAGCCAGGAAAGTACATAGCAAGGGGAATGAGTAGCATTTATGACGGGGGAAGGCCTCCCTTGATGTAGATCTAAGTGATGCATGCGCTGAGGTCTGAGGCATTAACAAGAAGGAATAGGGCCCTGGGTTAGAGTGCATACCGCGGCACACGGGTTTTCACACTTAAAAACAAAAATTTTATTGGAGTGTAGTTGATTTGCCACAATGTCGTGTTAGTTTCAGGTGTACAGCAAAGTGATTCAGTTATACATAAACATATATTCCTTTTTAGATTACTTTCCTGTATAGGTTATCACAGAATATTGAGTAGAGTTTCCTGTTCTATATAGTAGGTCCTTGTTGGTTATCTGTCTTATATATAGTAGTGTTAGTCGCTCAGTTGTGTTGACTCTTCGCGATCCCATGGACTGTAGCCTGCCAGGCTCCTCTGTCCATGAAATTCTCCAGGCAAGAGTAGTGGGTGTGTTCATCTCAAGCTCCTGATTTATCTCCCCCCACTAGTTTAAGGTCACATAGCTAGTTAATGATAGAACCAAGCTTAGGATTCATTTGAGTCCTGGACTAGGACAATTTCTATTATACCAGACCCTTTCATATTGTTCCCAGCCTCTAAGACTTTGCTACCTTTTGGAGAAATATTAATAAAACTAGGCACATGACAGTTTAGTAAATCAGAATACATAGATGTAAAGTAGCATTTTGTTCAGTTAAAAAAAACGAAGGAGTGAAACAAGTCTTTCTGAGCTCAGAAAGATCAGCAGCAATTTGCAACTTAGGTTGGGAAAAACTCCCTCTCCACGGATACTGTCTTCCTGTTCATCTACTCCCACATTGCCACCAAGTACACTGTGCCTCCAGGTTGCCCCCGAGAAAGTCACTGGGGGAACCACAGACCATAGGTCTTTTTGTCTTCCCATGCACACCATCAGGATTGGTTAGCTCTTCTGGCAAAGCTCCTGGTTAAAGAGATTGTTAGTATGTCTTTTAGGCTTCTGTTTTGAATGAGAAAGACATGGTAGTCTACATAACATACCACCACCAAGATGACCAAAGTGTACTTGAAAATATAGAAGTGAGGGAGGACCAGTGGATGTCTTTTGAGTATATGTATGACTTTTTAAGTTCAGAGTAGAGAATTGGGTGCATAAAAACCCAACAAAGGCACAGAAGCTAAACAGCTACACACCAATAATCCTACTGAGAAAACCAGTCCAACCAGACCAAAGGAGTGATTTCCAGTTAAATTTTTATCTTTCCTTAGAGAATATTCTACCTTTCATTTTTAAAAATATATTTATTTCTTTGGCTATGCCAGGGTCCTAGCTGTGGCACACGGGATCTTCAGTCTTTCTTGCAGCATGTGGGATCTAGTTCTGTGACCAGGGATTGAAGCATGGAGTCTTAGTCATTCCCCATCAGGGAAGTCCCATTCTACCATCATTTAGTTGATACATTGCCAAAAATAAAGCAAAGTTTGGTGGAAACGGTTAAAGCAAGCTGTATTTTATACCTTCACATTGGGAAATAATGATTTCACACACTGAACCCTGAGTTCAAGTTCACTCTTACACAAAGAATAACGCAGTGTGTAAACATAGTGTAAATACAAGCTCCTGTCCAGAATAAGTGGTGTGGTGGTGGTGAGGCATGAAAAAGTCAGGGGGCTGTCCTATGGTGGTGGTGGTCATGAGGGGGTCTGAAAGATAGTGCCTAAGACCTTAAATTTGGTCCTTTGCAGTGGTAGTGTTTTGATCCTTTCAAAACGGGGGGGGGGGGGGGCCAGGGGGGGCATGAAACAGATGGTGACCTTACAATTAATCCTGTCCAATGATGTTAGGGGGCATTCACAGGAGGAGGGTAGGGGTAGGGACGAAATGAAGTGTCAGTGATCTTATAATTGACCCTGTCCAATGATGGTGGTGGTGGTTGCATGAAATAGTGACTTATCAATTAATCTTGCCCAAAGGTGTTGGCCCATGAAGGAGGGTGGGAAGGGAGGGTTGGTGGGAACCAGGGGTGGTGAGTCACGAAATAAGGAGGCACTGACCTCACAATCCTGTCCGAAGGTGAAGGGTGGGGGCGGGGGGGAGCACGGAACAGAATCAATGACGTTATAATGAATTCCGTCCAATGGTGATGGGCAGGCAGGAATCCGAACCGGTGAGCTTGTTTCTGCCCAACGGTGGCGATGGTGGTGGAGGGCATGAAGCAACCTCTCTAATTAAGTGGTAAACAGAAAATGAAAACGTATCAAGATGCAACGAATACCCTGAAGTGAAAGTCAGCTGATCCAGGGAGGGTTTCCCGGAAGAGATGCCTTAGGTAGAGAGGGGCCTTGAGCAGCGCGTAGGATCGGATTCCGGGCGAGGGCTTCGGGTCTCTTCCCAGTCTCCCTGCACCTCCGCCACCTTTCAGTCGCGGAGGACCTAGCCCGGGACGGGACCCGGGTCAGCTGCACTTGCCGGGCTTGTTTGGGTCCCAGGAGGCAAGGAGGGACGCACCGGCGCCGGGCTGCGCCAGGGCGGCAGAAAGCCAGGGCGGCAGCGGCCAATCAGCAGCCAGCGCGTGCGGCCGCGCGCCCCGCGCGCCCCGCGCGCCCCGCGTACGTGCGGCGGCCGGCTCCGCCCCTGTGGGCGGGGCCTGGGAAAGCCGCGGGCAACCGGCCGCGGCCAGGGAGCTGCTGGTGCTAGTGCTGCGGAGGCTGCACCAGCGGCGCGGAGGCGGAGGCGGAGGCCGGGGTGCGCGCTTGGCTAACGTGCCCAATCCGCGCGGCTCAGCTGCACCGGTCCTTGCGGCCGCCTGAGCGTCTCGGCTGGTCTCTGCGCTGTCGGGGCGAGGATGCGGCTGTTCCGGTTGCTGCTGAAGCAGCCGGTGCCCAAGCAGATTGAGCGCTACTCGCGCTTCTCGCCATCGCCGCTCTCCATCAAGCAGTTCCTGGACTTCGGTAAGTGCGGGGCCACGGTTCCCACGACCCCAGGGTGGGGAGGCGCTACCTTCCGGGCCCACCGCCGCAGGTCTCCGCGGCCTCCGGGCAAAGTCCGTGGGAACCGCGGGCGGGGCTCCGGGGCCTCTCCCAGAGGCTCGGATTTGGGGGCACGGAGGGGTAGGGCCTGGCACCCGCACACCCGCCGGGGCTCACCCCGAGACACAGAAACGGCGTCTGAGGAGCATCAACCCGGGCGGCGGGACTTCCCAAACCTGCCGTCGTTAGCTTCCAATCTGCTTGACACAGACCTCCGGGCCGTTAAAACTTCGGAGCGGAATGTGGGTGGCTTTTCAAGGGTTTTATGTTTAGGTAGTTGGTTTTTTTTTTTTTTTTTTTTTGCGTTGGGTAAGACCTGTTTAGAAACACCTTGCGGTCGAATAAATTATGCAATGACATTTCGTTCCTTTTCTGCTCGAAGGTGCTCTGAGGCACCACCTAAGGTGGCCGGAGCGGCCGGACTCGAACTGCCGTCTTGGTGGTGTTCTGTTAAAGCAGTTGGAGGCCTGGGCTGCGAATGCCTTAGATGCTGGGGAAGAACGGACGTGTGGGTTCCTGGCGCCAGAGCAGGGTCGGGTGCCACACCTTTCATCGTGCCTCTCCTGCGTCCCCTCGCTTCTCCCCTGTGCGGTGGGCTGGTGGGCAGCTTCCACGAAGTGAGGTGCGAGTACAGAAGACCCTGCCCCCAACCTGCCCGAGGCCTAGCTGAGATGGGAACAGAGTCCACGACGTTCTGTTAAAACTGGACCGCGTTTCCCCAGAGTGGTGCCGGTGCGAGCACGTCGGGAGTACTCCCAATTGCTGAATGCGGGGCAGCTGGTTGTGAAACACGTGAAAATGATAAAACCGAAGTGCGCAGCCAGGTATCGAGTCAGAGCACGGCATCCTGAAAGGGAAAGGAAATGGAGTAGCAGAGATGTTCTAAGCTCTCAAGGGAGAATAACGGGGCCTCTGGTCGTTTAATGAATCTTAGGTAAATGTCAAGAGATGATGTCAGGTGGGCATAGAAACCCAAGTGCAGAGTGGGTAGCACATTCGGGGAGAGCCAGAGCTCCATGTGATGTTGTTCACAGTTGGGACAGGACGAGCGGAATTTTTTAGTTGAGACCAAATTAAATGTTAAGAAACCAGTTTGCCAGCAAATGATGACGGAAATCAGGATTCGGTGATAGGTGGACCTTTGCATCTTCTCCCCCAGAAGCTTTTCATCAGTTTTGCTTTACCATCTCTGTCACTCGTGAGAAGTTTAGAGGTTTCAGGCAGAGCCCCCGCCCCCTTCAAAGTTTAAAAACAAAGTGTCTCTGTTGGTATAAATAGCATGTTTCCATCCCTAATGTGTGGTTTAGAGAGAGTCTGAAGGTATCCACTTTTCAGTGGGGTAAACTGAGACAGGTTAATTCACAATAAAAGACATAAAAAGAATCCAGAGACTCCTAGTTCCCTCCTTCCACTCTCCCAAGTTGAAGTGATAGCCCTGGTAGCTTGGCGACATTTCGGTTGATTTATTTCTGTAGCGGCTCCTATCTACCACATTAATAGGTGTTCTGGCAAAGATGTTATTTGAGGAGGAAAACCACAGTGGGGGATAGTGTTATTGTGGAAAACCCATGGGACCATTATCTGGAAAGAAATGTTCTAATTCTTGCTGTGCCAGTGACTCCAGAGCCTGGCCTTGGCTGAGGGACTGAACTCACTGGAGTTCATTTTCCTCCTCAAGAACACATGTGGGTTGTATAAGGTCATCTCTAAAGCACAGCTCCAAAACTGTGTGATCCTAATTTCAAAGGAAGAGGGATGAGCTTTTTACAAAGAAATTACCAAATCTTCCGATAGGTATTTCCCATTTAAAGCTTCTGACCTATTTGGGGAGTAGTGGAGGGGTACTCTAATCTCGGATAATGAAAGAAACTTACTAACTGAAGTCTTTTCCTTATAAGGAAGCTCACAGAAGTGCTATATATATAAAATTGTGGTGGAATTTGCTAGAAACTCAGGCCTCCTTTGTAATGCCCAGAGATGAATCAGGTGGCAGGCAGCCTATCTTTAATGACAACAGTAGACAGTTGTCACACAAAGAGGCCATTTCAACTTCTACCATTCTCTTGGTTCTTCCAGCTCTGGATAGCAGTCTGATTTTGGCAAGTGATGTGGGAGTTTGAGAATTTAGAAGGGGTGTGGGGGTATTTTTAAGGAGAGAAGGCACAAGAGTTAAGAGGCTTTTATGGCCCAGAGTGATTGGAGCCCACGGCAGGGGAGGGCCACCTCAAATGCTAAAAGGCCCCGGGTGGGGAGTAGTCAGCTTGGGGTGGGGGGACTGTGGCAATCTCCCTGCCCCCACCCCATATGTGCTGCCTCCAGAAAGGGAAGCTGATTGGCACCAATTCAATATATTTTAAAAGACGCAGGGCTCAAATAGAACAGATGATGGACCATGTCGATCCACAGGCTGCCACTTGGTGAACTTCGTGACTTTTCCCCGGCTGCTTTACAAATGGGACCCGAGTTTTTGACTAGAATACCTGGACAGGGACTGGAGAGAGGGTATACTCACGTTTACAGTATTTGTGACAACCATACTGACAAATTGTGGTTTTTGTGGGCATAGAAGTAGCTTTATTATGTGAATATATCCACATTAATAAATGAGATGATCTTCCCTGTTTAAGAAGGAAGGCTAAAACTGCATGTTACTGCAGAAGCACTGATTTTATTTGAAAGGAGGATTCCTCAGTCTCAGCACTCTTGACATTTTTAGGGGTGGGGCGGGTGCAGGCTCTGTCCTGTGCACTCTGGGCCTCCCAGGCCTCTACCCACGAGATCCAGTAGCACCCACCACTCCCTTCACCCTTGAGTTGTGACAGCCAACATGTTTCCAGACAGCACCATGTCCTGCAGGGGAGCAAAGTAAATCACCCTCTGTTGAAGACCACTGCTATATAAAGCATTTAGAGGCATGGTTTTCATGCCTGGGCCCCATCCCCCAAACTTTACTATAAATGTTCTGAGAGGGTGGGGTATAGAGCATTGGCATTTTGGGTGGTTCTTCAGCATCACCAGGGTTGAGAACCACCAGTTAAGATGATCTTCTGGATTTGGAGTTGTCCCCCTTTCATCTGTGGGACTTATTTCTCTATGCCTTTTGAGCTCAATCTTGACTTAAAACATGGCCTTTCACACAGTTAGCAACTGTCACAAGAATAGCAGGTGTTATAAATGGATTATGAGTTTATAATTGCAATAGTGCAATTCCAAAGGGTGTGATTAAAAAAAAAAGGTTCTTTTTGGTCTGAGATTATAGTTACATGGTTCCAGATTCAGAAGGTACAAAACGACATAGAAAAGTCAGCTTCCAACTTTCGTCCACTTGCCTTCCCATTTTAACATAACTGGCAACTCGTAATACTTTTGTCTCTACCTTGCTTTTTACACTTAATTCCTCAGACAACTTTCCATATCTATAACTACAGAACTTCCTTTTTCTTTTTATGGCATCTGAGAGTTTGTATGATGTACTATATTCATTAGCCAGCTCCCCGTTGATGGCTAGCAAGTTGTTTCCAGTCTTTGCTATGACAACCCATGCTACAGTGAATTATCGCATTCACCATGTCATGCATGTGTGAGTATTTGTATAGGACAGATTCCTCAAAATGGAATTTCTACATCAAAGGCTATGTGCATTTGCAATTTGGATCACTGGGTCTCCTGCATTGCAGGCAGACTCTTTACCATCTGAGCCACCAGGGAAGCCTTGAAATTTGGATAAATATTGTTAAATTGCCTTCCGTATCAAGGTTGTCTGTTTTTCCTCTCACTGGAAGTTTCTGTGAGTACCTGTCTTCCTACAGTTCTACCACATGGTTGTCAAACTTTTGATAAGTGAAGAAGGGTATCTCGATAGAATTATTTTCTATTTGAGTAAAGAAAACTTTTAAGTTGAAGAGTAGTTGATTTATAAGATTAGTTTCAGGTGTACAGCATAATGATTCAGTATTTTTATCGAGTAAAACATTAGTTTTTTATTACAGAAAATTTTAAGCATACACAGAACTAGAGAGAATAGTATGATGAATTCCTGCGTTCATTATATTGATCTCCACGTGCTGTGTGGCTCTGGGTGTTGTGTGTATGTGCAGTCTATTAGATTTTCTTGTCAGTGTCATGCTTGTTTCAGGAGAAAGTGTTTTTCTGCCCTGAGATCATAGTTTATCCTTTGAACTATCTGTTCTTTAAAGATTTGGTAGGATCCACCTACAGAACCTTTTAAATCTAGTGTGTCTTGGGAACTATTGCTCTTCGACAGGTTTCTCTAGCCTGTGGTATTGATCTGTATAGATTTTATGTCTCTGCTAGAGTCCATTTTGATATATTTCTCTAGGAAATTATACTAGTCATCAAGGTTTTAAAGTCAGTTTGCATAGCTGAGATAGTAGTCTCTTAGTCTTAGTTTTCTCTGTGGCTGTTCCCCTTTTTTATTCCTTCTATATTCTCCCCCCTCCCCTCTTTCTTGGTGAGATTAGTTGTTGATTTATGATTGGATTCAGTTCTTAGCTTTATGACTTTTGTTTTCCAGTTCATTAATGTCTACTTTGGCTTTATTAATCCCCCCTGATCTGCGCAGTGTTGTTATTTTTTTTCTTTTTGAATGGGAAAATTCATTTCTTTGTTATTTACTTCAGTATTTAAGGTGACAAGCATGCCTCTGAACTTTGCTTTAGCAGCTGATATGTATAGTATTTGATCCTTTTTCCCCCCAGCTCTTCATCTTCGTTTTATTCTTAACTAAGAGTTATTAAATTTCCAGTGTAAATGTACCTTGTATTCTCATTTTGTTGATGTTTAGTTTTGTTGTGTTGTGATCAGAGAATGCTATCTGAATCATTATTTCTTTAATTTCTTGATGTTTGTTTTGTAGTCCAGTCAGGGCTCATTTCGTGTCATTGTTCCTTGGGAAGCGAAAATAAGGTTGTGTTCTCTTCTCAGGTTACAGGGTCTGATGTATCAAATCTGCTGTATTAGTTATCTTATTTGAATTTTCTATAACTTTTGTTTTTTTTTAATTTACTGGGCCTGTCATGGGCTAAGAGAGGTTCGAGTCTCCTAGTTCTGTTTCTCCACACATTGCCTATGATTTTTGCTTTGTGTCTGTTAATGTTACATTTGCTGCATAGATATCCTTAACTGCCACTGCAAGATGCACCCTTTAGGATACAGAGTGCTACCCTTTTACTAGTTCAGTCTTTTTGGCCTTAAATATTCAACCTTGTTTAACATTGAGATCTGGAGCCTTTTTTTCCTTGTTTTAATTTTCTTCTTGAAACTGTCTGAATTACTTTGTTTTAAATATTGTCTTGAAAACTTAAAGTTGGGTTTTGCTTTGTGAGCCAGACCTTTTCTTTATGTGGCTAAGTTTAACCAGTTATATTTGTTGATATGACGGATCTGTTATGTGTAATGATAAACATCTATAATTTCCTTTCATTTTCTGTCTTTAATCCCTTCATTTTTATACCATGTTATACATTTTGCTTTGGTTTTTTGTGTTTCTTAGTGATTAGGTTTGAATTTTTGACAACAGGGATTATCTTTCTGTATTTCGGCCTTTTCTGTCCAGTTCTGTCGCCACCAGCCACTTGAACCTACTGAGCTCTTGAGATGTGGCTGATGTGACTGAAACGGGGAGACTGAGTTGATTTAAGTTTAAACTTGATTCAGTTAATTGGAAAACTTTTAAGTATGTTTAGAACAGTTTAAATATGTGAATCTACCTGAACTGTAAATTTGATGAAATCTAATTGTAGGCCAATTATTTTTGATAGAAATTTAGCCTGTGAATTGAGATCTAAGTATAAGGTACTGGATTTCAAAGACAATATAAAAATAGTAAAATATCTCAATATGTTTTTGTATTGGTTCCATGTTGAAATGGTAATTTTGGGAGTATTTGCATTAAATAAATCTCACCTGTTTCTTTTTATGTGAAGTTTAAAATGACGTGTGGCTCACGTATTTCTATTGGACAATGAGGCTTCAGACTGTATGTATTAATTCCTTATTAAGAATAATAGAAATATTACATTTTAATGTTCAGAATAAACATTTATTGATTTTATATCTCAGTACAACTTTTACTCTCTTTTCCCCCTATATATCTGTTACTGTCAGGAATTTTGGACCAATTAACTGTCTTTAAATGGCCGTTCATGTTATGGTGGTTCTTTGTGATATTTGCAGAAGCCCGAGGTCTTCCTATTAAGTGGTTGTTATGAGTTAAAAGTTCTCTTGGTGATGTAAGAAAAGGAGAACTTGGACTGTGCAACATAACTTAAAGGTAGAACTTTCTGAATCTCAAATGTGTTTATCAGAAATGATTCACATTTTCATCTGGACATGCTTTTCATCTTTCAGCTTTACCCTGTCCTCTTCTGGTTCCTTCATTAATCACTCTGATCCTCTCTCTACAGACCATCTGTTGTATTTTCCAGTTCCTTTGCCCTTGTCTTTTGCACAGCCACACTTGTGTTAAAGATATTTGCTTCTGTTACTTGATTTTACTCTAAACTGTCTCTCTGTGGAGGGTGGGCACTCACCTCTTCTCCGTAACCTCTCTCAACCTCAGCTGTTTGCTTTCTACCCTGAGTGGGCGCTCTGTAAGTGGTGATTACTGACTTCATCTAAAGGTTATTAAACATTATGTCGCTTTAATTTAGTCAGTGGTTATATAAGTGCAAACTTCTGTAAGGTCCCCACGTTTAAATATAGCATCTCTGAAATAAAGCCGCCAGAAGAGAGGTTGTCTGACAACTCTGCCTTTCCACAGAAAAGATTTCTACCATAATTAACACTGGTTCTGCGAACCTTGGAGCCTTTATTTATTAGGAGGCAGCAGCCAGTTTCCCTGTTGGACTCTTTTTGAGGTTCGAAAGCCCAGCTGCCTTCTCTTTTCCTTGAGAAGGTATTTTAAGGTTCCAGTGCCCACTGAGAAGTTGACTTTGCTTCCAAAGACTGCTCTTTGAAAAGCCTTGGGTTTGTAAAGTCATACTTCTTAAAGCCTGATTACTACTGGGGAGAAGAATGGATTTGTCCCTGGTTTTCTGTCGGCAGTCAGGCTATTCTGCTCTAAGGCATTGCCAAGAATTCGACTCACCTGTTTAGAGACGAAAGCCAATGATTCAGAATTGAAAGGGGAAGGGAACAATTCCATTTTGGGGACAGATATCTAATGTGGCTTAATGCATGTTGGTCAATATTTAAATTTAAAGGACGGATTGACCTTTTGGGCCCTAAAGATCTGATATGACTGGATTTCAACATGGTTTATGAGACTCTGAGCACTTCAGGTGTAGTTCCGGCTCTGATTGTTGTCTTGGCAATTAGGTATGCTTCCGAAGGGGGGACAGGTCACAATACCGACCTACAGATGACTGAGTGCTTTCCTCCCATTAAACTTCGGGAAATTGATCGGGTTGTTGGCAAGATTTGGGAAACCTTGGTCTTATTACTGGATGGAAGCAGAAAATACCACCATTTTTCCTTTTCATTTTGTGTGTGTTCTGTTACTGATATTTTGCTTCCATGATTATCTGATTCCAGAATTGGGCAAATCCTTTTTTTTGTTTCCTTGGAATGCTATAGTCTTAAGGGCCAGCTACCTGTTTTTGCCTTACAGTTAATAGACTTCATTTTTAAGAGTAGTTTTAGGTTCACAGCAAAATGGGCAGAAAGTAGAGGGAACTCCCATACCCACCTCCACAAATAAAATGTCCTCCACCATCAACATCCTGCACCATGGTGTGTGGGCCGTTTGTTACGACTGATGAACCAACACTGATCCATCATTATCCCCCAAAGTCCATAGTTCCCATTAGGGTTTGGTCTTTATGTTGTACATGCTCTAGGTTTTGGCAACACCTGTTTTTGTAAATAAAGCTTTATTGGACCACAGCCATGTCCATTCATTACATAGCACATGTGGCTTCTGAACCTCTGCAGCAGCACAGTTGAGTAGTTGCCATGGAGACTGGCCCCCAAAGCCAAACTGTTTACCTTCTGGCCCTTTACAGAAAGTTTGCAACCTCTAAGATAGTTTGGCTCCCTGTTAAAGAAGTGTGCTGTGATTGCTCTTATTTTGCATTTAAATGACAAAGCTCTGTTTGTCCTGCTTGCTGCTGCTGCTAAGTCGCTTCAGTCTTGGCTATCTGGAGGGTGACTTTTGGGATAGCTAAGGTTCGTCCAGGTGATCGATGGCTTAGCTCTAGGATCTGTGCCCCTGTGTGCAATTACCACGTGGAAGGCTTTGAGGGGTTATAGAGCTTTAATCTATAGGGCTGTCCCCAGAGTTGAAGTGTACTGGTTTCTCCGCAGCCCTCCCAAAATGAGGTTTTATGACTGTGTAATAGGTAACATAGAAGCTAAAAGTTTTATTTTTTTTTCCCTTGTGGGTTTATTTTGTTCATTTTGAAGTGTGTAAAGTGCCCTTGACCGTTTATTCACCGGGCTCTGGTTCAGTTCAGTCACTCAGTTGTGGCCAACTCTTTGCGACCCCATGGACTGCAGCATGCCAGGCCTCCCTGTCCATCACCAACTCCCGGAGTTTACTCAGACTCATGTCCATTGAATTGGTGATGCCATCCAACCATCTCATCCTCTGTCATCCCCTTCTCTTGGCTTCAATCTTTCCCAGCATCCCAGTCTTTTCAAATGAGTCAGTTCTTTGCATCAGGTGGCCAAACAAAGTATTGGAGTTTCAGCTTCAGCATCAGTCCTTCCAATGAATATTAGGACTGATTTCCTTTAGGATGGACTGGTTGGATCTCCTTGCAGTCCAAGAGACTCTCAAGAGTCTACTCCAACACCACAGTTCAAAAGCATCAGTTCTTTGGCGCTCAGCTTTCTTTATAGTCCAACTCTCACATTCATACGTGACTCCTGGAGAAACTATAGCTTTGACTAGGTGGACCTTTGTTGGCAAAGTAACGTCTCTGCTTGTCGATATGCTGTCTAGGTTGGTCATAACTTTTCTTCCAAGGAGCAAGCATCTTTTAACTTCATGGCTGCAGTCACCATCTGCAGTGATTTTGGAGCCCAGAAAAATAAAGTCTGTCCGGGCTCTGTAGTTTTAATCATTTGTGTGAACTCCCTGTGTCTACTTTGCACAGTAAGCTATTGTTCTGTGTAACTATTGTTTCCTATTGCACTCTCTTCTTTAATAAAGTAATGATAAGTATACAATTAAAGGCTTGTGAGAAGAATATCATCTCTAATTCTTTATCCATTTTGTATGCCATAGGCTTACAGCTTTTGCCCATCTATTTACATATGTTGACAATGAATATGTTTCCTTTTTATTTAGTGCACAGTCTGAGTTTTAATATACTCAATCATTTACAATGCTTTTATCATGGTCAGATTTATCACCTAGAGCAGTATGTAAATTGTTACTAAATCCCCCTGGAATTCATTGCCATCTCTGCTGGGAAGTTTGCATCAACTCTCTTACTCAGTTCTGCTGTTCATTTGCACAGCAGCAATGATCAAGACCCTGTATCTTTCTCTCTTGTTGCTGTTTTGTCACAGAGTAGGTAAATTCTCTCCAAAAGGAGAACTTGCTGATTTCAGCTAAATATCATATGCTAACTTTTGCCTTGTAATTTCTGGTAAAATTTGGTGATGGCAGCTCCTTTTCTATTACCTAAGATTCTTGCTGTTCTTGCCCACTTAATTCTTTTTGGTAAATTAGCTAACTTAGAGAAAATGTGCTAAGGAAACTGTGAATGGGTACTTGGCATTCATTGAAGCTAGCCTGCAAGCATCTTTAGGGAGCCCATTTCACCATATTTGTGGCAGAGCTGGGTTTGATTTCCTTCATATCCCTTGAGGATACCTCCTTTCCCAGTCAGTGTCTCATCCTGTCGGAGATGATTCTTTCTGCTATAATAAATAGCACAAAAACCACAGTAAGCTATTTGTCATCTGTTACACAGGTCGATGTTTATATTCCTTGTGATTGAATATTTGGGGTTCTAACTCGGTAGATTATTTCCCTAAGCATCACCCAAGTAGTTGGGACTTTTTCATTTTTAGACTTGACCTCTGATTCCACTCCATCATTTGAGTCGTGTCAATGTTTCTTTCTTACTAGGGCATGAAGGTCAGTGTAGAATAGTTGTCACTCTTGGGAATAAATCGCTATGTATCTCTTTTAACATTTTCTCAAGGCATGAAGTTAAGTATCCCAAGTGCTGTGTAACATGCGCATCTTTCCCCAGCGAATTGCTACATTTTCGTTGGCCAGAGCAGACTCAGGGTTTACCCGACCCTACCCTTGAATCTGTCCTAGAAGAGTACAGTGTTTTGTTTCCTCAAGCGTGGTAGCAGATATTCCTTAATACGTGACTGTGTACTTTGTATACAGTTGGTTAATTTTTCCTCTTGCTTCTGAGATGAAGTAAAAAGCATTAAGCAGAAAGTTTTGCTATATTAACGTTCCTGTATTGGTCCTGTCATGTGCCCCAATGTGGTCAGTTTCCTAGGAGGCTGAAACAAAACTCAAACAGGAAAATAGAGACTAAAAATAGATGGGTCAGTGAAAAATTTGGGGATGCTCAGCCACTGTCTTAGCCTGAGGAGGTCTTTGGTTTATCCTGCTGTTGAATTTTCTGGGATTAGATGCTGGTCAGTGAATCTCAGCCCTGAGCACTCCTGAGAATTATCTGGGGAACTCCTAAAACCAGTGCCATCTGCCCGCCCCCCCCCCCCCACCACCAAAAAAAAACCCTGTAGATGCCAATTAGTCTCTGTGAGTAGGATCTAGGTGCTGGTACTTTTTACTTACTGGTGACTATAATGTGCTTCCAGTGTTAAGAAGTTTGTTTGATCTGTTAAAATTTTCGCCCAAGAGCTCTGAAACACTAAGCGATAAAGTCTTTGAGATGCTAAAGGTTAACACTTCAGATGTTTAGGAGTCCATCAACTTTTTTTTTTTGACCATGCCATGCGACTTGTGGGATCTTAGTTCCCGGGCATTGAGCCTGGGCCCTGGCAGTGAAAGCACCGAGTCCTAACCATTGAACCACCAGGGAATTCCCAGAAGTCCATCAGTATTTGTCAGACTTTCTGGATTCAGAATGAAGTGGAAAGTGAGAAGCGTTGCAGAATCATTGAGGTATAGTTGCTGCCTTTGAAGGGCTTCTAAATGAATGAGAAGTTGGGACAAAGACGTCAGTATATATGAGGTAGCCAGAATGTTTGCATACCATGAGTTTGTGGCATGCTGTCTCTACCTCTTCCTTGGAGGTTTGTGTAATAGCGATGGTTTCTGAGTATATGTGAAGTGTTAACCCAGGTGTCCTTTTTTTTTTTAAGATTGTTTTCTTTTTTCACTTCAGCAGGTTTCTGTTGCTTTGCGTAGGCTTTTCTCTGGTTGTGGGGGCAACTCTCTGTTGTGTGTGCGGGCTTCTCATTGCAGTGTCTTCTCTTGCTGTGGAGCACAGGCTCTAGGCGCATGGGATTCAGTAGTCGTGGCTCCTGGGCTCTAGAGCGCAGGCTCAGTAGATGTGGCGCATGGTCTTAGTTCCTCTGTGGCACGTGAGATCTTCCCGGACCAGGGATTGAACCAGTATCCCTTGCATTGCAAGGTGGATTCTTAACCACTGGACCCCTAGGGAAGCCCCTAACCTAATTGTCCTTTATCCAAAGCATCGTTGGAGGCTTTGTTTCTTTGTGTGTGTGTGTGTGTGTATTTTTGTGGAAAACAAATGTAAATTATGTATGTACTCTTTTTCTTGATTTCTAGCTCCTTTTCTTGGCTACTCATTCCTAGCAATGCTCTCTCCAGAGTTGTCCCAGATTGTACATTGGGCAGGATTGGTGCAGGATAAATAATTGTAAGGTGTCTAAATGAAAATCTTATCCCTGTAGATTGATTCAGTGGGAGCTTGAGCTTAGAGATCCCCTGTCCAACATCCCCAGTTTTACACACAAGAAAGGCGGTGCACCGGGTAATGAGGAGGCTGCCCGCAGCGCTAGCTACTTGTTGACCTAACATCTTGGCTGTTTCTTCCAGAGGGAGCCAGAAATTATTCTTTCTAGGAGGCAAGGGAACTTACCTTTGCGTACCACTTTTGACCAGACACAGTAGTAGACATATGGAGCTACAGTTCCATCTAGGTGAAACAGATGTTTCCCTCTTTTGAAGAAAGACACTGAAGCGTAGATGATTTAAGTATCTTACCTAAGCAAAATTAGGAGTAAAACCACAGTTAAAATTCAGGTAGATTGAGCTTTTAAACATACCATTTTTTCCTACCTAATGTACTGTTACCCCAGTGCAGTCCTTTCTAGCAAACAGTCTCTATTAGCAATCCTGGAGTTTTGTCTAAATTTGTTCTGCTTAAACAATCAGGAAATTGTGTAATCTCATGTTTGTCTAGTGTTATCACTTTGGAGCCATCAGATTGCTACCTCCTTCACTTACTTACACTTCATTTACTTTATTTACTTATTCAAAGGACCCACCCTTGTTAGTATGCCTGTTGTTTCTCTCTGGAAATACCATAACTGGTCTGTGTGGACTTGTACTCAAAGCTTGATTTCCATTGCCTACCAGTGTGAGCTTGGACAAATCACTTAATCCCACTACATAAACTTCAGTGTCCTTTTCTATAAAATGGAAATGATAGCATTGAACCATAGGCCTGTTGCACCCGTGAACTTGAAAAAATGCCCCACAGTGCATGGCTCATGGTTGGTGCTCAGTAGATGTTGGCTCTGCTTTTGTTGTGGGAAGTTAGTGACACAGTGTTTCCTGGATGAAACCAGCTTCCTGCGAAGGGAGCGCTTAACCTCCAATGTTAATTATCTTCAAGTTTGTTGGCTGAAGGTCCCAGCTCTGTAAACTAATCATTTTCCAAGAAACATAGTGCTTTTAGCGTGACTGGCTTTGAAGCTTCTTCACTCACTGTAATGGTTAACTTAAGGTTTTGCCTCAGTTAACCTCAATGATGAGTACATTGTGACCTTGACTTAACTGTTCCTGCTTCCATGACAACAAGACATTCTGTTAACTCACCATCCACCGTTAGGACTAGATCCTAACCCCTACCCACCCTGCTTCTGGAATTAAAATGATGTGAATCTGGGTGGTGGCTTTGGCTATGATTGTTGCTCACATACTCCAGGCACTTTATTTGTGAAGTCATTCTCAAAATGTCCCTCTGGCCCGACACACCATACTGCTACTTTATTATCACCTTCCTGTCTACCTTCTGGCTCTTCCCCTAACTATAAAGATTGGAATACTCTCAAGCAGATATATAGAATGAAATGATCTATTAAAGGAATTAACCATTACCAGCAAATGTTATCTTGAACCCCTGAATTTTACTTGCTATTGTAAGTTTATACTGAAACTTACTAGGTATTTGAATTTTCAGTGCTCATCAGGAAATAGTAAACACCTGCAATGTGCCAGGTATTATGCTGAGGAATCCTGAAATCCATGGGACATAGAACTGAGTGACGAGGGCTGATGGAAAAGGGATTGCCCAAGCCAAGGGCAGAAATTGTGGCCCTGTGGTGAAATGTACGTATAATTTGGTTTGACCTTCTGACATAGAGAAGGGCAGGTTTCTCACTAATCTGTTCGTGTGTGTGTGTGCACTCAGTCTCAGTCGTGTCCAACTCTTTGTGACCCTATGGACTGTACCCCATCATGCTTCTCTGTCCATGGAATTCTCCAGGCAAGAATACTGGAGTGGGTTGCCATTCCCTTCTCCAGGGGAATCTTCCTGACCCTGGGATCAAACCTGCATCTCCTGCATTGGCAGGCAGATTCTTTACCACTGAGCCACCTGGGAAGTTCAAGGACACATATATTTTAAGAGCCAACAAACAAGATATTTAAAGAGAGAGGGTCAAGGTGCTAGTTGATGTTACTCACTTTCCCTCAGCCAAACACAGATCTCCTTCAGGGAAGGATCCAGTAACCCTCACCTACCTTAATTGAGAATCTCGTCACAATCACCCTGCACCCTCTTGTCTTTCTTACAAGAGCATCAAAAACATTACATGAAGGTAGCATGGGCCTCAGACCCCATTAGGAAGATCTGCATATAGTAGCACGTTCTGTTTGAGATTTTTTTTTTTTTTTAAGAATACAATAGCTCTGGTAGGGTTTTTTTTTTTTTTAATGTAGAATGGCTCTAATTATAGAAAGACCTTTTTCAGATGACTGCTTTTTTCCTTAAAAACTTTTTTCATTTTTAAACTGAAGTATAGTTGATTTACAATGTTGTGTTAATTCCTGCTGTACAGAAGTGATTCAATTATATATGTTTGTATACACACACATTTTTCATATTCTTTTCCATTATGGTTTATCACAGGACACTGAGTGTAGTTCCCTAACCTACACAGTAGGATCTTATTGTTTGCATGAACACTCAGTCACGTCCAACTCTTTGCTACCCCATGGACTGTAGTCTGCCAGGCTCCTCCATAGAGGACAGACTGTAGTCTGTCCATAGAATTTTCCAGGCAAGAATACTGGAGTGGGTTGCCATTTCCTTCTTCCAGGGGATTTTTCTGACCCAGGGATCAAACCCACGTCTCCTGCATTGGCAGGCGGCTTCTTCACCACTGTGCCACCTGGAAAGCCTCTGTTATATATATAAAAGGTTGTATCTGCTAACCCCAACCTCTTACTTCATCCCTTCCCCAACCCCCTCCCCCATGGTAAACACCAATCTGTTGTCTATGTGAGTCTGTTTCTGCTTCAGATATGGGTTAATTTGTGTCATATTTCAGATTCCGCATATGTCTATCAGATGGTATTTACCTTTCTGATTCAATTCACTTGGTATGATAATCTCTAGTTGCATTCATGTTGCTGCAAATGGCATTATTTCATTCTTTTATGGCTGAGTAGCATTCCATTGTATATGTGTATTACTTCTTAGTTATCCATTCATATTTCAGTGGACATTTAGGATGCTTCCATGTCTTGGCTATAGTGAATAGTGCTACTATGAACATAGGGATGCATGTATCTTTTTGATTTATAGTTTTGTTTGGATTGCTAGGTCATATGGTAATTTTATTTTTAGTTTTCTGAGGAATCTCTACACTATTTTCCACTGTGGCTGCACCAACTTATATGCCCACCAACAGTGTAGGAGGGTTCCCTTTTCTCCACATTCTCTCCAGCATTTGTTATTTGTAGACTTTTTAATGATAGCCATTCTGACCCGTGTGAGGTGGTACCTTATTGTAGTTTTGATTTGTGTTTTTCTAATAATTAACGATATTGAGCATCTTTTCATGTGTCTGTTGGCCATCTGTATGTCTTCTTTGGAGAAATGTTTGTTTTGGTCTTCTGCCCATTCTCGGATAGGGTTGTTTGTATTTTTTGGGTCATTAAAGCAACAGAGATAACTCGCAACATCAACAATGCATTTGGCCCAGGAACTGCTAATGAACATACAGTGCGATGGTGGTTCAAGAAGTTTTGCAAAGGAGATGAGAGCCTTGAAGATGAGGAGCGTAGTGACTGGCCATTGGCAGTTGACAACGACCAATTGAGAGCCATCACTGAAGCTTATCCTCTTACAACTATGTGAGAAGTTGCCGAAGAACTCAACATCGACCATTCTACAGTCGTTTGACATTTAAAGCAAATTGGAAAAGTGGAAAAGCTTGATAAGTGGGTGCCTCATGAGCTGACCACGGATCAAAAATATTGTCATTTTGAAGTATTGTCTTAACTTACTCTTCACAACAGTGAACTATTTCTGAATCAGATTGTGATGTGTGATGAAAACTGGATTTTATACTACAACTGGCCATGATCAACTCAGTGGTTGTACCTAGAATAGGCGCCAAAGCACTTCCCAAAGCCAAACTTGCTCCCAAAAAAAGGTCATGGGTCACTGTTTGGTGGTCTGCTGCCAGTCTGATCCACTAGAGCTTTTTGAATCCCAGTGAAACCATTATATCTGAGAAGTATGCTCAACAAATCAATGAGATGAAAGGGCCTAGTTCTTCTCCACAATAATGCCCATGTCACACAGTCAACACTTCAAAGGTTGAACAAATTGGTCTATGAAGTTTTGCCTCGTTTGCCATATTCACGTGACCACTCACCAACCGACTACCACTTCAAGCATCTTGACAACTTTTTGCAGGGAAAATGCTTCCACAACCAGCAGGAGGCAGAAAATGCATGGATTTTTATGCTACAGGAATAAATGAACTTATTCCTCATTGGCAAAAATGTGTTGATTGTAGTGGTTCCTATTTTGATTAATAAAGGTGTGTTTGAGCCTAATTATAATGATTTAAATTCACAATCCGAAATCGCAATTACGTTTGCAGCAACCTAATATAAGTATAAAAAGTGTTCTCCTAATATCCATGACACAGTGATCACACTTGGGGAATTTATCATTGATATTATAACGTAATTGAATATTCACGTTTTCCCTAATGGCTCATGACTCCTATATTGGATAGCTGGGGTCTAGAGCACACTCAGGAGGCACTGCAGCCTCCAGAGGGGCTCCTACCTTAGTAAGGCAGCACCAGGGATACAGGGTGGGAGTAACAGGTAGAGCTGGCTGAATGAAAACTGGAGAATGAACCATAAGTATGAAAAACGAAGGGTTACCTTCCAACCTGACCATGAGAATGTTAGTAGGCAGGCAGCTACACCTAGGCAAAGTGAAGGGTGAAAAGAGGATTTTTCTCTAAAGACGATGAATGAACTGTTTAAGGTGAATAAGGGAAGCTGGTATGGTGTTAGGACCCCACCAAAAAGACCTATGTAATCCATGAGGCTTTTGGGGTGCTTCCTTAGTCATTAGGCTGCCTCACTGAGTAAGCAAGGGCTACCTGCCATCTGAGGAGAGCCCACAGCGAGAGAAACTAAAATAAATGGCCCAAAAATGACTCCAAAGAAAACAAATTCAGGTAGTAGAAGAGTGCTTTGAAGTGTAATTTGAGAAATAAATCATCTTCTATACCTGTTGATGAACATCTTAGAGGACAGATGGCACTGTACAAAGATGGCCATGACGATGCTGTTCTATGATGTGCCCTTGCCAGCCTTCCGCCAAGTGGGCGGCAGTCGGGAGAGGAGGTCTGGTCTCCTATCCCTGGAGCCTGGGCAAGCTATGGCTGCTTAGACCATTTGAGTGTGACAGAAGGGGACTAGCAGTGTGACTTCTGTGGCTGGGTCATAAAAGGCCATGCAGCCTCTGCCTTTTTTATTGAAGCCATCCCAGAATCCAGCTAGCCCAAGGCCGCCATACTGTGAGGAGGCCCTTGGAGGGGCCACCAGAAGATGCTCCAGTGGGCAGTCTCAGTCTGCAAGTAGTCGACTGAAGCCTTGTGAGCGGGAAGCCTTCAGATGCTTTCAGCTCCCAACAGTCCAGTCACTCCCCCAATGTTTCAGTTTTCCCAGCTGAGGTTCCAGAGCAGCCATACCTCCTGTGTCCTTTCTGAATTCCTGACCCACAGCATCTGTGAGCATAATAAAATAGACATTGGGCTGAGAGGAATAGTATGATAGCTGGCTATTGTGTGGCTCAGATGGTAAAGAATCCGCCTGCAATGCGGGAGACCAGAGTTCAATTCCTGGGTTAGGAAGATCCTCTGGAATAGGGAAAGGCTACCCACTCCAGTATTCTGGCCTGGAGAAGTTCATAGACTGTCTAGTCCATGGGGTTGCAAAGAGTCGGACATGACTGAGCGCCTTTACTTTCACTTGGCTGTTGTTGGGGCATTGAGTCTGGTAGGGAATGAGGGGTGTGTGAAATGCCTGATCTTAGACTCTTTTGCTCTGAAGTTTCCGGCTTGCTGTTAGTAATAATAACCCAAATGGTCCAGCCTAGAGTGGACTCAGCCTCAAGTTTGGTAGATCTCAAACCCACTACCTATCTTGATCTCTTGAAATTCAGGAGTATGTTTTCCCAAAGGAAAACTTAAACTTCCCAGGCAGTGAAATAATACTTTTGGACATGGAGTGAAACAGACATTTTCAAAGTGGGTGTGTGTGCTCAGTCAGATGGTCTGGCTCTTTGTGACCCCATGGACTGTAGCCCGCCAGGCTCCTCTGTCCATGGAATGTTCCAGGCAAGAATTTCCTACTGCAGGATATCTTCCCGATCCAGGGATCGAACCTGTGTCTCTTGTGTTTCCTGCATTTTCAGGCAGATTCTTTACCACTAGCGCCACCTGGGAAGCCCAAAGTATAAATAAAGCTAGAATGAGTGGGGAGGGATTCTTTTGAAGGATATTTACAATCATTTGGTAGCTCTCCACTGTTTCTTTGGAAGGAGTGTTCAGTTAATCATTGCTTATAGCTCTGGTAAGTTCTAAAATAAATTACCTATCTTAAAATTCAGTGTTTTCAACAGATTGAAATCTTATAAATACAACTGAAGAAAAACAAAAAAGATTCCCCTGAAATATTATTTTGAAAATATATATTTTACCCATTTTAACGTT
Source organism: Budorcas taxicolor (assembly GCF_023091745.1). NCBI lineage: Eukaryota > Metazoa > Chordata > Mammalia > Artiodactyla > Bovidae > Budorcas > Budorcas taxicolor. Next base: position 120,349,839 of record NC_068935.1, on the reverse strand, counting down.
GTTGTTGTTCAGTCACTAAGTCGTGTCTGAATCTTTGCAACCCCATGAACTTTAGCATGCCAGGCTTCCCTGTCCTTTTCCCTGAGGTTGCTCAGGCTCATGTCCATTGAAGTCAGTGATTCCATCCAACCATCTCATCCTCTGTCATTCCCTTCTCCTCCTGCCCTCAGTGTTTCCCAGCATCAGGGTCTTTTCCAGTGAGTCAGCTCTTCGCATCAGGTGGCCAAAGGATTGGAGCTTCAGCATCAGTCCTTCTAATGAATATATTCAGGGTTGATTCCCTTTAGGATTGACTGGTTTGATCTCCTTGTTGTCCAAGGGACTCTCAAGAGTCTTCTCCAACACCACAGTTCAAAGGCAGTTCTTTGGTGCTCAGCCTTCTTTATGGTTCAACTCTCACATCCATACATGACTACTGGAAAAACCATAGCTTTGACTAGATGGACCTTTGTCGGCCAAGTGATGTCTCTCATTTTTAATATGTTGTCAGGTTTGTCATAGCTTTTCTTCCAAGGAGCAAGCATCTTTTAATTTCATTGTTCCAGTCACCGTGGGCAGTGATTTTGGAGCGCAGGAAAATGAAATCTGTTAGTGTTTCCACTTTCTTATTTGCCATGAAGTGATGGGACCGGATGCTATGATCTTAGTTTTTTGAATGTTGAGTTTTAAGCCAGCTTTTTCACTCTTCTCTTTCACCTTGAATGTGAAGTCAAGTGGGCCTTAGGAAGCATCACTACGAACAAAGCTAGTGGAGGTGATGGAATTCCAGTTGAGCTATTTCAAATCCTGAAAGATGATGCTGTGAAAGTGCTGCACTCAATATGCCAGCAAATTTGGAAAATTCAGCAGTGGCCACAGGACTGGAAAAGGTCAGTTTTCATTCTAATCCCGAAGAAAGGCAATGCCAAAGAGTGCTCAAACTACCACAGTTGCACTCATCTCACATGCTAGTAAAGTAATGCTCAAAAATTCTTCAAGTCAGGCTTCAACAATACATAAACCGTGAACTCCCAGATGTTCAAGCTGGTTTTAGAAAAGGCAGAGGAACTAGAGATCCAATTGCCAATATCCGCTGGATCATGGAAAAAGCAAGAGAGTTCCAGAAAAACATCTATTTCTGCTTTATTGACTATGCCAAAGCCTTTGACTGTGTGGATCACAAGAAACTGTGGAAAATTCTGAAAGAGATGGGAATACCAGACCACCTAACCTGCCTCTTGAGAAATCTGTATGCAGGTCAGGAAGCAACGTTAGAACTGGACGTGGAACAACAGACTGGTTCCAAATAGGAAAAGGAGTACGTCAGGGCTGTATATTGTCACCCTGCTTATTGAACTTATATGCAGAGTACATCATGAGAAATGCTGGACTGGAAGAAACACAGGCTGGAATCAAGATTGCCGGGAGAAATATCAATAACCTCAGATATGCAGATGACACCACCCTTATGGCAGAAAGTGAAGAAGAACTAAAGAGTCTGTTGATGAAAGTGAAAGGAGAGTGAAAAAGTTGGCTTAAAGCTCAACATTCAGAAAACGAAGATCATGGCATCTGGTTCCATCACTTCATGGCAAATAGATGGGGAAACAGTGACAGACTTTATTTTTTTGGGCTCCAAAATCACTGCAGATGGTGACTGCAGCCATGAAATTAAAAGATGCTTACTCCTTGGAAGAAAAGTTATGACCAACCTAGATAGCATATTCAAAAGCAGAGATATTACTTTGCCAACAAAGGTCTGTCTTGTCAAAGTTATAGTTTCTCCAGGAGTCATGTATGGATATGAGAGTTGGACTGTAAAGAAAGCTGAGTGCCAAAGAAGTGATGCTTTTGAACCGTGGTGTTGGAGAAGACTCTTGAGAGTCCCTTGGACTGCAAGGAGATCCAACCAGTCCATCCTAAGGAGACCAGTCCTGTATATTCATTGGAAGGACTGATGTTGAAGCTGAAACTCCAATCCTTTGGCCACCTGATGCGAAGAGCTGACTCATTGGGAAAGACCCTGATGCTGGGAAAGATTGAGAGCAGGAGGAGAAGGGGATGACAGAGGATGAGATGGTTGGGTGGCATCACCAACTCAATGGACATGAGTTTGGATGAACTCCAGGAGTTGGTGATGCACAGGGAGGCCTGGCGTGCTGCGGTTCGTGGGGTCGCAAAGAGTCGGACATGACTGAGCAACTGAACTAAAGAGGCTCTTTAGTTCCTCTTCGCTTTCCGCCATTAATTTGGTATCATGTGCATATCTGAGATTGTTGATATTTCTCTCAGCAGTATTGATTCCAGCTTGTGATTCATCCAGCCCAGCATTTCACATGATGTACTCTGCACGTAAGTTAAATAAGCAGGGTGACAATGTACAGCCTTGACGTACTCCTTTCCCAATTTTGAACCAGTCTGTTGTTCCGTGTCCAGTTCTAACATGGTTAGTGGTAAAAATGCATTGTAAATGCAAACATTTAATTGATATTTAGAAAAAGCAGCATTATCAGAATGAGCTGATCATTCTGTTGGATGTTGGTGCCCTGCTGCTAATTTTTCTATTTTTGCCTTGCTTTTCCATTCTCTGATTCCCTTGCTTTGGTTCCCAAAACATCTCCCACCAAGTAGTAAAGCTGAAAGATGTGGATAAAGATAGCCTTTAAGTAATCCAGACAGGAGACTACATTTTGGGGAGGCATGTGCTCAGCCCTATGCTTTAATTATCAGATCACTCCATTAACTGAAGAAATAATAATTTTTTCCTACTTGCTGTAAATTGGTCGAAAAGAGGATTAGAGATTCACCAGAAATATAGGCCATAGTGGAAACCAGAGAAAGAGAATAATCAGTCAGTACTCTTGCTCTCAGAAGGCTGGTCAAATGCTGCTTTCTTATTGGTGACCGTGTTAAATCAGAAGTCATTTATGGGAAAAGTCATTTGTGTTTCTGTGTCTGTTTATCCTGTCTCTTGGTGAACTGGAAAGCTCTTTGGAACCTTTCTAGACAGAGCAATCACATTTTTTTGCAAATGTAGTAACTGTCTCCAACTTCTCAATGAAAGGATGAAGTATGAAAACCAAACAGAAAACAGAAGAGAATTAAAGGATCATCAAAAAAGAAGGAAAAGTTGAAGAAATACACGAGTGTATTTAAGTTCATAAAATGAGAATTTTCCATGCCTCTCACCCAATGCTGCTTCTTCATTTTCTGAACTAATACTAGGGAAAGATTTAATCGGTAAATTTGAATAAGTTTGAAGTCCATGAAGGAATGCAGAATAAAAATAGAAAATAAAAATTAAGGAATGTGGAGAAGCCAAGTAAGCTGGGAAAAAATGAAGTCAAATGACTGGGAAGAATAAGTGGAAAATACTCAGTATGCCAGAAGCCTTAGAAAAACACAGCCCTTTTGAGAGGACATTGAATTAAAACCCAAAGTGTCTTTTTGGTAAGTTAACTGGAAAAAATGGTTGAAACCCTTTGATTTAAAGTGAGTATTTAATATTAACACACAGGACAAAAAACTTTGAAGAGGAAAACCACGGAAAGGTTAAAAAAATCAGGCATTCCATATATATTTTTAGGCTCGCTAGTTAACTAACGATAAAAGACACCCCCCTGTTTAAGCTGATGTATAATTAAGGTATCCAAGTACAAAGAATTCAGCTCTGAAGCTAAATTAGAATGTAGGAGGCAAAACCTGAGGTTTTTGCAGGTACTCTTTAAAAAAAAAAAACAAACTTCTGAAACTATTCTTTATTCTTGGAGTAAATCATTGAGAAGCTTCCATAGGTGAGGCACTCCAGTCAGTGCCATGGGGGTGGGGGATGGGTATACAGACAAATAAGATTTCTTTCAACACTAGTTTATGAAAGGCTGATCATCTAGGAAGGCTAGAATCAATGCTTCCTGAAATTTGGTTATTTCAGGCCACGCCCTGTAGTTAGTTGCCCTATAGTTAGTGCAGAGTTGACCAATGCAAGCCTCAAGGCTTTTGTTTAGAAGAAAAGAAGAGTGAGTGGCAGGGACACAGAACATACTTTAATCCTTTTTAATCCTTTTTTAATTACGTAGAATCATCAAATGAGCACAGGCGACCTCGCTGAACGGGAATGCAGTCACGCTCGCGGGGCTTAGCATCAGTCCGTTTGATCTGGTACCCCGTGGCCTCGGGCTGTTGTGCTTTCTACCATCCGGTGTTATTAGTGATTGTGCTTTAATGAGTCCCCTCTTCTCAATTTAAAAAACCTGTTCATGTGAAATGTTAAGCGCTTTTTAACCCTCGCTGCAACCTCTGTGAGCTCTGTCCCATTCTTAGATGTGTCCTGACACTTGGTGGCATTCGTGAAGCCAGTGGGCACTCAGGATTTAAACCCAAGTCCATCTCTGGCATCCAATCTTGGCATTACTCTTCTGCAGGCTCTGTCACCTTTGATCTCAATTCTGAAATCCACAAAACTTGACAAATGGAAGTTCTTTTTTTATACCCTTGGTGCTCAAACTCAGTCTGTGGTGAAAGCTGGCCTGAAGTGGCTTGGGGCATGATCCTACCTGCTCAGTGTGGATGTTCACAGGTTGTACTGCACTTGTGTCTGTGTAGACTGGGCTCTTTCTTGCAGTGGATGTATTTTTTTTAACTTCCTAAAATCTGAAAACCTTTCAGCTCAGAAGCCATCTAGCCCTGTGGGTTTCCAGAACAGATATGAACCTGATCACCCCTTGTCACCAGCCCATTGTCACCTCTCCTGAGCCTCCTTCTCATCCTGCTTCCCACCACCCCACCGCCACTGTGCGGTTCATCTGTGGCTCCTCATGCTGTGGACAAGGCGACTTAAGCAGGTCAACTTTTGTTGCCCCCAAAACTCAGATAGAATACCGAGGTCATGCTGATAACTTCCAGTTCCAATTCAATACCACAGGGTTCTCGCTCTTTCCCATTCCCTAACTTCCTTCTCCAAGGAGAACGTCATCGTTTCTTTTGTGCTTTTTTTTTTTTTTTAAAGAAAATGTCCTTTCTATATAACCAGGATACAAACTATTTCTCCTAGTACATGCAAACGTGCATGCCTATTTTAATTTAGATAATAGGTCCTTCATTTTATAATGAGGTTCACCACAAGTTGTTTTGAAATATCAGCATTTTTAATGCACTTGGATGAACAATGGTTCATCCATAAAAATTATATTTATGCAGAACATTTCAGGAATGATTTTATATATATATATATTTATATATATATAATCTGAAGCAAAGCAGCCTGAATCATTGTGTTAATCATCTAAGGCCAGATAAATGTGTATCGAGTAAGTGTTGGAAGGTCATTGCTGAGATGCTACACTTCTCTTCCTTTTTGGAGTATTTCCCTTAGGAGAAAAGGGAAAAGCAGAATTATTGATTAATTAAAGATTTATTGGAGGCCTTCAATATACTACTCAGTTAGAATGAGGAAAGTGAGGGATGGGTTAAGACTTTAATATTTTATTCTGACTTTTCTGGAAATGGAGAAGGGGGCAGGGGGCATTGGGCAGAAGAGGTTCTGCAGATGAGCCTCAAAAGTGGGTTCTTTTATTTCCAGTCTCACTTGCTGAGGACAGGAAAGGAAGAAACCAGAACTGGGCTAGAAGTGTTAGAATGGATTTACTTCTGAACCTCTAATTTGCTGCCTCATCATAGGCAGAAGAAAGTGGAGAGTTTGGAGGTGAGCCCTGCTTCCTTCTCTCCAGGCCTGGCCCTGAGGTGGCCCATTTCCTAGCAGCCTGCAGGGGACATGGGGCATTGGGCAGGCCTATCCGATCGTGAGGGAGTTTGGCCGGACCTGTAAGTATCACAGGACAGAAGAACTAACATTCACTCAACACTTGGCTCTGTACCAGGCTCTGTACATGTTGTCACATGTCGTCTTTACAAAAATGGATGTTTCATCCCTATTCTACAGATTAAGGCAGCTGAAACTCAGAAGTTAAGAAGCTTAAGAAGGGTTTCCCACCCCCCACAAGGGCGGAGTTGAGGCTGAAGCACATTTCTGTCCCCAGAGCTCCTGTCTTTGCTGTCACATCCTCGCTGGATTTACAGCAGGGTGGGGCTTGGGGGCAAGACCAATCATGGAACTGCTGGGGTCACATGGCAGCCAGGGAAGGGGCTCGGGGTCTCCTCTTTCATGTGGCCTGGTATCTTTTCTCTCACTGTGCCACCACTCCACTGCTGAGGGCACCTGTGAGCTGGCTTCTTGGGCACCTCCCGAGTCCTGTGTCTCAGTCAGACCCAGGGTCTGTGGCTGCTTTCTGGTCCTGAGAGAAACATGTTTGAAGAAAGTCTTAGGAAGCAGTCGACCCACAGTAGGTGAATGTCGGTGGAATGAATGGGTTTGCTGCCTTCTGGAAACCCCTGTGAACAGGAGTGGATTTACACCTTCTCCTAGTTTTCTATTTGGCAGTTTTCCCACAGGGTTTATTTGAAAACAAATTCTGATTATATCCCAGGTCACTTTTCTTTCCTCCACTGGGAACACTAGGGATGTATTTGTGCGGAGGAAAAAAACATAGCTTTCGAGGTTGCCTCTTGGAATAAAGACTCCTTTTCTATTCTAATTAAATTATTTTCTTAAGCTTGCTATTTCAGAGGATAAAGATTTAACTAGAGACTGCAGGGTTACTTAATGTTTTCTTCCCAGCCAGTCACTGGGCTACCATGCTGCTGCTGCTAAGTCGCTTCAGTCGTGTCCAACTCTGTGCGACCCCATAGACGGCAGCCCACCAGGCTCCCCCGTCCCTGGGATTCTCCAGGCAACAACACTGGAGGGGGTTGCCATTTCCTTCTCCAATGCATGAAAGTGAAAAGTGAAAGTGAAATCGCTCAGTCGTGTCCAACTGTTAGTGACCCCATGGACTGCAGCCCACCAGGCTCCTCCGTCCATGGGATTTTCCAGGCAAGAGTACTGGAGTGGGGTGCCATCGCCTTCTCTGGGGCTACCATGAGAACCCTTTATTATTCCATCTGTTAGGGTATAAAATCATGGAACATTTTTCATCTGTTAATAGGGAGAGATAATGCGTGTGAGAAAACTTCATATATGTTCCTACGAAAGGAGCTTCCTGTGCGCCTGGCTAACACAATGAGAGAAGTTAATCTTCTGCCGGAGAACTTGCTTAACCGCCCTTCTGTGGGATTGGTTCAGAGCTGGTAAGTACATAGTGTGGGGCAGATGGGTCTACCCAGAATGCTCAGAACATTTGACATTGGGACCATTCTCCCTAAAAGTACACATACTGCTTCCTGTGGGTATGACTCATTCAGGATAGCTGGGTTTCTTAGGTAATTAAAGGGCTTTTTTTTTTTTTAACTGTTATCCTAAGGAAAATGCTTTTCAACTGTATGAGACACTTCTTTGACTTTTCAATTTTTTTCTGGTTATAAATCTGAATTTTCAGGTAATTGAGAGTTTTAAGTTTTTTTCTTTTTGATGCAGACCATTTTTAAAGTCAGTTGAATTTGTTACAGCATTGCTTCTGTTGCATGTTTTAGGTTTTTGGCCCTGAGTCATGTGGAATCTTAGCTCCCCGACCAGGGACTGAACCCACAGCCCCTACGTTGGAAGGCAGAGTCTTAACTGCTGGACCACCAGTGAAGTCCCAAGTTTTTCTGAGGGGGAGGGGTGGTGGTGGAGAAATCTCAAGACAGTGTATAATTGTCCTAAGGGAAATAACTTCTCAACTGTACCAGACACTTTCTTGACTTAAAATTTTTTGGGTTATAAATGTGATTTTTCATTGGAAAAAAAATAGGGAAGTGAAGAAAATTATGGAAAGAATACCAATGCAGTGGCCCCTGTGAGCAGGTCTCCCGATTCTTTCTTTGACTAGGGGAATGTGGTTACTTTGACCCAGTCTCCATCATGGTTTTTTCTGTTTTTCCTTTTAAAAAAGTTTTTGGAAGATCATACTTATTTTAGGACAAATTAAGTCATTTGAAGGGGAATGTCCAAGTGAAAAAGATCAGCCACCTGCTGTGCTGCATCTGCCCCATGAAAAGGCTGAAAAATCTGTAACAGGAGAACTTAATGTGATGCTTAAAGCACGTGCTGTCTAATTGAGGAAATTGAGTTTGTGACTGAACTGCCCACTCGGTAGGCAGAGTGCGAGGCAGTGGCTGAATGGTAGGAGGGAAGACCAGGTGGTGTATTTTTAGAAAGGGATTTACATGGAAATGCTTGCATGTCTCCTCTGTATTCTCCAAGCAGAGAGCAAGTCCCCATGGAGAAAGCGGGAGGAGTGCGTGAGGCTGGATACAAGGAGAGTGGAGCCATTCATTAGTTGGTGGCTAGAGGGTTAATGGAGACCGGACTACTGGAGGATGGCCGTTTACCAGTCATTCCTCAGTAATGCTGGTTATAGTACATTCTAAAGGGTTGAGAATGAGTCATCTGAGAAGCAGTCTGTGGGTGGTCTTAGAGGTACAGTATTCAGTTCCCTCTCCCAGACAGGCAGCCATGGCTGGCGCAGCAGACCCAGGACCCAGGATAGCTCAGAGAGGCAGCGACCTTGGCTTCCATCTCAGAGTCAGTTGGATTTTGCCCTGAATTCATAGCTTGTTTTAGAAGCAGCAAGTATTATGCTTGCTTGCATGAGACTTTCTTATTGCTCTTGAGACCATGATAAGAGATTTTCCACCATGAAGTATATAAGCACTATTAGGGGCCTGCTACTGGGCCGGAAATTCTGGGTAGGCTAGCTATCTTTCAATATTACTGTATCACCCTGATCTCGGAATCCAGTTCAGGAGCATGCGTCATCGTGATCTGTCGTTTCCTTTTCTTTTCGAAAGTGAATCTTGAGTATACTGGGCCGTGAAACTCACCTGAGTCAAGTGTGTTCTCCGTGTCTTCTTGACTTGCAGGCTGAGAAGCTCAGCATAATCTTTGACCTCTTTCCACTTATAAGATCTTTTTAAATGACATCCCCTTCTGTAAGGATGGTGTGCCAGCCTGAAAATCTGCTGACATGTGGCAGGCCTGAGGGTATCACTGTGGATGGCTGACTGTGGCCTCTTAGGATGGCTTGACCTAATGATTTTAACAGTGTCTAATTCATAGCCTTAAATGCTCAGAAACCATATTAAAAAATTATCCTGAGATGAACATGCTTTAGTGTCATGCATTGTCACAAAGTTCAGGTGAGGCTGATTAATAAGACGTCATTCCTGTTTATGTGTTTATAAGCTAAGCAGTCATGTTCAGTTGGTGGCATGCCCTCATCCTCTATCCAAAGCAGAAGAGTAGGATTAGTAGTAATTAGTTACTAAAAATAATTAGGATAAGGGGTAATTTGTTCAGACATGTTCAGACCCAAAGCAGAGCTCACACACTTCTGAGTAATTGGAATCTCTGAATCGCGTTATATCCTCCATTCTCCAGATCTATATTGGACACATTATAGTCAGCTGGCACTGACTGAGATATGTTGGTATTCCTAATCAACAACAGGACCTGTTTCAAAGGGCCTAAAAGAGGCTAGATGGGGAAACAGTGAAAACAGTGACAGACTTTATTTTGGGGGGGCTCCAAAATCACTGCAGATGGTGATTGCAGCCATGAAATTAAAAGACGCTTACTCCTTGGAAGGAAAGTTATGACCAACCTAGACAGCATATTAAAAAAGCAGAGACATTACTTTGCCAACAAAGGTCCGTCTAGTCAAGGCTATGGTTTTTCCAGTGGTCACATATGGATGTGAGAGTTGGACTATAAAGAAAGCTGAGCGCCGAAGAATTGATGCTTTTGAACTGTGGTATTGGAAAAGACTCTTGAGAGTCCCTTGGACTGCAAGGAGATCCAACCCATCCATTCTAAAGAAAATCAGTCCTGAATATTCGTTGGAAGGACTGATGTTGCAACTGAAACTCCAATACTTTGGCCACCTGATGCAAAGAACTGACTCATTTGAAAAGACTCTGATTCTGGGAGAGGTTGAAGATGGAGGAGAAGGTTGACGATGAGCTGGTTGGATGGCATCACTGACTCAATGGAGTTTGGGTAAACTCCCAGAGTTGGTGATGGACAGGGAGGCCTGGTGTGCTGCAGTCCATGGGGTTGCAAAGAGTTGGACACGACTGAGTGACTGAACTGAGAAGAGGCATTCTTTCTCCTCCATGCACATGTTGATGAATTTAGGTTAACTCTGAGAAGGAATCTTCTTTATTTCTGATTCTAACTTCTTAGCATCCTTTTCAGGATCACACACTTGCTTATTAAATATTCTGCACTTTTTTTTGGTAATCAAACTATAGACTTGTGTCCCAGTTAGGATATGTGTATTAGCAAGTTAGCAGAAAATCCAACTAAGCCTGACTGAAGCAATAAATGGTAACTAAGATCCTCCCATAGGATGACCTTTTGGAGTTGGTGTAATTCAGAGAGTCACGAGATTTTCAAGGTCCTACTTTCCATGGGGTTGACTTCATTCAGTTCAGCTCAGTCACTCAGTCATGTCCGACTCTTTGTGACCCCGTGGACTGTAGCAGGCCAGGTTTCCCTGTCCATTACCAACTCTTGGAGCTTGTTCAAACTCAAGTCCATCGAGTTGGTGATGCCATCCAACCATCTTGTCGTCTGTTCTGACTGGATTTTCTCCTGGTGACAGAATAGCTGCAGCAGTTCCAGGCTTTACATCCATGCACCTCTCTCCCAAAGACCACCAGCAAATCTGCTCTCTTTTTTTTGAAGTCACTCAGTTGTGTCTGACTCTCTGCAACCCCGTGGACTGTAGCCCACCAGGCTCCTCTGTCCATGGGATTCTCCAGGCAAGAATACTGGAGTGGGTTTCCATTTCCTTTTCCAGGGGATCTTCCCAACCCAGGGATCGAACCTGGGTCTCCTGCATTGCAGGCAGACGCTTTATCCTCTGAGCCACCATTTTAGTGACCTGAATTGAGGCTCCATTCTTGAGCCAACCCCCTGAGTTCAAGGGAATGCAATGCAATGACAGGCTTAGACCAGGACTATCAGACTAATTAGGAATTAGTGAAAAGAGGAATAGGATTACCCAGAGGAAAACTGGTCACTCAGGAGCTCTGCATAGTATCAGCTTCCCCTGAAGCACTTGGGTTCCATGGGAGAGCGAGGGGATTGGATGGATACCTGGGTGGAAATTTAAGGTACTCTAAGGCTTATGACCAACCTAGATAGCATATTGAAAAGCAGAGACATTACTTTGCCAACAAAGGTCCGTCTAGTCAAGGCTATGATTTTCCCAGTGGTCATGTATGGATGTGAGAGTTGGACTGTGAAGAAAGCTGAGCACCAAAGAATTGATGCTTTTTAACTGTGGTGTTGGAGAAGACTCTTGAGAGTCCCTTGGACTGCAAGGAGATCCAACCAGTCCATTCTGAAGGAGATCAGCCCTGGGATTTCTTTGGAAGGAATGATACTTAAGCTGAAACTCCAGTACTTGGCCACCTCATGTGAAGAGTTGACTCATTGGAAAAGACGCTGATGCTGGGAAGGATTGGGGGCAGGAGGAGAAGGGGACGACCGAGGATGAGATGGCTGGATGGCATCATGGACTCGATGGACGTGAGTCTGAGTGAACTCTGGGAATTAGTGATGGACAGGGAGGCCTGGCATGCTGCGATTCATGGGGTCGCAAAGAGTTGGACATGACTGAGCGACTGAACTGAACTGAAGGCTTCCCTGGTGGCTCAGACGGTAAAGAATCCTCCTGCAATGCGAGAGACCTGGGTTCGATCCCTGGGGTGGGAAGATTCCCTGGAGAAAGGAATGGCTACCCACTCCAGTATTCTGGACTAGAAAATTCCATGGACTGTATAGTCCATTGGGGCCACGAAGAGTTGGACATGACTGAACTGGCTGGTGACAAAGGAAGAGGGGAAGGAGGCTGGATGTTGGGTAGGCAACTAACACAGTATCTCTTTTTCAGGTATATGCAGAGTTTTCTTGAACTTCTAGAATATGAAAATAAGAGCCCTGAAGATCCTCAGGTCTTGGATAAGTAAGTAGGATACCAAACTTACCTGAAAGTCAAAAAAATGTTTTGGTAAATGGAACTCATGTCACTGAGAGCCAAGAAGTACAAGTGGGATGGAGGCATTAGGTTTCTTAATGGGTAACAGCTCAACACTGCAGTTTTTTAATTAATTTTAATTGGAGGATAATTACTTTACAATATTGTGATGGTTTTTGCTATATATCAACATGAATCCGCCACAGGTATACATGTGTGTCTCTTCCCCCACCCATCCTGACCCCCCCTTCCCACCTCCCTCCCCACTCTATAAATTCGAGCTAAGAATTTAACTAGTACCAGGAGACCTTTCAAATTACACCTCATGATCTAATTCTTAATATTTGTGCTTCTTTCTGGTGAACTGGTGCTGGGCACCCACTGTAAATATTGCAGTAAATGTTCCACCTAGTGGTAGTTTTAAGAATGCACTGACCTCTGTGTATACATGCGTTTATGTACTTAGTCCCTTATGATTTGTTTTTAAAGTTTCAATGCAGTAATTACATTTGAGCTCAGAGAAAAGATAATGCTTTTATTCTGGAGAAGCATAAAAGTATGCTATTAACATAACTCTTCTGAATTCTATTGCTGCTATTAGGCACGGAGACTGCTAACTTTGCATGCTGATGGGAAATATTTCCAGTTTTTCTTTTTCATTTAACCAGAAAACACCCAGCTCTGAGTGTGTTTTTTCTCCCGCCAAGAGAAATTGTGACCTCTTCCCATTATTTTTCTCCTCTTTCATATACCCATCATTGAATGCATACAGCAGGCCCGTTGTGCTGAGGAATTTCCAAGTAGAAACCTGGCCCACATCATTGTGACAACCAAATGCATTACGTGTAGGTGTTCCATAAAAAGAACTGAGAAATATCACGTTACATAAGTGACCTTAGCTCGAGGCATTTAACCCAGCAGTCTTAATTCACAGATAAGGAAAATGAGGTACAAGATGGGAAGTGACTTCCCCAAGATTGTAACATCAGTTTGGAGCAGAGCTGAGTCTCTAAGTCATGTTTACTCTCCCTCAGTACAGTTGCTCTTTGCAATGCACCATGTTGCCAGAATTGCTGGTCTGAGTTGTGAGTAGCTAGGTCGGATGTACTTGTAAATTAAAATGCAAAGGAAAAAAAGACCTGAACTGTTTTTACTTCGCGAGATGTTTTGTTAATGGGTCTATGAAATGTGGAAGAGGAGGCATTGGATTAGAGCCCTGGCTGTAACGCTTTCCTTGTTACAGGCCTTTGCTGTCATTTAAGTTATCAAAGTTAAATGAATTGAATCCAGAAGGTTTGTTTTCACCAAAGTCCTTAGCTAGTGACAGTTTGTTTCGCTGACTGACCTCTCTAGCTTCAGATTTGGGGATATAGGTTTGTGAGCATCTGTGATGTTACATTTCTGCTGTGTACTTCCTGCAGTCCTGTGATTTATGGACACAAGCCTTTAGAAGCTGCCAACTTCTGGATCCAGTGTGTACGAGATTGTAATGATAACAGCTCTCAGTGAGTTTCAGTAACCTGCCCAGGTTGCCATGAAGCTAGTTGGGAGACTTGGGGTTGTAGAAGCCAGATGCTTGTGGTAAAGGAAGGAATGGGGAGTCCTGTTCATCATAGCAGCCTTTTCTGCTCAGTGAGAGTTATACAGGAGTCGTGAGCAGGGAAATCATAAGTAAAGTGAAAGTAGCAAGGAAGATGAGGATGTTGATCATAATGACAAAGTTTGGAAGAGTCCTGGGACTTCCATAGTGGTCCAGTGGTTAAATCTCTGTCTTCTTATGCAGGGGGTGACGGTTCGATCTCTGATCAGGGAACTAAGGTTCCATGTGCCACAGTGCTGTGCTTAATCACTCAGCTGCGTCTGACTCTTTGTGACCCCATGCACTGTAGCCCACCAGGCTCCTCTGTCTGTGGAAATTCTCCAGGCAAGAATGCTGGAGTGGATTGCCTTGCCTCCTCTAGGGGATCTTCCAAACCCAGGGATCGAACCCAGGTATCCTGCATTGCAGGCGGATTCTTCACCGCCTGAACCACCAGGGAAGCCCTGGGTGTGGCCAAAAATGTAAAATTAAATAAGACTTGTTGCAAAAAAGAAAAGGAGCCTCAGAAGATTGGGAAAGTAGTCTGAGAATTGAACCATTGAGGCAAGTCTCCTCCCTACAGATAAGTTGAGTCACTTTCCTACTGTAATGAATTGTTACACTTTAGTAATATTTCATTATGAATACATTGGGAAGAGCATTATGTAAAGGATAAATGGTCCATTAGAAAATTTCTCATGAATAATTTTGACCTTCTAATTTCTGAGTTGACTTATTCATTTTTGCTCTCTCTGTACATATGTATTTATTACAGAAGAGTTTCATCATTGAGAAACATAAGACTGCAGATAGTCACTCCAAATTTCCATTACTGGGAAATTGAATTACTGTTAACATTTTCCTTCCATCCATACTTTTAACTTGGCGTATGTGTTTCTATATGTACAGAATGTTTTGTTTTGTTTTTTACAAAGATAACAGTGTCAGCATTATAGGTCTACACCACTGTTAGTAATTTCATAGTGGTCTGCCTGTAGATAAGTCAGATGACTTGACCTCCTGTTACTGGGTTTAGAATAGTTTGTGGTCTTCTTGGTACCCTAAGTAGTGCTCTGAAGAACAGTTCTGAAATACGGCTGTTGACCTTGTCCAGTTCTTTTCCTAGAGTCAGTTCCTGGGAGGGGAATAACTTTCTTTGGGCTTTTGATACAGGCTGCTCAGTCGCCCCTAGAAATTCATCAGCTACGTGCCCACTCTCTAGCCAGCAGTGGTTATTCTTTGCCAGTCCGGTAAGCATAGTGTTGCATTGTTTTAATTTGCTTTTCTTTTATTATTTCGAAGGTGAAGTTATTGGCATTTGTGTGCCCTCTGGTACATTTTCTATTGATACCAGGCCCCTTGCCTAGTTTTCTGTTAGGGTGTGGTCATCTTTTCCTTTACTAAGAATAGTAACTCTTGTGAATATATATTTCTCAGATTTCACTTTTCTTGTGTCCTTATAAAATTGCTGAGATCCTAGACAGTCCTATGATTTGTTTCTTCATGGTTTCTGCCTTTGGTATTAGGCTTAGAACAGTCTTCCTTACTCCCAGGGTTATATACTCACTCACCTGGTTTTCTTCTTTCTTTTCTACAATTTCACCCTTTTACATTTAAGTTTTTTAATCCATTTTTGGGCGTAAGGTTTAAAATTGGGGCATGACTTACATTGTTAGTCAGCTATCCCAACTAATTTGTTTCCCTACTGACTTACATTGCCACTTCATCATCAGTATTGCTGAATTTTTACCCACACCTTCTCATTCATCCTTGATCCTGGTGCCAAGGTTTTTATTTGGTTCCATCGACTTGCCTTTCTGTTCTTACTTACCATTCTCAATATAGTTTTCCCTCTACACCTTTACAATAATGTACCCAAACATTTGAATAGGTTTGTCTTAATCACCTTTGTTCTATCTGTGTTCCATCACTATTTTACTGCTGTGAGAAATTTGCTTCAAAATTTTGCTTTTAAACAGTTTGACACCATTTATTTCTTCATGGAAGCTATCTTTTTAAGAGTCCATCATAAATCCTTGGAGATTTTTGGTATTGTCTTCATGTTGTCAGAAGAAACATCAATAAATTCTGCACTTATGTATTCAGCAAACATTTATAGGGTCTGTTTCATATGTAATCATTTATCTAGAAAGTCAGTGGATTCCTGAAAAGGTATTTGAGCATTCTGTTTCTTTATTTAAGAAGTTAAGTATTTCCGAAGGAAGACTTTCTGTAGAAAGTTTCAAGCGAAAACTGGGTAATCCTTTAGTTTCTTGTGAGTACTTCCTTGTAGCCTATGATGATAATGATGGCTCTGCCTATAAAAATACCAGCAGGTAAATAGTTCCAAAATAAAGCTGGGAAATTTGTGCATTAGTCCATGAAACCTAAAGACTGACCACTTTTTTTGTTTCCTTCCCATGCAGCTTTCTACAAGTCCTAATTAAAGTCAGAAATAGACACAATGATGTGGTTCCTACAATGGCCCAAGGAGTGATCGAGTACAAGGAGAAGTTTGGGTTTGATCCATTCATTAGCAGTAACATCCAGTATTTTCTGGACCGATTTTATACCAACCGCATCTCTTTCCGCATGCTTATTAACCAGCACAGTAAGTTGGGTATTCTTGGTCCAGTTTTGAAAAGATAACCAGAGTGATTTTGCCCAAATGTTTTCCTATTGCTTCACTTTCAATTACTGATCTGCATTTTTGTCTAGAAATTTTACTTCTAGGTCAGTTTTTCCTAAGTGAGTTCTATCTATGAAAAGGCTAATCTTTAGAACGCTCAAGGGAATCCTTGAAACGCTTTTTGGATACTCATATTAGATACTCATATTAGAGACAGGACCACTGCCTGCCATTTAAGCCTCTGCTGTTATGTTCCTGGTGGGGCATAGTATCTGACAGGCACCTGGCACTCTGGTGTTCATCTCTGAATACTTCCAGTGTCTCTAGAGTCAGTTCTAATCTTTATCCACGATGGCACATGGTTTCTTTTTTTGGTTTTAAAAACAAACCTGAGATAATGATACTAAGAATATTAAATTGGCATGTTGGCAATATGAGCAATTGATCTTACATTTCACAGTGATCAGTGAAATCAGATTATGTGGAATTGTCAAACCCTAATCTTGTATTGAGAGTTTTACTCTCCTATCTAGGCTGATAAGCAGATAAGAAAAGAATAACTAAAATTATCTCCACAAAAACTTTTAAACTCATTTTCAGTGTGTCTCTGTCCGATTTCATAATTTTTATGAAAAAAGCATCTAGTGTCTAGAGTCGAATTCATCCTTTTTGTTAAGTCAGAAAATGGACAGAGCATCTTTATTTTAGTAATATTACTTTATTTGGATAAACAAATGTTATGCAGCTGTTAAATGTGGGTTTGTTCTAAATGTATGTCTCTTGAAAATGTAAATGTTTGGCAATTTACAGGAAATTTAAAAGAAAAAAAAAAAGAACCCCAATACTATTGAATTAAACTACTTAGATAACTGCAGTTTCTTTCTGACCTGAATATGTGTGTCCACATATATATGTACATGGTTTTCAATCATTAAACTTGCACATCTCTTGTTTTTCTTCCACTTAATCATTTGGCACTTTACATATTGGCCTAATGCCCATGTTTGTCCTCTTTCATAATTAAAACCTTCACCTATTTTATTTAAGCATTCTCCTTTTGTGTAGTATAAGTTATTTCCCATTTCTTATTTGACTTAAAAATAGGCACACGTATAAACATTTGCATTCAGATTGCTTTTTTCTTTGAAGGGGTCTCCTTTTGACTTTTTAAAAAAATTTATTTTTAATTGGAGGATAATTTGTTGTGTTGGTTTCTGCCATACAACAACATGAATCAGCCAAAATTATGCATATTTTATAATTATAAAGTATACAATTGTATACATTATAAATTTATTGTATAAATTGTCCTCTCTCTTGAACCTCCCTCCCACCCCATCCCAGCCTTCTAGGTTGTCACAGAGCACCAGGTTGAGCTCCCTGTGTCATATGGCAACTTCCCACTAGCTGTCTATTTTACACGTGGTTGTGTGTAATGGACTTCCTTGGTGGCTCAGACAGTAAAGCGTCTGCTTACAATGCAGGAGACCCGGGTTCAGTCCCTGGGTCGGGAAGATCCCCTGGAGAAGGCAATGGCAACCCACTCCAGTACTCTTGCCTGGAAAATCCCACTGTTGGAGAAGCCTGGTGGGCTACAGTCCATGGGGTCACAGTCGGACATGACTGAGTGACTTCACTTTGTGTGTATATGTCAGTGCTACTATCTTTAATTGTCCCAGCCTCTCCTTCCCTGCTGTGTCCATAAGTCTGTTCTCGCATCTCCATCTCTATTCCTGACCTTCAGATAGGTTCATCAGTACCATTTTTCTAGAATCCATATATATGCGTTAATATCTGATACTTTCTTTTCTCTTTCTGACTTATTTCACTCTGTATGAGAGACTCTAGGCTCATCCACCTTCCTAGAACTGACTCAAATTCATTCCTTTTTATGGCTGAGTAATATTCTATTGTATATATGTACCACAACTTGGGCTTTTTTTCAGAAGTAAAATTTTGCCAACCTTCTATATTATGAAAGTAGTTGAGTGTTCTCTTAAAAACGCTTGCACAAATAGTGTGGTATGGTGAAAGTAACTTCTATGATCGAGGCATTTGAAGTGTTCATGGTAAAATACCCTTTGTAAACCTAGCCTAATGCTGCAGACTATTTTGTAAATATTTAGTGAATGTTGGAATAACTTTCTCGGATAGTGCTGAGAAGGTAGGTTAACTTGACTCAGGATGAAAGGAAGCTGTTTTTCAACCAGATCACATTGGGTTGGGGAGAGCAGGTTGGATACGTGCTTCATGTTGCTGCTTTAGGACCTGCTAACTGCATGGGGCAGGTTTCATGGCATGGCAGGTCCTCCATTGTACGATAACTGATCACCAACCAGTTGAGTGGATTCTGTTAGGCTAAGTCACTGTGGATGCTAAAACAGCTTTCACAATGAGAGGATCTTTTCAAAACCTAAAAGCCCCGAATTCATCTCTGCCTGACCATCCTAGCTGGGTGTGTTTTTAATCCTCTCCCTTTTCTCTTGGATGTGTTTAGCACTTCTGTTTGGCGATGACACCAATCCTGCGCATCCGAAACACATCGGAAGTATTGATCCCACCTGCAACGTTGCTGATGTTGTGAAAGGTAAGGAGGCCAGTGTCATGTTAGGGATTTGGTTTCATTGGGATGTGTTAGGGATGCAGTTTCGTTGAGGCAGCTTGGCTGTAGGGTTATGGCACTGAACTGTTTGCTGGTTCATCAGACCACTGTGGGCCCAAGCCACATGATCCAAATATGATCTTTCTTGGCAGCTCAGGCAATGATGCATAGTTTGTAATGCTCAAGATGGGAGTTTCTACTTCACGGACCAGGGTTTTTCTTGTAGTTCTAGCTAAATAGTAAATATTTATGAGTTTAAGTAAGAGTCTAGGTTTTGATTGCCACCACTGTCTGAAAATTTGAGAATATAAACCTTTGTTGTAAAATTCAGCTGAATTCACGCATTGGTTAAAAAGTAGACATCTTACTGACATGCCCTCCAGGTTGTAGGTTCTATGAGGCATTTGCGCTCATGGGTTCACTGGACATTGAGCTGGGCTCTGTTCCACTAGCCTCAGGGTACAACAGAGCCCATTAGAACAGCATTTTCCTCAATTTTCACTTAAGGTAAATGCTAGCTCCAGAAAGCCTTCCTGGTTGTAAATCATTGAGCGGGTTCCTGGCTCTCTCCAGTTTTTTTTGGTGTTATGGTTACCCCACGCAGCCTCACATTCTGAGACTGTCCCCTTTCCTGGATCGTGTCTCCTGCAGCCTTCCTCTAAACCCACATCTTACCCTGTCATGACCATTGCTCTCCCAGATCGTCATCAGGATCTCTCTTGCTCTTCCTTTATCTGGATTGTGTAGCTAGGTGAGAACAGGTAGAGGAGGGCTTGGTCTCTTTGGCAAAGCTCTCAAGTCCGCCTAAAGTGGAGTGACCTTTGCCATCGAAGCTTAGAGGGCCAAGGGAGAGGACCCAGTGTGGGCAGCCTCCCTGGTGGGGAAACACCAGATTTTCAGCCGCTGAAGCTAAGGAAAACCTGTGTTACTAATATTTGGTTACCCTGGATATCCCCCCGGTAGCCTTAGCTCAGCCAAGGCTTGTCAGGCTGCCTTGGCCTCTGTTTAGTTAGAAAACATGTACTCACATTACTCCAGTTATAAGTAGATAGGCTCAGCTTCAGCTCCCGAATATACCTGTAGGTTTCTCTCTTACAAGATAACCGTCTGCAGGCCCCTGGCAGCGGAGGGAAGCAGGATCCGTCTGACCAGGGCTTGTATGTTCTCCTGGCCCTGGCCCAGTAGCTTTTATGATCTAGAAAACCTGGTTCACATAGTCAACTGCCATATGTGTCTTATGGACGACAAGACACATATCCATAAAGCAAAAGGGCATTATAATATTGATACATTGCATAGATGCCTTTTCTCTTGAACTGCCAGCAATTTGAAGTCAGGGTTTTTGTCTTATACTTAAATTGCAACTCACCTAGAACTTAGTATATGCCTGTGTACATGGTCAATAAATACTGCTTGGCTTCAGAGATGTCCAACCTCTGGTAATTTACTTAAAAAAAAAAAAGGCTTTATTGCAGTACAATTCACATACCATCCAATTCACTCATTTAAAGTGTACAATTCAGGGATTTCTAGTATGTTCAGAGTTGTGCAGCTGTCACCATAATCCAATTTTAGAAGTGTTTCATCACCCCACAAAGAAAACCCCATACCCATTAGCAGTCATTCCCCACTGCCCCTCTCCCCAGCCTTAGGCAACCACTAGTTTACTTTCTGTCTCTACAGATATTCCGATTCTGGACATTTCATGTAAATGAAGTGATACAGTGTGTGGTCTTTTGTGATTGGTTTCTTTCCCTTAGCATAATGTTTTCAAGTGTCATCCATGTTGTAACATAAATCAGTACTTCATTTCTTTTTATGGTTGAATACTATTCCATTGTGTGAATAGACTGCATTTTGTTTTATCTGTTCATCAGCTGATAGACATTTAGATGAGCTAGGTGACCTTGGACATGTTATATAACATCTTGGGCCTCAGTTTCTTCATCAATAAAATGGTGCTCTTGGCAATTCACCTGTATCCTAGGGTTCAATGAGTAAACATAAGTAGAGCTCCTGAAGCAGGGCAAGCACCCAACAAGGGCTGGAGGTAGACAAGTTCATGAGCGTCCTGGGGCAATCCCATGAGTCATGTGCCTTCTCACTTATACCATTGATTGTGTAATAAGTTGGTGCCTTTGTGTTTGTTTCTGGCATAAATTGTTGTTGTTCAGTCACTAAGTCTTGTCTGATTCTTTGCGACCCCATGGACTGCAGCATGCCAGGCTTCCCTGTCCTTCACCATCTCCTGGAGTTTGCTCAAACTTATGTCCATTGAGTCAGTGATGGCATCCAACCATCTCATGCTCTGTCATCCCCTTCTCCTCCTGCCTTCAATCTTTCCTAGAAAGTCAGCTCTTCACATCAGGTGGCCAAAGTTATTGGAGCTTCAGCTTCAGCATCAGTCCTTCCAATGAATATTCAGGCATAAATTATAAAATATTTAAAATCATTTAGGACATTGATAAGGAGAAGGCAATGGCACCCCACTCCAGTACTCTTGCCTGGAAAATCCCATGGATGGAGGAGCCTGGTAGGCTGCAGTCCATGGGGTCGCTAAGAGTCAGACATGACTGAGCGACTTCACTTTGACTTTTCACTTTCATGCATTGGAGAAGGAAATGGCAACCCACTCTAGTATTCTTGCCTGGAGAATCCCAGGGACGGGAGAGCCTGGTGGGCTGCCGTCTATGGGGTTGCACAGAGTTAGACACGACTGAAGTGACTTAGCAGCAGCAGCAGCAGCAGCAGCAGGACATTGATAAAACAATTGAATATTTGATGATACCCACTAGAGGGGGTAGCAATTCCCTTCTCCAGGGTATCTTCCCAAATCAGGGATTGAACCCAGGTCTCCCGCATTGCAGGCAGATTCTTTACCATTTGAGCCATTAGGGAAGCCCAGATATCCAAGAAACATTGTTAATTTTGTAGATGTGATATTGGCATTGTGGTTATGTTCGTTTTAAAGGCATCCTTAGCTTCAAGAGAGGTTCTTTGAGATACCACACTTGATACAAAATGCCATGTGGGATTGACTCCAGAGAGTGGGCAGTGAGAAAGACTGGGCTGTGTTGCGAAGCGTTGAGTCTTGTGATGAGCACACAGGGATTCTTGACACTGTGCTCTGTGCTTATGTCTATGTTTGCAGTTCTTTATGATAAAGCTGTAAAAATATACTCCTTTTTTTTTAATCATCTCAGTGTTTCTCCACAAAAAGCCTCTCACTGATTTTTAGAGAGGTCGTAGCCATGAGTTAGTGTAAGTAGAGAACTAATGGGCATTCTCGGCAGTCGTTAGCGCTGCTGTCCGGTGAGTCAGAGGAGGAGGCTGGACGCTGGCGGAGAGCAAGAGCTGGTGTTTGCAGCCCTTTTTGTCTGTGTGACTCTTACTCAATCCTGCCTGGGCTTGGCATCATTTGTAGCAATGCTCCTGTTGGTCTTTCTAAAGTGAAAGCGAAAGTTGCTCTGTCGTGTCCGACTATTTGCAACCCCATGGCCTATACGGTCCATGGAATTCTCCAGGCCAGAATACTGGAGTGGGTAGCCTTTCCCTTCTCTAGATCTTCCCAACCCGGGGGTTGAACCCAGGTCTCCTGCATTGCAGGTAGATTCTTTACCAGCTGAGCCACCAGGGAAGCTCTAATGGGGGTATAAATTCCTAAAAGGCTGGAATTAACTCTCATCCATGCTTGCATCACTTTTCTCAGAGACAGAAGTTTTGTACCAAACACTAGCCGAGGATTATGTGCAAGACAGTTGGGTCAGTATTTGAAAGAAAAAACTTAGAAGTTCGTGTCTCCTGCTTTCTTGGGCCTTTTCAGTCGAGGCTTTGACCCTGGGCCAGATGGCTCCCTCCCTCATTCTGGGCTCGCTCACAGCTTTATCTTCACTCCTTCTCCTGCCCTTTTTGA
The DNA here is from genome assembly GCF_023091745.1 of Budorcas taxicolor. NCBI lineage: Eukaryota > Metazoa > Chordata > Mammalia > Artiodactyla > Bovidae > Budorcas > Budorcas taxicolor. The sequence goes on along the minus strand of NC_068935.1, from coordinate 120,327,120 downwards.
CTTTGTACTCAGCAAACCCACTTGTTAGGGTGAACACAGTTTATTCCATCCATCCTCTCATGGAGTCATTCCTACTGCTTGTCTGGCACAACTGAAAGGCAAAGCTTACCCCCACGCCCCTCTGCCACCTTCCCCAATGCACGGCTACCCCTCACACTCGGGAGGGGCGGGGCAAGGGCTGCCCTGCTTCCCACTCCCCACCACTTCTTTCAAACCTTGTTTTTCACTTCTTAATAACCTCTTTCTTTAAGGAAGACAACAGTGGGGGCTGGTTTTAAATTCTGAAAGTGCATGAACCTTTGAAGCAACTTCCACACCATCAGCTCTTCTGCCACCTTCATAAATCATAAATTGCACCATAGCACACTGAGGACGCTTCGGTTGGACATACTTTCTAGAATACAGTGGTGGTGCTTCTGCTTGGGGAGGCCTGTGTTAACTAAGGGTCACTTGTCTTCAAACTGTTGGTGTAAGTTATACCACATGAATATGTGTAAACATACATACTTTATTTATACGTTATGTAAACTGAAGAAATGTGAGTACAGAAAAGAAACTGATTTCCATAAAAATCAGGTTGAATGCTTTGGAAAGGCGTGATAAAAACAGTTTTTAAAAATGTAATGAAATAACTGTAAACAAGGTAACTATTAGGTGACAGGGCAGCGGTGAGTAAAAATATGAGCAAGAACCTGCACTCAGATTGCTTGACGAGTATCTTTAGTGCACTTTAAGGAAATAGAAATTGGAATTCATAGCTGTATGCAGTATTGTTTATCTAAGAAATATGACCTGGAACCCCTATTTAAAGGAGGGGCTTTGGCCTTACATGAGAAGTTTGGTAGAGGAGTAAACTGTGTATTCATATGTGTATTTTAGGTTAATATTTACAGTTGTAGTCATATTTTATGGTTTCTTACTATCCAGCTGTTTTGTCAGTCATCCAACTCCTGTCCCCAGTTTGGTCAGTTAAGAGGACTAATACCATATTGTTGAGTCACTAAGTCGTGTCTGACTCTTTGCGACCCCATGGACTGTGACACGCCAGGCTCCTCTGTCCTTTATTATCTCCTGGAGTTTGCTCAGATTCATGTCCATTAAGTTGGTGATGCTATCTAACCATAAAAAGTGCTCACTGAAGAAAACTGAGAAAGTGTGGGAAAAGATGGAAGAAAATAAAAATCACCTGTCTTCATAACCCAGTGAGAACATTGTTTTCTACATTTGAATTCATACCCACTTTTTAATGGTATGCAACTGTGAATAATGTGCATCTCTCTATGAAATCCGTAGTACTTGTGTATTTCCCCATCTCCAGTGCCAGTGCCCACCACACACCACCTTCCTGGATGAATTCAGTATCTGATCTGCTCTACTCATAACCTCTATATTCAGTTGGTTTTCCCAGCCAGGTACATATAATCCTTATTCCTCAGTGAGGCACTAGTCTTAAATCAGTTGCCTTTCCTGCCGTGGCAGAATTGGCTTGACAGCCTAGAAGGAAACATGAAAGTCTCTTTCCTCCTTGTGGGTAAAGCACATTTTAATAGGCAGCTTTCTGTTTCGTGCCCTGTGGACCCCATTCTTAATTCTCAGAGTGTCTGGATACCCACGCAGGAGCTCTTTCTGGTTCAAAATAAGTCTGAGAAAGAATCAACAAAGTAGAGAGCACCAGCTCTCAGAAGGCCTAGAAGTTCTTCCATATCTTCTGGCAAAAAGACACTGGAGCCTCCACTGCCAGGTGCCCCAAGGGCAGCAGTCAGAGTCCCCAAGGCTCCAGGCCTCTCCAGCTCTTCTCCCCAATCCCCCCAGTACTGTCAGAAGAGGAAGAGATGCATGTCGGCATCCACAACTCTTAGTGACGTCTTCCCACTGCCTTCCTTGACAGTATTGTTGTCACTGGTTTTTTCCCTTCTCCTCTTAGCTTCTGAGATTTCTCAGTTAATCTTCTAACTCGGCATCTGTGTCTCTCATATTTTGTTCCTTTCCTTTTGTTTTAGGAAGCTTGAGGTAGAGGGTATAGGGGTTCTAAGTCCTAATGACAGCTCTGCTGTTGATTTTCTCAGCTGTGAAGGTCCTGCGCGGTGTAAGCATAGTCAGATGTCAGGACCAAATGACCTGTGTGTGTGCGCGTGTGCAGGCGTGTGTGCATGTACACACATGTGCCTATACATGGATATGCACATGTGCATGTGTGTTTTATAGCCTTAGGAAGCCTGAAGGAACTAACAGTGATCCCATACTTAGATCTCTTGAGACAGACTCTAGGAAACTTTTATGTAGAAAGGTAGGGACAATATTTTTATTTTTGACTAGACAGTTGTATAAATGTGTTAGAGTGGGGTGCATCCTGCATCACAGTAATTGAATGTGCAGCACACTCAAGCATGCCTCCTTGCTGCTTATTTAGCACATTAATATCTACCTTTACACATCTGCAAATTACAGCCTCCTGGCAGCAAATGCTAGAATTAGTGTTGTAGAGCAGTTCCCATTATCCTCTGGGAAGTGCCTTCCATTGTGACTGTTTCCCCTCCTTTCTTTGTAAGAAACTGCGAGACAAAATGGAGAATCCTATGGTAAGATCATTTTAAAGGTACAGACTGAAGTACTTGGTACAAAAGTCAGCTGTCACAGCAACGTTAGCTCACCTGTGTTGTTCCTGAATGCTGTCATTGCTCAGCTTAGCCTAATAGCGCACAGATGGAGTCTGGAGAGCATGTCCTTGTTCTAGTCGGAAATAACGTCTTGTGCTCTCACTTTGGGCTCTTCAGGTGATGAGTAAGAGAGACCCACTCCCGCTAACTCAGGAGACAGATGTATTCAGAGAACCTAGTAGGTTCCAATGTAATCCTAGGGCAGGAAGCACTTTACAGTTGGAGCTATAGAGATTGGAACTGGGCAACAGAAAGCAGCGTTTTTTTTTTTCTATGTATCTTAGTAAGTAGGTCGGTCAAGTCACTCTCAAGACTCTTGAGAGTCCCTTGGACTGGGAGATCAAACCGGTCAGTCCTAAAGGAAATCAGTCCTGAATATTCATTGGAAGGACTGATGCTGAAGCTGAAACTCCCAATAGTTTGGCCACCTGATGCAAAGAACTGACTCATTGGAAAAGACCCTGATGCTGGGAAAGATTGAAGGCAGAAGGAGAAGGGGATGACAGAAGATGAGATGGTTGGATGGCATCTCCAACTCAATGGACATGAGTTTGAGCAAGCTCCATGAGTTGGTGATGGACTGGGAAGCCTGGTGTGCTGCAGTCCATGGGGTCGCAAAGAGTCAGACACAACTGAGCGACTGAACTGGTCAAGTCACGGCCGCCCGCCCCACTGTCCTGTCTGTAGACAGGCAGACCTTTTAGGGCAGCTTGTTAAGGGTGAGGACAGGCACTCCAGGCCTTCTTTCTACTCTATCATAACTCTCCATGTATCCTTTTGTCTTCTGCCCTGCCTGTCTCCATCCTGAATGCGCAGAAGATGAATTTCACCAACTCAGCCCATCTCTTTGCCCAGGACGCTTATGCGTCTGATCAGCCTGTGGGTTGGTTGCTCTTGTGTTAGATGTTCTTTCCTCACTTCTCCAGTTGGCTGTGTTTTGGGCAGTAGCAGAGGTTCTGGCACTTAAAAAAAAAAACAAAACCCTGATTCTCTCCTCTCAGGATGGGTTTTGAGTAGATGATGATAGATAAACCTTGTGAGAATTGACTTCAGCTTGTCTTAAAAGAAGCATACCTGTGACTGTGTAATGCTTTGTGGTCATATGAATTTGCTTTGTTTGGGTAGTGCTTCTTAAGCATGAGCTTTATGATTTTCGGTATCCTTTTCATTTGTTTTTTCAGCGTTCACTCAGATTCATCCTTGTCCAGACTCTGATATTTGTAAACAGACAATGGCATGTGTTTGGGATAGAGACTAATATGGATAGCAGGGTTCTCTGGTGAATTTTGAATAGGAAAGTCTTCTAATGATAACATCTAATAACAACATTACCAAAAAGATCTTCATGACCCAGATAATCATGATGGTGTGATTACTCACACTCACCTAGAGCCAGACATCCTGGAATGTGAAGTCAAGTGGGCCTTAGGAAGCATCACTATGAACAAAGCTGGTGGAGGTGATGCAATTTCAGTTGAGCTATTTGAAATCCTAAAAGATGATGCTGTGAAAGTGCAGGACTCAATATGCCAGCAAATTTGGAAAACTCAGCAGTGACCACAGGACTGGAAAAGGTCAGTTTTCATTCCAATCCCAAAGAAAGGCAGTGCCAAAGAATGCTCAAACTACCACACAATTGCTTTCATCTCACACGCTACTAAAGTAATGCTCAAAATTCTCCAAGCCAGGCTTCAGTAGTATGTGAACCGTGAACTTCCAGATGTTCAAGCTGGTTTTAGAGAAGGCAGAGGAACCAGAGATCAAATTGCCAACATCTGCTGGATCATTGAAAAAGCAAGAGAGTTCCAGAAAAACATCTACTTCTGCTTTATTGACTATGCCAAAGCCTTTGACTGTGTGGATCACAAGAAACTCTGGAAAATTCTGAAAGAGATGGGAATACCAGAGCACCTGACCTGCCTCTTGAGAAACCTATATGCAGGTCAGGAAGCAACAGTTAGAACTGGACATGGAACAACAGACTGGTTCCAAATAGGGAAAGGAGTATGTCAAGGCTGTATATTGTCACCCTGCTTATTTAACTTATAATGCAGAGTACATCATGAGAAACGCTGGACTGGAGGACGCACAAGCTGGAATCAAGATTACCAGGAGAAATATCAATAACCTCAGATATGCAGATGACACCACCCTTATGGCAGAAAGTGAAGAAGAACTAAAGAGCCTGTTGATGAAAGAGGAGAGTGAAAAAGTTGGCTTAAAGCTCAACATTCAGAAAACTAAGATCATGGCATCTGGTCCCATCACTTCATGGGAAATAGATGGGGAAACAGTGGAAACAGTGTCAGACTTTATTTTGGGGGGCTTCAAAATGCAGATGGTGATTGCAGCCATGAAATTAAAAGACGCTTACTCCTTGGAAGGAAAGTTATGACCAACCTAGACAACATATTAAAAAGCAGAGATATTACTTTGTCAACAAAGGTCCGTCTCGTCAAGGCTATGGTTTTTCCAGTAGTCATGTATGGATGTGAGAGTTGGACTGTAAAGAAAGCTGAGTGCCAAAGAACTGATGCTTTTGAACTGTGGTATTGGAGCAGACTCTTGAGAGTCCCTTGGACAGCAAGGAGATCCAACCAGTCCATCCTAAAGGAGATCAGTCCTGGGTGTTCATTGGAAGGACTGATGTTGAAGCTGAAACTCCAATACTGTGGCCATCTGATGCAAAGAACGGACTCATCTGAAAAGACCCTGATGCTGGGAAAGATTGAGGGCAGGAGGAGAAGGGGACGACAGAGGATGAGATGGTTGGATGGTATCACCGACTCAATGCACATGGGTTTGGGTAGACTCTGGGAGTTGGTGATGGACAGGGAGGCCTGGCATGCTGCGGTTCATGGGTTCACAAAGAGTTGGACATGACTGAGCGATTGAACTGAATAACATAACGTCCATACAGTGTTAAATATTCCTTTGTGCTTTTCTTAACATCTAATGCAGGATTCCTGGCTATAGTAGATCTGTTGTGCTTGTTGCTATGTGAACCTTCCCTCTACTCTTAATGACTCAGTCTTTTTTTATTTTAATCTCTGTGTTTACATTTAGGGTACTCTTCCTTGGGGAAGTAGAAATGTGCTACACCTACAGTTTTGTTAGTTACTTTATCATCAATACTCTTGAAAACAGGTTCTTAAAACAATGAAAATGACATGTTCAGTGGCAGTAATAATCATTTCCTAATACTTCCTTTTAAAGATTGGTAAAGAAAAAACCTCTTAAAAAGATTGAAATTTTTTTAAATAATAAAAAGTAAAGAAAAAAAAGATTGATGGCTCAAATATTGGATTGGCCAAAATGTTTATTTGGGTATTATTGGAAGATGGTATGAAAAGCTCAGAAGAACTTTTTAGCCAACTCAATATATCACAGATAAAAGTAATTTGATAAATTATTATATTTTAGGGTTTTGGTTTCTATTTAAGAAATATGAAAGTTTTATTAGAAAGCTCATTAGTAGAACTTGCATTTTACTCTAGATATAAAGGAAATGAATTTTTAAGCCAGTAGTTGAAATTTGGTTGTAATGTTGGTGATTTTTAAAACCTTTTTCATTTTTATGGTATTTTACCTGAACAGAAGTGTCCTATTTGAGTATATATATGCTGTCATACTTTCCAGCGCCCCTGATCACTCATATCCTGCGAGTGACAGTGACAGAATTAGCATGACCCAGCATTGACTTTCTCGACCAGTAGTCCCCAAATCTAGCTTCTCTTTTCAGAATTACTTGCTAAATGTTTTTTATTGTTTTAAACCACAGATTCCTAGGGTACACAGAGCTACTGCATCAGAATCTCCACAGGTTCATTTTACCTGTGAACTTGCTAAGGAATTCTGCACATGCAGTTTTGGGGACCCCTCTAGGGCACTAGTTCCCCATCTGACCAGAAAGAAAGTCTCTCATCATTATACTTGATTGTACTTGGAGAATTATATGGGCAGAGTTGTTCTATTTAAGAGAGCCATGGGAATTTGTAAGGATGCATGCAAATACAGATTTTGCCATTACTGCCCCCAAAATACTTCTGGCTGGCTGATGATACATGTGAGTCTTCTTGTCTAGAGTTTCTCAAGGATCATGATGCAGTTCCTAATTATAGCACTGATGCACTGTGATTTGTGGAAATGCTTGAAAAATCCTTGTTCACATGTGGTTTTAGGAATCATGGTGGGTCTTTGAGTTTCAGAAGTTGGCTGCGTCTATCTGGACTGTACCATCTTCCACATGTTACGTTTGTGTCAAACTTTAAAAAAAAATAATGCTGTTATAATCTCATGCTATTGGGCAAGCTGATGTCATGAGGAGCTAGCACATTTTAGCGGAGTTGGACTCATTTCCTGTTCTGTCGTGAATGGAAGAGCAGTTACGGTGCTATGTACTTGGAGGAGCGGTTTTGTGGAGATGTATTGGCGTTGTATATGGCTAATGAAGCATCACTTGATGAGTTTTGTACTTACTGCTTTAAGTGTTGGAAGTTCTTGGTCAGCTTTGTGCTGTCGTGTCACTAGGTGGAGATGTAGCCTTGTTTGGTGGTGTAGCCACAGCCCAAAGAGTATGTCTGGATTTCTTTTCTTATTTCAAAAGAACTTTAGAGATATTTGATGAGTTTTATTATACCCTATGAAAAAAACTTGTGAACTTAATATAATTCTAAATTATCCTCTCTTCATTAAGGTTTAAATCCAGTCCTACTTTAATATCTGTTTTTACACTGATGAACTCTTTAAATTTCTTTCTCCTCTGGCTAATGTTTCTTTTGGCTAGCCCTCATTATTTCCTCTTGTCAAAGAGATTCTGATGTCTCTTTCTGTGGTTCTTTATAGTGGTTTAATTCTAAAAGTTTAATAGAGTAAGAATTTTTACTCTAAAGTCAAATATTAGGCAAAATTGAAATTTAGTAGTGATACGAGGTAAATGAACCAAAACTTACAGTCTGAACATACCCTAATTTTATCTTTTGTATTATTTTAGGTTGACATTGTCAATTTTTTATATACTTAATTTCTGTCAGGCTTATTTTCCCCCCTTCCTTCCTTCCATTTTTTCCTCTTCCTTCTTGAATCTTGAATGTGGCTCCTTTATGCACAGTACTGATGTGAAGAGTTGAAAAGAAATGTGAGCCTGTCTCCAAAGAGCTGATAGCCAGTGGAGGACATTGCAAATGTGACCCCGAAGCATTTTAAAGCAATTTGAATATCTGATCTTTAGAAATGATAAAGATGGAACTTTAAAAAAAATCTCCTTACTTTGGAAGACACTCTGACTGTTCTTCAGACATTTAAATATAAAGCTGCTAGATGATCAAGCAGTTTTTCTCTCCTAGGTATATACCCAAGGGAAATGAAAATAAATCTTCACCAAAATAACTTGCACGTGAATGTTCATAGCAGTGTGAATGAATGTGTGAATGTTCACATGTAATACCCCAACAGTGGAAACAATCCAAATGTCTGTCAGTGGATAAATGAATAGACAGAATGTGATATATCTGCACAATGCACTATTAATTCAGTGATAAAAAGAAATTAACTACCGATGCATGCTCTAACATGGGTGACTCTTGAAAACTTTATGCTAAGTGAAAGAAAAAAGTCACAAAAGGCCATATATTCTATGATTTCATTTATATGAAATGTCCAGAATAGGAAAATCTGTAGAGACAAAAAGTAGATTAGTGATTACCTAGGGCTGGATGGGAGTGGGGTAATGACTGTCCATGGTTATGGAGTTTCCTTTGGGGGAATTGGAAGTGTAACATTAATTGCGGTCATGGATGCACAACTTTGCAAGTAAACTAAAAATCATTGAATTGTATGTGCACTTTCAATGGGTAACTTGTATGAGAATTATATCTCAATAAACCTGTTTTTTTTTAAAAATAAATTATCAAAAGGCTTACACTTGATTAAGTGAAAGTGAAAGTCACTTAGTCATGTTCAACTCTTTACGACCCCATCTACTATACAGTCCATGGACTTCTCTAGGCCAGAATACTTGAGTGGGTAGCCTTTCCCTTCTCCAGGGGATCTTCCCAACCCAGGGATCAAACCGAGGTCTCCTGCATTGCAGGCGGATTCTTTACCAACTGAGCTATCAGGGCAGCCCACAGTTGATCAAGTCAAGGAATATTTGTTGGCTATCTAACAGTCATGGAATGAGTTCTATGTGAGTTACAAAACCAGTGTAAGGCACAAACCCTGACCTCAGATTGCTTACAGGTGAAGAGAAAAGGCACACATGCAGTATAAAACAATTGACTGTCGCTTTCTGAATTTGTTCCCATCTTTGGGTTGTAACTTCCTGATTTCTCTCTTCCCTTCAACCTTCATGGCTCTGATCTTCTAACCCTTTATCTGTTTTTTCTTTCAAAAGCAAACTGTTGCTCCTCAGATTTTGATACAATAACAGCCCCAACCTGTTACCTGGGCTCCCCTGGTAGCTCAGCTGTTAAAGAAGCTACCTGCAATGTGAGAGGCCTGGATTTGATCCCTGGGTTGGGAAGATCCCCTGGAGGAGGGCATGACAACCCACTCCAGTGTTCTTGCCTGGTGAATCCCTATGGATTCTAGTCTGGAGGGCTACAGTCCATGGGGTCACAAACAGTTGGACACGACTGAGTGACTAAGCACAGCACAGCCTGTTACCTTTAACTACCTAAAGGACATTTAAAAAATTTTATTGAAGTGTAGGTGATTTAAAGGACATTTTAAAGCAAGAGTAGTATCTCCAGTAGCTTAAATTGTGTGGCTCACGGAAATCCATTCATTTATAAAATACATGTTGGTGTTTCACTTACAAAGAATTGGAAGATCTTAAGAGGCTTAGCATTGCTATTTTTGAAATTGCAACACATATCTTTTTGGTACAGTTTAGTCAGGTTGCAGACTGGTCAGGAATACAGTCTTGAATTTATAGATTATCATGAAAAATGCCTTGCAGGAATATTTAAAAGTTTGTTTTGTATAGAGCTGGCTTATGTTGTCATTGGGAGACCTGGGTTCAATCCCTGGGTTGGAAGATTCCCCTGGAGGAGGGCATGGCAATCCACTCCAGTATTCTTGCCTGGAGAATCGCCATGGACAGAGGAGCCTGATGGGCTATAGTCCATGGAGTTGCAGAGTTGGACACAGCTAAGCACAGCATAGCAGCATGTTGTCATGAATAAGCATTTTGATATTCTTGTGGTCATTAAAACTAAAAGAGGAATTTTGGTTTAGTTACTGTGATTCCTTTTTTGTAGCCCAAAAAGGCTTTTTTTTTTTTTAAGGCGGTAATTGCTTAATTCTAAATGTGTCAGGTTACACATTGTCCTTGTTTATTAAGCCTGTCTGTTTGAGTCCATGATATTAGTGCATCAGGTAGACTTTTTTTTTCTCTCTTTGCAGATGCGTATGAAACCGCCAAGATGCTTTGTGAACAGTATTATCTGGTAGCTCCAGAGCTGGAAGTTGAAGAATTCAATGGTAAAAGAAAAATCATTTTAACCTTAGATACAAATGAGCTGACTAAAAACCTGACTCTACCTGAACTGTATTTCACTGAGATCCTCAAATTGTGTTGCTTTGTCATCTTTTATGTGTTCTTAAAACCCTTTCTGTGTCTTTGGTCAACGAGTTTTTGTACAGTAATCTATGAGAACCCCCAGGTTTTGGAACAGAAGTGATCAAGGTAGAAGATGCACAAAGACATAAACACACAGTTCTCAAAATAACAGATGCCAACAGTCATTAAACAAATGGGAAGGTGTTTAACTGTAATAATCAAAAAAGGACAAAGGAAAACAAATGATATTTTTGTCTTTAAAAATGGCAGTGATTAAAACATTTTAATGCTTTGAATTGATGCCCAGAAAAATACCTTTCCCCAACACTTGCATATTTCTGGTGTAAGTTTTAATTGGTGTAGCCTTTCTTTCTTTCTTTTATTTATTTATTTTTTTTTTGACTTAGTTTTGTTTATTGTTATGTTAAAAAATAAAAGAGATAAAAGATAGTGCTAAGTTGTGTCCAACTCTTGCAATCCCATGAACCGTAGCCTGCCAGGCTCCTCTGTCCATGGGATTCTCCAGGCAAGAATACTGAAGTGGGCTGCCATTTCCTTCTCCAGGGTAGCCTTTCTTTAATAAAAGGCTAACAGTGTTCTATCTCTTCGCCTAGTACATTAAATTAATAATGTTTATATTCTTTGGTCCAGTAAATAAACTTCAGAAAATTTATTATAAGAACATAGAGATTGCACAGATCTATGTATAAGAATGATGATCTCAGTAGGTTTTAAAAAAAAATTTTATTTGTTTATTTATAGTTGCACTGGGTCTTCTTTACTGCCCGGTTTCTCTAGCTGTGGTGAGTGGAGGCTAGTTTCTAGTTGTGATATGTGGGCTTCTCACTCCAGTGGCTTCTCTTGTGGAGCACAGGCTTCTAGGGCACGGGGGGTTTGGTAGTTGCAGCTCTCAAACTCTAGAGGGCAGGCTCAGTAGTTGCGGTGCATGGGCTTAGTTGCTCCGTGGCATATGGGTGCTTCCTGCACCAGGGATTGAACTCGTGTCTCCTGCATTGACAGGTGGATTCTTTACCACTGAGCCACCAGGGAAACCCCACAGTGATTTTCTTATAGAGAAAAATTAGAAAACAACCCAATTTTCCACCGTGCTGCTAAGTCACTTCAGTCGTGTCCGACTCTGTGCAACCCCATAGACGGCAGCCCGCCAGGCTCCCCCACCCCTGGGATTCTCCAGGCAAGAACACTGGAGTGGGTTGCCATTTCCTACTCCAATGCATGAAAGTGAAAAGTGAAAGTGAAGTGGCTCAGTCGTGTCCGACCCTCAGCGATCCCATGGACTGCAGCCTTCCAGGCTCCTCCATCCATGGGATTTTCCAGGCAAGAGTACTGGAGTGGGGTGCCATTGCCTTCTCCACCGCAGGGGTTATTAATTCTGACATACCTATAAGATAGAATACTATGTAGCCATTCAGAATAATGCTTTACAGAATATTTAATATTTGAGAAAAGTTGTAAACATAGGCTATAAAAGTTTTCTATTGTTCAGGTTCATTGGATAATATGTCAAAGGATTTATTACCATCATAATACAAATAGCAGCTCCCTGAATAGTGGCATTTTAGCTGATATTTATATTAGTTGTATGAAACTATATTTACGTGCACTTTTTTATTGTAAGTTATGAAAGAGACATGCTTACCATAAAAATACAAACATAAATGTAGAATAAGAAGTAAAAGTCCCCACTATTCTGTCTCCCATACAGTTTTGTTTTTTACATAAATGAGTCTAAAACCATACATGTTCTTTAACCTACGTATTTCACTTTACCTTAAAGATCTTGGCATGTATTTCTGTCTTTTAGAGATTGTCCGTGGTGTAGATTATCTTAATTTATGTAATCATTTTTCCGTTGGATGGGCATCTAGGATTTCTAATTTCCCCATGTTCCATATGATGGGGCATGAAGGGGTGTGTGTGGGGGTGTGTATTTGGAGGATGGGAAAACATGAATGTATGGAAGTATTTCTGTTGGTTACATTCTTAGAAGCAGAGTGACTGAGTCTTAGGGTATGGGTTCTTAGGCTATGCATTAAAGATAAACCACATGCCCTCTCAAAAATATTCCAAAAATCTATTTCTCTTATAATGAGTTGAAAATGTGAAGACTTCAGACTGCCATGACAATTCCCCTGCCCCAATATTCTACTGGGAGATAGAGAATCAAAGCTGCTTGCCAAGTCTGTTGGGTTCTCTGAAAAGAGTTGCACCCCTATTTTACCAAAATACACCTCTAGGACCAAGTAGATTTTGCTTGAGTATTTCTGAGAAGCAGCTTTATTTCTCCCTACTGGCTAGGTGGAACCTGACCTCACCATCCAGATTTCTGTTCATCAGACGTGGAACTTGCACTCACCGGTAGTGATTAATTGCTCTTTGGCATGAGTGCCAGCCTCACTTGCTTGGTCTTGCTGATGCCTGGTGCCAACCAGGTCAGCGCATTCCTTCCCCATCTCTCTGGGCAGTCCACCCCACCATAAGAGAAGCTTTCCAAGCATTTTTGGCACCATCTTATGTGTGATTTTTGAAGCCCCTTCTGCCATCACTGAGAGAAATGAATGCTGGTGGTTACAGATAGCCTCTAGTTTCCTGTGGCTTTGGGTGGTGTCGTTAGGATTTCTACTTGTTATTTCTTGAATGCCAAAGCTCTTTGCGAGTGCAGTTCAGGACTGCATTGGAGCTCTCACAAGCTTCATCATAGAGACAGCAGGTCAGAGGTCAGTCATGAATACCTTAAGCAGACACTGGGTTTTTGTAGCAGACTCTTTCCCAGCTAGGAATCAGATCCAGACTCTGTGGATTCATTTTCAGAGCCTGTGTGAACTAGCATAGCACCTTCTTCAGGACGCTCCCATTTTCCAACCCTGCTGGGTCCACCGGGTCCCTTGAACAATCGTCAGTGATAGCACTCACTGCCCTCTGCTCTGCACTTTAGAGGAGTAAGGCTGCCATTACCCTCAAAGAAAAATTTGTTGCTACCTGAGAATGTTAAGTTCTGTTAGATTGACTGACCCCTCATCTCATTTTCTTTTTTTTCTTGCCCATTGCAGTCCCTTGAGAAGGGAGTAAATAGGGTTATGCAGAACATAGTGTGTGAATACCATCAGTATTTACAGTCATCACTAGCATTTTATATATGGGGGCCTAGCTGTAGTAATCTTCCTTTTTTTTCCTTTTAGTAATACATTTCAAGCAACATTAAAAATAACAGAATTTTACTTACCTTACATCAGGTTTCAAATATTACTGGTTAGTTACCCACAGCAACCCATGTGGTTGCTCCAAAGATAGGTGGCTATTCCACTGTGCTTTTTCTCGTTTCCACGTTCTCTTTCTCTTTTGGCAACTGCCAAAACATGAAGTAAGTAAACCTTTTTACTTACCTTTTTTGCGTTCACATGGTAAAGCAGCATGGCTGAAAGACATGAAGTTTGTAGCCAGCTCAGGGGGTGGAAATCTGTATCCTGACACTTAGGAGACAAGTCACTTCACCTCTGACACTCAGCTGTGAGCTCTCCTTGTGAGGTGATGGAAGGATAAATTTTCTAAGTCCTCAAATAGAGCATAGGCATGTGCTAGACATGTAATAAAGGCTGGCTACTGGAAGTCAAGGTTGACTTGGGAAAGATAAGACTTCTGGTTACCACACTGGCATTTTTTTCACCTTTTCTAGATTAGTCTTTCTTGTCAAGAGGTTGATTCATAGCTTTAGGTTTTGTTGGAAAAGTAAAAATTTCCGTTCATACTATGTGTATTTTGTTACAAGAGGGTTCATAGAAAAAGTATGCATCTATCCTGGGATCTTTGACCTATGTCTAGTTTCCTCATATTGGATACTTCTGTGGATATTTTTAGTTAGATGCTTCTGCACAAGAATTGAAAAAGCCCTTACTGTAGCTGTGTTGACACTGTTGAAATTAATTTTTTAGTAATGGTAATAGCCAACATTTATTTATTGATGGCTTACTGTGTGGCAGGCTCTGGGTAAACTAGTTTATCACTGTTATTTCATTTAATCCTTACATTAACCCAGTAAGATATGAGAAATAATTTTATTTATTTTCTTTAAAACTTTTAAATTTTATGTTGGTATATAGCCAGTTAACAACGTTGTGATAATTTTAGGTAAACAGCAAAGGGACTCAGCCATACATATACATGTATCTGTTCTCTCCCAAACTCCCCTCTCATCGGGGCTTCCACGTAATGTTGAGCAAAGTTCCCTGTACTAGAGAGTAAGTCCTTGTTGGTTATCCATTTTAAGTATAGCTGTGTCTACATGTGCATCCCTCGCTATCCCTTCCCCCCATTCCCATCCTTGTATTGTGCCCATTATAGAAATGGAATGCTGGAGACCCAAATGCATTGAGTTCCTATTAATATATACCCCTCCCTTGGTGTCTGCAGAGGATTGGTTCTAGGACCTCTCCCCAACTGCCTGTGAATTCCTAAATCTATGGATGCTCAAGTCTTTTATATGAATTGGCATAGTACAGTCAGCCCTCTATATCCAATGCTTCTGCATCCACGAGTTCAACCAATCATGGATCAAGTTTCTCATTTTCTCTGCTTGGTCTCCTTTTTTTTTTTTCATTCTTATAGGACAACTATCTGAAAATTAAATTCTTTATATCCAACATAGGGTTCTGTTGGCATTTATTAAATGTCTTTTCAACTAATGATGTTTGGAGCAGTGACTATACAAATAGAGACTTCATTATTTCTTGAGTCTTGAGCATGAAAAATCTGGGCCACTTTTTCCACTGACTTTTAGAAATGTGCCCTTAGGTGAAAATTCATATTCCATTTATGCCTTATTTTAGAAAGCCAGCAAACATCTATTAAGGGTCCACTCTGTCAGGCCCCTGGCTAGGCCCAGGATTAGGGAAGAGCTATGGACCAAAACACTTGACATGGTTTAAAAAAGAAGGAAAGATATCTAAACTATGATGTTCTTGAAGAAAAGTACAAGTAATTGAGCAAGCCCTCAGATGGCTCCTACAGAATGCTGGTTGAAAAAAAGCTATCAAAAGTACTTCAATTTCCCTGAGATTTGGACTGAAGAGGTTGATCTCAGAAGACTATATAACTAATCATGCCTTCTGGTACAAGAGGGACCAAGCACTCAGCGTGTTCCTGGGGCTCCGTTAAAAAGACCACAGGGAATATAAACAGAAACAGCTGAGAACCCAGGGGGACTCATCAGTCGGTCCTTGATCCCACCTCCAGCCAGAGAGTAACCAGGCGGAAGCGCACTAGCTGATTGACGGGACAGAGCAGAAGAAGCCACGAAGGAGGAGGCTGCGGCAGAAATGGCACCGGATGATCCTGGAGGGGTGCTGGGGGCAGAGCTGGGAGGGGCCAAGGACTGGATTGGGACATCAGAAGATGGGATAAATGGAGAACCGGTCTAAGGTGGGGTAAGGATGGGTACTGGGAGCAGCTTGACTCGGCTCTGCTCTCCTGCTGACAGCCACTAGCATTTTCCCTGGGGCAAACAAAATAGTTTCTTCCAGAACAACCTGGGAAAAACTAGGGCTGTTTGTGTAACTTTTCCCAAAGTAAAGCCCTCTCCATTCAAACATTTGGGGGACCCTCCAGTCAGAGGCTGACTGGCTGTCTGCTCATCCTAAAGCCAGTGGAAAAGTCTTGACCAGGCACTCAGAGCTTCAAGTCAGTCTTCCCACTTAGGGGAAAGCTGCCAGGGGAAGTCAACACCAGCTCCCTCAAATGAATAATCTAGTTCCTCATTCTTCAACAAGAATATTACAACCAAGGTATATCAGACTTTGGGCAAAATACCAGCAGCATGAATGAAAACCTGACTTGGATTGAACTTAGCTGCATTGTCCTGATCAGAAGACCCCCCCTGCCTTTCTAAATGCCAAAATAAAGTGATTTCAAACCCGAATGGTGTACCTAGTTAAACCTCCAATCAAGTGAATCAGAGGTATAAAGATTGAGAAATGTGTCTTGCATGAATAGCTTTCTGAGGTAGGTTATGTGACTTACCAGATGGTGTGTATAATGTAGATATAAGAAATAGCAGACAACATTCTAGAACTTCAGTCAAAAACAGTTGAAGTGATGGCTATGCATCACTTATGTGTCTATTACATCTCTTGTCCAGTTACCCAAGAGGAGGAGGAGTTAGAAACTCTAGGAAATAGATCAAACTGTATCAGAAATACATGGTCCAAACATTTGGCAACCTAAAAAGGTATCATGATTTTGAGCTGTTGGAGGTGGATAAAGTGAATCCATTTCATCTTAAGCCTGAGAACATTCTCCTTCCAATGATGCATAACTCAACACATTGGACTTATAAGGAAGGAACCGTCTTTCTGGAACGTTCCTGTGGCCATGCTGAAGTGGGCAATATTTACCTGGTTATGTTACCAACATATATACTTTTTACAGGAAACCCACTTTATTTTATTTTTTAAATTTTTATTGAAACAGTTGATGTTGTGTGAGTTTCAAGTGATTCTGTTATATATGTGTGTATATTCTTTTTCAGATTATTTTCCATTATAGCTTATTACAAAATATTGAGGGTACCTCCCTGTGCTGTAGAGTAGATACTCGTTGGTCATCTGTTTTATATATAGTAGTGTGTATATGTTAATCCCAAACTCCTAACTTATCCCTCCTTACCCACTTTCCCCTTTGGTAATCATAAATTTGCTTTTTTGTTTTCCATATTGCATATATCATAAGTTTCTTTTCTATATCTGTGAGTCTATTTCTGTTTTGTAAGTAAGTTCATTGATATCATTTTTGAGAGTCCACAAATCAGTGATATCATGATATTTGTCTTCACTTAGCATGATAATCTCTAGTTGCATCCATGTTGTGGCAAATGGCATTGTTGCCTTCCTTTTTATGGCTGAATAGCATTCCATTGGATATATGTACTACATCTTCATTATCTGTTCATGGACATTTAGGTTATTTCCATTTCTTGGCTGCTGTGAACATAAGGGTGGTTGCATCTTTTCTAATTACAGCTTTTTAAAAAGAGCCTGTAGACAAAGTACCTAAGAGTTCATTAGGGTTACAGAATAGAATGGAAAAAACAGGAACTGAAAGACTGAAGCATACATAATATTAAAGCTGCCTCTGTGTGCAGAGTGATGGGAAAAGGGTACAGCAACTTTTACTTTTCTTCTTTTAAAAACTTAAAAAATCATCAGTATAGTAGTCCTACCTTTTCCATAGGGGATACATTCCAAGACCCTCAGTGGATGCCTGAAGCCACAGATGGTACCAAACCCTGTTTATATACTTTGTTTTTTTATAGACATACATACCTATAATAAAATTTAACTTAAAATTAGGCACAGAAAGAGATTAACAACAGTAACTGATAATAAAAGTTATAACAATGTACTACGATGTAAGTTATGTGAATGTGTTTGCTCTTTCTCAAAATCTAGAGATGTACAGAGTACATTTAACTTAAATATATACATACTCTACAGCCATGTGATGCTTTTGCAATTTGAGGTGTGACAGCAAAACTATTATAGCACAGATTTCTTTTTCCCCCTTTCCTTATTAAGTAGAGAACTTTCACCTTTTCACATAAAGGAAGCTCTTCTCAACTTCTCTCTTGTCATGAAGGTTCAGTCAAGTAATGTATTTGCAAGCTCTTTGTAAACTGCTCAGATGCAAACAAATGCTCACTCTCCTTTATATTACTGTTAATTACTTGCTTTAGTAGAGGAAGTAGTTAAGTTGAAATCATAACATTTCTACTTGAGAAAGTTTATGCAGTGTCGATCTCTTAATGATTCCGGGTCATGAGGAGGAGGAAAGCCTAAATTGTCCAATATCTACTCTCAAGCCTATGCTGGGGTTCAGGGTTTCACAGATTTTCCTCGGAACGTCTCTGACACAAGGAGAAAGGACTGTAGGTCTCTGGTGGTTGGTCTGCTAGCTGCTGATAGCATGCCGTGTTTGTCATAGTTTAACAGAACTTAATGTTCCTATTTCATCCATTTCTCCAAGAGAATGTGCCCCTTTTGCTCTGTGGTTTCACCTCCCTCTGGTTGACCTCCGGGGTCACTGGTGGTGGTGGAGGGTAGCCCCCATTTTGAGAAATACCAAGAGATACTTGAGGGCTTCCATGGCAGCTCAGTGATAAAGAATCTGCCTGCCAATGCAGGAGACACAGGACCACAGGTTCAGTCCTTGGGTTGGGAAGATCCCCTGGAGGAGGGCATGGCAATCCACTCCAGTATTCTTGCTTGGGAAATCCCATGGACAGAGGAACCTGGCCAGCTACACCCCATGGGGTTGCAATGAGTCGAACACAACTGAGTGACTAAGCATGCACCATGCAGGGGATTTTTGGGTGCCCTATGTAATGCTCAGAACATTAGGACATAGGTAATGATATTCCACAGCTTTGCTCGACTTAAGTTCCAAAGAGAAAAATTTGCCCAAGGTCATACAGCTGGTAAGTGAAGGAGCGGAATTTCATCCTGCTTTTAGAGTTGGAAGCCTCCATTAGCTTTTTGTAGCATTTTTTTTACATACTTGGAAGTACGGATGCAACAACATTCTTGACTTTCTTCTAGTCTTCGTCTTTACTCATTGACGGTTTTGTCTCTGTTTTCAGCCAAAGCTCCAAACAAACCTATTCAGGTAGTCTATGTGCCCTCACACCTCTTTCACATGCTCTTTGAGTTGTTCAAGGTAAGTGGAATTTGAAAATATGGAAAGAAGTCTTCATTTTAAATTACTTTGATTCAGGCATAATGGATTCATTAGATTAGCATAAGAAAAAGGTTTTGCATAACCATTTAAAAAATGCTATTTCTGATATCCTGTGGGTTTTATAATTTGTACAGAGATGAAAAATTGCTGTGTATACTATAGTTTTTGTGAATATTGGTACATATTGATTTTGAAGCTTAGTTTTACCATTGTGACTTTATGTAAAATCCATAGTGTTTTTTCTTTAAATATGAGCTTAGAGATGCTTTTTAGTTTCCAAGCCTGGCACAAACTTGATTAGTGGTAGCCAGATCAAAATAAAAACACGTTTATGCCTCTTTTATGCTTCTAAGTGTTAACCGTGTTGATGCATTAGCAATTGTTCCAGTCCTGAAAGATACGTTAACACTCTTACACAGTTGAGTCATTTTAGAAAATTCAGAAGCTCTGGCAGAGGCAGAGGGGAAAGATGTGGATGGGCTGGACCAAAAAGGACCCCCCCACACACATAAAAAATAGAACCAAAAAAAGTAACTCTCTACAACTTAAACTGTTGCTTTTATTAACTGATAACTAATGGCATGTAAGTAGCAGTATTACAAGCACAAGGCACTTTAGTAAAATTCCATTTCTTCCAATGTGTAAAACCCTAAACTGAACACCAGAAAAATCAGTTATGCTGATTTGCTTCCCCAAATTATAGTGTTACTGATGTGACATTTAAGGTTGAGATGGGCATTCAGTTGTGAACTTGTTCTTCAAAAGCTGTGGCTTTTTCAGAATTTCTTTTCACTTGACATTTCTTTGACTTCTTTTTTTTTCCCCAGCCAAATGATTTATTTTTGTGGGAAGCCAAAATCCTCTCTGGTTTTCCACCTTCTTTAGAGGAAGAGTGCTCTGTAAATGCAGACTGATAATCAAATTTAAAGTGAGTCAGTGAGCCTTTACAGCCTCATTACATGTGATAAAAACATCCCTCTTGGTTAAAAAGTTGAATAATTTTAATATCCTAAAGCAAAAACAAAAAGAAAAAAAGGAAGGAAAGAAAAATAAGCATTTAGTATGGTGGATGAGACTGAAATGAGATGAAAAAACAAAGCCTCAGAAAATTTTTCCTTGATCTGAACGCATGTTAAGTTCTTTAGAGGGAGAAAAAAGTGCCATAGAAATCCAACTAATATTTGCCCCACAAAAGAATTGTTGTGTATTGGTAAAGTTTTGCTAGCTTCTTTAAAGTAGTAGTTTGTGAATGGGTGTCACGCTAAAAAAAAGGTTCTGTGATTTCAGAACTCAATGAGAGCAACAGTTGAACTATATGAAGATAGAAAAGAGGGCTACCCAGCTGTTAAAACCCTGGTTACTCTGGGTAAAGAAGACTTATCCATTAAGGTAACTGCTATATTTGTACATACACTTGAATTATCAGTTAGTTTCATAGTGTGTAGACATTGAAGAATCAAAGGGAAGGAAAGAGAACTGGCTTTGAGTGTCTTTTTTATGGCCGAGTAATATTCCATTGTATATATGTACCACATCTTTATCCATTCATCTGTGGATGGACATCTAGGTTGCTTCCCTGTCCTGACTATTGTAAATATTGCCGCTACGAACATTAGGGTACATGTGTCTTTTTCTGTTATGGTTTTCTGAGGGTATATGCCCAGCAGTGGGATTTCTGGTTCATATGGTAGTTTTATTTCCTAGTTTTTTAAGGAGTCTTCATACTGTTCTCCATACTGGCTATATCAGTTTACATTCTCACCATCAGGGTAATAAGGCTTTTATTTTTTGATGATGGCCATTCTGACTGGTGTGAGATGATAACCTCATTGTAGTTTTTTTTTTAATTGATTTATTTTAGTTGGAGGCTAATTACTTTACAGTATTGTAGTGGTTTTTGCCATACATTGACATGAATCAGCCATGGGTTTACATGTGTTCCCCATCCTGAACCCCCCTTCCACCTCCCTCCCCATCCCATCCCTCTGGGTCATCCCAGTGCACCAGCCCTGAGCACCTGTTTCATGCATCGAACCTGGACTGGTGATCTGTTTCACATATGATAATATACATGTTTCAATGCTATTCTCTCAGATCGTCCCACCCTCTCCCTCTCCCACAGAGACCAAAAGACTCTTCTATACATCTGTGTCTTTTTTGCTGTCCTGCATGCAGGGTTATCATTACCATCTTTCTAAATTCCATATATATGTGTTAGTATACTGTATTGGTGTTTTTCTTTCTGGCTTACTTCACTCTGTATAATAGGCTCCAGTTTCATCCATCTCATTAGAATTGATTCAAATGTATTCTTTTTAATGGCTGAGTAATACTCCATTTTGTATATGTACCACAGCTTTCTTATCCATTCATCTGCCGATGGACATCTAGGTTGCTCCCATGTCCTGGCTATTAGAAACAGTGCTGTGATGAACATTGGGATACACATGTCTCTTTCAATTCCAGTTTCCTCGGTGTGTATGCCCAGCAGTGGGATTGCTGGGTCATATGACAATTCTGTTTTCAGTTTTTTTAAGGAATCTCCACACTGTTCTCCATAGTGGCTATGCTAGTTTGCATTCCCACCAACAATGTAAAAGAGTTCCTTTTTCTCCGCACCCTCTCCAGCATTTATTGTTTGTAGACTTTTGGATAGCAGCCATTCTGACTGGCATGAAATGGTACCTCATTGTGGTTTTGATTTGCATTTCTCTGATAATGAGTGATGGTGAGCATCTTGTCATGTGTTTTTAGACATCTGTATATCTTCTTTGGAGAAATGTCTATTTAGTTCTTTGGCCCATTTTTTGATTGGGTCATTTATTTTTCTGGAATTGGGCTGCAGGAGTTACTTGTGTATTTTTGAGATTAATTCTTTGTCAGTTGCTTCGTTTGCTCTTATTTTTCCCCATTCTGAAGGCTGTCTTTTCACCTTGCTTACAGTTTCCTTTGTTGTGCAAAAGCTTTTAAGTTTAATTAGATCCCATTTGTTTATTTTTGCTTTTATTTCCAATATTCTGGGAGGTGGGTCATAGAGGATCCTGCTGTGATTTATGTCAGAGAGTGTTTTGCCTATGTTTTCCTCTAGGAGTTTTATAGTTTCTGGTCTTACATTTAGATCTTTAATCCATTTTGAGTTTATTTTTGTGTATGGTGTTAAAAAGTGTTCTAGTTTCATTCTTTGTTGACCAGTTTTCCCAGCACCACTTGTTAAAGAGATTGTCTTTTCTCCATTGTATATTCTTGCCTCCGTTGTCAAAGATAAGGTGTCCATAGGTACGTCAATTGATCTCTGGGCTTTCTATTTTGTTCCATTGATCTATATTTCTGTCTTTGTGCCAGTACAATACTGTCTTGATGACTGTGGCTTTGTAGTAGAGCCTGAAGTCAGGCAGCTTGATTCCTCTAGTTCCATTCTTCTTTCTCAAGATTGCTTTGGATATTTGAGGCTTTTTGTATTTCCATACAAATTGTAAAATTATTTGTTCTAGTTGCAAAGAGTCGGACACGACTGAGCGATTTCACTTCACTTCCTTTCAAAGACAATGGGCTGCTTTTCTGGGTGCCTGATGTCCTCTGCCAGCATTCAGAAGTTGTTTTGTGGAGTTTGCTTAGCGTTCAAATGTTCTTTCAATGAATTTGTTTCCTCCGCCATCTTAGGACCACCTCCCTCATTGTAGTTTTGATTTGCATTTCTCTAATAATTAGTGATATTGAGCATCTTCTCGTGTGTCTATTGGCCATTTATATGTCCTCTTTGGAGAAATCTGTTCAGGTCTTCTGCCTGTTTTTTTTTTTAATTGAAGGATAATTGCTTTACAGAATTTTGTGGTTTTCTGTCATACATCAACAAGAATCAGCCATAGGTACACCAATGTCCCCTTCCTCCTGAAGTTCCCTTCCATCTGCCTCCACATCCTACCCTTCTAGATTGTCACAGAGCCCCTGTTTGAGTTCCCTGAGTCACACAGCAAATTCCCATTGGCTATCTATTTTACATATGGTATTGTAAGTTTCCATGTTCCTCTCTCCATACATCTCATCCTCTCCCTCCTTCCCTCCCCCGTGTCCATAGGTCTGTTCTATATGTCTGTTTCTCCATTGCTGCCCTGAAGATAAATTCATCAGTACCATTTTTTTAGATTCCATATATATGTGTCAGTATGCAGTATTTCTTTTTCTGACTTACTTCACTCTGTATAATAGGCTCTAGGTTTTGGCATCAGGTGGCCAAAGTATTGAAGTTTCAGCTTCAGCATCAGTCCTTCATGAATATTGAGGACTGATTTCCTTTAGAATGGACTGGTTTGATCTCCTTGCAGTCCAAGGGACTCTCAAGAGTCTTCTCCCAACACTATAGTTCAGAAGTGTCAGTTATTCAGCACTCAGCTTTCTTTATAGTCCAACTCTCATGTCCATACATGCCTACTGGACAAACCATAGCTTTGACTAGATGGACCTTTGTCAGCAAAGTAATGTCTTTGCTTTTTAATATGCCGTCTAGGTTGGTCATAGCTTTTCTTCCGAGGAGCAAGCATCTTTTGATTTCATGGCTACAGTCACCATCTGCAGTGATTTTGGAGTTCCCAAAATTAAAATCTCTGACTGTTTCCATTGTTTCCCCATCTGTTTGCCACCATGATCTTGGTTTTCTGAATGCTGAGTTTTAAGCCAACTTTTTCACTCTCCTCTTTCACTTTATTCCTAGCTTTTTAAGGAAGCTCTATACTGTCTTCCATAGTGACTGTATCAGTTTACATTCCCACCAGCAATGCAAGAGGGTTCCCTTTTCTCCACACCCTCTCCAGCATTTATTATTTGTAGACTTTTTGATGATGGCTATTCTGACTGGTACTTTGGCCACCTCATGCAAAGAGTTGACTCATGGGAAAAGACTCTGATGCTGGGAGGGATTGGGGACAGGAGGGAAAGGGGACGACCCAGGATGAGATGGCTGGTTGGCATCACCGACTCAATGGACCTGAGTTTGAGTGAACTCTGGGAGATGGTGATGGACAGGGAGGCCTGGCATGCTGCGATTCATGGGATCGCAAAGAGTCGGACACAACTGAGCGACTGAACTGAACTGATTCTGACTAGTGTAAGATGATAACCTCACTGTAGTTTTGATTTGCATTTCTCTAATAACAAGTGATGTTGAGCATCTTTTCATGTGTTTGCTAGCCATCTGTATGTCTTCTTTGGAGAAATGTCTTTTTAGGTCTTTTCCCCACTTTTTGATTGAGTGGTTTGTTTTTCTGGTATTGAGTTATATGAGCTGTTTGTATATTTTGGAAATTAATTCTTTGTCAGTTGTTTCATTTGCTATTATTTTCTCCCATTCTGAGGGTTGTCTTTTCACCTTGTTTGTAGTTTCCTTTGCTGTTTCTGCCAATTTTTTGATTAAGCTCTCTATTTTTCAGATATTGAGCTATATGAGCTGCTTATATATTTTGGAGATTAATTCTTTGTCAGTTGTTTTGTTTGAAATTATTTTCTCCCACACTGAGGGTTGTCTTTTAATCTTGTTTATTGTTTTCTTTGCTGGGCAAAAGGTTCTAAGTTTCATTAGGTCCCATTTGTTTATTTTTATTCTTGGAGCTGGGTCAAAGAGGATCCTGCTGTGATTTATGTCAAAAAGTGTACTGCCTGTATTTTCCTCTAAGAGCTTTCTAGTTTCTGGCCTTATATTTAAGTCTTTAATCCATTTCGAGTTCACTTTTTGTATGGTGTTAGGAAGTGTTCTAGTTTCATTCTTTTACATGTAGGGTTCCAGTTTTCCCAGCAGCAGTTATTGAAGAGACTGTCTTTTCTCCATTGTGTATTCTTGCCTCCTTTGTCAAAGATAAGGTGCGTGGGTTTATCTCTAGACTGTCTTGTTCCATTGGTTTATATTTGTTTTTGTGCCAGTACCATACTGTCTTGATGACTAGCTTTGTGGTATAGTCTGGAAAGTTGATTCCTCCAGCGCCATTTTTCTTTCTTCAAGATTGCTTTGGCTATTCAGGGTCTTTTGTGTTTCTGTATGAATTGTGAAATATTTTTGTTCTAGTTCTTTGAAAAATACCATTGGTAGTTTCAGAGGAATTGCATCGAATCTGTAGGTTGCTTTGGGTAGTATAGACATTTTCACAGTATTGGTTCTTCCAATCCAAGAACATAGTATATTTCTCCATCTGTTTGTGTCTTCTTTGATTTCTTTTATCTGTGTCTTATGGTTTTCTGAATACAGGTTTTTTATCTCTTTAGGTTTACTCCTAAGTACTTTATTCTTTTTGCTGCAGTGGTGAATGGAATTGTTTCCTTAATTTCTCTTCCCAATTTTTCATTGTTAGCTGATAGGAATGCAAATGATCTCTGTATATTTTATATCCTGTGAGTTCACTATATTAATTTATTAGCTCTAGTAATTTTCTGATGGCATCTTTAGGGTTTTCTATGTATGGTATCATGTCATCTGCAAAGAGTGAGAGTTTTACTTCTCCTTTTTCAATCTGGATTCCTTTTCTTTTTCTTCTCTGATTGCCATGACTAGGACTTCCAAAACTATGTTGAATAATAGTGGCAAGAATGGGCACCCTTGTCTTGTTTCTGATCTTAGAGGAGATGCTCTCAGTTTTTCACCATTGAGAGAAATGTTTGTTGGGGGTTTGTCATATATGGCCTTTATTATGTTGCGATGTACTGAGCTGTGCTTAGTCGCCCAGTTGTGTCCGACTCTTTGCAGCCTCATGGACTGTAGCCTGCCAGGCTCCTCTGTCCATGGGGATTCTCCAGGCAAGAATACTGGAATGGGTTGCCATGACCTCCTCAGGGGATCTTCTCAACCCAAGGATCGAACCCAGGTCTCCTGTGTTACAGGCAGATTCTTCACCATCTGAGCTACCATGGAAGCCCATTATGTTGAGATAGGTTCCTTCTGTGCCTCCTTTCTGGAGAGTTTTTATCATAAATGAGTATTGAATTTTATCAAAGACTTTCTCTGCATTTATTGAGATGATCATATGGTTTTTATATTTCAGTTTATTAATATTGTATATCACATTGATTCATGAATGTTGAATCCTTGCATCCCTGGGATAAAGCCCATGTGATCATGATATATGATCCTTTTAATGTGTTATTGGATTCTGTTTGCTAGAATTTTGTTGAGAATTTTTGCATCTGTGTTCATCATTGATATTGGCCTGTGGTTT
Source organism: Budorcas taxicolor (assembly GCF_023091745.1). Taxonomy (NCBI): domain Eukaryota; kingdom Metazoa; phylum Chordata; class Mammalia; order Artiodactyla; family Bovidae; genus Budorcas; species Budorcas taxicolor. The sequence goes on along the minus strand of NC_068935.1, from coordinate 120,300,958 downwards.
TGGTATCAGGATGATGGTCGCCTTGTAGAATGAGTTTGGGAGTTTTTATTTGTAAGTACTACATTAGATCCTTGGCTTAAGTTACCTTGTTTAAACTTCATTAGAACCCCATTTTTAGGGAGCTGATCAAGATCTCAAATCCAAGCCTATTGGATGCTGACCCCAGTTGCCCACCTCCCTTGTTTTATACCATTCACAAAGGGACTGTATTTCTTTGGGAGTTGAAGCCCTTGCACAGTTTAGAGTAATCTGTCATATACTTTATGTAATGAACTCCTTGCCACCTGCTAAGTATATGGATGATGACTTTTTCTTCTTTTAATATTTTTGTACGTTACAGATAAGTGACCTAGGTGGTGGGGTTCCACTCCGAAAAATAGATCGCCTTTTTAACTACATGTATTCAACTGCTCCGAGACCTAGCCTGGAGCCTACCCGAGCCGCCCCATTGGTAAGCCTGTCAAGCTGTTGTTGGAGGAAGGACCATTAACGCGAAAACGGACAGGGCAGGCCGTTTCCCCAGGGTGTTGCATTAGCCTTGTTGAATTTGAATGTTTTCCACCTTGTTTGAAGGAGGGGGGAGTTTTATGCTATTGCCACTTTCTTTATGACTCTTTTGGCCTCAGATTTCTTCTCTAATTTGTGTGTAAAAAACACTCAGAGCTGAATGCCTGCCTTCCCAATAGAGAGAAAAACGTCATGGTTAAGACGGCTGCCAGAGCACTATTTACCACCTGGTGTTCCCCTTGGCGGGGGTGGAAGTTTAATAGCAGGTGAACGGGGAACAGCACCGTGTGTCTGGCTGCAGCAGACCCTGGGCACTGCATACCTCCATGGCTTGGATCATCCAGGGCCTTAGAACTTCCCCTGCCAAATTTGTTTATATAATTAAATGTTAAATTATGAACACATTACATTTTTTACATGAAATAACATAAGCAGGAAACATATAGGTTGTGTATGCATTTTCAGAGCCTTTTCTGTCTCACTGTGGAAAAAATCTTCAGCTCTATTAAGGCAGTGAGGAAAGCCTCTGGTTGCCATGGCAGCATTTAGATCCTGGTAGGGCCACACTTTCTTCCCCCGCTGAGTGTTTCTAATTGACAAACAACAATTGAACCCTTTGTCATTAAACACAGCAACATAGCTATCATTCTGCGAAATAGTTCAGGGTGTACATTTTCATTTTCAAGTCTTACCTGCCTGATAAGCACATAAGATTATGTTTTATTTGTATGAATAAAATCCAACACTTAGCATCATTTATTCAAGACAGTTTGTTAACAGAGCATATTGAAAGCAGAGAGGAAGTCGTTTATATAGGATTCAAGAAAATATTTGAGAGATCAGTTTTGAAACCCATCACCTTGACTAGTTTTCTGGTACCTATTTAAACAAATGTCAAAAGGAAAACAAAATGCCACAAGCAAATCTAGAGCCTTCACCAGTTGTTTAAAAGGAATATGGCTCATCTCTTCCAGGTCTCAAAATAGCATCTTGAGGACAGCTGTGATGTCATTTTTTTTTTTTTAATGAAACTGAGCAATTGAAGTAAGAGTTTTAAAAAGTATGCATCTGACCTCACATGTTATAGATGAGGAAATGAGGTTACCTGTTTGCCCAGGGTCATTGAGCTTATGATGGTCAAGCCAGCACTGGCCATGTCTGTCTGTATTCTTTCCAGTGTGCTATGTGGCTCTACTTTTGAAGAAATGCTTCCACCAGCATGTCTCCCAGTTAGCTCTCCTCAGCCTGTAAGCAGGCATGTGGGTATGTACTACTAGGAAATGTAATTTCATCATCAAGCACCTTACTGTGTTACAGCCCTGTGCTGTGACACATGCATTTCTTTTTTGGAAATGTTGTCCCAGCCAACTCCTATTGATCCTTTGACACCCTGGGAAGACTTTCCAGAACTTGACCAAATCTGAGGTAGAGGCCCCTCCTTTGCATTCCGTGGGACCCTGGGGTCACCCGTCTCTTCACACTCATGACTGCATCGGGCTCAGGTGTTCTCCGCTGTTCCCTGGTAGCCCTGGGAGCTGGCTCCGGGCCTTGCTTGACTGGAGGAGGCAGGTTTCCTCAGCCTCCTCCAGAGTCCGCTGATTTCTTTGCTGGGGTGACCTCAGTCACCATTTCGGCTGCCTCGTCTTTGCTCCTGACCGTGTTCTGCCTGTCCTGCAGCCCTTCCATGATGGTGTACTCTATCACACCCAACCCTTGTTTAGGCCCTAACCCCAAGGAGGGAATCTAGGAAAGCTGTTAGAAAGCAGTTGAAAGCTGCAGAGCTTAGTAAAATTACTGCTGTGTGGTAGCCGTCATAGTAGCTTCCATTTCTTTCATTCTGCTGTGTCTTAGACACTGTCCCAAGACTTTACACTCCTTATATCATTTAATTCTTACAACAGCTCTTATGTAAGCTTTTTATTACATTTTTGGGGTAAGAAAACAGTCTTAGGTTGAGCAAACTGCTAGTTGCACAAAAAGTGGATTTCATCTGTCCGAACCTAAAGCCCACCCAACCACTGGTGTGTGTTTGCCCACTGCCTCCTTCACTAACCTGTCAGTGGACTTAATCAAAGGGGCCAAAGCTTGAGGAACAGCCCCTTCCTCTCCAACCCAGAGTTTTTGAAATCAGTCTCAATTTTTCTTATTCTTGTCAGTATCGGAAATCTTTCCCTGCCCCCCGACAACCTGTTACAGTCAGGGTTCTATGACACAGAGGTACAGGAGGGTACTGGCATTGCTTTCTTGTCTCTAAAAATACATGGACAACCACATGTCAAAATACTGTAGTGTTCCACAGCTTTAGGAAGTAGCCCTTAGGAGATCACTTTCTTTTCATTGTGTTAGCCTTGGTACTGATAGGTTTCAACTCCTGTGCTACTCAATTGAATGTTCACTATAAAGAGCAAAGAAATCAGTTAATAGAACTTTGGAATGATGTGGTTTAGTTGAGTTTCCAGTTCAAATCCCACTTGATTTGGGATTTGTTTTTAAACAATGCTAAACAATTACTTTAAAACGTTCAAAAAGCATTAGTCTCCTGGGAGAAGGATTTGCAACCCATTCACTCCAGTATTCTTACCTGGGCAATCCCATGGACAGAGGAGCCTGATGGACTATAGTCCATGGGATTGCAAGAGAGTTACACGTGACTTAGTGACTAAATAACAACAACATAGATTTGTCAGTTTCTGTTATGTGAGTAGTATAAGAAGCTAAATAATTAAAAGCATTATTTGTGATATTTAAAAAAAGCTTAGTCAAAATAGGAGTGTTTCTATTCTTTTCCAAACACGTGAGAAATATTTTTGGAGGATGAAAATAGATTGTTTGCCATAGATGCCATGTATGTGTGTCATAGTATGGGTTGGGTCAATGTATTTGCTTTAAATATGAATCAAGAATTGATTCTAATCTTTCAGATGGTCCTCAGGATCAACGTGTTAGCATTTTGTGCCTTTCTCAGTGTATTAATTTTCTTTTCTCAATAGGCTGGATTTGGTTATGGCTTGCCAATTTCTCGTCTGTATGCTAGATATTTTCAAGGAGATCTAAAACTCTATTCTATGGAAGGCGTGGGTACTGATGCTGTCATTTATTTAAAGGTACTGCATTTTATTTCTGTTACAGGAAAGCATCTTTACTTTTTAAAGCTGTAAGTTCTAATAACTAAAGCAGATTAGCACTGTATCATCATCTCATATATATGAATAATCATATATATATGATTTAATATATATATGAATTCTTATATTCAACTAGGATTTACTTCACTTTTATGTGAAAACCAAGTTATGACCTACCCTTGATTTTATGCTCAAAGCAAAATAGGAAATATGGAGATATGAAAATTTAAATACTGATTTTTAAAAACCTTAATTCTAAGTTGTGATTTTTTTTAAAATTTGCATATCCATTAAAAGGACTCATTTAAAAGACAGATTTTCATAAACTGAAGTCTTTTATTTTAGAGACTTGCTGGCTTAAAGTTGCAAGATTTCAGTGCTTATAATATGTTTACCTTAAAGTCTGATCAGATAACAAAGTTCTCTGTGATACAACTTTTCTCATTCAGTGGTGGTATCAAACTTTTATTTACTTCTAAACTCTAGAATATCACAACAAACTGTGGAAAATTCTGAAAGAGATGGGAATACCAGACCACCTGTTCTGCTTGAGAAATTTCTTGAGAAATCTGTATGCAGGTCAGGAAGTGACAGTTAGAATTGGACATGGAACAACAGACTGGTTCCAAATAGGGAAAGGAGTACGTCAAGGCTGTATATTGTCACCCTGCTTATTTAACTTATATGCAGAATACATCATGAGAAACGCTGGGCTGGATGAAGCACAAGCTGGAATCAAGATTGCCGGGAGAAATATCAATAACCTCAGATATGCAGATGACACCACCCTTATGGAAGAAAGTGAAGAAGAACTAAAGAGCCTGTTGATGAAAGTGAAAGAGGAGAGTGAAAGAGTTGGCTTAAAGCGCAACATTCAGAAAACTAAGATCATGGCATCCGGTCCCATCACTTCATGGGAAATAGATGGGGAAACAGTGGGAACAGTGTCAGACTTTACTTTTTTGGGCTCCAAAATCACAGCAGATGGTGACTACAGCCATGAAATTAAAAGATGTTTACTCCTTGGAAGGAAGGTTATGACCAACCTAGACAACATATTAAAAAGCAGAGACATTGCTTTGCCAACAAAGGTCCATCTAGTCAAGGCTATTGTTTTTCCATTAGTCATGTATGGATGTGAGAGTTGGACTGTAAAGAAAGCTGAGAGCCAAAGAAGTGATGCTTTTGAACTGTGGTGTTGGAGAAGACTCTTGAGAGTCCCTTGGACTGCAAGGAGATCCAACCAGTCCATCCTAAAGGAGATCAGTCCTGAATATTCATTGGAAGGACTGATGCTGAAGCTGAAACTCCAATACTTTGGCCACCTGATGTGAAGAACTGACTCATTTGAAAAGACTGATGCTGGGAAAGATTGAAGGTGGAAGGAGAAGGGGATGACAGAGGATGAGATGGTTGGATGGCATCACCAACTCAATGGACATGAGTTTGAGCAAGCTCCGGGAGTTCGTGATGGACAGGGAGGCCTGGTGTGCTGCAGTCCATGGGGTCACAAAGAGTTGGACATGACTGAACAACTGAATTGAACTGAAACTCTAGAATATTTGGAGTACTTTTTGATTATGTAATAGGGGCACATTGTATGAAAATTTAAAGCTGTGAAAGGGAAAACTGTCTCCCATTACTGGCCCAGAGCCACTGGGTTCTCTTTTCTGGGGTGACCATGGGTACCAGTTTCATGTGAATCCTCTTAGAAGTTGATTCTGTATTGATAAACATATGGAGAGAGAATTTAATTGTTTTCACACCAGTGATTATTTTAGCACTTTGCTCTGTTCTACTTTCCAGTATATCTTGGAGATACTTCCGTATCAGTTCACATAGAACTGGCTCATCCTTTTAGCAGCTATGTAGTGTTTTATATGTTATATCATAAAATAACCCTTTATTTGGGGTGTTTATCTTAGATGCCAATACATAGAAACAATATGCTATTTGATATCACTTTATGAGCTTATATTTATAAATCTACTGTGAAACTTTATTTCTTCTGGGCCCTCTGGGAGAGCATTTACCCAGTGGACAATAGTGTTTGGTCTAAGACGATTGGATATCTTTATCAGTATTAACGAAAATGGTTTTTGTTCTCTTCATGTTTACTGGTTTTTTGGGCATGAATGTTTTTATTCCTTTAAAAAATGCTTTCATTTTATCCTGTCCAGTCTAAGTAAAATGCTAAAATGTAACTTTAGTATACCTCCACATTAAGGTTTCTGATGCTTTGAATAGTAAAATTTGAGTTGGTATTTCACATGAGAAAGATGATACTGTAGACCTTTACTATACATTTTTGTTTCTCTCCTTAGGCCCTTTCAAGTGAATCATTTGAGAGACTTCCGGTTTTTAACAAGTCCGCATGGCGCCATTACAAGAGCACAGCTGAAGCTGACGATTGGAGCAATCCCAGCAGTGAGCCCAGGGACGCTTCCAAATACAAGGCAAAACAGTAATTGACTACTTTTCTTTATATTACAAAATATTTGATTTTTCCTCAGAGTCTACCAGCCAGATGATTGATATTTTCAGCCACATCTTTGTAGTTTTGCCACTGGAAAAGCAGTGATCCCTAAAGAAAGATGGGAGTATTTTTTCACCCCAGACAGGAAGGATAGCAAGAACTGGGTCACCAGAGTAGCCATTTCAGTAGAGGACCTGATGTTCTGGGAGTCCTTTCCCTATGGAGGTATTAAAAGCAGTAAGCAGGGTGTGTATCCTGCCACGAATCTTATTTAAAAAGTAATTCAGTTTATCATCATCCATAGAATTGACAGAATGTTTAGAGAAAGTCTGTAGATGGATTGAAACCAGAAAAATAAAAAAGTTAAAGTTATCAATCAAGGTAAACAGTGGGTTTATCCATATAACCAATTATTATTATTCAGCCCTTAAAAAGAATAAAGTTGTGACATGCTACAGTATAGATAAACCTTGAAGTCATTATGATAAATGAAATAATCCAGACCCTGAAGGACAGATACTGTATGCTTCAACTTATGTAAGGCCCCTGAAGAAAGTAGAATGGTGGTTGCCATGGTTGGGGAGTAGGAGAAAAGCAAATTTAGTGTTTAATGAGGACAGAGTTTCATTGGAGAAAGATGAAAAAGTTCTGGAGATGGATGGTGGTGCAACACTGTGAATGTACTGAACGCTGCTGAGCTGTACACTTAATAAAACATTTTTTTCCATCTTAACCAGAGAGTAAGCTTTACATATAGTTTACCACAATTAAAAAAATGAAGAAGATGATCAATCACAGAATAACGAGTTTTACTACTTTGTGGTAATAACAACAATAAATAATCCAGACTTTGGTTTCCAGTTTTCTTTCTTCTGACAACCTTTAAGCTCCAACTCTACTAGCAACAGTAAGGGTTCTGATTATTTGTTTAATTTAAAGTAATCTTTTAATAATCAAAAAGCAGTATATGTACACTGTTAAAAAATATAAATAAGCAAAAAAAGAGAAACTATTGTATTCTCATAATCCAGAGATTACCATTCTTAGAGCTTTATCTGTGTCCTTCCAGGTGTTTTGCTATTTGTATATATGTATATGTATTTTTCCCCAAATGAGATCATGCTTTTCATACTGTTGTGCAGCCTAGTTTTATTTCATTTAACTGTCTCCATCTTTCTGTGTCATTATATTTTCATCATGAAAATTCCCCTGATTTGTCCCAAAGGCAAATCGATTCCAGGACCACATAACACATCTGAGTAGGTCTCTAGATTTTAATGTAGAACAATTTTTTGTTATTGAAAGACCATACCAGTTGTCCTGCAAAAATGTCCCACCTTGATTTGTTTGATTTTTTTTCTTTGAAACCCTGGCTCTCCCATAAACTGGAAGTTCATCTGAAGGCTCAGTGGAGCATTTTTTTTTTTGCTAGAATATTTCATAAATAAGGATGCAGAATTACACTCTGAGACCCAGGCAGTTTGGTTGATCCAGTGTTAGTAATGTTAAGACTGTCCATAATTCAACTGCCTGGTCCCTCCACAATGTGGTTAATTTTCCCTTCTCAATCAGAAAATGATCTGCGTAGTGTTACTTTGGCACCATAGAGCCATCACTTAGGGGTTATTAAGACCAGTTGAAAAACTTGGCCTGAATCAGTAATTTTGTTAATGTTTATAAAATGATGAGTGTTTTGCTAGTGTCATTCCTTTGACAGTTAGCTGACATTCTCCTATCAAGTTTTTCCTCATCAGCTAAGGTCATTTAGGTACCTTCTGAAGTACATTTCCTCCTGGCAAGGCAGGATAGGCATTTAAATCTTTCTTTTAAATTGCAAATTTTCCAGGACGATGTTGAGTTAGAAACCACCTTAAATGGTGATGGGGGAGTTTCAGGCTTCCTTTTTTTTAAGTAGTATTATGGATGTTGTTGGAGAAGGCAATGGCACCCCACTCCAGTACTCTTGCCTGGAAAATCCCATGGATGGAGGAGCCTGGTAGGCTGCAGTCCATGGGGTCGCTAAGAGTTGGACACGACTGAGCAACTTCTCTTTCACTTTTCACTTTCATGCATTGGAGAAGGAAATGGCAACCCACTCCAGTATTCTTGCCTAGAGAATCCCAGGGACAGGGGAGCCTGATGGGCTGCCATCTATGGGATCGCACAGAGTTGGACACGACTGAAGCGACTTAGCAGCAGTAGCAGCATGGATGTTGTAGATTTTTATTGCTTTGTTGGTATATTTTGGTCAATATTTAACATATATATAAAAAGTGTACAGATATAAAGTTTGTAACATGATGAATTTTTATATCTGTATCTCCAGGACTCGAAAAGGCCACTTTCTAGTCACACTCTTCTCCTTTTTCCCTCCCCACCATATAACCATTACTCCAACTCTATCACCTATCACTATATCTGACTCTCTTCTCTTCTTGAATTTAAAATAAATGGAACATACAGTGCATGCTGTTTTTGTGTCTGGCTCTCTTCTCTGTGAGGTTCACCCTGTCACTGCATGTAGTAGCCATCTTTTTGATGCTAAAATTGGCACACCTTTGACCACTGGAAGCTATTTTGACCATATCCTTTATGTTCCATTGGTGAAATCCTGTTGGTCTTTGAAAGCTTCCTTGCTTTCTGGCCCAAGAGGATATCCTAAGTTCATCTCATACTAAGACTCCTGTTTACTTTTAATGGGTATTAGAAACCCTAATCTGGGAGCTGGAGGTGTACATGACATCTTTTCTAGTCTTGTTTTCTGGACAGATCTATAAAACATGATTTAAGATATATAAGTTCATGTTGATTTTTAATTCTCTTTTAATATTGTAATATTTCTCCCTAATCTATTTTAATTGTATATATTTCCTCTTACCCTGAAAACCTTGATTCCTAACAAAGTGCAACAGACAGGTATTTGTAGGCAAATAGAGTTTATATAGCTTTGTGACTTTGTACCATTGTAGTAGCATTGATCCTTTCCAATGAAGGATGTAAAAGGTTATTTATATTGCTACTTTTTTTCCTCTGGGAGTATTGTGATGGGCCTCTGTGCAGTGTTGTTGCATTGGTCACTCACCTCAAATGATGAAATTTAGAGGAGTTTGTTTTATGCACATGAGTGTGAGTGCGCACACAGGTGTGTGTATATACATATACACACCATCCCTGGCCAAGGTTAAGCTAAATCAGCTTGAAACACCTGGCTCAATTTCCCTTGATTCCATTTTCAGTTCGTATAAGTCAAGTAGTATATTGGGAATCAGTATGAGCGTTAATTCCAGCGATGGCTCTGGTAGGGGGAATTATTTGGGTAGCACAGAAAACGGTCTTTATGAACATTAAGGTCCATTTGGATTGTAAAAAGATGGTTTTAGTTGAATATTGTTTTAAAGCCTATTTAAATAGTTTAGCAGGTTGTATACTGTCATTATGAGTCTTAATTTCTTTTTTATAAAGGATGATACATTATTATTTAGGGGAAATTTTAAAAATTTATTTATTGATCATGCTGGGTAGCATGTATCATCTTAGTTCCCTGACTAGAGATCAAACCCATGCCCCCTGCATTGAGACCATCAAGGAAGTCCCTGAGTCTTCATTTCTGACATCTTATTAGGCAACCAAATGTTACCAGAAAGCAGTTTTTAAAATTCTAAAATGGCTATCCTGACACTGAAAATTTTTCACTAACAGAAATAGGATAATTGGTGGCAACCTTGGGAAAGTATTTAGTAGTTATATTAAATTCATTAGGTGAACGAGAAATGCTAAGAAAATTTAATTTCTAAGCAGATTTTGAATTACAACTTTATTGAGATATAATTCACATACCATAAAAGTCACCCTTTGAAAGCATACAACTCAGTGGTTTTTAGTAAATTCCCAGGGTGGTGTGCTCCTCACCACTGTCTGATTTTAGACCATATTCACCATTCCCCAAAGAAATCCCATGCCCATTGGCAATGGTTCCTCATTTCTAAGCAGGGTTTTCACTGAGAGGAAAGAACTGCTTTAGTGTATATATGTCATTAAATGCTAATTCTTTTTCTGTAGTAACTATAGAGAATAATTCTGAGATAAGACGCAGGTTTTTGAATTGTCATTGTAACTAAATGCTCTGACTACATCTCAGTTACAATTGAGAAGGTTGTCCTGATAAACTCACTGGGGCTGTCCCCGTCATTTTCTTTGCAGGGACAAGATGAAGACTAACAGAACTTTGTAAAGAACTGAATGCTTCAGTCTGCTCCATGAAGAAAAGATGGCCTTCTGCAAGTCACCTGGAAAGAGCTCCTTTCCTCCACCAACTCTGAATGTGGCACTATAGATAATCCAGTGCTTGAATGTGTATTTTTCTCCATATAAGCTGGACCTTTTCCACAGAAGTTTCCTGTAGCTACTTCATATCTTCCACTAAAGCAGTAACTTGAGTCATTTTTCATAGTACATTGCTGTGGTTTGGTTGGCACCTGTTGTAAGGGGACACAGAGCCTTATTAGTGCCCGTGTCCTCATACCTCCGTCTTCTTTATCATAGACTGTCTACAGTCTCCCCAGATTTCTCGCCTCCCTCCCCATTCCAGATACAGCCGATCTCTACTGCTGCTCTTTGTGACCAAATACCATGTTTGTCCCAAACCACCAACTATGGCCTTGGGGAGTCTGGAATTTGAATACATCAGATGAGCACGTCTTGATATTTCTGTCCCAGAGCCCTTCCTCTCTCTTACGCATCCCTCTTTACTCTCTGCTTTGGACTCTGGCCTTCTTCCATCTGACCAGATTCTCATTGTGAGCTGTAGATACTCTCATGTTAGATCTCCCTCTTGGGTGCATTGATTTCATTTTGAAATTCATTTGTATACTTCCATTCTGTTGATTAAAGTGTTCCAAAAGTTGTCTTGGAATTTTTCACTTAGCTGCTTGGTTTCAAAGATCTTAAGTGAAAAACTACCTTCAAGTCATTATCAAGTTTGTAAAGAGTGGGAAGTGAAGTTTTTATGCTCATGTAACAATTTACCACTGAATACGGTCCTTTTGTCACATCATATTCCTTTGCAGTTTTCTAAGTCCCTGTGGTGATGCACTCTACTAGGTGTAAAATAGGCCATCGAAGGGAAAAGTTCTTTCTAGTTTATTTGGAACATGTCCCAGGTCATCATTGTTTATATTTTCATGACGTTCAGCCCGCTTTAGAATTGTCGTGTCATGTTTACCCTTAGAAACACAAGCTATCTGAGAGTCTGGATTTAAAACCCACAACTTAAACAGCTCTGCAGGGTGTGTTTCTCTTCACTAATATTTTTCATATATTTATCTTCTACTTTGACTTCTGCCCTCTTTTAACATCCATATAAATGTTTCTCCATCTAGTGTTGAAGTGTTGAGTCCACTGATTTAAAAGCTGTCACTGGTAAAGTATTCCTCCTCCTCTAGACATATGACAGTACTAACCCTCTTTTTGCTGCTGCCAGCTCAGTGGGCTTTTCCCCTGGATGGAGCCGTGTTCTGATCCACTGCACTCGCATGGAGGACGACTCTGTTTCTCTTTGTTCCACCAAAGCTAATACTCTTTCATTACATTACCTGAGCTCATGGTGATTCCTTTGTCTTTCGGAAGACCTCATCTCTTCCATCCTTAGAAGACTCTCGTCAGGGAATTCATAATCTAGTCTGGTAAGAAAAAGACCAACGTTACTCCCAAGACACAAGTAATGAGATGGTCTGCATAAAGGCCTGTTTTTTGAAGGTCGAGTCAGTGTCTTGGGAATGGGGCTGTTCCATGTGATTATTTCCATGTGATATAAAGATGTAAAAAAAAAATGGCCTTTGAGTTTAAAGACCCCAGCTTTCCTATGTCAGCTTGTCTCTCAGCCTCTTCCTTGGCCTCCCTTTCCAGCTATACAGCTCTTTACTCTTCTATGCTTGATACACTGGAGGGGATCACATTCCTTTCTTTTCAGGTCTTTTTTGAAACTGAAGATGTCTTTCAGTGTTTTAATGACTTCATTGATAGTCCTTTGCTGATGTATTTCTGGCTTAACTGTCTGACTTCAGGACAGTCTTGCCTCTCCTGTCTTTGTTTTCTTTTTCTTTTTTAAATTGTGTCTTTGTTTTCTGAATTAGGAAATTAACTTTGCTTCCAAAGCAACCATAAGAAGAGTTTCAGGAACATCTTGCATTCACACAGTTCAGCCACCCCAAGTATTCATTTCTCCTTTCTGTTTGCTGTGCTTTGTCTCTAGGTATCTGGTCATCTTTCTACATGTTGTAATATACATAGACATTAACCGTTTTTCAGCTAAATTTGTTTAGTTCTCCCAATTCCCCTGTACTTCCCTGTCATTTCCTCAATTTCAAGCATCTACTTTTTGAAGCAGGGCCTGGCACATAGTAGGTGCTTAATGAATATTAACTGATTCAGTGAATGGAAGTGGACAGACATTTACCTCGGATGGTGGGCGGCATCTTTCTTAGTTCTTAAACTATCTTTGTTTTCAAATTAAAAATAATTCTGGTCAGGAGCTATGAAAGTATAGTATTTCCTCTTTATAAAAGTGTTAAGAGATGACTTGAAAATGGAGAGACATGAAAGGATGGACTTAGGGATGGATTCTTGGGAGCCATCTGATCCTTTCTTTGTCTCTGAATGACTGATTTTGACTGCTTAATATAGTGTTCTTTCCACCCAATCGGACTTCCCTGGTGGCTCAGACAGTTAAGCATCTGTCTACAATGCGGGAGACCCGGGTTTGATACCTGGGTTGGGAAGATCCCCTGGAGAAGGAAATGGCAATCCACTCCAGCACTATTGCCCGGAAAATCCCATGGACAGAGGAGCCTGGTAGGCTACAGTTCATGGGGTCGCCAAGAGACGGACACGACTGAGCGACTTCACTTTCCATCCAATCAGGTAACATGGTTTTATACCCTTGCTTACAGATTCCAAAGAACTTTCACGTACAGCATCCCGTTTGATCCTTTCGCTCCTGTGTGCTGAACCATGCAGGTATTATGCAGTTTTTCATATAAGTTCCAAAGCAGTTCAGTGGTTCATCACAGTGGCAGGGAAGAACCAAAGCTAGCAGCTGGGTCTTCTTGGCCCTCAGCCTGTGCCCTCAGCACTGCCCCAGGTAATTAGCATGATCTTTTTTGAGAAATTTCCTGACTATATTAACCCTCAAGGGTAAGACAGAAACCAAAAATTTTCTTTAGTGTCAGAGAATTTCATTTGGGAGAGGTTCTATTTTGTGCATTGTCATTTTGCAGAGTTAGAGATCATCAAATGGATTTAGCAGCTTTTACCTAGAAAGACAGGTGACTTGAAAGTGTCTAACTGTAGGTAATTACTGGAGTTATTTAGGCTTAATTCTGTGTTTGAATGAAGTCAGTGCTCACTGCCAGCCCTCTCGTACAAAGACTCTACATCCGAGAGTCGTTGCTTTTATCTTTCAGTGGACGGGATTACAGCTTCCGTTGAGTGTTCTCGCATCATTTCAGATGGCATCTTTTACGAACAGTAACTTGGCTGGCTATCAGATTCTTGGATCACGTCTTTTTTCCCTCGGTTCTTTAGAGACGTCACTCTGTTGTCTTCTAGTGTCTGGTGGTTCAGAGAGAGCTGAGTCCAGATAGATTTTTCTTCCTTTTTTGTGGATGATCTGCTCGTTGGCCCTGGTACTTGTGATTTCATGTTTGTCCTTGACATGCAGTAACTTCAGTCGAGTGTATCTTGGAGCCAACAGTTATCTGTTGGCTTTTTCTGGTATGCAGTGAGCATCAGACATTGACACTCATGCCTTCCCTCACTTCTTACCCTTTGTTGGTTCTCTTTGTTCAGCAGTTTGCCCCTATGTTGGCTCTCCGTTCTCTGTCTTCCACATTTATCTTGCCTTTGATCGTTTTGGTCTCCTTGTCTTTCTTCCTGCTGTGTGATGTTTTTTCTCCAATCTTAACCTCCCATTTCACTGTCTCCATTTCCTGTGATGTTGATTCTAGGCCTCGATTTGGCCCCCATGTGGCTTTCACTTTGGCTACAGTTTTATCTTTTTTCTCTGTGTCTTTTGCTTAGCTCTGCCAGCTTTTTCTCTCATTGTGTTGTCCTCTTTGACCCCTTATTTCATTTCTTGGAAAGCTGACCTATGTGGTCTACCATTTTTGTGGTTTCTGAGATCATTCTTTTTTCCAGAGTGTGTGTATCTATCTTTTGCTTCTTTCATTCCTTTTCTTCTGTGTCGTTTTGCTCTTTTATTGTTGTACAAGTATCATGATGGCTTTTTCTGCTTATTATTTTGGTCTTTGCATGGGACCAATTCTGTCTGCCAAGAAGAGTATGAATAAGTCGTCCTTGAATGCCTCCTTTTTTAAGTGAAACACGTTTGCTCACCTGAGCCCTGAAATTGGCAGGCTGGATGCTGATGGGGTGTGGGGCAGAGGCAGTCTGTTTTCCATTCTGCTCTCTGGATGCGGGGGAAGGAGGAGGGAAGCAAAGCCTCCCGGAGTGCCTTCATGGACACTGTTGAATGCTCTGCCCTTGGGCTGACTGGGTCCCACTTGGGGAGAGGGGTCCCCTCGCGTTTCCCTATGTCCACTAGAGGTCGCCCCCACAAGTTCAGAGGGTCTGTGCCTCTGCTCTGCCAGATTACGTGTAGTCAGTGTTTGTGTGTTTAGCTCCCGCGTTACTGTTGGTCTCCTCTTCACACAGATGGGCACGTGAGATGTTAACCTCCCCTCCTAGGTTTGCTTGGGGAAACGTGCCCTCGGCTTGTCCTGACCACCACCAGGCTTTGTTTCTCCAAGTTCAGAGATAATTAGTCGAGTCCCTTGAAACCCTCTCAGCGACTGCCCAGCAACTGTGGGCTGCTTGACAGATTGAAGAAGCCTTCTCTGATGAGTCCGTAGCTTAGTTGTCAGAGGCTTCCCTGGAGTCCTTGGTATGGCGTGGTGGCTTTTATTAGTTTCCCCATAGACAGCTTCCTTTTCAGCTTTTGGATGTGTGTGTTGAAGGGCAGGAGCACGTATATAAACATGGACTTACTCTGCCATCTTCCCAGCAGTCCAGGTGCTTAAACATTGACTTTGACGATAATGTCCTTCCCAACCATAAGCTATATGTTAGTCAGCAGATGGAAGCCATGCCGCTAGCAGGAAGGCACCATTAATAATTTCATCAATACCAGATGTTTGTTTATTCTTTGTAAAAAGATAGCTTTTACCTTGAGTTCCTGGTCCATCAGTTAGAGAGATCAGTACCTTCTGGCTTGAAAACAAGAGGGCAGGTGACGTTTTAATGAACTTCAAAAGTGACTAGCCATTGACAGATTTATTAATTCATTAAATAGGATAGAATATTTCAAACTAGCAGATAATCAGTTGTTACCAAGAGAAGTTTAAACTGTTCCTGTTTTTTTTTTTTTTTAAACTAACAGGTTGCTAGTCGAACTGCCTGACTGAGAGAGTTATTCCTATGAGAGCTTTTACTGTGACACAGGTTGTCTTGTCTTTTCAGCAACCCATCTCAAAACGTGGTTCATTAAGAAATAGAAAGGCATTAAGTCCTCATCAGGATGGTTGCTGATATTCACAAGTATACACTGAGATGGTTCATAGGCCTGGGACCTACTGTCACACAAATTGATGTTTCGAAAGTGCATTTACAGGGTGATCACAGGTTGAGTGTTTTATTTGGCCTGTTTGTAGAATTGAAGCTGCCTTCCCTCAGTGGACCAGTATCCGACAAGGCACACTTTCCTCCCTTCAGCCAAGCACACGATGCACAAGCAGGGGTGACAGTCTTGCTCAGTGTGCCTGACTCTGCCCTGGGCACCGCCTTCCCCTCAGTTCAGGGTCTCTGCTCTGGTTCCCTCTTGGTGTGAAGCGCAGCATGGATCATGTGTCCACATGTGAGGGATGAAGGAAGTGAAGAGGGTGGAAAGCGGATTCATGGAAAGGAAAGCCGTATTCATTCCTCCCTTTAAATAGCTAGTGTCTCCCATGCACTTGAAATGTCCAGTGCTGGGCACACACCGTGATGACAGCAGGCTGAGCCCAGCCTCTCGAGCCCACATTCAGGTGGGCGAGACCCTCACCAGGGAGAGTTTCTAGTACAGTTGAGAGAAAAAGGCGGGAAGGGGCCGGCAAGGGCCAGGTTAGGGGGCAGGTGACACAAAACCCTGCAAGCGTTTCCATCCTCACGGATGGTATGGTTGTGTTTGTTCAACGAGGCCGCATTGGTGAGCGCTGACACCCTGTCTCCTCTGTGTGTTCCTCTGCATCTGGAGAGGCTGTGTTCCCAGCCTGGCTCTGCTGCCTTGCGCCCAGGCTGAGCCCCTTGGCGTTTCCTTGTCTCGCTGGCCAGCGGGGAATGGTGGGCGCATGAGCCAGGTTCAGTTGTCACATTGCACTGATGGTGTGGGCCGGTGTCTCCTCACAATGGAAACGCAGGCCAAGCCACACCCCAGGATGGTTTTTGCAGAACTTCAGAACTCATGACCGAAACCAGATCCTCCCACTTCCAGCCTCTGGAGGGTGATGCCGCTTGTCAGGAGGAAAGACTGTCTGGAACACTGGCAAACTGATCTGAGAGGCGGGAGAGAGGGTTAACCGAGGAGGCTTCCTTCTCAAGTCTGCAAGTTGGCCTCTGTGGTGTTCAACCCGTGCCCCTTCCCACCCCCTAAATGAAGAAAATAAAAGGACAGCAATATCGAGGTCCTGGAATCCTTGAGAAACCTTTGTTTATGCCTTTTCATCTATCTCTAAAACCTGGACTTGAATTGCCCAGGATGCTGGTGATGGGTCAGTGGAGCTGGGATGCAAGTAGCTATTTGGGGCAGGGTGGGGGGCTCTTGGTAGAGATCCTGCGCCCTCAGAGCTGAGGAGGACACTCGGGGGGTCTTCTGACACCTGTCCGACTGGTTTCTAGGGAGGGTAGCTAGGCGTGTATTTGCATATAAATGAAAGCACCTTAGGGCATCACTACTGAAAACCTTTGAAAGTGGGATACAGTTAAGTGCCTGTATTAAAAGAAAGCCCAGCTCTTATCTCGCATTAAGACTGCAGCATTTAATAAACGCATATTCGTGTTTGACGACTCCTCGTCTCTGTATTCTTTTCCCTCCAGCACTGCTGTCTCCACAGGGGTGGCTCGCTTCCCAATTTGAAGTGGTGACTTAAGTCTTTGGTGGAGTCTGCACAGCTCTTGAAAAGGATAAGCAGTAGAGTTTGATGTGTGGAGTCCCGTGGTCTAGTTATTTTTGGTGGAATTTTTAAAAAAATGTTAGAACTGAGTCGCAGGTTTGTGGTAATAGTGGATCCAGGAAGCTTGCAGTGAAAAAGAGGATGAACTTAACCTGAAAAATATTTCTCTATTCTATAAATCTCTCAGTGACATTTGGATTAATCAAGCATAATTAAATGTAGTTAGATTTTTGTCAGATTGTGGTTTAAAATAATATTCATCTATGAAGAGAGTAATATATTCTGTAGAAATTTTATTAGGCACTTTAGTTAAGCAAATACTAAGAACAAAATCAGCCTCAGGAAGGTTAATTACCAAAAAAAAAGTATAGTAGATTATGTAAATCATTTTAATTTTGAATACCATGGCTGAAGCTTTAATTTACATAGAGAAGTATTTTGGATTTGTTTTTCACATCACATTTTTCAAAAGTACAAAATTGCGATTGCATTCTTTAAAAGTTCTCATCATTTGAGGATTCCATTAAGTCTGCTTAACTTTTTCATGTTATAGTTTCCAAAAGTGAAGAATTATAGTTGCATTCTTTAATATGCCAACTAATTTTAACAATTGCTTTAAAGGGAGAGAGAGAGCAAATTGATTTTAGAAGTTGTTGTTTGTTTGTTTTGTTTTTTTTTTTGTACTCAGTTACATTTTCACTACCCTTGCATGTCTCAGGGAATAGCCTTTGATAAGATTCCTCATGGATATCTCTGGAAGTCTATTCTGTTGTGCTCAGATTTGATCATTCTTGTCTAAACTTCTAGAGCTAAAGTTTGAAACGTGTTGTCATCTCAGGAACACAAGGTTACCCAAGAAACTTGAACTCCATCTTTATCAGTTCTCAGATTCTATGTGCTTTTTCATAATAAAAGGACACCTTAAAGTCCTTTGTGTAGTAGGTATAAAGACCTCCTTATCGCTCTTCTCTGAGATTTTCATAGAAGAACCCTGCATTTTGATTTCGTTTGATCATTTTGCTTCTTGACTTTTCAGTGAAGATTCTATTTCCCACTGGAATTGAATCCTTGTGGGATAACAAAATTTCACTTAAAAGTACATTCTGTTAGATAATTCTAACTTTTGACAACCTCTAAGTGGCCTGCTAATTTTTGCAAATGGGCCAAAACAGCACAAATGTCAAAGATATAAGCTCTGTGTTCGCCCTGTAGTTAGCCAAGTAAAGAAATGTCTAATCCTAGCACTTAGGAGCGGCTTAATAGCTCTTCAGTTTATCTCTGCATTCCAAATTGGTTGAAAATGGCACATTCAGAATGGAATGCTTATTAATAACAGAACTAGTTAATGTTTTAAAATAGTCTTACCTTGAGATTCTTTTTGAGAAAAAAGTGACTCTTAACATTCAGTTCTGTTTTGGCTCTTCATACATGCCGTGATCGGAAGTCACAGACATTTGCCATTTAGCCATGCTTGATGTACAAGAACAGTGATGAAGAGTTGACAACAACAGGCAGAATGGGTATAAGATGCTACATTGCTGCTGAGAATGCATCATGGCACCGCTTTCTTCTAAATTCCATTTTCTTTTGCCATTTGAACTTTTATATCCATGAGAAACCTCAGTCAGTATTTCTAAAGACATTATATTTACATTAAGAATTGGCCTGTGCCTTTACCAAAAACTTCCTTTACCTAGAACTTCCCTGGTGGCTCAGATGGTAAAGCGTCTGCCTATAATGCGGGAGACCCGGGTCAATCCCTGGGTCAGGAAGATGATCTGGAGAAGGAAATGGCACCCCACTCCAGTATTCTTGCCTGGAAAATCCCATGGACAGAGGAGCCTGGTAGGCTACAGTCCATGGGATCCCAAAGAGTTGGACACAACTGAGCAACTTCACTTTCACTTTTACCTAAAACACTGCTGAGGTCATTGTCTGCCATATTTAATTAGGACAAATGTTTTAGAGTCATTACAACTGAAGCCTGTAGGGATCTGAAAACGCGGGACCACCTGCCGCTGCCAAGGAACCAGGCTGGGTGGCAGGCTTCGCAGCCTGGTGTGTGCCGATGGCTGTCACAACTAGTATAAAACCTAAAATAGATGCTAGCCACGATCCCGTATCTGCTCCCGTTTTCTCTACCTGCCTTTGTAACTCTTGGGGAAAATGTATGTCAAGCCCTTTGATGTCTTGCTCTTTTAAATTCCTGTTCATGCTGGTGTGTGAATTTGACCAATAAGTTGTGCATGTGCTTAAGATTCTTTTTTAAACTAGACCAAACTAAATATATCTTGGCTCTGAGTAAACAGCCAAGGCAAGGTTTACCTAGAAGGTATAAAGTTTAAGCACTTTAAAAATGCAAGTTGGCTGTATTCAGGGTCGGAGGAATCCAGTGTGGTTGCCTCTTCGTTTCTGTTGTTCACTGTTGTTATTCTGTCCTCAACGCGCTGCACTGGAATCAAATGCTCCACTCTGCTGAAGCACCTAGGCTGTGTTCAAGTCACTACTGGACAGCATGACACACATTTTAGGAGAGTGAACCCTACCCCATTAGCATCCTGGCTGACCCCAATCTCTGCAGGGTTCCTTGGTGTTAAAGTCATTTGAAGTTGTGATTGCTGCTTCGGGTTTATATACTCATCATGCCATCTGTTGCTCTAAGTTCACATCCTTACAAAAATACATGAGTGCTTGTAATGTCAGTATTTCCCAGATTTAGAATACAAGTTGTGAATACTCATGAAGTGCTTGAACCGAAAAAGAAAAGTCAATGTGAAGTAGAATATACTATTGTGGACAAATTTAATGTTGCATTGAAATGTAAAGTCGCTTGGCTGATTTTTTTTTTTTTAAATCATCACTGCTTAACTCATGAACAATGCCTAAACTGAGAACGTGAGCTGATTTAACAAGAGAAGAGTAATGTATATATAAAATGAAAGTTCATTACCATGTTTGTGTCCCTAAGTCCAAATCTGACCTGCTTGGCTTTGAGCAGCAGTCAGTTTAGTTGCAGTGAAATGTACGTGTGTTTCCAGGATTCACGAGCTGCCTCATGTTTATAGAGGGAAGCCCGGACCCTTGTGTTCTGTGCTATTCTGTGGCCTGGCTGGTACACACTGTCATGAGTGAAGAATGACTTTGGTTTGAGGGTTTGTTTTTGTGATGGTTGGAAAAACATGACTGGGGAAGTGTGTGGCTCAGATAATGTCCCCCATCAGTC
This sequence comes from Budorcas taxicolor, assembly GCF_023091745.1. Classification (NCBI taxonomy): domain Eukaryota; kingdom Metazoa; phylum Chordata; class Mammalia; order Artiodactyla; family Bovidae; genus Budorcas; species Budorcas taxicolor. The sequence continues at coordinate 120,280,426 of NC_068935.1, read as the reverse complement.
GGGGAGCCATCTGTGTGGTGTGTGTCATAGCCAGATGAGTCCTGGAGCACGTGGGCAGTCCTGTACACAGTCATTGAACAATAAAGTGGTGGTTGTGTTCCCCTGAGTGTCAGTGTGGTCCTTTCCTGAGCTCTTGTCTGAAGTCTCGTCACTCCCCCTGGTAAGCGCCACTTTCTGCTCTTTCAGTGTCAGAAACTCAGTACGTGAACAGCACCAAGCAGCTTGGCAAGTTGCTGGGAATGGACAAGAGGCCTTTTTAAAATTCTTACCATCACTCAAAGGAAAAACAGGTCCTTCGGATTCTCTGTGGCAGGGATCATGGAACTGACCTTTGTGGTGGCGGATGGTGGGGGCGGTTGCGGGGGGCATCCTGTTGGTAAAGAAACTGCTTAACAGTTTTAACAGTAAATCTTATGTTATTATGAAAGATACCGTATGTTATAGTGGTATTTTTCATACTATCCAAGGATTGAAAGAAAGGGACCAATATAATATACTGGCCAAGCTGTAAAGTATAGTTCGGGCCAAGGCAGAAAAGGAGAGATGACCTCAACGGAGGTAGGTTACCTTTATTCAGGCAAGGAGGGGTGACGGTCTGTCTAATGACCAGGCTGAGCATGCAAGGGATCAGGGAGGCTTCATATTTAAAGGGAGATTTGTGGAGCGATAATGGAAAACGTTAGTCAGGCGGGATGTTTTGGGTAATCTTTAGTTGAGATGGCATTTGTAGTTGAACAGGGGGTGGGAGGTTTTGGGCAGGGGGTGATAAGCCCCAGGCAGATGTAGGGGGTGGGAGGTTTCTGAGCAGAGGGTGGTAAGTCCCAGGTAGATGCAACCGGCCCGGAGCATCAGGGCGGGACTTAAAGTTCGGTTTTGTTTTCCCTGAAGTTAGATGATTCAGCAAAAGGGCATTTGAGACTGTTGTGTTCTTTTCTAGGCCCAAGGACTCCTTCACAAGCCAGGACACTTTTGACTGTGAGAAAGCACGTTTACTAACCATGCTATACAAGCCATGGCAACAGGTGTAAACCAGGACTGTCTGGGGAGATTGGGCTTGACTGGCCATGGACCACCTATGCTAGAATCACCTGAGATGCTGGTTAAATGCAGATTCCTGGGCTCTGGGTCAGCGCTACTGATCCAGATTCTCTGGGGTGGAGGCCTTGCAATCTTGGTTTTAACAGATGCCACAGGGGAATTCTTTTTTTTATTTTTTTATTTTTTAGGAATTCTTTTTAAAAGGTAAGTTGGAAACGTTTGCCATACAGAACATGCAGAAGATAGAAAACTTGGAATTTTCAATGAAAGAGCTGTGGGTTCCATGGTCTCTTCTGAGCAGCTGGTGCAGCATTGACACCAGAGAACCCAGAGCCTCCAAGGGCGTTTGGCTGAAATTGGGTCCTTACTGAAAAACCAAGAGACAGAGTCTCCGTGTGCTTTACCGATGTGTCACTATTTTACTACACATTCACTGGTGAACGGGTGTCTTTAAAATTTGAGAGCCATATAACTGCTGTCCTGTGTATTCATCACTAAAAACCAAAACTTCTGGAAAGTTTAAGGTGAGAAACTTGGGTTTGAATGATTCTTGGGGAGCGTTAATGTCAGGAAATCAGTGTGTTTGCCTTGGTTCCACTACCAGCCAGCTGTTAACTGAGCTTTAGTTTCTTCATCTGTTAGGGAGTTGGACTGCCTGGTTCTAAGGTTCTTGCTGGGTCTAATGTTATAGAGCTCTCTTTAAAACCTAAAATGGGAAGCACTTCCTGATCACCTGCTTTCATGTTGTGCTGTGTCTTGCCCAAACCATTGACTCTTGGAAATGACAGTAGTTTAGTCAGAATTTTTAAATTGTCCATCTGTATTTTACCAAAGTCAGTCACTGTGCTAAGACATCATTCACAACTGGGGAAGAGCATTTTTGTAGCAGCCACTCCTGCCCTGTTTTGAATTCAGGAAGTAAGTATGGTTTAAAACTCACAAAGAGACCCCCACTCAAGAGTCTGTGGTTCACGAAGCTGCTGCAGAGCATTGTACCATAGTGTCTGTTTTTACTTACTTGTCCTTCATTTCAAAATTCTTTCCAACAGTGAATGTTAGCAAATGAGTATCTGCTGGTATTTTTGGATGTTCACGTCATAATAACACAGAGATGTACTCTTTGATGACATGAATAAACCATAAGGCATCGCGTAGGAGGGGTTGCCTCTGGGAAGGGTTGCTGTAGACCCCTGCCCATCACTAGAACTCTGGGAGGTTAAGAGTGTTCTCTATCTTTGCTGTCCAATATGGCCACAATGGCACCCCACTCCAGTACTCTTGCCTGGCAAATCCCATGGACAGAGGAGCCTGGTAGGCTGCAGTCCATGGGGTCGCTAGGAGTCGGACACAACTGAGCGACTTCACTTTCACATTTCACTTTCATGCATTGGAGAAGGAAATGGCAACCCACTTCAGTGTTCTTGTCTGGAGAACCCCAGGGACGGGGGAGCCTGGTGGGCTGCCGTCTCTGGGGTCACACAGAGTCGGACACGACTGAAGCGACTCAGCAGTAGCAGCAGCAGCCACCTGTACACGTGAAATGTGCGTAGTTGAACTGAGGAACTGAATTTTTAATTGGTATTTGTTTAAATTTTAATAGCCACTTGGGGTTCATGGTGACCATATTGGACAGTGTAGCTATATGCAGCCATTACTCGCTGTTGAGTTTTTAAAATTAACATTGAGTACCCTTTCTTGCCAGTCATTGGGCTGGGTGCTTGATGCTGCCCTTGTCCTTTCTAAATGTAGGTCTTAAAATGAATCCTTTGCCCCCTGCCTACTTATGATACTTTCATCAACATAATTGGCTCTCTTTGGATTAAAAAAAAATAACAGAAGGATATCTTAGACTTTTTCCTGTTACAGCTGCTCAGTGCATCACTTCTCATCTTTGCTACAAAAGGCATTGATCTTAAACCTCTTTGAATCCAGTTATCTCAGAGACTCACTTTGTTCCTTGAGGTGAAGTATTAACTACAGGCCAGAGGGTCTCAACTTGACCACATCAGAGTCTCCAAGTCCTGTGCACCATTTTGGATTCATCAGATGGTGTCTGGGAAGTCTTTTGAATTCCCTAAGAGATTCTAAGGTGTGACAGGATTGAAAACCACTGATCAGGTGCCAACCACAGACCAGCCTCTGAGAATAGCTCAAATTCTGGCAGCAGCAAATCCTGTTTCCCTGGCACAGAGCAGGCCTAGGGTCATGGATGTTCTATTTAACAAGTAATTGGAAAATACTTAAAAAGAGAGAAAAGGCCTTGTCAGTTTGGATTTGGGGCAACTGAGGAGCTTTGCTGTGCAAGAAACTCTAAGCTAATGCTACTCTTGTTTCCTGGCATTCTTGTCCAAACAGAATTTGCTAGTGCTCAAACAAAATAAACATGTTAATGATTTCAACAACAGTGATGGATGCAGAAGCATTCAATAGTTCACATCCCAATTCTCAGAACCTGGGAGTGTGTTCTGTTTTCTAGCAAGAAGGAATTAAAGTTGCTGGTGACCTTAAAATAGGGGGAGTGTCCTGGATAATCCAAGTGGGCCAGTATAATCATAAGGGCTCTTTGTAGAGGGGAGAGACAGAAGGCATGTCATAGTGATGTGATGTGAGAAGGACTGGCCTGGTCATTGCTGGCTTTGAGGATGGAAGGGGGCCACAAGCCAAGAAATGCAGGCTAGAAAAGGCAAAGAAAATGAATTCTCCACTAGAGCTTCTAGATAGGAATGCAGCCCTGCAAACACCTTCATTTAAGTCTAGGAAGACACACTTTTGACCTCTGACCTCCAGAACTGTAAAATAATACCCCTGTGTTGTTTTAGGTCATTGAAGTTGTTACAGCAATAAGAAACTAACACACACTCCTCTTCAACTTCTTTCCTCCATCCTTAATCCCTGGGTACCAGACATGGGGAAAACATGGGGAAAAAATGACTCAGTTGTGTCAATGTACTGATATGGTCAGGCCAATGAATGGCATCTTGTCAGTATCTGTCCAGTGGAACAGGATTATCAGACAAAGTCTGGTTATCACCTCAAGCTATGTAATGAGTCATGTCCTGCTTATGAGTCACATCCATGTATGTGTATAGCAGAAGATGACAGGTTTTCTTTGAACTTGGAAATTCTAGAGTGACAAGTTTATTTGCAAGTCTAAGAAGTTGAAAATGTCCCTGTGGAAAAGGTAAAGTATCCCCTTTCAGGTATGGATTCATTCTTTTAAAATAGAAGGTTACATATCAAGTATCTTAGTTCTGTCTATTCCTTCCATCAGAACTCTGCTTCTATGAAGAGAGTACAGTAACCTTCCAAATTAATGCCTTTCCCTGCCTTGCAAGAAAGATTATGAAGGTGAGGAGAGTAAAAATTGCTCACAGGAAACAAGTCAACCCTACTTTGAACATTTAATTTCCCACATCTGGTCAACTGCAGCTGACATTCAACCAATATGGTGTTTTTTTTCTAGAATATAAGTTATGGCACCTCTGTCCATAGTTCTTCAGGTACTCTGTTAAATGCTGTGAAAGTGCTGCACTCAATAGGGCAGCAAATTTGGAAACCTCAGCAGTGGCCACAGGCCTGGAAAAGGTCAGTTTTCATTCCAATCCCAAAGAAAGGCAATGAATGCCAAAGAATGTTCAAACTACCACACAGTTGCACTCATCTCGCACACTGGCAAAGTAATGCTCAAAATTCTCCAAGCCAGGCTTCAACAGTACATGAACCGTGAACTTCCAGATGTTCAAGCTGGATTTGCCAGCATCTGTTGGATCATCAAAAAAGCAAGAGAATTCCAGAAAAACATCTACTTCTGCTATATTGATTATGCCAAAGCCTTTGACTGCAGATAAAAACAAACTGGAAAATTCTTCAGGAGATGGGAAGACCAGACCAGCTTACCTGTCTCCTGAGAAATCTGTATGCAGGTCAAGAAGCAACAGTTAGAACTGGACATGAAACAACAGACTGCTTCCAAATCGGGAAAGGAGTATGTCAAGGCTGTATACTGTCACCCTGTTTATTTAACTTATATGCAGAGTACATCATCTGAAATTCTGGGCTGGATGAAGCACAAGTTGGAATCAAGATTGCCGGGACAAATATCAATAACCTCAGATATGCAGATGACACAACCCTTATGGAAGAAAGTGAAGAGGAACTAAAGAGCCTCTTGGTGAAAGTGAAAGAGGAGAGTGAAAAAGCTGGCTTAAAACTCAGCATTCAGAAAACGAAGATCATGGCATCTGGTCCCATCACTTCATGGCAAATAGATGGGGAAACAATGGAAGCAGCGACAGACTTTATTTTCTTGGGCTCCAAAATCACTGCAGATGGTGACTGCAGCCATGAACTTAAAAGACACTTACTCCTTGGAAGACAAGCTATGACCAACCTAGACAGCATATTAAAAAGCAAAGACATTACTTTGCCAACAAAGGTCCGTCTAGTCAAAGCTATGGTTTTTCCAGTAGTCCTGTGTGGATGTGAAAGTTGGACCATAAAGAAAGCTGAATGCCCAAGAATTGATGCTTTTGAACTGTGGTGTTGGAGAAGACTCTTGAGAGTCTTGGACAGCAAGGAGATCCAACCAGTCCATCCTAAAGGAAATCAGTCCTGAATATTCATTGGAAGGACTGATGCTGAAGCTGAAACTCCAACATTTTGGCCACCTGATGCAAAGAACTGACTCCTTGGAAAAGACCCTGATGCTGGGAAAGATTGAAGGCAGAAGGAGAAGGGGATGACAGAGGATGAGGTGGTTAGATGGCATCACCAACTCGATGGACATGAGTTTGAGCAAGCTCTGGGAGTTGGTGATGGACAGGGAGGCCTGGCGTGCTGCCATGGGGTCTCAAAGAGTCAGACACGACTGAGCGACTGAACTGAACTGATAAGTTATGGCAGTAAAGGGCCTAACATAAAGACCCATTAGCATCTGCTGATGTTTATGCTCTTAATGATATATTCAGATTTTACTGGTTCTTTATTTTCAAGTTTTTATGAGTTCTTTTTTTCATATTAATGTATTTATTTAAATTGGAGGCTACTTTTAAACATGAGTTTTGTTATGCCGTTTGCCCACATGCCACAACTAAAGATCCCGCGTGCTGCAACTAAGACCCAGTGCAGCCAAATAAGTATTTATAAATAAAGATGTAGAATCAAACAAGAACAACAAAAACTTTCTTCACTCACAGGCCATACAAAAACAGGCACAAGGGGGAACTTTGCTGGAGGAAAGTGGAATGATTCCCATATCCCCAGAGAATTAAATAAGGCCACATTATGTTGGAGGGATTTTAGGTAAGACATCCACAACGGTAGGTTATAGTAAAGGATGGCAGAGAACAGAATGAACCACCGAATGGGAGTGGCTGTGGAGAATGTCTTGGAGAAAACACTCTCTCCCTGCCATGAGACCCACCATAATTGAAGATGGGGAAATGAGGAGGCCACATAGGCATGGATCTTTAGGGGTACTGAGGAAATAACCCTTTTTTTCCCCAACCATAGCATCTTGACCTCCCCTTCAGCACCCCCACAGAGGTGTCAGGAGTGGGGCTTTGTAAGGAGCAAGGCTACTATTGCAAAGAGCTATTTGCTCCTTGATGAGCAAACAAAGTTGAAGGGTGTGGCTCCCCTTTGCCTGGGGGAGGGTGTATATAGAGAGGTCAGGAGCCCTGGGATGCACTGTGAGAGGCTTAACTATGGCTGATGAGATCTGTATACCAGAGGAGAGTAAAATAAATGGAGAAAACACAAACATAGAACAGCTAGCTCCAAGAATCAAGAAGATGACGGAACAAGGGACTTCTCATCAGTCAAAGACCAGAGACAGTACCCAGGTCAGATGACCCTACCCATGTTCCTCTCCTCCCTGTAGATCTCCCCAAGACTCCTTTCCTACCCTTGCCAAGCACAAATGCCTGCCTCAAGTCCCGTCTCTACCCATGAGGCCCCCTTTCCTATAACATTCCCATCCTCCTCTCCCAAACCAAAGTCCTGCTGACTCGGCCTGATGCCTTTTCAGGTGCAGGAAAACATGAGAGTAAAAAGGACCCCTCAAAGAAGTCAAGAAAAAAATCTCAATCATCCTCCCTCTTATCCAAGAATATCTAACAGAAGCGTAAGGCCTACGACATTCATCTGTTACCACAAACTGAAATATCATATAAGGACTCGCTGAGCAGGAATAAGAAGCAATGGAAAATCCAACCATTCAAAGTAACTTCCTGTGCAGACAGTTAATTTCAGAGCCTGGGCCAGAGCACTAGAACGAGCCGTCTTTGGAAGCAGCAATGAGGAAATGGTCAAAGATGAAGGAACACATCTGAGACTGTCATGGTATATGGATGTTGAATACAATAAAATCAGCTAGTTGGAAAAAGATGTGTGTATCTGTGGGTGGGAGGGAAGAAAGGAAGGGAAGAGGCAGGTGTGTCAGGAGGGTGGGAGGTGAGGTCCTGGAGGGCTGGGGGCCAGACTGTGAGGATAACCAGACACTGGAGGATAAGGACTGGCTGAGGACTAAGAACTAAAGATCAGCTTCCTCAGCACTTTGTCCAAAGGACAAAAAGAAAAAGGTCTTTGGTGGTTCCATGTGTGTGGGGCAGAGAGGGACAGCAATGTCAGAGTTGAGTTACTCTAAATCCAGCCTGTCAAGGACACATTTGATCTGTGTGGGAAAAGCCAGGTAATGTGTGAAGGATAGGTATTCTGTCTTTAAATGAATTCCCATGCTGCCTGCAGGCCTGGTTCTATTTCTTCTAGAGTCTAGGCTAATGTTAGAACTGTTGTTTCAAAGCGCTAGACCATGCCAACGGAGTTCATTGTTGTTTAGTCGCTCAGTAGTGTCTCTTTTGTGACCCCATGGACTGAAGCCCACCAGGCTTCTCTGTCCATGGGATTCTCCAGGCAAGAATCCTGGAGTGGGGTACCATTTCCATCTCCAGGGGATCTTCCTGACCCAGGGATTGAACCCGCATCTCCTGCATTGGTAGGTGGATTCTTTACCACTGAACCATCAGGGAAGCCCACTGAATGTAATAGAAGCTCCTGGATTCCACTAGTGGAGGGCACCACCACAATGCTAAGAGCAACAGTCTGCCTTCATTTGCTGACCTTTCGAACCCTGATTTAGTACTACTCCCATCTCTCTGCTAGCAGCCCATGAAAGCAGCTTTGCCCCAAAGATGGATAAGTGGCCAAAATGGCCACACTCCAGTGTTCAGGCCCAGGTGAAAAGCTGTAGGTGGCAAGGTAAGAATAGTGGGTAGAACCCAAGAACCTACAGAGGCTGCAGTGTGAAAGTGGCCCCCTGTGCGGTTGGGTGTGGAGGCCCCAGGCCAGCTCCCCAGTCTCCTAGCGAGGGGTGAGCCCTTTGCCATGGTGCCTCAGTGACAGCCTCATAGCTGGAGAAGTTTGGGGACCATGGAGCTTGCCTCCTGAATTGAGAGACTTCTACGGGCAAAGGAGACCTCAGAAACCATTTCCTCTAATGCCCTCATTTTACAAAAGCAGACACTGAGGTCAGAAAAGTGAATGGCTTTGACAGAGGTCAGAAAGCAAGTTGGCAGTGGAGCCTACAACTCAGGGTCCTGGCTGGGCCCCTGGCATGACCTCCCCTCCAGGTAAGTGATCCTAACCAGCTATTTTCTTATTGAATTATTGGTTCAATTGTACTAATCTCTGCTGTACAACAAAGTGACACAGTTACACACATACTTTTTTTATATTCTTTTCCATTAAGGTTTATCCCAGGAGATTGGATATAGTTCCCTGTGCTGTACAGTAGGACCTTGTTTATCCATCTACTAACCCCCAAATCCCAATCCATCCCTCCCATACCCCCCGCTCTTTGGCAACTGCAAGCCTGTTCTCTATGTCCATGAGTCTGTTTGTTTCATGGATAGGTTTATTGGTGCCATATTTTAGATTCCCTATACAAGTGATAGCACATGGTATTTGTCTTTCTTATTTACTTCATATGACCGTCTAGTTGCATCCATGTTGCTGCAAATGGCAATATTTTGTTCTTTTTATGGCTGAGTACTATTCCACTGTGTATATATGCCACAGCTTCTTTATCGACTCATCTGTTAATGGACCTTTAGGTTGTTCCCTTGTCAGGCATGAGCCGGCTGGCAGCTCCAGGCTTGGCCCGTGCTGCCCGACAACAGACCCATCATTCAGGGCTGGGCCCAGCTGGGCGGAGGCAGAACCGTGGCTACGCCTCTGCTTTTCCATGTTGCACCAGAGCTCGTAAGTAGGAACACACAGCAGCACGCTTTTAAGAAACACAACAGGTGAAAAGTGCAATTCTGCATCCCTTTATTTATAAACAAGTTGAGAATGCCATGTCCTGTTGAGCAAGAGTGGGTTTGGAGTGCAGAGAGGGAGGTGCAGGGGTGGCAGGGGGCGGGGCCTGATTCCGGAAGTTCGCATGATTCAGCACCAGAGCAAACGCTTGGGCGTAAGGTCGTGCTTTAACCCAGACGAGTTGTCGTCGTCTTGTCTTATAATGTACAGCATAGTCTGAAGTATGTATGCTTTTCTTATGGCTTTGTCCCGGGACACATCGCAGTGACACAGAAAAAAAACTCAAGTCTAGAGAGAAGTAGAAGTTGCAGAATGCCTCATGAGCTCTTTTGTTAAAAGAAGAAAAATCTGATGGCCAAGACTAGTGCTGACTGGATGCCTGGGGAACAGGGACATCTCTGTTCCCTTCAGGCTCGTCAGATTCAGAGTCTATATCGCCATCTTGCATCTCTCTCCCCGGGACGTGCCTGGCTGATAAGTCCCAAGATGGAGAGGAGGAATCCATGCTCTTCCCATCCCTCCCGCCAAGGATGGTCAGTAACTCCAAACTCAGGCCGTCCTGCAGCTCTGTGTCTTCCCCGCAGAGCAGGTCAGAAGGCAGACTTGGGTCTCGGGAGCACTCGTCTTAAGGTTGGTTTCCTTTGCCTTTGCCAAGTCCTGGCCCATGGGAGCTGGCTTGCCAGAAACGGGCCATTCAGTGTGACTCTGACATTACAATTGCCCTGGGTTTTTAGCTGGTGAACATTGGATTTTGGGGTCCCCAGGAGGAAGATGAGACAGCTGATGGAGAAGGGCGGAAATGGGAAAGCTGGGCAGGCGGAACCCACAACCTGCACGGGTACCCACTAACCTTGGCTGTCAGTGAAAGGAGGCCTGCTTTCTTCACCTGTTAGGGAGTGAGCGACCCCTATAAGGGAGCGGACAGGCACTGCGCTCCCACGCTTGCCCTTCTTCACGTATCTTGCCTTCTTCCACAACCTAAATTGCTGTCCTTCAGCCCTCAGTCTGAAGCTTCCTTCCCTGTCTAGGGCAAAAGAATATTTCCTCGCTTTCTGGCATTTCTGCTTACCTCTCTGAGCCTGAGTAACACTTGGTATCACTCTCATTCCAGCCTTAACTCCCTTGGGGCCATGACTGTGGACAGCCAGCCACCGCATCTCCTACCAGGCAGGGGAGGAGGGCCAGGGAGAAGCTGGTGGCCAGGATGCATCAAAGATTGGGTTGCAGACTCCTCCACTCCTTCTCATTAATCTTGCAGCCTTGGGAGGGGAGGTATTGTTAATGGTCAGAAGTGGGGCCTGGGGTGAGACTTAGAACCTGCTTGTGGGTTGTGATGGCCTGTCCCTGGCACTGAATGTGAGTCATAACGGCGGCACGTGTCAGTGTGGTATGTAAGGCCTGCAAAGTTAGAGGCCGCCTGGTACGTCAATGCCAAGCTGTTTGCTCCGGAGCAGGAATCAGGTACACATGGGTTTATCTGCTCTGGGCCAGAGCCTAGAACCAGAAAAGGCATTCCCAAGAGAGTTTTCTCCTGCAGAGGGAGGCCCTCACATGAGTCAAGCATGCAGATTTTCTTGAAGCTTTTCTCCTCCCTCTAGGCACCTCGTTCTCCTTTTCTCTTCCCTCGTTCCCACTGCCTTGTGCAGCTGGCTGCTGCCTCCTGTCAGTGCTTGGAGACGGGGGCATACGCGCCAGTGTGCCCAGGGAACACGGTGGGAGAGAGACCACACAGCACGGTGGAAGCACGGGGCAATGCTCTGGGCCTTGATGGCAGCAAGAAATTTCCTCACGTGCCATCTTCCCACTGGCTCTCTGTCCCACATGAATGCTCGACAGAGTTCTGGAAAAACTGCCAGGAACAGGGGAGTGCCCAAGCCAGCTGAGCCTCATGGTTCTGCTTCCCAACAAACCCTACTATCTCCAGGTGGGCAGGGAGGTAGTTCAGCCCCAATGCGAGGGGAAAGACATGCCACCTTCCTTCCTTGGTTGCCCCATGTGTCTCCCAGAAGGCTGGTTCACAAGGCCTCTGAAAAGGAGTGTTTCTGTCCCGAGGGATGCTGGGCTCTGCCCATGTCACTGTTCTGGGCCCCTGACTCCAATGGCACAGCCAGACGATGCTACCTCTACTCAGGCGTGTGCTCCCACCCCTCGCCTCTACCTGCTCACGTCTACCCGTGCTTAGCAGATAGCAACAACAGACACCTCAGTGGGAAAGCTTACCGTCTTCAACCCACTTGAAGCCTAAGGCTGGGAGTAATTACGGGACTGCCTGGCCCGTTCAGAGGCTGAGGCTCCCACCGTGCTCAGTGAAACTCTCAGAGCCTGCCTCCACCTGCAATGATGATGGGAGGCCATGAGCACCACTCGCCGATTTCTTGGCTGGGACGACATTTTTGCAGGAATGCAGGATGAGCTTTTGACAAGGTGCCCAAGTCCCAAGGGAACCAGGCAGTTCTGAAGACTGAGGATTTCAGTGGGCTATTAGGGTGGGAGCTGGAGAGGGGGAGAGTATAAAATGCCGCCACCACTGACTTGTTGCATATGGTACACACCCTGGATGGCGTCTTGGGAGCATACATAGAACAGATATGTGCAAGTAGCACCCCCTATTGGTATACTTTGTGGCTTGGGACATCAAACTGCTGCTTGAGGTCTGCAGAACTGTTCACTGGTCAGAAATGGGAAAAGCCATTCCATGACAGCATCCTTGAAGGAGAAGCTTCAGGAAACAGCAACCATCTGCTAAACTCGGAGCCAAAGCAGAGCGGCTCCTTGTGTGTATATGTCTATAGGATGTTCTCTTGCATTTCCCACAGACTAAGGTAATTTCTAGAAAACAAGGAAATCAAACCAATGATGAAAGAGTACAGCCAGGAGAAGACACTAGGCCTTAGGCAGCATTCTCCTGGAAAGAACTGTCCTTGGCATGAGACGTTGCGGTTCACACTAGGTGACCTGGGATATATCTGGCCTAAAGCAAGGCTTGGTCTAGACTGCAAAGGACTGATGCGTTGCAACCTCTGGTCTCTGGCTAAACTGAGAAGGCTGGCGTTTGTCTGTAGCTCGACTATTTCAGAAGCACTGTGCCACCTCTACTGGAAATAACTTTATTCTGGCAGCGCTTGGGCGGTGGGAGGCAACGTGCATGGCCCTTAGGAGCTGAAAGAAGCAGACTTCAGGTGCTGCCGCTTCCATGGGTGGTGTACCTGGTGGGGGTGGGAGTAAGGGCCAAAGCAGAAGACACCCCACTCAGTGTGAGTCTCCCAGGGGTGCTCTGCCTCTTTCTTTAGCAAGGTTAAAGTAGGGTGGTTCTAGATGATGCTAAGAAGGTCTGTATAGGTTGCCCGCCTGGAAACCTCCATGCAGAGCCTGGGTTTGGGACAGAGTGGAGACTGAGTGGGGAGCTGGTCCCGAGGGGAGCTGTGTCCTGGGCTGAGCTGCAATGCCAGCGACTGTTGCCCTCCCCCCCAGGGTGTCCCCTGTGCCCCCGCCCTGCCCCCCCCACCCCACGTGGTGGGGGCTCTGGTTGTTAGCCAGTAGCCTTTACTTCTCATCCTCATCCCCCTCACTCATGCTGCTCATGGAGGCTGAGGCGGCTTTAGGTGAGAAGGGGGGTGAGGGTTTGTGCGGGAGCCACAGAAAGGTGGGCGACGGGGAGCGGGAAGGAGACCGGCTCCTGGTGGGGCTGCTCACAGGGCTCTGCTTCGGGGACAAGGCATGCAGCATCCGGTTGCTCCTCTCCTGGAACATCTGCTTCTAGAGAGAGAAGGGAGAGAGGCATGTGTTAAAAGAGCCATGTGCAGGGCAGGGAAACAAACATGGCATGAAGGGTGGGAGTGCGCGCGCACACACACACACACACACACACACACACACACACACACGGGCTAGTGTGGCAGCCTGTGGTCCCAGACTGTCTCGGGGCTGGGGCAGGGGCGGGCGGTGCTGAGTGAGGCTCTGGGGCAGGAGGATGCTGCCGCATCCGATTACTATCACGGCTGGTTCTTGGAAGTCACCTCATCGCACCGCCTGTTCCCCCTTCCCAATCTGACTGCTGTCTGTGATGTGCCCGGTGGAAGGGCCACAGGAAACACAGCAAAAACTCTCCTCATCGCACAGTAAACACAATATGAGTATGTCAGACGAAACTATGGTCTGGGAGACAAAGCAAGAGCGGTTAGCAGATTGGGGTGGGGCCCGGGGAGGTGGATGGGCAGCAACTGCGAGTCGAGCAGAGGCCTGAAAGAGGTGATGGGGAGGGGACCAGGGGGATGGAAAGCAGGGAGAAGCACGTTCCAGACAGACCCCGAGAAGGGAGCACATGGTGCATGTCATGCATGGGACAAGCCAGGCGGTGAGCAGGGGCATGCGCGCGGCCAGGAGGAACTCTACAGAGTAACAGAGGGCTGTGGCCTGTGGGTCTTGGTGGCCCACTGTAAACTTGGCCTTTGAGGAGTAGAGAAAGCTCTGGAGAGTTCCTTTAGCTCTGGAGTTCTGAGCAAAAGAAAAACACGGACTTGTGGTTTAAAGGGGACCCCTGTGGCTGCTGTGCTGGGAACAGATGATAGTGAAGCGAAGGCAGGAGCAGGGGACAGCGAAGAGCCCTCAGTAAGAACCCAAGAGGATGATGGCGCCCTGGGCTGGGATGACGGCCATGAGCATGGTGAGAAATGGCTAGAATTATGGTATGTTTTTTTCCTGTTGTTTTATTAAGGTTTACTTAATAATTTCCAGTTAAGCTTCTTAATGTACAGTTCTGAGAGTTTTGATAAATGCCTTCAGTTTTGTGACTACCACTACCATCGAGTTACTGAGATCATTTGCAGTCACCCCCCGCTCTCCATCCTTGGGTCGCAGAAGTGTTTTCTGTCCCTAGAGTTTTGCCTTTTGCAGAATGTCATCTAAATGGAATCATGCGGTATTTGGTGGTGGCTTACTTGCTCGCTCATGTCTGATTCTTTGCAACTCCATGGACTGTAGCCTGCCAAACTCCTCTGTCCATGGGATTTCCCAGCAAGAATACTTTAGTGGGTTGCCATTGCCTTCTCCAGGGGATCTTCCCGACCCAGGGATCGAACCCAGTCACCTGCATTAGCAGGTGGTCTTCTGCATTTCAGGCAGATTCTTTACCGACTGAGCCACCAGGGAAGCTGCGTATATGGTCTGGCTCCATTTTGAAAGTGGAGCCAACAGGACTCGTGACAGATAGGATGTGGGGTGTGGGAGGAAGCAGAATCAAGTGACTAGTTTCTGGCCCGTGAAACAAGAAAGCTGATGCCACTGGCTGGTATAGGAAACCATGGGGCTGGAGGAGGTCGGGGGAATAAGATGGCTTTCCCAGTTTGGGACCTCTGGTGACTGCTGCCTAGTGCTTTCAGCGCCAAGCTCTTCTGCAACACTGTCCGCTAGCCTCTGGGGAACCTAGTCCTGGCACCGAGCCCCTGCCCATCTGCCCTCCTGCTGCAGCCCTCGAGCACTCTGTTCCCCATGCCCGAATGTCCTCCCCAGGCTGCCTGGGCTCTGCGCTCTAGTTTGCCATCACTGCTCCTTGTAGAGCCTCAGCCCCCAGCTGCTTGCTCCAATCCTCTGCTCTAAACTGGCTCTGAGAGCCAATTCTCTTGTTAGCCCTCTTAGACTTTGCTTCATTTGAGTTTTTCATTTTATGAACTACTACTGAGACCTTGGGGACCTGGTGCTGTTACAAGAAGGGGAAGAAAAGGGTAATTTGGTGGTCATATTCAAACAGGGGCTTTGGTGACATGGGGAAGAAGGGGTGGAAAGGGGCGTTGATCCTGTGGGACTGGCTTTACAAGCAGAGGGTGCTAAGTAGGCAGTGCTAGGCATAACTGCTTGGCTTGACTGGACCTCCCAGTGCCTATAGGGTACAGTAGTTGAAGCTAGAGCACCAGGAGGAGGATGGATTTCTCTGGAAGAGCCCCTGGAAGATTGTAATCAGTAGAGGGGTATGGTAAGATTCATGATGTAGAAATACCTTTGGGTGTGGGAGCATAAAAGCAAAAAAAGAAACCATTAAAAAAAGATTAGTGTTTGGCTATATAAAAATTGAAAACTTCTATACATCTATTTCTGCTTTATTGACTATGCCAAAGCCTTTGACTGTGTGGATCACAATAAACTGTGGAAAATTCTGAAAGAGATGGGAATAACAGACCACCTGACCTGCCTCCTGAGAAATCTGTATGCAGGTCAGGAAGCAACAGCTAGAACTGGACATGGAACAACAGACTGGTTCCAAATAGGCAAAGGAGTACGTCAAGGCTGTATATTGTCATCCTGCTTATTTAACTTATATGCAGAGTACATCATGAGAAATGCTGGGCTGGAGGAAGCACAAGCTGGAATCAAGATTGCCAGGGGAAATATCAATAACCTCAGATATGCAGATGACACCACCCTTATGGCAGAAAGCGAAGAAATAAAGAGCCTCTTGATGAAAGTGAAAGAAGAGAGTGAAAGTTTGGCTTAAAGCTCAACATTCAGAAAACAAAGATCATGGCATCTGGTCCCATCACTTCATGGCAAATAGTTGGGGTAAAAGTGGAAACAGTGGCTGACTTTATTTTTCTGGGCTCCAAAATCACTGAAAATGGTGATTGCAGCCATGAAATTAAAAGATGCTTACTCCTTGGAAGGAAAGTTATGACCAACCTAGACAGCATATTAAAAAGCAGAGACATTGTCAACAAAGGTCTGTCTCGTCAAGGCTATGGTTTTTTCCAGTGGTCATGTATGGATGTGAGAGTTGGACTATAAAGAAAGCTGAGCACTGAAGAATTGATGCTTTTGAACTGTGGTGTTGGAGAAGACTCTTGAGAGTCCCTTGGACAGCAAGGAGATCCAACTAGTCCATCCTAAAGGAAATCAGTCCTGAATATTCATTGGAAGGACTGATGCTGAAGCTGAAACTCTAATACTGTGGCCACCTGATGTGAAGAGATGACTCATTGGAAAAGACCTTAATGCTGGGAAAGATTGAAGGTGGAAGGAAAAGGGGATGACAGAGGATGAGATGGATGGATGACATCACTGACTCAATGGTCATGAGTTTGGGTGAACTCTGGGAGTTGGTGATGGACATGGAGGCCTGGCGTGCTGCAGTCCATGGGTTCTCAGAGAGTCGGACACGATTGAGTGACTGAACTAAACTGAACTGATACCTCAAAAAAAAAAAAAAAAAAACACTATCACTATGAAATAAGGTAAAAGGCTAAAAGGCAAATGAAGAAAAGGGAAAAACTTTTGCAACATTTAAATACAAACTAAGCAGCTTAGTATATAACAGAGTTTACAAACCCAAAAGAAAATAATGAGCATCTGGCACATATAGGTAATTGACAAAAGACTTATGAATGAACTATAAAAAATGTTTGGCATTACTAACAAACAAATGCAAAGTGACTGATGTGAGAAACCTTTTTTTCTATACCAGATTGCTAAAAATATTTTTCACCTTCCCAACCTTTTAAAACTTTTTCCAGTTTTGAAATATAATTGACATACTGCACTATATACATTTGAGGTATACAACATAATAATTTCACTTAAATTGTGAAGTGATTGCTATATTAAGGTTAGTTAACATCCATCATCTCATGGATACAAATTTTTTTTCCATGTGATGAACTCTTAGGATATACTCTCAAAACCTGCATATACAGCACACAGCACTGTTAACTATAGTGATCATTATACATTACATCCCCAGTACTTACTTACCTCATAATTGGAACTTTGTACCTTTTGACCCCTTTTCTGCAAATTCCCCTCCCCATACTCCCTACCTCTGGTAAACACAAATCAATGAGATCATACAGTATTTGTCATTCTCTGACTTATTTCACTTGGTGTAATGCCTTCAAGGTCCATCCATGTTATCACAAATGGCAGGATTTCTTTTCTATAGATGAGTAATAATCCATTATACTATATACAGACACACACCACAACTTCATCCATCCATCCATCAATGGACACTGAGGCTGTTTCCATGTCTTGGCTATTGTAAATATTGCTGCTATGAACCTGTCATTTCCTTCAGATAAAACAGCTGACTCTTGAACAGTATGAGGGCTTAGGGGTGCTGACCCTCTGTGAAGTAAAAAAAATCCATGTATAACATAGTTGGCCCTCTGTATTTGTGGTTCTACATTTGTGGATTCAACCAACTGTGGATCATGTAGTCCTTTAGTATTTAATACTGAAAAAGAAATCCAAGTGTAAGTGGGCCCACGCAGTTCAAACCCATGTTGTTCAAGGGTCAACTGTATTCCCGCAAGTGGAATTTCTAGATCATATTTTGAATTTTTTGAGAAACCTTCATAATGTTTCCATAGTGGCTGTACCAGTTGACGGTCCCACCAACAGTGCACAAGGGATCCCTTTTCTCTACATACTTCAGAGCATTCATTACCTTTTGTCTTTTTAATGCCAACCACCAGCATCACCGACTCAATGGACATGAGCTTGAGCAAACTCTGGGAGACGCTGAAGGACAAGGAAGCCTGGTGTGCTGCAGTCCAGGGGGTTGCAAAGAGTCGGACACAACTCAGGGACTGAACAACAACTCTGACAGGCATGAGGTAATATCTTATTGTGATTTCAATGTGCATTTCCCTGTTGATTTAGTGATGTTGAACATGTCTTCATGTACTTGTTGACCATTTGTATATCTTTTTTTGGAAAAATGTCTATTCAGGTCCTTTGCCCATTTTTAAACTGGATTACTTGGTTTTTCGCTACTCAGTTGTATGAGTTCTTTATATATTTTAGATGTTAACACCTTATCGGATATATGGTTTGCAAACTCTTTTCCCTTTCTGTAGGCTTTTAAACTTGTAGATGGTTTCTTTGGCCATGCAGAAGCGTTTTAGTTTGATGCAGTCTCATTTATTTTGTTGCTTGTGCTTTAGGTGTCCAACCAAAAAATCATTGCTAAGACTCATGTCAAGGGCTTTTTCTCTGATATTTTCTACTGGGAATTTTATGGATTATGATCTTACACTAAAATCTTTAATCTATTTCAAGTTAATTTTTGTGGAGCTGTAAGATAGAGGTCTACTTTCATTCTTTTACCTGTGACAATCCAATTTTCTAGCACCGCTTATTGAAGATAATTGTCTTTTCTCTATTAAGTATTTTTGGCTCCCTTGCATGGGTTTACTTCTGGGCTCTCAACTCTGTTTTGTTGGCCTATGTGTCTGTTTCTATGCCACTACCATACTATTTTGATTAATATAGCTTTACAGTACAGCTTGAAAGCAAGAAGTATGATGCTCTCCCAATTTTTCTTTCTCAAGATTGCTTTGGCTGTCTGGGTGGTGTCTTTTGTGGTTTCATATACATTTTAGGACTTTTTTTATATTTCTGTGAAAAAAATGCCATTGGAATCTTGATAGGAATTGCATTGAATCTATAGATGGCTTTCAGTAGTACAGGCATTTTAACAGTTCTTTTAGTCTATTAATGTGAGTTATCTTTCCATTTATTGGTGTCTTCTTGGATTCCTTTCATCAGTGTCTTGTAGTTTTCAGTGCACAGATCTTTCACCTCCTCCCCAGGTGAGGCTGTAGGTTGGGCTCCACAGTTTCCTGGATTTCCTGGTCAGGATTACTAGATGCTCAGGACTGGTACTACACTCAGCAGTTGGTGGGGCTATGAATTAGCTTCTCTTTCTTGGTAGGGCAGCAGAATAGGCCCCAGAGCTTGTACAGCTTGTTTTTGGAGACCTGGCCAGACAGGGCCACCAGTTTTGCTTTCTGTTCAAGTGCTGTTGGATGGGCTAGGCAGCTTCCCGTCTGCTTCAATTCCATGGTCGGGTGGGCTGCACACCGTATTCAGCAATAAGTGGGGCTGTGAATTAGCTTCCCTTCCCAGGCATGGTGGGAGAATCAACCTGAAGGCTGGAGAGGCCTTTGTTTTTGTGGTCCTTATTCAAGCTGATCTGCACCCTCAGTTCCCTGGTTCAGCAGTGCCGCTGGCTCTGCTGTGCAGTCCGTCAGCTGTCTGCTGCATTCTGCTCAAGTATTGCTGGACCAGGCAGCTTCCCAGGTGTTCTGGCCAGGCTTTCCGGTTGGGTGGGGCTTGTAGCTTCACCCAGCAATGACTGGGGGCTATAACTCAGCTCCTCATCATGACTGGGGACAGACCAGGCTTCAGGGCCCAGAGTTTTTGTTTGAGGACCCACATTGGACTGACTTGAGCCCCACTGACTTCCCAGGTCAGGCGGCACCAATGACTTGACCCTGCAGATGAAGCATGGTGCCTGGCTGGGGCTAGTGCTTGGGCTCTGCAGGCAGGAACTTGGTCTGCCAAGATCACAGCACTGGCCTCTCCCCACATCTCTGTCATGATGAGATTCTCAGTAATCAAGCCCTTTAGACTCTTCTGCAATCTTCCTGGGCTAAGACCAGAGTGGGTCTCACGAGAAAGACTTCAGGCACAACAATTCCCCAGCAGTTATTTTCCCTTTTTAAGTTCTAGCCCATAAACTTTTTAGGAGCTCAGATCTCCTCCAGCAGACACAACAGAGATGCTTTGCTGATCACGGAGATCCTTTCCAGATTTAAAATTCCATAATGCTACAAATACACCAATTATTCTCCTTCCATTAAAGACATTGATAATTCTGTCAAATGACATCCAAACCCCTCAAAATCAGACAGAAAAAAAATGCTGTAGTACAACAGCATTAACTTAGATTAAGCCCATTTATGAGACAAAATCAAATGCCAAAAGGATAGGGTGGCCTATTATTAAGAGCGACATAAAAAAAAAAAAATCCTTGAAATTCGAGCAGGTACTTTAAAATATGTGTTTTTATTACTGTAATCTTTAGGTATATTTTTAGAGGCAGCCATTAGCCCTCCTGTGGTTAATGGATTGTCAGCATTTCCATTAGAAGCCCACTTTCAAAGAATCTACAACTTGTCTACTATAGTTTGACTCTAGCTCATAACTGAATATTCTGCCTAAGGGGATGAAATGATTTGAATCCTTAATGATAAACTGTGGGGTTACACTTCAGACAGTGCAATATCCATGCAAAACAACTCTGGGTCTTGATTTGCAAACTCTCTGATCTGTTGTTTCTGGTGCATTTTGAAGGGTGGTTCCCCTTGCAAAGGAGCTGAATTGAATCTGGTCAGAAGACAGTTTGTAATAAGCTTCCTGGGAAGAAAAGCACTTTAGAACTATAACAAATAATGAAGACCATGGCATAGCATTTTCAAAGAGAAATGGTATTTATATTCAGTTTTTTGCTGTATTAAGAGGTTTTCATTTATAACGTTTTCTCCCCCCAAAATAATCCCATTTCTAGTCCTGATAACATGACAGTAATTTTCTGTTTCCTCTCCTACAGTGTTTTCCCTTTTAAGAAGTTCTTAATATCTGGTAAGGCAGTAAATGACTTGACAAGTGCCTTTATAGGTTTCAGGGTTTCAGATATATTCTGGCAAATCCACCAAAAAAGAAATACAAATATTCTAGTTACATGTGGTTTGGACCTCTGGTAATCAAGATGGAACTCAAGAAGAGTTCGAATCATGAGTTCCAATCAACAAACAACAACTCGCCCTGAAACAGTGCCTGGCACATCCCTGGTGCCAGGCACTGTTAAAAAGGACTTTAAAGTATGTGACAATTTAATCCTCCCAACAACCCAAGGAAGTGGCTGAGAGGTAAGTGAACTTGCCCACAGCTCTCTGGCTATGAATTGAAGCCCTGTTCGTGACTAGCTCTCCGTAACTTTCATGGTTAGAAGCTTTTCATGTTTACTTGTGTTTTACTTGAGTATTTGTTGGCAGACAAACTGTCTAGAAGATGAGTGGGAAATCTAATTCAGATCCACAAACTGAATTTTATATTTCTCAACATCAAAAGTCTTAATAGTTAGCAATGCCATTAGAATGGCTATTATAAGAAACAAACAGAAAACAACAAGTTCTGAAGAAGATGTGGAGAAATCAGAACCTTTGTACATTGTGGAGGGAATGTAAAATGGTGCAGCCACCGTGGAAAAACAGTATGGCGGTTCCTCAAAATAATTAAGAAGAATTATCATATGCTTCAGCAATTCTACCCCTGGGTGTACACTCAAAAGACTTTAGAGACTGAAACAGATATTTGTATAGCTAATGTTCACAGCCATAAAGCGGAAACAATCTAAATCTCCATTGATGGATAAATGGATAAACAAAATGAGGTGTGTATAAATAAATGTATATGTGTGTATATATGTGTATGCACATACTTATGATGGATTTTTTTTTTTGGTTTTATGGGGTAAAGTATTGCTCTGATGGTGTTGAAAAGAAACATTTTGTCTGTTACAAAATATTATGGAGGGTTTTCCCGGCATGGAGGATCGGGAGGCTGACCAATGATGCCTTGCTTCAAGAACCATTTCCTGACAGCACACTATGTATGGTTTGAGGATTAAGCTGTTTTGTTATGAGACTATAATACAGTTTGGGATGTATTTCACTCTCAAAATCATTGCAATTTGGGTTACTCTATGGTAGGAAAATTTTCTCAGTTGCCATCATAACATGGGGTTCAATTTAATCCAAATTCTGGCTGTTTAGTATTTATGATGAAAAGGTTTGTTTTACCAAAGAAGTGGACTGAAATCTACTTTGCTGAGCTAAATATATTTTGAGAGAGCTAATATCGCCAACCATCAGCATCCCAATATATAAATTCCAAGAAATTTGGGGATGTGAGATATTAATTTTAGGCCAAGTATTTTCCTTAGATCTTTCAAAGAATACAGAGTTGACTTGCCTTGGAAATCAGGGAAGTTGAAATTCTTTTTTGCACTCTGATGGAGCTTCCAAATGTTTATAACTTTGCCACTCTTATACTCCAAAAGGTACAATAAAATGAGTTGAATGCTATCCTATATTTCTAAAATCTTTCCACTACAAAGTTTTCCACAGTAGTTGTGGTTTCATCTGTTACTTAAAAAATGATAAGGATTTGATTGGGCTTCATTTCTTATACAGGCTATTAAATCAAATATGGTAGGGTGTATTGGTTATCTGCAGTGTGTACAGATGTTTCTAGTTCCTGATTTTGAAGCTGGCAGCTCCTACTTATGATTTAAACTTTCATTTCTGATTCTGCAAAGTATGTTACATCACAGGAAAAGAAATGCAAATCAAAATCACAATGAGATATCATGCCCAAGTGGTAAGAATGGCCACCATCAAAAAATGTACAAGAGTACTGTTGGTAAGAATGTCAATTGTCACAGACTATGGAGAAAAACATGGAGGTTCCTGAAAAACTACAAATAAAGTGTTGTTAAGAAAATAAACTATTAGTTAATTTATTGGAGGGTACAACTGAATTGGAGATTAGAGGTGAAATAAAAAGTACTAGAAACCAACTTGCCTAGATCTGGTCCCTTTACCTCTCCTTAGCTCTTAGAACAGTATAGGTCACGATAAGGAAGTCTCCCTAGCTCTCCTTCAGTTCAGTTCAGTTGCTCAGTCATGTCCGACTCTTTGTGAACCCATGGACTACAGCATGCCAGGCTTCCCTGTCCATAACCAATTCATGTCCATTGAGTCGGTGATGCCATCCAGCCATCTCATCCTCTGTCATCCCCTCTTCCTCCTGCCTTCAATCTTTCCCAACATCAGGGTCTTTTCCAAGGAGTCAGTTCTTTGCATCAGGTGGCCAAAGTATTAGAGTTTTAGCTTCAGCATCAGTCCTTCCAATGAATATTAGTGCCTGATTTCCTTTAGGATTGACTGGTTTGATCTCCTTGTAGTCCAAGGGATTCTTAAGAGTCTTCTCCAACACCACAGTTCAAAAGCATCAATTCTTCGGCACTCAGCTTTATGGTCCAACTCACATCCATACATGACTACTGGAAAAACCATAGCTTTGACTAGACAGACGTTTGGCACCAAAGTAATGTCTCTGCTTTTTAATATGCTGTCTAGGTTGGTCATAGCTTTTCTTCCAAGGAGCAAGTGGCTTTTAATTTCATGGCTGCAGTCACCATCTGCAGTGATTTTGGAGCCCAAGAAAATAAAGTCTGTCACTGTTTCCATTGTTTCCCCATCTATTTGCCATGAAGTGATGGGACTGGATGCCATGATCTTTGTTTTTTGAATGTTGAGTTTTTTAAGCCAGCTTTTTCACTCTCCTCTTTCACTTTCACCAAGAAGCTCTTTAGTTCCTCTTCACTTTCTGCCATAAGGGTGGTGTCATGTGCGTATCTGATTATAGATATTTCTCCCAGCAATCTTGATTCCAGTTTGTGCTTCATCCAGCCCAGCATTTTGCATGATGTACTCTGCATATAAGTTAAATAAGCAAGGTGATAATATACAGCCTTGACGTACTCCTTTCCCAATTTGGAACCAGTCCATTGTTCCATGTCTGGTTTCAACTGTTGCTTCTTGACCTGCATACAGATTTCTCAGGAGGCAGGTCAGGTGGTCTGGTATTCCCATCTCTTGAATTTTCCACAGTTTGCTGTGATCCACACAGTCAAAGGCTTTGGCGTAGTCAATAAAGCAGAGGTGTATGTTTTTCTGGAACTCTCTTGCTTTTTTGATGATCCAGCAGATGTTGGCAATTTGATCTCTGGTTCCTCTGCCTTTTCTAAATCCAGCTTGAACATCTGCAGGTTACCAGTTTATGTACTGTTGAAACCTCACTTGGAGAATTTTGAGTATTTTGCTAGCATGTTAGATGAGTGCAATTGTGCAGTAGTTTGAGCATTCTCTGGCATTGCCTTTATTTGGGATTGGAATGAAAACTGACCTTTTCCAGGCCTGTGGCCACAGCATCATCTTTTAGGACTTGAAATAGTTCAGCTGGAATTGCATCACCTCCACTAGCTTTGTTCATAGTGATGCTTCCTAAGGCCCACTTGACTTCAGACTCCAGGATGTCTCGCTCTAGGTGAGTGATCACACCATCGTGGTTATCTGGGTTGTGAAGATCTTTTTTTTTTTTTTTTTGAAGATCTTTTTTGTATAGTTCTTCTGTGTATTCTTGCCACCTATTCGTAATACCTTCTGCTTCTGTTAGGTCCATACCATTTCCATCCTTTATTGAGCCCATCTTTGCATGAAATGTTCCCTTGTATCTCTAATTTCCTTGAAGAGATCTCTAGTCTTTCCCATTCTATTGTTTTCCTCTGTTTCTTTGCACTGACCACTTAGGAAGGCTTTCTTATCTCTCCTTGCTATTCTTTGGAACTCTGCATTCAGATGGGTATAGTTTTCCTTTTCTCCTTTGCCTTTAGCTTCTCTTCTTTTCTCAGCTATTTGTAAGGCCTCCTCAGACAACCATTCTGCCTTTTTGCATTTCTTTTCCTTGGGGATGGTCTTGATCACTGCCTCCTGTACAATGTCATGAACCTCTGTCCATAGTTCATCAGGCACTCTATCAGATCTTATCCCTTGAATCTGTTTGTCACTTCTGTGGTATAATTGTAAGGGATTTGATTTAGGTCATATCTGAATGGTCTAGTGGTTTTCCCTACTTTCTTCAATGTAAGTCTGAATTTGGCAATAAGGAGTTCATGATCTGAGCCACAGTCAGCTCCCGGTCTTGTTTTTGCTGACTGTATAGAGCTTCTCCATCTTCAGCCGCAAAGAATATAATCAATCTGATTTCAGTGTTGACCATTTGGTGATATCCATGTGTAGAGTCGTCTCTTGTCTTGCTGGAAGAAGAGTGTTTGCTATGACCAGTGTGTTCTCTTGGCAAAACTCTGTTAGCGTTTGCCCTGCTTCATTTTGTATTCTAAGGCCAAACTTGTCTGCTACTCCAGATAGCTCTTGATTTCCTACTTTAGCATTCCAGCCCCTATGATAAAAAGGATATCTTTTTTTGGTGTTAGTTCTAGACAGTATTGTAGGTCTTCATAGAACCGTGCAACTTCAACTTCTTCGGCATTAGTGGTCAGGGCATAGACCTGGATTACTGTGATATTGAATGGGTTGCCTTGGGAACAGAGATCATTCTGTCATTTTTGAGGTTGCATCCAAGTACTGCATTTCGGACACTTTGTTGATGATGAGGGCTACTTCGTTTCTTCTAAGGGATTCTTTCCCACAGTAATAGATATAACGGTCATTTGAATTAAATTCACCCATTCTCATCCATTTTAGTTCACTGATTCCTAAAATGTCTATGTTTGCTCTTGCCATCTCCTATTTGACCACTTCCAATTTGCCTTGATTCATGGACCTAACATTCCAGGTTCCTATGCAGTATTGCTCTTTACAGCATAGGATTTTACTTCCATCACCAGTCATATCCACAACTGGGTGTTGGTTTGTTTGTTTTTTTTTTTTTTACTATGTTTCATTTTTATTTTATTTTATTTTTTTTTTCATTTTTTTTTTAATTTTAAAATCTTTAATTCTTACATGTGTTCCCAAACATGAACCCCCCCTCCCACCTCCCTCCCCATAACATCTCTGTGGGTCATCCCCATGCACCAGCCCCAAGCATGCTGTATCCTGCGTCAGACATAGATTAGCGATTCAATTCTTACATGATAGTATACATGATAGAATGCCATTCTCCCATATCGTCCCACCCTCTCCCTCTCCCTCTGAGTCCAAAAGTCCGTTATAGACAGCTGCGTCTTTTTTCCTGTCTTGCATACAGGGTCGTCACTGCCATCTTTCTAAGTTCCATATATATGTGTTAGTATACTGTATTGGTGTTTTTCTTTCTGGCTTACTTCACTCTGTATAATCGGCTCCAGTTTCGTCCATCTCATCAGAACTGATTCAAATGAATTCTTTTTAACGGCTGAGTAATACTCCATTGTGTATATGTACCACAGCTTTCTTATCCATTCATCTGCTGATGGACATCTAGGTTGTTTCCATGTCCTGGCTATTATAAACAGTGCTGCGATGAACACTGGGGTACATGTGTCTCTTTCAATTCTGGTTTCCTCGGTGTGTATGCCCAGCAGTGGGATTGCTGGGTCATAAGGGAGTTCTATTTGCAATTTTTTAAGGGATCTCCACACTGTTCTCCATAGTGGCTGTACTAGTTTGCATTCCCACCAACAGTGTAGGAGGGTTCCCTTTTCTCCACACCCTCTCCAGCATTTATTGCTTGCAGATTTTTGGATCACAGCCATTCTGACTGGTGTGAAGTGGTACCTCATTGTGGTTTTGATTTGCATTTCTCTGATAATGAGTGATGTTGAGCATCTTTTCATGTGTTTGTTAGCCATCCGTATGTCTTCTTTGGAGAAATGTCTATTTAGTTCTTTGGCCCATTTTTTGATTGGGTCGTT
Source organism: Budorcas taxicolor (assembly GCF_023091745.1). NCBI lineage: Eukaryota > Metazoa > Chordata > Mammalia > Artiodactyla > Bovidae > Budorcas > Budorcas taxicolor. The sequence continues at coordinate 120,253,761 of NC_068935.1, read as the reverse complement.
TATTTTTCTGGAATTGAGCTGCATAAGTTGCTTGTATATTTTTGAGATTAGTTGTTTGTCAGTTGCTTCATTTGCTATTATTTTCTCCCATTCAGAAGGCTGTCTTTTCACCTTGCTTATATTTTCCTTTGTTGTGCAGAAGCTTTTAATTTTAATTAGATCCCATTTGTTTATTTTTGCTTTTATTTCCAGAATTCTGGGAGGTGGATCATAGAGGATCCTGCTGTGATTTATGTCGGAGAGTGTTTTGCCTATGTTCTCCTCTAGGAGTTTTATAGTTTCTGGTCTTACATTTAGATCTTTAATCCATTTTGAGTTTATTTTTGTGTGCGGTGTTAGAAAGTGATCTAGTTTCATTCTTTTACAAGTGGTTGACCAGTTTTCCCAGCACCACGTGTTAAAGAGATTGTCTTTACTCCATTGTATATTCTTGCCTCCTTTGTCAAAGATAAGGTGTCCATATGTGTGTGGATTTATCTCTGGGCTTTCTATTTTGTTCCATTGATCTATATGTCTGTCTTTGTGCCAGTACCATACTGTTTTGATGACTGTGGCTTTGTAGTAGAGCCTGAAGTCAGGCAAGTTGATTCCTCCAGTTCCATTCTTCTTTCTCAAGATTGCTTTGGCAATTCGAGGTTTTTTGTATTTCCATAAAAATCTTGAAATTATTTGTTCTAGTTCTGTGAAAAATATGGCTGGTAGCTTGATAGGGATTGCATTGAATTTGTAAATTGCTTTGGGTAGTATACTCATTTTCACTATATTGATTCTTCCGATCCATGAACATGGTATATTTCTCCATCTATTAGTGTCCTCTTTGATTTCTTTCATCAGTGTTTTATAGTTTTCTATATATAGGTCTTTAGTTTCTTTGGGTAGATATATTCCTAAGTATTTTATTCTTTTCGTTGCAATGGTGAATGGAATTGTTTCCTTAATTTCTTTTTCTACTTTCTCACTATTGGTGTATAGGAATGCAAGGGATTTCTGTGTGTTGATTTTATATCCTGCAACTTTACTATATTCATTGATGAGCTCTAGTAATTTTCTGGTGGAGTCTTTAGGGTTTTCCATGTAGAGGATCATGTCATCTGCAAACAGTGAGAGTTTTACTTCTTCTTTTCCAATTTGGATTCCTTTTATTTCTTTTTCTGCTCTGATTGCTGTGGCCAAAACTTCCAGAACTATGTTGAATAGTAGCGGTGAAAGTGGACACCCTTGTCTTGTTCCTGACTTTAGGGGAAATGCTTTCAATTTTTCACCATTGAGGATAATGTTTGCTGTGGGTGTGTCATATATAGCTTTTATTATGTTGAGGTATGTTCCTTCTATTCCTGCTTTCTGGAGAGTTTTTATCATAAATGGATGTTGAATTTTGTCAAAGGCCTTCTCTGCATCTATTGAGATAATCATATGGTTTTTATTTTTCAATTTGTTAATGTGGTGAATTACATTGATTGATTTGCGGATATTGAAGAATCCTTGCATCCCTGGGATAAAGCCCACTTGGTCATGGTGTATGATCTTTTTAATGTGTTGTTGGATTCTGATTGCTAGAATTTTGTTGAGGATTTTTGCATCTATGTTCATCAGTGATATTGGCCTGTAGTCTTCTTTTTTCGTGACATCTTTGTCAGGTTTTGGTATTAGGGTGATGGTGGCCTCATAGAATGAGTTTGGAAGTTTACCTTCCTCTGCAATTTTCTGGAAGAGTTTGAGTAGGATAGGTGTTAGCTCTTCTCGAAATTTTTGGTAGAATTCAGCTGTGAAGCCGTCTGGACCTGGGCTTTTGTTTGCTGGAAGATTTCTGATTACGGTTTCAATTTCTGTGCTTGTGATGGGTCTGTTAAGATTTTCTATTTCTTCCTGGTTCAGTTTTGGAAAATTGTACTTTTCTAAGAATTCGTCCATTTCTTCCACGTTGTCCATTTTATTGGCATACAACTGCTGATAGTAGTCTCTTATGATCCTTTGTATTTCTGTGTTGTCTGTTGTGATCTCTCCATTTTCATTTCTAATTTTATTGATTTGATTTTTCTCTCTTTGCTTCTTGATGAGTCTGGCTAGTGGTTTGTCAATTTTATTTATCCTTTCAAAGAACCAGCTTTTGGCTTTGTTGATTTTTGCTATGGTCTCTTTTGTTTCTTTTGCATTTATTTCTGCCCTAATTTTTAAGATTTCTTTCCTTCTACTAACTCTGGGGTTCTCCAATTCTTCCTTTTCTAGTTGCTTTAGTTGTAGAGTTAGGTTATTTATTTGACTTTTTTCTTGTTTCTTGAGGTATGCCTGTATTGCTATGAACTTTCCTCTTAGCACTGCTTTTATAGTGTCCCACAGGTTTTGGGTTGTTGTGTTTTCATTTTCATTAGTTTCTATGCATATTTTGATTTCTTTTTTGATTTCTTCTGTGATTTGTTGGTTATTCAGAAGTGTGTTGTTCAACCTCCATATGTTGGAATTTTTAGTAGTTTTTCTCCTGTAATTGAGATCTAATCTTAATGCATTATGGTCAGAAAAGATGCTTGGAATGATTTCGATTTTTTTGAATTTATCAAGTTTAGATTTATGGCCCAGGATGTGATCTATCCTGGAGAAGGTTCCATGAGCACTTGAAAAAAAGGTGAAATTCATTGTTTTGGGGTGAAATGTCCTATAGATATCAATTAGGTCTAATTGATCTAATGTATCATTTAAAGTTTGCATTTCTTTGTTAATTTTCTGTTTAGTTGATCTGTCCATAGGTGTGAGTGGGGTATTAAAGTCTCCCACTATTATTGTGTTATCGTTGATTTCCCCTTTCATACTTGTTAGCATTTGTCTTACATATTGCGGTGCTCCTATGTTGGGTGCATATATATTTATAATTGTTATATCTTCTTCTTGGATTGATCCTTTGATCATTATGTAGTGGCCTTCTTTGTCTCTTTTCACAGCCTTTGTTTTAAAGTCTATTTTATCGGATATGAGTATTGCCACTCCTGCTTTCTTTTGGTCTCTATTTGCGTGGTATATCTTTTTCCAGCCCTTCACTTTCAGTCTGTATGTGTCCCTTGTTTTGAAGTGGGTCTCTTGTAAGCAGCATATAGAGGGGTCTTGTTTTTGTATCCATTCGGCCAGTCTTTGCCTTTTGGTTGGGGCGTTCAACCCATTTACGTTTAAGGTAATTATTGATAAGTATGATCCCGTTATCATTTACTTTATTGTTTTGGGTTCAGGTTTATACACCCTTTTCGTGTTTCCTGTCTAGAGAATATCCTTTAGAATTTGTTGGAGAGCTGGTTTGGTGGTGCTGAATTCTCTCAGCTTTTGCTTGTCTGTAAAGTTTTTGATTTCTTCTTCGTATTTGAATGAGATCCTTGCTGGGTACAGTAATCTGGGATGTAGGTTATTGTCTTTCATCACTTTAAGTATGTCTTGCCATTCCCTCCTGGGCTGAAGAGTTTCTATTGAAAGATCAGCTGTTATCCTTATGGGAATCCCCTTGTGTGTTATTTGTTGTTTTTCCCTTGCTGCTTTTAATATTTGTTCTTTGTGTTTGATCTTTGTTAATTTGATTAATATGTGTCTTGGGGTGTTTCGCCTTGGGTTTATCCTATTTGGAACTCTCTGTGTTTCTTGGACTTGGGTGATTATTTCCTTCCCCATTTTAGGGAAGTTTTCAACTATTATCTCCTCAAGGATTTTCTCATGATCTTTCTTTCTGTCTTCTTCTTCTGGGACTCCTATAATTCGAATGTTGGAGCGTTTCATATTGTCCTGGAGGTCTCTGAGATTGTCCTCGTTTCTTTTAATTCGTTTTTCTTGTTTCCTCTCTGATTCATTTATTTCTACCATTCTATCTTCTATTTCACTAATCCTATCTTCTGCCTCCGTTATTCTACTATTTGTTGCCTCCAGAGTGTTTCTGATCTCATTTATTGCGTTATTCATTATATTTTGACTCTTTTTTATTTCTTCTAGGTCCTTGTTAAACCTTTCTTGCATCTTCTCAATCCTTGTTGCTAGACTATTTATCTGTGATTCTATTTTGATTTCAAGATTTTGGATCATTTTCACTATCAATATTCGGAATTCCTTCTCAGGTAGATTCCCTACTTCTTCCTCTTTTGTTTGGTTTGGTGGGCAACTCTCCTGTTCCTTTACCTGCTGAGTATTCCTCTGTCTCTTCATCTTGGTTATATTGCTGCGTTTGGGGTGGCCTTTTTATATTCTGGTAGTTTGTGGAGTTCTCTTTATTATGGAGCTTCCTCACTGTGGGTGGGGTTCTATCAGTGGCTTGTCAAGGTTTCCTGGTTAGGGAGGCTTGTGTTGGAGTTCTGGTGGGTGTAGCTGGGTTTCTTCTCTCTGGAGTGCAGTGGAGTGACCAGTAATGGGTTATGAGACATCAAGGGTTTTGGAATAATTTTGAATTGCCTGTATATTGAAGCTCAGGGGAGTGTTCCTGTGTTGCTGGAGAATTTGAGTGGTATGTCTTGTTTTGGAACTTGTTGGCCCTTGGGTGGAGCTTGGTTTCAGTGTAGGTATGAAGGCATTTGATGAGCTCCTATTGCTTAATGTTCCCTGAATTCAAGAGTTCTCTAATGTTTTCAGGCTTTGGATTTAAGCCTCCTGCTTCTGGTTTTCAGTTTTATTTTTACAGTAGCCTCTAGACTTCTCCATCTATACAGCACCGATGATAAAACATCTAGGTTAAAGATGAAAAGTTTCTCCACATTGAGGGATACTCAGAGAGGTTCACTGAGTTACAAAGAGAAGAGAAGATGGAGGGGGTAGTTAGAGGTAACTGGAATTAGATGTGGTGAGATCAAAAGAGGAGAGAGCAAGCTAGCCAGTAGTCACTTCCTTATGTGTGCTCTATAGTCTGGACCGCTCAGAGGTATTTATGGAGTTATATGGGGAAGAGGAGAGGGAGGAAGTAGACAGAGGTGACCAGGAGGATAAGAGAGAGGAATGAGAAGGAGAGAGACAAATCCTGCCAGTAACCAGTTCCTTAGGTGTTCTCCACCGTCTGGAACACACAGAGATTCACAGAGTTGGATAGAGAAGAGATGGGGGAGAAAAGAGACAGAGGCCACCTGGTGGAGAAAAAGGAGAGTCCAAAGGAGGAGAGAGTGGTCAAGCCAGTAATCTCGCTCTCAGGTAAACTTGGGTAGTGAAGTTTGGGTTTTTAAATGTACAAAATTGACAACAGAAACCTAAGAGCAAAGATTAAAAATCTAGAGTAGAGGTTGGATTTTCAAAAATACAATATTAAAGAAAAGAAGCAGAAGGAAAAAGGAAGAAAGAAAAAAAAACAAGAATTATTAAAAAAACAAACAAACAAAAAAACAAAACAAAAAACAAAAAAAACAAAAAACCACCAACAACCATCCAAAGGCTATATATGGTGTTTGCCTTAAAAAAAAAAAAGTCTTTTTTTTTAAAAATAGTAATAGTAGGTTATAGAAATAAAAATTAGAGGAGAAATAGAAGACTTAACAATTAAAAAAATAGTTAGAAAAAAAAAGAAAAAAAAAGGAATGATTTTAAAATTATTAAAAATATATCTGGCCCTTCTCTGATGTTTTGGGCCGTGTGGGATCACTTCCAAGGTGGTTCCCTCTGTTTAACTTCTTCTGTTTGCTGGTTTTTTAGGCTCACTAGTTCAGTCGCGCTGTGGGGAGGGGGGATGCTGCAAACAAATAGCACTGTCGTGTGCACACAGTGTCTCAGCCCCGCCTGACCTGTCCCTTCTCGCGGCGCACAAACCGCTCCGGCTCTACGATGCTCAGCCGGGAACCGTCTGGGGCCGGCCCTAGGCTGCGTGCACTTCCCCGGTCCAAGCCACTCAGGTTTGGTGCTCAGGCCGCCCTCAGAGGCACAGATTCGGCTGGGACTGCGCTTTGTGCCCTTCCCAGGTCCGAGTAGCTCAGGAGTTTGGCGAGCGCGATCGCCGCGGCGTGTCACCTTTTCTGCCGCTGCTGCTCAGCTTTCTGGGTGGACCGCTGGCGTCCCCCGTGAGGCAGATGGTGAGTGTCCAGCACCCCCAGAAGTCTTAGCAAAGAGGCCTGCTTGCAGTTAGGTAAGTAAAGTCTCTCTGGGTCTGCAATTGCCCCTTTCCAGTCCTTACGGCTCTGGCTGCCTGTCCCCGGCGGGGGATGGTCTGCAGCGGCTTTTTCCGTTCCGTCCTTTGTTCTGTGCTCGGTCCTGGCGGTGTCTTATGTTCGAGCTTTTCGGGCGGTAGCTATCCCACAGTCTGGTTTGCTAGCGCAAGTTAGATCGTTCTGGTTGCGCGTGGGGCGTTCCTGCCCGATTCTTACAAAGCACTGCAGCCCGCGCCTCCCGCGCGTCCCTGCTCTGCCCCCACTTCCCAATGGCGGATGCAGGCGTCTGTGCTGCTTTTCCGCTGGGGGAGTTACTGTTGGGCTTGTAATCTCTTGGTTTTAATTATTTCTTTATTTTCCCTTCCTGTTATGTTGCCCTCTGTGTTTCCAAGACTCGCCACAGACTCGGCAGGGAGAGTGTTTCCTGGTGTTTGGAAACCTCTCTTCTTAAAATTCCCTTCCCAGGACGGGCTTCCCTTCCCGGGACGGAGCTCCCTCCCCACCTCCTTTGTCTCCTTTTTCGTCTTTTATATTTTTTCCTACCTGTTTTTGAAGACAATGGTCTGCTTTTCTGGTTGCCTGTTGACCTCTGCCAGCCTACAGAAGTTGTTTTGTGGAGTTTGCTCGGCGTTGAAATGTTCTTTTGAGGAATTTGTGAGGGAGAAAGTGGTCTTCCCGTCCTATTCCTCCGCCATCTTTATCCCGTCCCCTGGGGTGTTGTTTTTGATTTGGCTCTGTCTCTTCATTTTTTCTGGAGCCGTTTCTCCAGTGATCTCCAGTAGCATATTGGGCACCTACCGACCTGGGGAGTTCATCTTTCAGTGTCATATCTTTTTGCCTTTTCATACTGTTCATGGTGTTCTCAAGGCAAGAATACTGAAGTGGTTTGCCCTTCCCTTCTCCCGTGGACCACATTTTGTCAGAACTCTCCACCATGACCCGTCCGTGTTGGGTGGCCCTACATGTCATGGCTCATAGTTTCATTGAGTTAGACAAGGCTGTGACCCATGTGATCTGTTTGGTTAGTTTTCTGTGATTGTGTTTTTCATTCTATCTGCCCTCTGATGAATAAGGATAAGAGGCTTATGGAAGCTTCCTGATGGGAGAGACTGACTGTGGGGGAAACTGGGTCTTGTTCTGATGGGTGGGGCCATGCTTGGTAAATCTTTAATCCAGTTTTCTGTGTTTGGCTGCTGTTTCCTCCCAGTTATTTGGCCTGAGGCCAAACTGTTGACTCACATCACCACCAGAGACTCCTGGACACTCACAGGCAACTCTGACTCAGTCTCCCATTGGACTACAACGTCAAATTCCAGGAGGTTCTAAGTCCCTTTGATGGATCCCCAGGTTGGGAAATCTGTTCTGGGTCATCTGTTTGGCGGCTCTATGGTGGGGCTAAGGGCGACCGCCTCCAAGAGGGATTCAGCCACACGCTAGATAACCCAGGTCTGCTGTAGTCAGAGACCCTGTCCCACAACAGGCCACTACTGAACACTATTAAGTCTCCTTAGCACTCCTTCAGTTCAGTTCAGTTCAGTCGCTCAGTCATGTCCGACTCTTCGTGACCCCATGAATCGCAGCACACCAGGCCTCCCTGTCCATCACCATCTCCCGGAGTTCACTCAGACTCACGTCCATTGAGTCCATGATGCCATCCAGCCATCTCATCCTGGGTCGTCCCCTTCTCCTCCTGCCCCCAATCCCTCCCAGCATCAGAGTCTTTTCCAATGAGTCAACTCTTTGCATGAGGTGTCCAAAGTACTGGAGCTTCAGCTTTAGCATCATTCCTTCCAAAGAAATCCTAGGGTTGATCTCCTTCAGAATGGACTGGTTGGATCTCCTTGCAGTCCAAGGGACTCTCAAGAGTCTTCTCCAACACCACAGTTCAAAAGCATCAATTCTTTGGCACTCAGCCTTCTTCACAGTCCAACTCTCACATCCATACATGACTGCTGGAAAAACCATAGCCTTGACTAGATGGACCTTAGTCGGCAAAGTAATGTCTCTGCTTTTGAATATGCTGTCTAGGTTGGTCATAACTTTTCTTCCAAGGAGTAAGCGTCTTTTAATTTCATGGCTGCAGTCACCATCTGCAGTGATTTTGGAGCCCAAAAAAATAAAGTCTGACTGTTTCTACTGTTTCCCCATCTATTTCCCATGAAGTGATGGGACCAGATGCCATGATCTTTGTTTTCTGAATGTTGAGCTTTAAGCCAACTTTTTCACTCTCCTCTTTCACTTTCATCAAGAGGCTTTTTAGCTCCTCTTCACTTTCTGCCATAAGGGTGGTGTCATCTGCATATCTGAGGTTATTGATATTTCTCCCGGCAATCTTGATTCCAGCTTGTGTTTCTTCCAGTCCAGCGTTTCTCATGATATACTCTGCATATAAGTTAAATAAGCAGGGTGACAATATACAGCCTTGACGTACTCCTTTTCCTATTTGGAACCAGTCTGTTGTTCCATGTCCAGTTCTAACTGTTGCTTCCTGACCTGCATACAGATTTCTCAAGAGGCAGGTTAGGTGGTCTGGTATTCCCATCTCTTTCAGAATTTTCCACAGTTTATTGTGATCCACACAGTCAAAGGCTTTGGCATAGTCAATAAAGCAGAAATAGATGTTTTTCTGGAACTCTCTTGCTTTTTCCATGATCCAGCGGATGTTGGCAATTTGATCTCAGGTTCCTCTGCCTTTTCTAAATCCAGCTTGAACATCAGGGAGTTCATGGTTCACGTACTGCTGAAGCCTGGCTTGGAGAATTTTGAGCATTACTTTACTAGCATGTGAGATGAGTGCAATTGTGCAGTAGTTTGAGCATTCTTTGGCATTGCCTTTCTTTGGAATTGGAATGAAAACTGACCTTTTCCAGTCCTGTGGCCACTGCTGAGTTTTCCAAATTTGCTGGCATATTGAATGCAGCACTTTCACAGCATCATCTTTCAGGATTTGAAACAGCTCAACTGGAATTCCATCACCTCCACTAGCTTTGTTCGTAGTGATGCTTTCTAAGGCTCACTTGACTTCACATTCCAAAATGTCTGGCTCTAGATTAGTGATCACATCATCATGATTATCTGGGTCATGAAGATCTTTTTTGTACAGTTCTTCCGTGTATTCTTGCCACCTCTTCTTAATATCTTCTGCTTCTGTTAGGTCCAGACCATTTCTGTCCTTTATCGAGCCCATCTTTTAAGTCAGAGTAAGGAAGTCTCCTTAGCTCTCCCTAGAACACTAGGGGTCAGAGTAACTAAGTCTCCTTTGCTCACCATAGTTCTCCATAGCTCTCCTTTGAACACTATAAGTCAGAGGAAGCAAGTCTCCTTAGCTTTTCTTAGATCACTATACAACAGAGGAAGCAAGTCTCCTTAGCACTCCTTAGCTCTCCTAGAGCAGTATAGTTCAGAGTAAGTAAGTCTCCTTAGCTCTCCCTTAGCTCACTTTCCTTAGCTCTCCTCAAGGAATCAAACCCATGACCCCTGCATTGGAAAGCAAAGCCCTCACCACTATACCACCTAGAAACTCCAAAACACTTCTGCTTCCCTTCTTACTCTCCTAAATTACCCTCACTTTACAAGGTTAGGTTGTGTCCTTGAAAAAGTAGAGATCAACCTGAGTTCCTATAGAACAGACAAGACTTATACACAGAGAGCTTTAGAGGATGACTCATGAGAGCAAAGTATACTGAGTACGCAGATAAACTAGTGGATGTGACTTTTTCCCTAACCTCGCACACCACTTACCATGCTGTTTTACAGTTATCTCTTGATGGATGGGTCTATTTTTCCCACTAGCAGGTATACACTAAGCTCCTACCATAAGACCATTTTCATAAACTGTAAAAATGGTTGCTGAATAAATGTTTAAAGATAAAATGAAATGTGGGATCCTAAGAAACTTGTGATGTTACAGAATTTTAGGACACTTGTTCCTAGAATTTTTAAAGAACTTTAGAACTCAAATATTAACCAACATGTTAAAAATATATGACCCAAGTCTATTAATGACACCATGTCCTGTAACCCCTGTTACAACTCCTGTTAATACTGTTATCTTAGTTTCTATGGTTTTTTATACTTTCTTCCCTCCCTCCCTTCAAAGTACTATATTCAATATTGTGTGATAAACCATAATAAAAAGTTAACATTGTAAATAAGCTATATGTCCATAAAATTAGTTATAAAAAAAACCCTCTTGTTTCTTGCTATGTTGATGTTATTGCTATATTACACAGCCATACAGAGAAACACTTCTGAGTCAGTTCTAATGAGCTTGATGAACCTAAAGCCTATTATACAGAGTAAAGTAATTCAGAAAGAGAAACATAAATGTGATGTATTAACAGATACATATGGAATCTAGAAAGATAGTACTTATGAACCTAGTTGCATGGCAGCAATGGAGATGCAGACATAGAGAACAGACTTATGCACACAGGAAAGAAAGGAGAGGGTAGGATAAATTGATAAATTGAGAGTAACGCGGAAACATAAACATTACCATATGTAATGCGAATATGTTATGTGACTGAGACTATGTTATATGACACATGGAGCTCAAACTGGTGCTCTTGACAACCTAGAGGGGTGGGAAGGAGGTTCAAGAGGGAGGGGACATATGTTTACCTATGGCTGAAACCAACACAATATTGTAAAGCAATTATCCTCAACTAAAAATAAGTAAATTGAAACATTTGGGCAGAAGATCTAAGCAGACATTTCTGAACCCCTGTAAACAAATGAATGCCTACCGGTTTTTCATTTAAAAAAAACTGCTAGTTGTTTCCTCAGAGCCTGAAAATTAGTTGTGAAAAATGTTAACTATTAAAGTACACACTAGATTAATGAGAAATTTCAAACTTGTTACAGAGGACCATGGAATCCCAGAGAATTTGATCTGAACTGAAACCCAGGGAAAATGAAAAGGAACTGGACTCTTGGCTCCTCTGCTCCTGCAAGCTCTCTCTAGAAGTTGTCGAAGGCTCAAGTCGACCCTTGTAAGCCCTCCACCCTCTCTCAGCCTCAGCCAACAAGACAAGGTGAGCCTATGACCGCTGCCTCTATAATCACTTAGAGGCTGCTAGGCTTTTAGCAAAGCATCTCTTCTAACTTCTCAAGTGTTGCTCTTTTACTTGTTTTACTTTTAGATAATCTTATGAACCACCTCCAGTGAGCAAAGAGGCAACAGGGACAACCCATCAATAAAATAATTCAGCCAAAATCAATTTTGTTAGAGACTTCTCATGTTATACTAGGATATCTAGGCTAATAAAAATTAGGGAGATCAAATGGAATCATTCCGTTTGGTTCTAAAGGGAAAGCTACTTTAAAACTATCTCTTTCAGATATCCCATGCTCTCGGATTGGAAGCATTAGTATTGTTAAAATGACCAGACTAACCAAAATGATCTACAGATTTAATGTAATCCCTATCAAATTACCCATGACATTTTTAATAGAATACTCTTAAAATTTATGTGGAACCACAAAAGACTTAGAATTCACAAAGCAGCCCTACAGAAAAAGAACAAAGCAGTGAGCAGCACCCTCCCAGACTCCAGACGATACTACAAAGCTACAGAAATAAAAACAGAGTGATATTGGCACAAAAACAGACATATGGATCAATGGAAAGCTCAGAAATAAACCCACATACATACAATCGATAGTGTATTCTTGCCTCCTTTGTTGAAAATCAGTGTGGAAAAGACAGTCTCTTCAGCAATGTTGAAATGTTGGAAAACTGCTTGCAAACCAATGAAGTTGGAACAAACACACCCTCTCACCATACACAAAAATAAACTCAAAATGGGTTATAGACTTAAACATAAGGCATGACACCTTAGAACTCCTAGAAGAGATCATACCAATGTTTTCCCAGGTCAGTTTCCCAAAAATGCAACCTCTCACCATACACAAAAATAAACTCAAAATGGGTTATAGACGTAAACATAAGGCACGACACTTTAGAACCCCTAGAGGAGGTCATGAGCCAAATATTCTGACAGAAATCATACCAATGTTTTCCTAGGTCAGTTTCCCAAGGCAATAGAAATAAACAAATGAGACCTAATCAAATTTATAAGCTTTTGCACAACAACGGAAACCATAAAATGAAAAGACAACCTACAGAATAAGAGAAAATATTTGCAAATGATGAGACCAACAAGGGCTTATTTTCCAAAATATGCAAATAGCTAATACAATCTTAGTAACAAAAAGAAAAACCCAATTCAAAAATGGGAAGAAGACTTAAATAGACATTTCTCCATAAAGGACATGCAGATGGTCAAGAGGCAGTCACTAATTATTGGAGAAATGAAAATCAAAACTAAAATAAGGTACCACTTCCCACCAATCAGAATGGCCAGCATTAAAAAGTCTACAAATAACAAACACTGAAGGAGGTGTGGAGAAAAAGGAACCCTCTTACACTGTTGCTGGGAATTTAAGTTGGTGCAGCCACTTTGGAAAACAGTTTGGAGTTTCCTCAGAAAATTAAGACTTACCATATATGGTCCAGCAATCCCACTCCTGGGCATATATCCAGACAAAACTATAATTCAAAAAGATAGCTGCACCCCAGTGTTCCTAGCAGCAATATTCACAATTGCCAAGTCATGTCGACAACCTAAATGTCCATCAAAATAAGAGTGGATAAAGAAGGCATGGTATATATGTGTGTATACACACACATACAGACACACACAATAAAATACTACTCAGCCATAAACAAAAATGAAATAACGCCATTTTCAGCAACATGGATGGACTTAGCACTTATCATACTAAGTGAAGTCAGAAAGACAAATACCATATGATATCACTTATGTGTGGAATCTAAAATATGACACAAATGAAGCTATCCATGAAACAGAAACAGAATCACAGACACAAAGAACTGATTGGTGGTTTCCAAGCGGGGAGGGGGTTGGGGGAGGGATAGAGTGGGAGGTTGGGGTTAGCTGATGTAAGCTTTTAGGCATAAAATGGATAAACCTGTTCTACTGTATATACCACAGAGAACAATACTCTTTATCCTAAGATAAACCATAATGAAAAAGAGTATAAAAAATGTGTGTGTGTGTGTGTATAACTGAATTACTTTGCTGTACTACAGAAATCAACACAACATTGTAAATCAACTATACATCAATTTTTTAAAACAAAGTCTTCCATAGAACCGTCTTTATTAACTCTGCTGATAATACTGGTTATTTACTTCAAAAGTACACACACAATAGATATACCAGTGGAGTCTCCACACTGTTCTCCATAGTGGCTGTACTAGTTTGCATTCCCATCAACAGTGTAAGAAGGTTCCCTTTTCTCCCCACCCTCTCTAGCATTTATTGTTTGTAGACTTTTTGATAGCAGCCATTCTGACTGGCATGAGATGGTACCTCATTGTGGCTTTGATTTGCATTTCTCTGATAATGAGTAGCCATCTGTATGTCTTCTTGGGAGAAATGTCTGTTAGTTCTTTGGCCCATTTTTTGATTGGGTCATTTATTTTTCTGGTATTGAGCTGCATGAGCTGCTTGTATATTTTTGAGATTAATTGTCAATTGCTTTATTTGCTATTATTTTCTCCCATTCTGAAGGCTATCTTTTCATATTGCTTATAGTTTCCTTCATTGTGCAAAAGCTTTTAAGTTTAATTAGGTCCCATTTGTTTATTTTTTCTTTTATTTCCATTACTCTGGGATGTGGGTCTTAAAGGATCCTGCTGTGATTTATTCAGAGAGTGTTTTGCCTATGTTTTCCTCTAGGAGTTTTATAGTTTCTGGTCTTACATTTAGATCTTTACTCCATTGTTTTAGATCTTTAATTGAAAGAGACACATGTACTCCAGTGTTCATGACAGCACTATTTACAATAGCTAGGACATGGAAGCAACCTAGATGTCCATCGGCAGATGAATGGATGAGAAAGCTGTGGTACATATACATGATGGAATATTACTCAGCTATTAAAAAGAACACATTTGAATCAGTTCTAATGAGGTGGATGAAACTGGAGCCTATTATATAGATTGAAGTAAGCCAGAAAGAAAAACACCAATATAGTATACTAACGCATATATATGGAATTTAGAAAGATGGTAACAATAACCCTGTATGCGAGACAGCAAAAGAGACACAGATATAAAGAACAGACTTTTGGACTCTGTGGGAGAAGGCGAGGGTGGGATGATTTGAGAATAGCCTTGAAACATGTATATTACCATATGTGAAATAGATTGCCAGTCCAGGTTTGATGCATGAAACAGGGCACTCAAAGCCGGTGCACTGGGACAACCCTGAGGGATGGGATGGGGAGGGAGGTGGGGGGGGTTCAGGATGGGGGACACATGTACACCCGTGGCTGATTCATGTCAATGTATGCCAAAACCCACTACAATATTGTAAAGTAATTACCCTCCAATTAAATAAATTAATTTAAAAAAATAGAAATGGAGGTGGAAAAAAAGAAATACCAGTGGAGTACAAGGTGGTTTACAGAATTTTCTTTTCTCTCTGTAATTTTCACTCAGAATTCTATATAGAATTTAGGCAAGAGATCCTGTCTGCATCTTCTGTCTCAGTTTTAAGATTCAGATCATGGCCTCAGTCCCCTAAGACTTTTATGCCTTATCCCAGCACATATATATCATGGAAAAAACAGGGGCAAATCAGGGCATGATGAGTACAAAGTCTCATCTCTTCTCTCTCTCTTCCAACCAATGAAACAGGAGTTCCTGACAATAAAAAGTGATCAAGGCAGTACATTTCTTCTGCGTCCTCTTCCTCTGGTTGATCCAAGAGGCACTGGCCTTGTTTTATAACACAAGATCCATGATGCCACTGACATACTTCACCCTTACCCATAAGCTGTGCATCCGCCAACTGGGGGACTGGGATGAGCTATGAAACCAACCTTTGCAGTAATAGACATTCAGTGACTACCAAATGACTTCAAACAAGAAATAGAAATAGAGAACAGAATTGGCTTTGGGCACTCCTGGGTGCCATATAGAAAGGAAAAGCAGAAACTAAACAAAGAAGTGCATCGACTTGAAGTTATTTGGGCTGATGCCCAAAGTGGAGGTCACATATTGGACCGATAAAGGACAAGGAGGATAAACTGAAAACACCCATTATTGTAGGAAGAAGTGAAATAATTTACATACCCATGCTCCATCAGGCCCAAACAGTTCTAGGAAGTTACCAATGAATTCCCTCGATTTCTCTTCCCACTTCTGAATTAGATCATGACTCTTTTCTTCCACTCTGTTCACAAATTCCTTTGATCTTTCTTCCACGTTTTTGACCTTCTCCTTCATCTTGTCTACCTGGTTTTGGAAGCGGTACTTCTTCTCCTGGTCAAAAATTAAAGGAGAAAGAAAGGGATTTACCCAAAAGGGCTGGGGAGAGATTAGTCACTCACAGAATGGTCAGATTTTATTTCAACTTGTGCATGTTCTTAACCTGAAGAGTCAGGATGCTAGTTTCCAAGGGCTGGATTGACAGGAAGGCTCATCTCTTGTAAGAAAAATCACTTCTGATTAGTCGACTTGAATGGGTACAATGAAGTACAAGTGGCTGTAATGTTCTCTTCCTTGTAAATAGAGTTGAATTCACTTATACAAGAGAAGAACCAAAAGTATCCATTTGCTGTTTATTTTGGATAGATACTAGGTGAATGTATCCCCTCAGTTCTCCTGACACTTAGACAAAAATATGAATTGTACACAGAATGGCCACTCAGAAGCAGCCCGAGTTCTCTATTTTACTGAGACATTGTTAAAACCAATATTGGTTGAAATAAGTGAGCCACTGGCTGGGCCTTAGCATCCATGTATTACACTCAAATTGTCACTGTCATGATATTTCCCATTAAGCTAATGGAACCACATCAGTTTCCTTGGTAATGAAGAAAAATTTTGTTCTGATAGGTTCTCTGGACTGGGATATTGTTCGTAGCCTTGATGCAGCATTGCTATACCTATGTGCCTAGAAGGCATCGGATGTTGGGCAACTCACATGCCATCTCAACCTGTTTTCTCATCTGTAAAATAGGGATAATTATTGTCCCTACCCTATAGGGTTGCTGTAACAATTAGATCAGATAATACATGTAAAGTACTTGGCACAATGCCTGGCATTTAGTAAAAGCTCAGTGTGTGTTGGCTGTTTGATTACTTGTAAGCAACAGAAGCATTTAATCATGTTACTTGGTGAAAGTGGAATCAAAACTATGAAGATAACATGAAACAAAGACTCTTTTCCTCCATGAAGCCATAATACATTTCCTCCTGAAGGAGTAATAAGATTTCTCACCTTTTTCACTATATGGAATTGAAGCCCATTTCATATTGCAGAATTTTTGGAGCCACATACAGTATTACAAACCTGGGTCAGGAGTCCTGGATCTAGACTTCACAAACATCACTGCAGCCTCAGGGCGAGGTGTGAGCCATCCGTGCTGCCAGCCAGCTGTATATAATACACGGCAACCCTCCACTGCTCTCAGGAGCTGCTCGGAACACTAGACCAGGCTCTGGACCAGGGGGCACAAGGCTGGGAGGCTGCTACTGCTTCTGCCTCTACTTTGCTTGAGGGACTTGAGCCAGGTCCCTCCGAACTCAACTTTCCTCATTTTTCTATTGACAAATTCAGGGACTTGGGCTGGTGACTGACCCTCGTCAGCTTCCTGCCACCTGAGGTTCCGTGATTCATCTACACACTCATCCAACACACGTGAGGTACTCTCTGTGCCACAGCCCAGCTTGTGGCCACAGAAAGGCAACGGGCACATCCACACTGACTACACAGCTCCCTGAGCTAAGTGGCTTATCACAGGCCATTGAAAGAGCACGAGCAATAACTTTCAGAAATGGCTCGACATGCCTGGATGGGTGACTGAATTCAATTTAAAAGAACAGGCAGTTTAATTTATTGAAATAACCAGGGTTTTATGCTCTGTAAGATACCAACTAATCACTTTGACTGAATTCTTTTCAGCCACTTGTTCTGTTTGCCACTTGAACCTGACATTTTCCATTTTGTTACCCAGTCTGTATGAAGCCACAGAGCCCAGACTCCCAATACTCCCTGCCTCCTGAAGACAACTGATCATCACTGACTTACAATTACTGAATGAACCCTGGCTTATTCGGAGGCACCGATGATTGGTTTGTGTAAGCTGCTGGATAACTGTGGCTGCACATAATTATAAACATCTAGTTTTGTAGAAAAATCACCGTATCTATTTTTGTGGGGGTGTGTGGAAATTCTGTATGTGTGGAGAGCTCTTATTTTGCTCACCTCGATCAGCTCCTTGGAGTTCAGGCAAACATAGTCATCCAGACTCACCAACATCACCTCTAGCAACTGGGCTGCCCTCTTGGCTTTTTAACAGCTTGTTTTTAAAGATTGTTTTAACAGTTGCTCTATTATTAAACTAACAGCAGCTCTGTGGGAACAATACAGCAGAAATACAAAAGGAAGCCAAAGACTTTGGGCTTTTTTTAAGTGGCTGTAATTTCTCTGGACAAAAAAAAGCAGCTGTTAAAGTTTCTAATGAGCATCTGTAAGGCCTTAATAAAAAGAAAATTGTAAACCGTTAAAATAAGAACACACTTTCTCTGAGTTTAGCTTTGTAGAGCCTCTGTGCTCCTTTCTTCCCTTGGAGAAGAAGACAACTATTGCCTTTCATGAGGGCAGATCTCTCAGAAACCCTTCACCCAACTCTGAGAACTCTGATGGGGAGGTTGGGGTGTGGAAAGGGAGGTGAGGCGGCTCCCTTTAAAAATGTGATGTTCACTCACTACCTGTATGCCTTGGTCAAATTACATTACCTATTTGGACATTGGTTTCTCCACGTATAAAATGGGGATAATAATACATCATTGGGCTGTTATGTGGACTAAATGAGACAGTAAATGTCAAACATCAAGAATATCGAGTGGTGTAACGTAAGTGATTTGTAAACAGTGCCAGCAGTAGCGTGACGTGCTGGTCCTCAGAGGTGCGGGGTGGCACACTTACATTGATAAAGCTGACATTCAGTTCCTTGGCTGTGTAGCCTCTCTGGAGGTTGCGTCGGGCATAAACATCATAGTCACGGACAATCCTGGTGATGATGTCTGATGTTGAGATGCCTTCTGTTCTCTGTGTTGGAACAAACATCCCTGTTCAAATAGAAAACACAGGATGAAGAAAAAACAACTAAGATGATCTCAGGTGACCCATTTTCTTGAATGACTCTCCTGTCCAGGACAAAGTAGCAGCTCCTAGGTCGAGGTGGCTTTCACATCTGGCCCCAGCTGACTCTGCCAGGCTCAATTCCAGGCACTCCCAACTTGCCACAGACACTCCCAACCTGCCACAGACACTGCGTGTTTGTCATATTGGACCTGTTCCCTGATGCACCAGGCATTCACCTGGCTCTCGGCATTTGCTCATTTCAAGCCCTTCAGCAGCTGCAGAGTAGCTCCTCATCATACAGGGTCCAGTCTTAAGGCTATGCCTCTGGGAAGTCTTTCCTGACGTCATCAGGCAGAATCCACACCCATTATAATATAAACTTGACTGCTATTAACAAAAGCATTTTCAGTATCCATTTCCTTGTGGAAAGGGAGCACTCTGAAAGCACAGGCTGTGTCTTGATCATCTTTACGTGTCCAGCACCCAGTTCAGTGCCCCAGTGTCTAGCACATGGAAAGTTCTCAATACATGCAAATTAAATGAGTAAGTGAATGGAGCATAGCAGTCGAGTCAAAGAATTTGTGAGATCACAGCAACTCCCCTTCTTCCCCAGGGAGTTCTGCATCATGTTATAGCAAAGGAAAAGAAGAAGGATGCAGTATTTTTATATCTAAAGACATGCCCAGGGGGTGCTCGATGATTTTACCCTTCTAAGAGCAATCTACTCTCAATGGTGGTTTCACCACACAAAGGCCTTTTCATCTATACTCTACTGGGACTGAGAAGAAGCAAACAAGCACAGAGGATGCCAAGTTCTCATAGAACTTCCTTAAAGTCCTCAAAGATATATTTGAGTGTACCAATACAAGGCCGTAAAGAAGTCACAAGTGTCATCAAAGACAAGGATCTGGTGAAATAGAAAATGACATAAACAGATGAAAGATATACCTGTTTTTGAATAGGAAGAACCAATCCTGTCAAAATGCTTATAGTACCCAATGCACTCTATAGATTCAATACAATCCCTATCAAAGTACAAGTGGCATTTTTCATAGAACTACAACAAAAATTTTAAATTTGGATGGAGACACAAAAGACTCCGAATTCTCAAAGCAATCTTGAAAAAGAAAAATGGAGCTGGAGGAGTCAAGCTTCCTGACTTCAGACTATACTAGAAAGCTACAGTCATCAAAACAGGATAGTACTGTCACAAAAGCAGATATATAGATCAATGGAACAGGATAGAAAACTCAGAAATAAACCCACACACCTGTGGTCAATTACTCTATCACAAAGCAGGCAGACTATAGAATGGAGAACAGACATCCTTGTCAATAAATGGTGCTGGGAAAACTGGACACCTACATGTACCTACATGCAAAAAAATGAAATTAGAACATTCCTTAACACCATGCAAAAATGTAAACTTGAAATGGATTAAAATTCCACATCCTGCAGAGCAACTAAGCCTGTGAGCAACAATTACTGGGCCCATGCCTTAGAGCCCATGCTCTCCAACAGGAGAAGCCGTGGCAATAAGAAGACTGCATACCACAACTCGAGAGTAGCCCCTGCTCACCACAACTAGAGAAAGCTTGCACACAGCAACAAAGACCCAGTGCAGCCAAACCAAACTTGAAAAAATATTTTTAGAAATGGGCAGATCTAAATAGAGATTTCTCCAAAGACAAACAGATGGCCAAGAGGCACATGAAAAGATGTTCAACATCGCTAATTATTAGAAAAATGCAAATCAAAACTACAACGAGATACCACCGCAGAATGCCCATCATCAAAAAATCTACAAACAGTAAATGCTGGAGTGGGTGTAGAGAAAAGGGAACTGTCCTACATTGTGGATGGGAATGTAAATTGATACAGCCACTATAGAAAGCAGTATGAAGGCCCCTTAAACAACTAAAAACAGAACTACCACATGACCCAGCAATCCCATTCCTGGGCATCTATCCAGAGAAAACCATGGTTAGAAAAGATATATGCACCCTAATGTTCATTGAAGCACTATTTACAGTAGCCAAGAGATGGAAGCAGCCTAAATGTCCATCAACAGAGGAATCGATAAAGAAGATGTGGTACATATATACAACAGAATATTACTCAGTCATGAAAAGAACAAAATAATGCCATTTTCAGCAACATGAATGGACCTAGAGATTGTCATAATGAGTGAAGTAAGTCAGACAAAGAAAGACAAATATCACATGATATCGCTTATATGTGGAATCTAAAAAAAAAGGTTGTGTACAAATGAACTCATTTATAAAACAGAAGGAGAGTTACGGATGTAGAAAACAAACTTACGGTTACCAGGGGATGGAGGGAAGGAATAAATTGAGAGAGTGGGACTGACATATACACCCTGCTGTATATAAAATAGATAACTAAAAACCTGCAGTATAGCATCGGGAACTGTATTCAATACTCTGGAATGGCCTATATGGGAAAATAGTCTTAAAAAGAGTAGATATATGTACATGTATAACAGATTCACTTTGCTGTACACCTGAAACTAACACAACGTGGTTAATCAACTATACTCCAATACAAAATAAATTTTAAAATAGTTTAAAAAGACAAGATTCTGGTTCATGCTTGTACTTCTGTTGTTGACTGCAATCACGTGCTGGCAATTGAAATCTATCTAATATGATGGTGGTCACATTCAGTCAGAGATATCAGGCATGACACAGCATGATGGACAGAGCTTAGGGACAAGGGTGCTGGGCCCTCTGCTTCTAGACTTGAGCAAGTCACTCAAGCCTCAGGAGGCAAGTTACTAACCTCAGCCTCCAGAGTTGAGAAATGAGCTGGCTGTGCAAGATGACCTTGGCCTCATCTGTGCCGCCTCCCTCTCCCTTAGTCCTTATGTCCAATCAATGTCTTTCCACTCACCAACCTACTTCCCAAGTGTCTCCCGGGTTCACCTGCTTCTCTCCATTCTCCATCTAAACCAACCTAACCCCATTTGGTTCAAAGATTACAGCAAAAGCCTCAAAACCAGTCTCCATGGATATCACTTTTCTATCTCCTCAAATCCACTCTCCCACAGCCAGAGCTGCAGAACAGTCTTTCAAAATCCTGCTCAACATCCTCATTTGCCTTGTATTTAGATTCAAACACTGTCCTTTGTATTTAGATTCGAATCCTTGACTCTGCAGCAGCTTGCCTTCCCTCTTCCCTGTGCTTCTCTCCAGTCTCCTCTCAGACCCTCTTTTCCCCTTCACTCCCTAAGCCAAGGTCTCTGTGCCACGCAGTGGCAGTGGGCATTGTTCTCCTTGTTTCCTAGGGAGCTGAGCAATGGGCTGGCCCAGCCTTGGCCTCGCCACATTGGACTTCAGTGTCCTGCCAGCGCTGCACCCTCCCCTCACTCTGCCACAAATATACTCTGTGGCCCTGAGGCCAGAAACTTCTTTTACCACGCTCTAAGGCAGTGGGCTCAAAACAGAAATCTAAGTAGAAGGCAGACGACAGAAACATCTAAACACACGGATATTAATAGCACCCAACTGATGCAACTGTGCAGGAGACTCTGATGGGCGAGGGGCCCCAAGCCAGGGACCCTGAGACCACATCCTCACTTTAGTGAGAGCAGCTAGGAGCTTTTCTGGTGAGGAGTACGTCCCATCTTACAGGAGGCAGGCATCTCACTCATGAGCCCTGCCTGTTGAAATGTTAAGAGGAGTGCCTAGTCACACATGTACTTTAGGAAGTCACTCAGACACTGGTGACATGGGCTCACCCTTTCTCTGAAGACGCAGGATGAGGTCTCTGGGGCTGAATAACTGGGAACTGGGGTTGGGGAGAGATATGCTTTGGCTGGTTAGGAGGTGGGTTTCTGAAAGAAGCCAAGCCCTCTGCTGACATAATGAGGCACCCGGCTTCCTCCAAATCCTAATTATTGCTCTGCTAAAAATATTCTGGAATGAGCATGATCAGAGAACCTTTTTTTATCACGCTTTTCAGAATTACGGCATTTGGTTATGGAGCTATTTTAAGAAGCAGCAAAGCACATATTAATGAAGAAAACTTTCAACAGTAATAGGCAATATTAGAAGATGATGAGGAATGAGGACCTTACAGTCTACTTCATTTAAACTTCGTCTTTTCATCTGGCTCTGCTGCAGAATTTTGACATGCAGTTCTGACAAGCAGAGCAGAGGGCTGTAAGGTTTAGTTCCCACCCTCCATATCTCTTGGCTTCACATAAAGTGATTTTAAACTTTCAGAAGGAACCTCGATGAAAGGATAAAAGCCCAACATGAATGCTGACATCATTTCTGAGCGCCTTTCTCCCACGTCTTCTCTACCCAGACCCCAAGCAGATTTCTACTGTGCCTCTCCCTTGGTGTGAAATCAGCAGAGGAGATCAATGGATTGCAAGAAAGGGCCCTTGTGCATATGAAAAGTCACACCTATGTCTTACGCCTGTGCTCCCAGAGCAAGTAGAATACCACCTGACTATTCAATTTGGAGATGGGAATTGTGGCAGATTAAAGGTGGGCACGGCCCCTAACCCTGGGCATCTGAGCTGGCCTTTGTGACTTTCTTATAACAAACGGAATGTGGCATAAGTGATGCTGAGTGACCTCAAAGGCTAGGTCAGAAGAAGATTTGCATCTTCCACTGAAGGTGTTTGCTTTCCAGATGGGTCCTTTAGGATGCATTCTGGGAGCCCAGCCACCATGCTGTGAGGAGCCCACACATGGCAAGGCCACCTGGAGGTGTTCCAGTGCCAACCCCAACTGAACTCCCTGTCGACAAGCAGCATTCACTGCCAGTCACTTAAGCACACCACCAGGGACCTCCCTGTTAGCTCAGCTGGTGAAGAATCCACCTGCAATGCAGGAGACCCCGGTTTGATTCCTGGGTAGGGAAGATCCCCTGGAGAAGGGATAGGCTACCAACTCCACTATTCTTGGGCTTCCCTTGTGGCTCAGCTGGTAAAGAATCTGCCCGCAGTGTGGGAGACCTGGGTTTGATCCCTGGGTTGGGAAGATCCCCTGGAGAAGGGGAAGGCTACCCACTCCAGTATTCTGGCCTAGAGAGTTCCATGGACTCTATAGTCTGTGGGGCTGCAAAGAGTTGGACACGACTGAGCGACTTTCACTCACTCACTCATGGTAGACAGTGTGTGTTGTATGTGTTAGCCACTCAGTCATGTCCAGCTCTTCGTGACTCCATGGACTGTAGCCCGCCAGGCTCCTCTGTCCATGGGACTCTCCAGGCAAGAGTACTGCAGTGGGTTGCCATTCCCTTCCCCAATGATAGAGAGTAAAATAGCAGAAATTAAACTAAGCCATTAAAAATCTATTGGGTTGGTCAAAAAGTTTGTTGGAGTTTCTCTGTTACATTGTACAGAAAAACATGAACAAACTTTTTGGCTGACCCACTACTTCTGCACCTACCTTTAGCTACAATACCAGTTCCAGCCCATGCCTTCCTCAAGCACTTCTTCACTCCAAGGTTCCCAGGCCGCAATAGGCTTATGAAAGGTGGTCTGATGGAGGGAGATGGGTGGAGAAGCTAAGGAATCAAGGTAATGTACTGTACCACCCCCTCCACCATGGACAGCTCCACATTTAGCGTCAGGAAAACCACCTGACCCTCTAAGAGGATAGAAGTAATTACCTTTGCCCCAGCTGTCTTTTTATGTAATCCAAATGGATATAATTTGGGTGGGCTGAGTATTTTAAAAATCCCAGCCATGACTATTTTGATTCCTGGTTTGATTTGAAATCCTGTGACACTGATGGAAAACCGCAGCTCGGGAAAATGACCAGCACTGGGGATAGCCGAGACTATTTTCCATTATACATTTGCCAAAAGAGCAGTTAGAATTTTTGAGTTCTTGCCTGTTATAAAGTACAGTGAGGAAAATGCAAATTTTAGATATAATTTCAAAGATCTTTCATTCAGATCATAGTCATTTGGGTTTTTGTTTTTTGGCTGTGCCCCATGGCATGTGGAATCTTAGTTCACCGGCCAGGGATTGAACCCATGTCCCCTGCTGTGGAAGCACACAGTCCTAACCCCTGGATCACCAGGGAAGTCCTTGGATCTTAGTCATTTATGAAGCAAGTCAAAGAGTAATTCCTTCCATCTTTCACTGACATTTTGTTGGGCTGTAAGGCGAAGATGGTTTGGAGTAATTTAGCATATCATGAGCATCTCCTTCAATAAAGACGTGTGTGAGGGACTCAGAGGTCAAAATACCAATAGAAAGCCAACAAACTGGATATGAAGGACAGTATCATTCAGGCCAAAATATCACCCTTACATCTAAATGATATAAACAATCAATTCCACAAGACAGAAGTGTGCTGTGCAATTATCTAGGTAATGTTATCTAGGTAAATGGTTCCATTTCCTGTGTGTTGGGAAGAGCCCCTGCAGACAAAGGCTTCCATCTTAGGCTGCCTCTCCATCGTACTCTATAAAAGCGTTCTCTTGTTCCACCAGCACTCAAGGAGCACCACAGATGTACCAGGGACTGTGCTGGGGGTGCAAAGATGGATGAGATGTGGCCATAGCCTGCGGCACTTCACTCTAGCTAGGGACACACACACAATCAGGCTGCCAAGAGAAGGGAGTTGAAAAGGAGGTCCCTGTGCAATGAGTATCTGCATCCGAGGAGGGCGCGGGGTGTGTGGAATCATGCCCCAGGGAGAGACGGCATGTCCAGGCTGGCTCCTCAGGGGGCCCTGACCAAGAAGCTCAGAGGAAGGGCATTCCAAGCTCAGAGGACAACTGGAGCAAAGGGAAAAAGTGGACTCCATGTACAAAGTACAAAGGTACAAAGACAGACTCCATGTGCCTGGAGTGTAGGGTGTGTGGAAGGCAGAGCACAGAGCAAGGCTGGTGAGATGGGGAGAGAAACCCAGCAACAAAACCCGGCAGTGGTCAGAGAGCAATGGGAAATTAGAAGGTCCCAGAAGTGTCCTGGAAATGGAAGCAAAGACAAGAGTGTCTAGGAAAAGAACACGGTCAGCAGGGTCATTATGCCCGGAGGGACTGAGCTGAGACCACTGGACTGGGTGGCCCAAAGGCCATCTGAGAACTGAGCCGGGATGGGACAAAAGTCAGAGCCCGTGGCTGAGGAACGACAGTTGCCACTAAGAGGAGGACTGAGCAAGGATGTGAGTGGAGGGAGAGGCAGGAGGAGGGCGGGAGGAAGGACCGGGGTTCGTCTCTGCGGACTTCTGCGTGTTCGTAAGCTGATGAGAAACTACCGGAGAGTGAGCGCCCTGGATCACAAAGGGAGGGAGAATGAAGGAAAACGTGCTCCAGAGACGGGAGGGTAAAGGGGCCAGCCTGGGACAGAAAACACATCCCTCTTCCTCAGGACGCAGGGAAGAGGCAAGGGCACAAGGAGGTATGGGCAAATCAGGGCAGGAAGGGACAAGGAGGAGGCAAGCGGTAGCAGGGAGCACTGAGGACCCCGCCGAGGGTCTCAACCACAGGTCTGCTCTGATGCCCCAGCAGCCATTTCCCTGGAGTCTGAACAGCATGGGCGCATGGAGAGCGCTTGACAAAGGGAGCAATTCTAGGGAGCCCACAGGGAGGGAAACTTCCCTCTTCCCAGCCCCCCAGTAAGTCCCTGGGACCAACCAGAGTCTCTGACCCGAAGAGAAATGCCTAGGGACAAATGGGACAACTGCCAAAGCTCAGGCACCTTGTCTGCCTTCCAGGACCTGAGTTAGCCGCTTCAGGAGGAAAGCAGTTTACCTGATTCCACAAATAGATGTGTCTATTTTTTTTGCCTCTGTATATGGTGCCTGAGGATATTATCATGTGACGGGATGACATATGGTAGGACTGGACTAGGGAGACAGGGAGTCCAGATCATTAATTATCCCGTTATCTGTCCTCTTCTGGAAGGAACTTTCTTGGGAGCATAGAGTAATTTCATTGTTAATGAGGAAAATGATTGCCCTTCAAACAACAGGGTTGGGGAGGGGGATAAATTAGGAGACTGGGATTAATAGATACACAGTGTGTGTGTGCTCAGTCACTCAGTTGTATCTGACTCTTTGCGACCCTGTGGATTTTAGCCCACCAGGTTCCTCTCTCTGTTCATGGGATTCTCCAGGCAAGAATACTGGAGTAGGTTGCCATGTCCTTCTCCAGGGGATTTTCCTGACCCGGGGACTGAACCCATGTCTCTTATGTCTCCTGCATTGGCAGGTGGATTCTTTAACACTTGCACCACCTGGGAAGCCCTAGCAGATACACACTACTGTATATAAAATAGATAAACAGCAAGGTCCTACTGTATAGCACAGGGACTATATTCATATCTTGTAGTAATCTATCACGAAAAAGAATACATATATATGTATAGCTGAATCACTCTGCTGTACACCAGAAACTAACACCACACTGTAAATTAAGTATTCTTCAATAAAGAAAAATAAGACTCCTGTGATTTTATGTCCTCTAAAATTGAGCCTCAAACCGGAAGTCGAGTATTTTGGTGCTCAGGTTAATTTCTACATAAACACCTAACTGGTGTCTGTGCCACAGCTGAGCCTTAGCACATGTCAACAGAGGCTTGCAGAGGCTCTCTGGGAGACATCTGAAAGTCCATGCCTTGTAAGCGTGTGCTGCAGACCCAGGGCTGGCGTCTCTTACTAAACCTCAGTGTTAAGCCGCAGGGGACAGGTGAACACAGGAGGACCCCTCACCTGCTTCCTTTATATGCTTGTAAATATCATCAGAGCCAGCAGAAGAGTACGGAATGTCATCATGAGCCACAAAGTCAATCTGTCAGAGAGAGAAAAGAGTGACATCACCACAGGGATGGGGGTACATGTCTGCAATATGAAAATACATATTTTTAAAAACAAAACAGCTATGATAAAGCAGTCTAAATAAGCAAGTTAGGTCCCATCACTCCATGGGAAATAGATGGGTAAACAGTGGAAACAGTGGCTGACTTTATTCTGGGGGGCTCCAAAATCACTGCAGATGGTGATTGCAGCCATGAAATTAAAAGACACTTATTCCTTGGAAGGAAAGTTATAACCAACCTAGATAGCATATTAAAAAGCAGAGACATTACTTTTCCAACAAAGGCCATCTAGTTAAGGCTATGGTTTTTCCAGTAGTCATGTATGGATGTGAGAGTTGGACTATAAAGAAAGCTGAGCGCCAAAGAATTGATGCTTTTGAACTGTGGTGTTGGAGAAGACTCTTGAGAGTCTCTTGGACTGCAAGGAGATCCAACCAGTCCATCCTAAAGGAGATCAGTCCCGGTGTTCATTGGAAGGACTGATGTTGAAGTTGAAACTCCAATATTTTGGCTACCTGATGTGAAGAGCTGACTCATTTAAAAAGACCCTGATGTTGGGAAAGATGGAAGGCAGGAGGAGAAGGGGACAACAGAGGATGAGATGGTTAGATGGCATCACCGACTCAATGGACGTGAGTTTAGGTAAACTCTGAGAGTTGGTGATGGACAGGGAGGCCTGGCATGCTGCAGTTCATGGGGTCGCAGAGTCGGACACGACTGAGTGACTGAACTGAACTGAAGGTAGACTTGAATCCTGGACTGGAAGGTATTTCCAACTGTCTTTGTTTGCATGAGGGCTTCCCTGGTAGCTCAGCTGGTAAAGAATTGGCCTACAATGCAGGAGACCCCAGTTCGATTCCTGGGTCAGGAAGATCCCCTGGAGAAAGGATAGGCTACCCACTCCAGTATTCTTGGGCTTCCCTGGTGGCTCAGACAGTAAAGAATCTGCCTGCAGTGTGGGAGACCTGGGTTAGATCCCTGGGTTGGGAAGATCCCCTGGAGAAGGAATAGGCTACCCACTCCAGTATTCTTGGGCTTCCCTGGTGGCTCAGACAGTAAATCTGCCTGCACTGATGGGACCTAGATTGGTTTCTCTCCTTTGCTGGTCCCTCTTTCTTCTCTTACCTCTAACAGTAGGTTTTTTTGGCCTTCTAGTCTTCTGCCTCTAAAATCTCTCCTTCAGAGATTTCATTCGTCCTTCAGATTTTAATCACCTCTACTGTGAGGACCCAAAATCTTCATTCCTATCTCACTGATGGCAATAGGTCCTCCCTCACACTTAAGTAATATTTTTTTTTATTTTTTGACTGAGCCACACAGCATGTGGGATCCTACTTCCCCAACCAGGGATTGAACCCATGCCCCCTGCAGTGGAAGCCAGAGCTGTAACCACTGGACAGCCAGGGAAGTCCCCCACTTAAGATATATTTTATATTGTAGAAATGAATTCACGTCTCTTCTCATTTGATTCATGCAACCACCTTGTGAGGCAGGTAGGGCAAGTATTACTAATTCAGTTGGGTCATGCAGCTGCTGAAATGACAAAACTTGCCCAATTTCCCCCAAATCATCCTCTTCTCTTTCGCCACCCTTGCTGTCACTTTAAAAACCTGTCTGGAATCTTCACTCATCCTTAAAACTGGCGTCCCTTCCAATGGCGCCTCCCTTTTCTCATTTACTTAGGCTCCAAACACCCTAGAATCAGCCTTTTTTCTCTACTTCCTTCACCATCAATAGCATAGAAGTCACAAGTTCCGCTGGGGTGTGTATGTGTGTGTGTACTCACATGAGTGCATATACCCCTCTCTTTTTCTCCATTGCTTATGCCAAGTCCAGGGCCCCATAACCTGGATTATTAATACCAACTTGTATCTGGCCTTCCTCCCCGCAGGCTCTTTCCTCTCCAGCCAGCTCTCTGTCACATGGTGGGGGGACCTCCTTCAACAGAGTTCTCTTTTTGTCATCCTCATACCTGCTTATCTTCACTAGTTCCTTGTTTCCTCCTACATCAAGTAAAAACTGCTTGCCTGAGGAATTCCCTGGCAGTCCAGTGGTTAACACCCCAGGTTTCCAATGCAAGGGACACCGGTTCAATCCCTGGTTGGGGAACTAAGATCCCACATACCATGTGACATGGCCAAAAACCAAACAAACAACGAAAGAACTCCTGGCCTAAACTTCAAAGCCCTTTATTAAAAGGCTTCACTCCAGCTTGAGAGGTAAAACAGCAGTTTAATTCGCCTGGGTATGGATTCCTGCTTCATCATTTACTAGCTGTATAACTCATAACTTAGTGGTCTGTGTGCTCAGTTGTGTCAGACTATTTGCGCCCCTATGGACTGTAGCCCGCCAGGCCCCTCTGTC
Source organism: Budorcas taxicolor (assembly GCF_023091745.1). NCBI lineage: Eukaryota > Metazoa > Chordata > Mammalia > Artiodactyla > Bovidae > Budorcas > Budorcas taxicolor. Next base: position 120,224,314 of record NC_068935.1, on the reverse strand, counting down.
CATGGAATTTCCCAGGCAAGAATATTGGAGTGGGTTGCCATTTCCTTCTCCAGGGGATCTTCCCAACCCAGGGATCGAACATGTATATCCTGTGTTCCCCTCACTGCAGACAGATTCTTTACCACTGAGCCATTGGGGAAGTGGTAAGGATTAAATCAGGATTTTTCAGCCTTGGTACTAGTGACATGCCGAGCTAGATAATTCTTTCCTGGAGGGGGAGAGTCTATCTTGCACATTGTAGGAGGCTTAGCAGCACCCTTGGCTTTACCCACTGGATGCCAGTAGCACCCCTTTAGTTGCTTCCATCGTCAAATATCCCTTGGGGGCAAAGTTGCCCCCACTTGAGAATCACTGGATTAAATATTACAATTATGTAAAGGTGCTAAAAAGAATAACTGGTACACAGCAAGTACTCAACAAATGTTACTGCCATTAATTCTGTTCTTAGTACTCAAACTTAGTTGTCCTTCCCTCTCCAGTGGATGACAACAACAACGTCTCAGGGTGGCCATGAGATTGAATGTGATTCCTGTAAGAGCAAAGCCCTTAGCACTGGGCTGGGTCCGTGGCAAGCACTCGATAAACGGCAGCCATCACAAGCAGCCCCGTAACGCTTCACACAAGTTGAAGATACAATAGATGCTTAGTAAAAATGTGTTCGTGATTGCTGGAAGTAAATCATATTGTAGTTTTTCCTTTTTCTTTTTATTCTTGCTGGGAAATTGTCTCCTCAGCTATTACCCATGCACATTTATCAGCATTCTCTATTCTCTGCTGCATCGTGAATTTAAAAATAGAAAAGAAAACTCTTAGAACAGCTTAATCTTATTTTTTTGTACTGCTTATAAAAGGAAAGAATAGCTCCTAATGTGGGGCTTGTAGGGAGATACAAAGCACATAATTTCATGCAGATCAAAAGGATTTCTCATGTTTTCAACTAATAAAAATCTATCAGTAGGAGTCTCAGGGTCACAAAATCAGAGATAGAAAATTTTTTCCTTAGAGCCTGACCCCTGCCCCTCTGGATAAGATGTGTGGTCATTTGTTCCATGAAAAATGATGCCTATGAATCTATAAGCATCAATAACAATGGTGATAATGGTGATGATGTTTTTGGACCTCTTGCTTTGGGCCAGCCAGTGTGCCAAGGGTTTCACAACACGATCTCATTAGATCCTCAAAACAGCAGTTTACAGTTTAGGTGAGTTCAATGTCTTGCTCAAGGTCCCACAGTTACGAAGGGATAGAAGCCACACGCGGACCCGAGTGGTCCAGCTCCAGAGCCCACAGTGAGGAAGCAGGTGGCTGTCAGTCTGCAGGCGTGAGCACAGGACAGGCGCTGCGTCAAGTGACACCACGTGACAGCGCCTGGAGTTGCCGCTTTCCTAAGCTGGACGACTCCTTGGATTTTTCTGGGTATAAGGGCTGAAACAGACGACTCTGTAATCCTGTTACTTACAGAATGTGGAGGAACAAGTACCTTGTGTTTTTCCAGAAACTCTGGGGTGAGTGTCCACGGAGCATCTCTAATGACTTCATCCACATAGCGACAGTGTCTCAGAGCTTCGTATCTCTCCGCTTCATTCATCACGGTGAAACCCTTGAATTTGTGAGTGAGGTCGTCACTGCAAACTGAAGCAGGTAAATGCATTAAATGCTGTTTGCTGGCCCAGGCCCTGCCCACAGCCATCCCAGTACAGACTAACTCCTCAGCTAGACAAAGAACTCAGCCTCCCTAGGTGTGTGGCATAATCAAACTCTTCATTTTTGTTTGTTTCTTTTTGTTTCTTTAATGGGAACAAAGGATCAGTGAGGCAAGCTAAAATTCATTGGCAATGGAGAATTTTATTTTAGTCCTAATTACAAATGCATTCTCCACTGTGTCTTTTATTAAAACTATTCTCCACACCCCTTTTATATCTTTTTATTTCCTTATCCCACCCTTCAGTGAAAATTGCTATTCAGAAATAAAATGACCAAATGAACAGAGAAAAGACAGCAAGGAGACCAAGAGGCCTGAATTATTGAACGTTGGAGCAATGAGTTCTAATTCCTTAACTATATCGTTGTGCTTAGTAACCCAAGTGTGATTCACATACATGCACATGTGCGCACACACACACATGCTTCTGTTCCATGGATTGTGGTCCAGTCACTATACAATCAAGAGGAGAAAGTCACAAAATAGAAGATGCGGTCAAGCCGAATTCACCCTTCCCATATCGCATCTTTACTAGATCTCAAGCTCCTGAATCCTCAAATGGGCATGATACTATCCTCCACCATCAGCTTTAGAAATGATTTTTTGAGGATTTACATATAAGTGCTTTGAAATAGGGACTTCCCTGGTGGTCCAGTGGTTAAGACTAAACCTTCCAATGCAGGGGGTACAGGTTCGATCCCTGGTCAGGGAGTGAAGATCCCATGTCCTGGAGCCAAAATACCAAGACATAAAATACAAGCAATATTGTAACAAATTCAGTACTTTTTAAAAGTGGTCCACATCAAAAAGTCCTTAAAAAAAATAAGTGCTTTGAAATAAAGTGAACAATAAATACTCCTCATTATCATATCCAGAATATATTTTTGTTGGCCAAAGCAGCTTTTCTACATGTCAGGAAGAAATGGCATTGTGGCTACAGGCCCGGTTCATCAACATCCCCATCAGCATCTTACTGTAGCCAGTCAAACTAACCTGACCACTCCTGAAGATGAGGTTGTTTTCTTTAAGGCCTAATGTACATGCAATAACCTTATAAATTTTAAGTGTACAAGATGCTTTAAAAAACAAAAATACAGTCATTTTCTTGGAACCAGGTCATGACCCACATCCAGAAACAAATCTGGCCACAGAGTAAGTACAGCCAACAGTTGCACTCAGCATCCTTGGAAACCCTCCTGCTGCAGCCCTCACACGCTGCGTCCAAACCACCAGCAAAACTGCTGGCTCCCTCACAGCACACCGAAGCCACGCTCTCCTCACCACTTTTGCCGCTCCCTGCCCGGCCCATTCACCATGAAAGACCTATCAGATGACATCACCCTCAGTAGTCGAACCGTTCCCATCTGCCTCAGAGTCAAAACCAAACTCCTCTGGCAGCCTACAGGCCCCTACCAGATCCACAGTTCCCTCCGGCCATTCCTTGCCTCTCTGACTGCATCTCCTATTGTGTCCCAGCCCCTGGCCTCCTTGGCTACTTCCTGAAGCCACCAGGAATACTCATACTCAGATCAGGGCTCTGCACTTCCTGTTCCCCAAACCTGGACCAACTGTGCCCCAAATTGCCATAGGGCTCACTCCCTCTCCTCCCTCAAGGCTCCCCCAGCCACTGTATTCTAACTCGGGATCTGCCCCCACCATTGGCAGGCCTCGTATCTCCCCACCTTACTTCTTGCTATGGCACTCATCATTATATGATTGCCTTATTCATTTATTGTTGGTGTTTCTCTACTAAAATATTAGCTCCTTGAAGACAGGGACTTTTGTCTGTTTCCTTTTCTGAAGCCCCGTAGGAGACGCAACTATTTGTTGAATGAATTAACAGTGCCTGATATGTATAGATGCTCGATAAATGTTTACTAGGATTTAAAATAATAGATGTATGTTTACCTGCAGGTACGTTCCAACATTCATGCACATAAGAGACTAGTATGCCTCTCAATACACATGTGTATGTCTATATATCTCCTATACATACTCCCTGTGATGATGAATAGACATATTCACAATACAACGTAGGAAACATTGTAGTGTCTTACATTACCAGCAACACGTGGCAGGCTCAAAAACCTCTTAAGTATTAGAATCACCTAAGGAGCTTTTTAAAGATGCCCAAGCTCCACTCCTCAAGGTTTAGATTCAGTGGGTGCTATGGTCTGAATGTGTCTCCCCAAAACTCATATGTTGAAATCTTAACTCCCAAAGATGATGATATTAAGGGGGTAGGCCTTTGGGAGGTGCTCAGGTCATGAATGGCATTAGTGCCTTATAAAGGAGGCCCCAGAGAGCTCCCTAGCCCTTTCACCATGTAAGAAAACACTGAGAACGATCCAGCTCTGAATCAGGAAGAGGATCCTTGCCCGAAGACCATGTCAATGCCTGGACTTTATACTCTTCAGCCTTCAGAATGATGAGAAATGAATTTCTGTTGTTTTGAGCTACCTGGTCTGTGGTATCTTGTCATAGCAGCTCAAATGAACTAAGACAGTGGATCTGGAGTGGTGTACAGGCAGCACTATTTTTAACAAGCTTCAGGGATGATTCCAAGGCAGACAACATTTGAAAGCCCCTGAAGCATATTATGAACATCTGGAGTAAACAGCCCAGCCTATCTCTGAATCACCCATCTCACCCAGCTTGGGGAGTAGGGTGTGTAGTAGGGCCATAATGACCATGTCATGTATTCATTCACCACATGCATTCGGGTTTGACTTCATAAATAGGAATTATTTATGGATCAAGCTGTACAATTTAAAAATTGATCTATGGCTTTTGAAATGTTCTTAAAAGATTTTACTTTTTAAAAGACTAAAGGAATTTATTAAAAGACTGCCTCAAGAATTGTATTAAGCAAGAATGGATTTCAGATCCATCAATTTTCTATTTTAAACAATAGAAAACAAAGCCAAACCATATCCTCCCCTTCCTTTTGACCCTGCACCTGACCAATTTAGTGTCACTTTGAGACAGCTGAGATAATGGCCTCCTGACAGAGCACAAAGAAAACAAACAACCTGTTTATGCCAACACAGGGTCCTATTTTCATATCCCAGGAGTGACCTCAAGAAGCAGCTGAAAACGCTGACCAGTTATTGTCTAAACATTAATTACGCCCAAAGCGGCACTGTTGTTCTCGAGTCTTGGCAAATGCAGCCTGACGACCAGATGGAGAACTCTGAGCAGTGGCGTTCCGGGGGTGAATTCACTGAGCTGTCTGGGAGCTCCTACTGGAGCTAACCTATACCGGCAGCCCACTGTGCTCAAAATAAAATATTACTAATACCCTGCAGGAGAGAAAATATAACATGAGGAATGAATTTTTGAGCCCAACCAACTTGGGTTAGGATCCTAGCTCAGCTACTTATTACTGGGTAAGTTACTCAAACTCTCTAAACCTCAGACTTGCCTGGTAGTCCAGTGGCTAGGACTCCGCACTCCTGATGAAGGGGGCCAGTGGTCTGATCCCTGGTCAGAGAACTAGATCCCACATGCCGCAACTAACAATCCCACATGAAGCAACTAAAAGTTCACATGCCTCAACTAAAGATCCTGCATGCTGCACCAAAGACCCAGTGCAGCCAAATAAGTAAATAAATGTTTAAAATAATACTAAATAAAAATTATAAAAATCAAACTCTCTAAGCCTCAGTTGTCTGTCTTTAACACATGGCAAAGTTTGGAGAATTAAATTTGATCATCTGTGTGAGCAGAGAGGCATGCTCAGTAATGTTTGCCATTTTTTCACAGTAGCAGTGATCCAGAGCCATTTGTGGTGACATCTATTTGTTTGTGTTTTCGGCTCTGCCTTTTCCCTGCCCCCACTCCACGCACGTGCCCAGCTTCTCAGTACAAACTCCCCCACAGTAACTATGAGATTCAAGCTGCTGGTGGACAGCCTGTCTTTCTGACTGCTGTTTTCCCAAAGCCAGAGCTCTTTGGGAGGAATTCTGTAAGAAGACACATAGAAGATTCCTCCAAAAGAGGAAGAGGTCCAAGGTCAGAGGGTCCCACCAGCAGCAGAGCCCCAGGAGCGATGAGGACACTGGGGTTCACTTGGGCACAGATTGCCAGGGCCTCACCTTCCACAGGCACAGTGGATTTGCTCCTTCCAAGCAATTTTGTGGGTTCAGATGATGAGAGCAATGCAAAACGGTCTGGGCTGGAGACTGGAAGCTCCTCTCCTGTTTCTGTCAACATCTTGCAATCTTGTTTGACTCTAGGGCAATGAAGAGATCCCAGCAAGGACCAAGACTGAGTCTCCCACCAGTCAGGCAAAATGGAGTCTTAGAGGAATATTTAATTTCAATCAAGATACAATAGAGCATATGCCTACATTTATAGAGTAATAGTTGTATCTAGTGGGTATAGTATTTCTATAATTGTTAGCTTTTTATCCCTCTCCTGGGAGGCAGAAGTCAGTATGTGGTGACTCACATCCTTACAAAATTTTTTCCAGGAGAAAAATTCTCTGATATAATTTTTAATCTCAAAAAAATAATTTTAATTTCTTATCTTGGTTTTTAAATGGTGTGAGACTTTACATTAAAATGGAGGGGGAAAACGTTTTATAACTGGATAGTTTCAATTCACTAAAATAATGCCCACAGGGAAAACATGCATAAAAAAATTTCAAATTATAACTGACTCTGTACTTAAAAATTAAAAACACAGGTATTATAGTGCAAAAATCATGGCAGTCTGTGGTATCTGTTACTGCCTAAGGTTGGGAAGTAGAATGTAGTACCACCAATTATCACAGTTTCTATCTAGTCTTTGAATCAATAGTTAATATTTCTTCCAAATACTAAGTATTTCACCTGTTCGTGTTTGTGTACTTGCCCCAATCAGAGTGGTTTCATGAGCAAAGCCCATGCTCTACCCAAGAGAATTCCTACAGCAACCCTGCCTGCATATGTAAGGGGGTCCACAATTAATATAGTAGGTTCTTTCATTTCACTGTCACCATTTTCTTTGGTAACTACATACATAATGTTAAGAGTTTGCCTTTCAACCAACCATTTTATTTTTTAATATTTTTATTTATTTGGCCATACCAGGTCTTAGTTGCAGCATGTGGGATCTAGTTCCAGGGACTGAACCCAGGCCCCCTGCATTGACAGTGCAAGTCTTAGCCACTGGACCACCAGGGAAGTCCCCAGAATATCTATTTTAAGGGACTCCCTAACTTTCCTCCCTATAGAATTTTCTGCCATTAAGTTGTTTTGTCAAACTCAAGATAGATAGTTTAAGATACTCTTCAAACTAGGGTACACATACCCCTGCTGCTGCTGCTAAGTCACTTCAGTTGTGTCCGGCTCTGTGCTACCCCATAGACGGCAGCTCACCAGGCTCCACCATCCCTGGGATTCTCCAGGCAAGAACACTGGAGTGGGTTGCCATTTCCTTCTCCAATGCATGAAAGTGAGAGTGAAGTCACTCAGTCGTGTCCGACTCTTAGCGACCCCATGGACTGAAGACCACCAGGCTCCTCCTTCCATGGGATTTTCCAGGCAAGAGTACTGGAGTGGGGTGCCATTGCCTTCTCCTACACATACCCCTCAGATCAGTTCTGTTCAGTTGCTCAGTCGTGTCCATCTCTTTACGACCCCATGAATCGCAGCACGCCAGGCCCCTAGAGATACACAAAGGCTTTTCAAGAGGTATCCAAGCACTGGTAGTTTGAAGAGAACTGATTTCCAGATCCACAACTTCTAAGAGTAGCCTCTCCTAAAATTAACGGGCTAAAGAAAGCCCTGTATCCAGAACCAACCTTACTCTACTCTACAAAAGAAACCCATCATTTAAACCTTATTACACTGCATGGCAGGGAATTAAATCCTGAGGCTAACACAAACTGAAAGCTCATTTACTGACTACTCAAAGCACCATGAACCTATAAAAGCTTCCTGTCTTTTTCTTGCACATGTTTCTGTTATAGGTGAAACTGAATGTTAGAAACTAACTATGGTAGACCGGGGAATGATGTAACTTTTTACCTAACAACTTTGCCTCTTCCTTCTCCCAACTATTATCAAAGGATGCAAAGATCGTAAGGGATAAGGCCCATGAATTCAAAGCAAAGGAGCACTGGTAAAAATACTGAATGCTGAAGATTGCTTTTTCATATAGTTAAGGGTAAGCATTTTTTCCAGCTATTCTCAATGCTTATATTGAATCCTAGAAGTGTCTTTTCTCTTGTAGTTAATGAGTAAGCATTTTTTCTGCTACTCACTTCAGAATCACTTCAATAAGTCAAAGCTGTATAAGCTGATACTGCTGCTGCTTAGAAATACAACTGGAATATTTTCCTGGAATTATCAAATGCTTCAAAGTACACTGAAATGAACATGTGGATAAAATATTCACATGCTTTCTCCCAAGGTTTCAAACATACTATTTTTAAAGGAAGACAAATATCTATTATATCAACTCACATCATATTTATTCCATTTACAATGAATCTTTCTCCCATTTCATATTCTAAATGTGTTTTATTTCCTAGCTCTTCATAACAAAAAATAAAATATCTATGCCAAATTACCTTTTGGCAGTACATGTCCTTCTCTATCCTCAAGTACATAGGAAAAGTATAATCAAGATATCTTAAAAAGGTAAGTTATTTCTGATTTTTATAGATTTTACTTAATTATTCCCAAAAGCCAAACTCCAGAGCTTGATACACCCATATACCAATATTTAGAGAAAGAATGAAACTGAAAGTCGCTCAGTCATGTTCGACTCTTTGTGACCCCATGGACTATATAGTCCATGGAATTCTCCAGGCCAGAATACTGCAGTGGGTAGCCTGTCCCTTCTCCAGGGGATCTTTCCAACCCAGGGAAGGAATAACATGCCTTAAAAAAAAGCATACTCCTCTTCTTATAAATATCATACTTTTGCATATAAATTATATTGTATTACTATACATTAAGGATATTATATTATTTTTGTAACTTTGTATCTTCTTTGTAACTTGTTATATCAGACTTACATTATTTTAATCTTGACTGATTCTTTTTTATACAATAGATTCTGTAACATTTCTCAGTGGTTTTCCTAACGCTTCTTGAAATATATTACTACATTCAAACTGAAAAGACTTTTTCTGCATTTCTAGGGTTTTAGTAGGTATAACAATGAGGATTGGTTTTGCCAATTAGGTTAGATGGTGTTTTCTGCAAATCTGCTAAATTTGCTAAAACTGCAGCCCCAAGGTGTGTTTTTTAAGTTTTAAGCAAATGATAAATACATTTTATAAAAATTTATTGGATTGACACTGGTGTAATGAAATTACCAATATTTCTATCTCCCCAACCCTTCTTGAGTATTTCTGGTTGAATAGGTTGCTTTCAAGTAAAAGAGTAAGTGTTATAATTAAGAGTCATTGATTAGTCTTGATATAGCCTTTGTGTTATACTTCCTCGAAAGGGACAAAGCAAATTATTCTAATAACTTGGAAACAAATCTTTTTGTAGGTCACATCATTTATAATCCACTGCTTAACAACAAATTTGAAAGATTTTAACAAATTATCACTTGACAGGCCATTCAAATTATTTTGATGACAGTAGTAAATTATTTTTGTGATATCTGTCAAATAAGCATTCAAAGATTGAGTGGCATTACTATATTAAACTTCCATTTCCATAAATATCTTTATGAACAAAATATTGTAACACTTACACCTGTAACAAAAAAAGAGGAATAAAATCAATGTTAAACCTTGTCTCATTCAAGCAGTAATATATTCATCGACAAAAATATTCATCTACAATATCATGTCAGTTGTTCAATCCCTGGTCAGGAAACTATGATTCCATATGGCACACGGCCAAAAAACAAAAACAAAACACTGTACCTATAGAGGAGCAAAGGTAAAAATCACATTGGACATCTCCACCAAAACGATGCAAGCAAGAAGTGAGTGAAGTGGGGAAAAGTAGCAAATAACATAAAGGGGAACTCCCATAAGGTTATCAGCTGATTCCTCAGCAGAAACTCTGCAGGCCAGAAGGGAGTGGGCCAATATATTGAAAGTGATGAAAAGGAATCTATCATCAAGAATACTCTACGTGACAAGGCTCTCATTCAGATTTGATATAGAAACAAAAAGCTTTACAGATGGACTTCCCTGGTGGTCCAGTGGTTAAGAATCCGTCTGCCAGTACAGAGGACATGGGCTTGATCACTGATCCAGGAGGTTTCCACATGCTTCAGGGTAACTAAACCCGTGTGCCACAACTACTGAAGCCTGCACTCCCTAGTCCATGCTCTGCAACCAGAGAAGCCACTGCAATGAGAAGCTCATGCACCACAACAGAGAGTAGCCCTGCTCTCTACAACTAGAGAAAGCCCTCATGAAGCAACAAAGATCCAGTGTGGCCAAAAATAAGTAAATCAAAAAGCTTTACAGGCAAGCAAAAGCTAATTCAGCACCATCAGACCAGCTTTGCCAAAAAAAAAAAAAATGCTTAAGGATAGGCTTCCCTCATGGCTCAGGGGTAAAGAATCCACCTGCCAGTGCAGGAGACATGGGTGTGAGCCCTGATCTGGGAAGATCCCACATGCCGTGGAACAACTAAGCCCATGTGTCACAACTACTGAGCCTGTGCTCTAGAGCCCAGGAGCCACAACTACTGAGCCCACATGCAGCAACTACTGGCTTAACAGTCGCATGCCCTACAGTCCATGCTCCCCAACAAGAGAAGCCACCACAATGAGAAGCCCATGCAATACAACTAGAGAGTAGCCCCCACTTGCTGCAACTAGAGAAAAGCCCACACAGCAATGAACACCCCGCACAGCAAGAAATAAATAAAAATGGAAATAAGCAAACAAGAAAGGAACTTCTCTAAGCAGAAAAGAAAAGGCCACAACTAGAAACAAGAACATTATAAATGGAAAAGCTCACCAGTAAAGGTAAATATACATTAAAGAAAACAAATCACGCTCACACAAATATGCTATCAAAACCAGCAATTGTGGGATTTCCCTGGTGGTCCAGTGGTTAGGAATCCTCCTGCCAATAAAGGGGACATGGGTTTGATCCCTGGACCAGGAAGATTCCACTTTACCATGGGGCAAGTAAACCCGTGGGCCAGTTACTGAGCACATGCCCTAGAGTCCATACTCTGCAAAAAGAGAAGCCACTGCAGAGAGTTGCCACCACTTGCTGCAACTAGAGAAAGCCCATGCATAGCAATGAAGACCCAGCATACATAAATACATTTTTTTTAAATGCAGCAAATGTGAGAAGTGAAAAGTGAAAATGTTAGTCACTCAGTGGTGTCCGACTCTTTGTGATCCCATGGACTATAGCCATAGCCCACCATGCTCCTCTGTCTATGGAATTCTTCAGGCAAGAATACTGGAGTGGGTAGTCATTCCCTTCTCCAGGAATTGAACTCAGGTCTCCTGCATTCCAGGCAGATTCTTTACTGTCTGAGCCACCAGGGAAGCTCCAGTTGTGAGACTAGGACAGCACAAATGCAGGATATTGGAAATGCATTTGAAATTAAAAGACCAGCAACTTAAAATAATTTGTTTATACATAGACTGCTATATCAAAACCTCATGGCAACTGCATACTGGAAATCAACAATAGATACACACACAAAGAAGAAAAAGGAATCCAAACACAACACTTAAGTTAGTCATCAAATCACAAGAGAAGGGAACAAAAGAGGAAGGGAAGAAAAAAGACGTACAAAAACAAATCCAAAGTAATTAACAAAATGGCAGTAAGAACATGCACGTGGGTGCATGCTAAGTTGCTTCAGTTGTGTCCAACTCTTTGTAACCCTATGGACTGAGCCCACCAAGCTCCTCTGTCCATGGGGATTCTCCAGGCAAGAACATTGGAGTGGGTTGCCATGCCCTCCTCCAGGGGATCTCCCCAACCCAAGGATCGAACCTGCATCTCTTAGGTCTCCTGCATTGGCAGGCAGGTTATTTACCACTAGCACCACTTGGGTTTCCCTCGTAGCTCAGTTATAAAGAATCTATTTACAATGCAGGAGACCCAGGTTTGATTCCTGGGTCAGGAAGATCCCCTGGAGAAGGAAACGGCAACCCACTCCAGTATTCTTTCCTGGAGAATCCCATGGACCAAGGAGCCTGGCAGGCTCTAGTCCATGGGGTCGCAAGAGTCGGACATGACTTAGCAACTAAACCACCACCACCACTTGGGAAGGACAGTATCTTAAATGTAAATGGATTAAATGCTCCAACCAAAAGACAGACTGGCTGAATGGATAAAAAACCAAGACTTATATATCTCTCTACAACAGATCCACTTCAGATCAAGGGACATATACTGACTGAAAGTGAGGGGATGGGAAAAAGGTAATCCATAAAAATGGAAATAAAAATGAAGCTGGAGTAGCAATATCATATCAAGCAAAATAAACTAAAGACTGTTACAAGAGACAAAGAAAGACACTAGATATTCATCAAAGGATTGATCGAAAAAGAAGATATAAAAATTGTAAATATATAGGCACTCAACATAGGAGTACTTCAATATATAAGGCAAATACTAACAATTATAAAGAGAAAAATTGATAGTAACACAGTAATTGTGGGAGATTTTAACACCTCACTTTCATCAATGGACAGATCATCCAGACAGAAAATCAACAAGGAAACAAACGGTCTAAAATGACAAATTAGAACAGATAGAGTTAATTGATATTTATAGAGCATTCCACTGAAAAGCAGCAGCATATACATCCTTCTCAAGTGCACATGGAACATTCTCTAGGACTGATCACATGCTGGGATCACAAAGGGAACCTTAGTAAAATTAGGAAAATCAAAATGATATCAAGCACCTTTTCCAATGACAACACCATGAAATTAGAAATCAACTGCAATAAAAAAAATTTAAAAACACAAACGTGTAGCCTAACAATATGCTACTAAACAATCAATGGATCACTGAAGAAATAAAGAGGAAATAAAAAAATACTTAGAGCCAAATGAAAAAAACCACAATGATCCAAAACTTATATGATGCAGTAAAAGCAGCTCTAGGAGGGAAGTTTATAGCAATACAATCCTACTTCAGGAAACAAGAAAAGCACAAATAAACAATCTAACCTTACACCTAAAGCAACTAGAGAAAGAAGAAAAAACAAAACTCAAAGTTAGCAGAAGGAAAAAAATCATAAAGATCTGAGCAGAAATAAATGAAATAGAAAAGAAGAAAACAATGGAAAAGATCAATGAAACTAAAAGCTGGTTACTTGAAAAGATAAGCTTTAAAAATCTTTAGCCAGACTCAACAGGAAAAAAGGGAGAGGGCTCAAATCAATAAAATTAGAAATGAAAAAGGAGAAGTTTCAATGGATACCACAGAATACAAAGGATCAGAAGAAGCTACTAATATCAACTATACGCCAATAAAATAGACAACTTCAGAGAAAGGAACACATTCTTAGAAAGGTACAATCTTCAAAGACTGAACCAGGAAGAAACAGAAAATATGAACAGACTGATCACAAGTACTACATTTGAAACTGTGATTTAGAAACTTCCAACAAACAAAAGTCCAGGACCTTATAGCTTCACAGGTGAATTCTATCATTTAAGAGAAGAGTTAACATCTATCTTTCTCAAACTCTTCCCAAAAAACTGCAAAGGAAGGAATACTCCCAAACTCACTCTATGAGGCAACCATCATCCTAATACCAAAACCAGACAAAGAAACCACAAAACAATAAACTACAGGCCAATATCACTAATGAATATAGATGCAAAAATCTTCAAAATACTAGCAATTCAAATTCAACAATACATTAATCCAAGTGGGAATTGAACCAAAGATACAAGGATTTTTCAGTATCTGCAAACCAATCAGTGTGAAACACCACATCAACAAATTGAAGAATAAAAAGCACATGATCATCTCAATAGATGCAGAATAAGCTTTTGACAAAATTCAACACTCATTTCTGATAGAAAAAAAAAGCCTCTAGAAAATGGGCATAGAGGGAACATACTTCAGCATAATAAAGGCCATATATGACAAACCCACAACTAACATCATACTCAACGGTAAAAAGTTGAAAGTACTTCCTCTAAGATCAAGAACAAGATAAGGACATCCACTCTCACCACTTTTAGTCAACATAGTTTTGGAAGTCCTAGCTATGGCAATCTGAGAAGAAAAATAAATAAAAGGAATTCAAATTGGAAAAGTAGATGTAAAACTGTCATTGTTTGCAGATGACATGATGCTCTACATAGAAAATCCTGAAGATGTTACCAGAAAACTGCTAGAGCTCCTAAATGAATTCAGTAAAGTTGCAGGATATACAATAAATACACAGAAATCTCTTGCATTTCTATATACTGAAAACAAAAAATCAGAAAGAGAGATTAAAGAAATAATCCCATTTACCATCACAACAAAAAGAATACAATATGTAGGAATAAAGCTACTTAAGTAGAAAAAAGACCAGTATCCTGAAAACTGTAAGATGCTGATGAAAGCAATTGAAGATTACACAAAAAGATGGAAAGATATACCATATTCTTGAATTGGAAGAATCAATATTGTCAAAATAGCTATACTAAAGGCAATCTACAGATTCAATGCAATCTGTATCAAATTACCAGTGGCATTTTTTTTTAATAGAATTAGAACAACAAAATCTTAAAATTTGTATAGAGACACAAAAGACCCCAAACAGCCAAAGAAATCTTGAAAAAGAAAAACAAAGCTGGAGGAATCAGGCTCCCTGACTTCAGACTATACCTCAAAGCTACAGTAATCAAAACAGTATGGTACTGGAACAAAACAGGAATATATATAAATAGAATAGGATAGAAAGTCCAGAAATAAATCCACACACCTATGGTCAATTAGTCTATCACAAAGGAGGCCAGACTATACAGTGGAAGGACAGTATCTTCAATAAATGGTACCAGGAAAACTGGACAGCTATATGTAAAAGAATGAAATTAGAACACTCCCTAAAACCATGCACAAAAATAAATTCAGAATGGATTAAAGACCTAAATGTAAGGCTTGATACTATAAAACTCTTTGAGGAAAACATAGGCAGAACACTCTCTGATGTAAGTTGCAGCAAGATCTTTTTTGATCCATCTCCTAGAGTAATGGAAATAAAAACAAAAATGAACAAATGGGAACTAATCAAACTCAAAAGCTTTGGCATAGCAAAGGAAACCATAAACAAAAAGACAACTTGTGGAATGGGATAAAATATTTGCAAATGATGTGACCAACAAGGGATTAGACACCAAAATTTACAAATAGCTCATGCAACTGAATAGCAAGAAAACAAACAACCCAATCAAAAAATGGACAGAAGATCTAAATAGACATTTCTCCAAAGAAGACATAGAGATAGCCAAGAAACACATGAAAAGATGTTTAACACTGCTAATTATTGGAGAAATGCAAATCAAAACTGCAATGAGCTATCACCTCACACCAGTCAGAATGGCCATCATCAAGAAATGTACAAACACAAATGTTGGAGAGGATGTGGAGAAAAGGGAACCCTTCTACACTGTTGGTGGTAATGTAAACTGGTATAGCCATATGGAAAACAGTATGGAAGTCCCTTAAGAAAGTAAAAATGGAGCTACCATGTGATCCATAAATCCCACTCTTGGGGATATATCTAGATAAAAACATGATTTGAAAGGATACATGCACCCCAATGTTTAATGCACTGCTGTGTACAATAGCCAAGACATGGAAGAAACCTAAATGTCCATCAACAGATGAATGGATAAGTAAGATGTGGTACATATATTATAATGGAGTATTACTAAGTCATGAAAAAGAATGAACTAATGCCATTTGCAGCCCCATGGATAGACCTAGAGAGTGTCATACTGAGTGAAGTAAGTTAGAGAAGGAGAAATATGATATGACATCCATTATATGTGGAATCTAAAAAGAAATGATATCAATGAACTTACAAAATAGAAAGAGACTCTCAGACTTAGAAAATGAACTTATGTTTGCTGGGGGGAGAGTTTAGGGAGTTTGGGAAGGTCATGTACACACTGTTATACTCAAAATGGATAACCAACAAGGACCCATTTTATAGCACATGGAACTCTACTCAATGTTATGTACCAGCCTGGATGGGGGGCGCGGTTTGCAGGAGAATATATGTATGCTGCTGCTGCTGCTAAGTCGCTTCAGTTGCGTCCTACTCTGTGTGACCCTAGACAGCAGCCCACCAGGCTCCGCCGTCCCTGGGATTCTCCAGGCAAGAACACTGGAGTGGGTTGCCATTGCCTTCTCTGGAATACATGTATACATGTATATATATGGCTGAGTCCCTTTGCTGTCCACTTGAAACTATCATAACATTGTTAATCAGCTATAAACAAAACAGACTCACAGGCTTAGAGAATAAACTTAGGGTTACCAGGCAGGAAGAAAAGTGGGGAGGGATACACTGGAAATTTCAGATTGACATGTACACACTGCTATATTTAAAAACAGATAACAAATAAGGACCTGCTGTATAGCACAGAGGGCTCTGCTCAATATTCTGTAATAACTTAAATGAGAAACGAATTTGAAGAATAGATACATGTGTAACAATCACTTTGCTGTACACCTGAAGCTAACACAACATTGTTAATCAACTGTATTACAATATAAAATAAAAAATTTTTAAGCTGTGAGTGAAGTGAAAATTTATAGTGTTGAGAGAAAACCTCCACCAATCTACAGTTCTGTAGCATACCAAGTCATCTTTTAAGAGAGAAGGAGCTAAAAAGACTTTCTCAGACAAACAAAAATTGAGGGAATTTTTTCCAAAAGACCTACCTTGCAAGAAATGTTTTTACAGTTCTTCAGAAAGAAGGAAAATTATATGTCAGTAGTTCAGATCTACATTTTAAAAAGGAAGAGCATTAAAGAATAAGTGAAGATAAAACAAAATTTTTTATTTTTATTTTTCTTATTCTTAGGTCTAAGATGGCTAGCTACTGAGAAGTTGCTGTGTAGCAAAGGGAACCCAGTCTGGCACTCTATGATGACCTGGAGGGATGGGGTACGAGGAGGGGAGAAAGGCCAGAGTGGGAGAGGGTGTGTGCTTTAACATAATTATGGCTGTTTGTGCTGCTATATGGCAGAAACCAACACAACATTGTAAAAATTTTTTAAATAGTTAAATTTTTAAAAATAGGGAAAAAAGCTACAAGGATATATTGTACAGCATGGGGAATATAGCCAATATTTTATAATAACTATAAATGGTATGCAACCTTTAAAAATTGTGACTCACTATTTTGTATACCTGGAACTTATATAATATTGTACAACAACTATACTTCAATTTAAAAATGGAACTACCAAAAAAAACCTTTTACTTTTCTTATTAATCTAACAAATAACAGTATGTTCAAAATAATGACATGAACAATATATTTAATTGTGTATGTATATGCATGCAAACAACAGCACCATGAATCAACTTAATAGAACCGACATCTACAGACTACTTAATTCAACCACAGCTGAATACACATCCTTCTCAAGCTCACATGGAGCATTTACCAAGACAGACCACATTCTGGGCCATTAAGCACATGTTAACAAATTTAGAAGAAAAGAAATCATACACTGTCTGGTCTCAGATCACAATGGATTTAAACTAGGAATCAACAACAGAAAAATAATGGAAAATCCAAAAATAATTAGAGATTAAACAGCATACTTCTAAATAACACATGGGCCGAAGAATAAATCAAGAAATATTTTCTACTACTTTAAACTAACTGAAAATGGAAACACAACTTATCAAAATTTGTGGGATGCAGTGAAACGCATTTAAGGAGATTTATAACATTGATTTTATATATATATATATATATATATATATATATATATATATATGAAAAGAAGAAAGACTGAAAATCAATAATCTAAGCTTCTATCTTCAGTTCAGTTCAGTTCAGTCGCTCAGTTGTGTCCGACTCTTTGCAACCCCATGGACTGCAGCACACCAGGCCTCCCCGTCCATCACCAACTCCCAGAGCTTGCTCAAACTCATGTCCAGTCTTTCTCTAAGAATAAGTAGTGTGGTTATAGATTGGGAAAATTTGAGGAAATTTTTTCCTTGTTGTGCCAAAAGATAGAGTTTTAGGCTGAACTGAACAGGGTAAAGGAATTAGTTGCCAACTCCCTCTTGGAACAATAGCCTCTCCCAAGGATTGGTAGGACTTCCCTGGTGGCTCAGATGGTAAAGCTTCTGCCTACAATGTGGGAGACCAGGGTTCAGTCCCTGGGTTGGGAAGATCTCCTGGAGAAGGAAATGGCAACCCACTCAAGAATTCTTGCCTAGAAAATGCCATGGACAGAGGAATCTGGTAGGTTACAGTCCATGGGAAGTTAGAAACAGAAGGAAGTTAGAAACAGAAGGAAGGCCTCCTAATCCATTCAATGATATCAGCATTACCCTAATACTAAAACCAAACACCTTATAAGAAAGGAAAACTAGAGACTGCCACCTCTCATTAACATACATTAAAAAACTCTTTAACAAAATATTAACAATTAAAATCCAACAAGACATGAAAAGAATCATATGCCACAACCAAGTGGGATTTATCCAAGGTAAACAAGCTCACAGATATAGAAAACAAACCAGTGGTTACCAGTGGAGGGAAGGAAGGAGGGAGGGGGCAAGAAAGGGGAAAGGAATTAAGAAATGTAAACTATTATTTATAATAAAATAAGTAAGCTATGAGGATATATTTACAATACAGGGAATATAGCCAATATTTTATAAGCATAAATTGAGTATAACCTTTAAAAATTATGAATCACTATATTGCACTCCTGTAACATACAATACTGTACTTCAATTTTAAAAATACAAATAATAATGTAATGCATCACATCAATAGGCAAAATAAGAAAAATCACATGATGATATCAACAGATGTAGAAAAAGCATTTGATAAAATCCAATACCCATTCATGATACTAAAAAAATTCTCTTAGTAAACTAAAAATAGAGGGGGACTTCCTCAACTTGATAAAGACTATCTACAAAAACCCTACAGCTAACATCAAACTCAAACGGTGAGAAAATTAAATTTTTTCCACTAAGATCAGGAATAAGGCAAGAATGTCCCCTCTCACCATGGCTTTTCAACATTGTATTGGAAGTCCTAGCTAGTGTGGTAAGACAAGCAAAAAAAGGAATCTAAATACAGATCTTATACTGTTCACAAAAACTGGATGAAAATGGATCATAAATCAAAAACCAGAACACAAAAGTATAAAACTTGAAGAAGGTAACATATGAGAAAACCCAGATGACCCTAGGTATGGCAGTGACTTCTTATATACAATACTCAAGGTGCAAACCAGACAACTGAAAAACTGGACTTCATTAAAATTAAATATTTCTGCTCTGCAAAAAGCTATGTCCATGGAATAAGAAGACAAACCATAGACTGGGAGAAAATATTTGAAAAAGACACAGCTGATGAAGGACTATTATTGAAATTATACAAAGAACTCTTAAAACTCAACAATAAGACAATGAACAACTGGATTAAAAACAGCAAAAAAGATCGGAATAGACACCTTGACAAAGAAGATATGCAGGTGTTAAGCAAGCATATGAAAAGATGTTGAACATTACATATTATCAGGAAACTGCAAAATAAAACGACAATGAGATATCACTATGCACAGATTAAAATGGCCAAAGTACAAAATACTGACGATACCAAATCCTGCTGAGGAACTGGAGTAACAGTAATTCTCGTTCATTGCTGATGCGAATGCAAAATTGTAGTTACCTTGGAAGACTGTTTGGCACTTTCTAACAAAGCTAAACATACACTTAACATATGATCTAGCAATCACACTACTTTGTATTTACCAAAATGAACTGAAAACTTACATTCATACAAAAACCTGCATGTAGATGTTTATAGCAGCTTTGTTTATAATTGCCAAAACCTGGATGCAGCCAAGATGTCCTTCAGTAAGTGAATGGATAAACAAACTGCGGTACATCCAGACAATGGAATATTACCCAGTGCTAAAAAGAAATGAGCCAACATGCCATGGAGGAACTTTAAGTGCATATTACTAAGTGAAAAAAGTCTATAGGAAAAAGATACAGACTCTATGATTCCAATTATATGACATTCTGGAAAACACTCCAAAATCACTGCAGATGGTGATTGCAGCCATGAAATTAAAAGATGCTTGCTCCTTGGAAGGAAGTTATGACCAACTTAGACAGCATATTAAAAAGCAGAGACATGACTTCGCCAACAAAGGTCCGTCTGGTTAAGGCTATGGTTTTTCCAGTAGTCATGTACAGATGTGAGAGTTGGACCATAAAGAAAGCTGAGTGCCAAATAATTGATGCTTTTGAACTGTAGTGTTGGAGAAGACTCTTGAGAGTTTCTTGGACTGCAAGGAGATCCAACCAGGCCACCCTAAAGGAAATCAGTCCTGAATATTCATTGGAAGGACTGATGCTGAAGCTGAAACTCCAATACTTTGGCCTCCTGATGTGAAAAGCTGACTCATTTGAAAAGACCCTGATGCTGAAAAAGATTGAAGGTGGGAGGAGTAGGGGACGACAGAGGATGAGATGGTTGGATGGCATCACCCACTCAATGGACATGAGTTTGGGTAAACTCTGGGAGTTGGTGATAGACAGGGAAGCCTGGCAGGCTGCAGTCCATGGGGTTGCAAAGAGTCGGACACGACTAGGCGACTGAACTGAACTGATGGAGACAGTAAAAAGATCAGTGGTTGCCAGAGGTTGAGTGGGAGATAGATGAATAGACAGAGTACACACCATTTTTCAGGCACTGCAAATGTTTTTACAGTAGATATACGTAAAATCCACAATGGTGGATATATATCATAATATATTTATCTAAACCCAAAGAATGTAAACACCAACAACTTCAGATAAGCAGACAATACCACTCTAATGGCAGAAAGTGAAGAAGAACTGAAGAGCCTCTTGATGGAGATGAAAGAGGAGAGTGAAAAACCTGGCTTGAAACTCAATATTCAAAAAATTAAGATCATGGCATCCAGTCCCATTACTTCATGGCAAACAGAAGTGGAAGAAGTGGAAACAGTGACAGATTTTGTTTGCTTGGGCTCCAAAAATCACTGAGGATGGTGAGTGCAGACATGAAATCAAAAGATGCTTGCTCCTTGGGAGGAAAGCTATGATAACCCTAGATAGCATATTAAAAAGCAAAGACAGCACTTTGCAAACAGGTATGTACAGTTAAAGCTATGATGTTTTCAGGAGTCATGTACGGAAGTGAGTGCTGGACCATAAAGAAGGTTAAGTGCTGAAGAACCAATACTTTTGAACTATGGAATTGGAGAAGACTCTTGAGAGTCCCTTGGACTTCAAGGAGATCAAGCCAGTCAATTCTAAAGGAAATCAACCCTAAATATGCTTTGGAAGGACTGATGCTGAAGCTCTAATACTTTAGCCACCTGATGCGAAGAGCCGACTCACTGGAAAAGGCCCTTATGCTGGGCAAGACTGAAGGCAAAAGGAGAACTGGGCAGCAGAAGATGAGATGGTTAGATAGCATCACCCACACAAGGGACACAAATATGAGCAAACTCTGGAAGAGAGTGGAGGATAGGGAAGCCAGGCCTGCAGCAGTCCATGGGGTTGCTAAAAGTCAGACATGACTTAGCCAGTGAAAAACAACAGGCTGTATTTTGCCCTGATTTTGGCTGACTCCTAGCCTCTACTACTCCCTGAATGGCTGACTCTAGGCCTGTATTTGCTCTGACTGGCTGACCGCTAGCCGGTACTTTGCCCTGGTTGCCTTACTCCAAGCCTGTACACTGCCCTGACTGGCTAACTCCTCGCTTGTACTTTAGTTGATGAAAGCAGGGAAAACCACTAGGTCATTCTGATATGACCTAAATCAAATCCCTTATGATTACACAGTGGAGGTGATGCATGGATTCAAGAGATTAGATCTGGTAGACAGTGCCTGAAGAACTATAGATGGAAGTTCATAACATTGTACAGGAAGAAGTGACCTTAATCATCTCAAAGAAAAAGAAATGCAAGAAGGCAAAGTGGTCAGAGGAGGCTTTACAAATAGCTGAGGAAAGAAGAGAAATGAAAAGCAAGGGAGAAAGGGAAAGATATACCCAACTGAATGCAGAGTTCCAGAGTATACCAAGGAGAGATAAGAAGGCCTTCTTAAGTGAACAATGCAAAGCAGTAGAGAAAAACAAAGAATGGGAAAGACTAGAGATCTCTTTAAGGAAATTGGGGATATCAAGGGAACGTTACATGCAAAGATGGGCATGATAAAGGAAAGAAACGGTAAGGACCTAACAGAAGCAGAAGAGATTAAGAAGAGGTGGCAAGAATACACAGAAGAACTGTACCAAAAAAGTCTTAATGACCAGATAACCCAATGGTGTGGTCACTTACCTAGAGCCAGACATTCTGGAGTGTGAAGACAAGTGAGCCTTAGAAAACATTACTATTAACAAAGCTAGTGGAGGTGATGGAATTCCAGCTGAGCTATTTCTAATCCTAAAAGATGATACTATTGAAGCACTGCATTCAGTATGCCAGCAAATTTGAAAAACTCAGCAGTGGTCACAGGACTGAAAAAGGTCAATTTTCATTTCAATCCCAATGAAGGACAGTGCCAAAGAATGTTCAAACTACTGGACAATTGTGCTCAGTTCCCATGCTAGTAAGGTTTTGCTCGAAATGCTTCAAGCTAGGCTTTAGCAGTATGTGAACTGAGAACTTCCAAATGTACAAGCTGGAGTTTGAAAAGGCAGAGGAACCAGAGATCAAAATGCCAACATTGGTTGGATCACAGAGAAAGCAAGGAAATTCCAGAAAAACATCTACTTCTGTTTCATTGACTACGCTACAGCCTTTCACTGTGTGGATCATAACCAACTGTGGAAAATTCTTAAAGAGATGGGAATACTAGACCACCTTACATGTCTCCTGAGAAGCCTGTATTAGGGTCAAGAAGCAATAGAACATTACATGGAACAACTGACTGGTTCAGAATTGGGAAAGGTGTTCAAAAAGGCTGTATATTGTCACCCTGCTTAATTAACTTCTAGGCAGAGTACATCTGCCAAATGCAGGGCTGGCATGAGTGAATCACAAGCTGAAATCAAGATTGCTTGGAAAAATATCAACAACCTCACATATGCAGATGATACTCTAATGGCAGAAATGAAGAGGAACTAAAGAGCCTCTTGATGAGGGTGAAAGAGGAGAATGAAAAAACTAGCTTAAAACTCAGCATTCAAAAACTAAGATCATGGAATCCAGTTAGATCATTTCATGGCAAATTTAAAAAAAAGTGGAAGCAGTGACATTTTATCTTCTTGGGCTCCAAAATCACCATGGATGGTGACTGCAGCCATGAAATTAAAAGAGACTTGCTTCTTTCAAGGAAAGCTATGACAAATCTAGACAGCATATTAAAAAGCAGAGACATCACTTTGTCGACAAAGGTTCATACAGTCAAAGCTATGGTGTTTCCAGGTGTCATATACGGATATGAGAGTTGGACCGTAAAGAAAGCTGAGTACTGAAGAATTGATGCTTTTGAATTGTGGTGCTGAAGAGTCCCTTGAGAGTCCCAAGACCCTCTTGAGAGTCCCTTGGACTGCAAGGAGATCCAACCAGTTAATTCTAAAGGAAATCAGTCCTCAATATTCATTGGAAGGACTGATGCTGAAGCTGAAGCTCCAATACTTTGGCCACTCAATGCGAAGAGCTGACTCATTGGAAAAGGCCCTGATGCTGGGCAAGATTGAAAGCAGAAGGAGAAGGAGGTGGCAGAGGATGAGGTGGTTAGATAACATCATCAGCTCAAAGGATATGAATATGAGCACAGTCGAGGAGACAGTGGAAGACAGAGAAGGTTGGCGTGCTACAGTCCATGGGGTTGAAAAGAGTTGGACACCACTTAGCAACTAAACAACAAGAGAATTTAAAATACCAAGAGTCAACTCTAATGTATTAAACTATGGACTTTGGGTGATAATAGTGTGTCAATGTAGCTTCACAGACTATAAAAAATGTACTACACTGCTGCAGGATGTTGATAATGAGGAGGATAATGAGGATAATGATAATGGGTATGAGTGTAAATCTTTTTACTTTTTGCCAATTTTACTATGAACAAAAAATTTTCCTTAAAGTTTGTTAATTTTTGAAAATGTTAATATTTACAATATTCCTGAAATTACACATTTTATAACTATTTAAACTTAGGATAGAAAATTTTAGATGTCAACTTAAAAATTTTTAAGAAGGTGTATCAGTTCAATTCAGTTGCTCAGTCGTGTCTGACTCTTTGAGACCCCATGGACTGCAGCAAGCCAGGCTTCCCGGTCCATCACTAACTCCCAGAGTTTGCTCAAACTCATGTCCATGGAGTCTGTGATGCCATCCAACCATCTCATCTTCTGTCATCCCCTTCTGCTCCTGCCTTCAATCTTGCCCAGCATCCGGGTCTTTTCAAATGAGTCAGTTCTACGCATCGGGTGGCCAAAGTATTGGAGCTTCAGCTTCAGCATCAATCCTTCCAGTGAATATTCAGGATTGATTTCCTTTAGGATGGACTGGTTTGATCTCCTTGCAGTCCAAGGGACTCTCAAGAGTCTTCTCCAATACCACAGTTCAAAAAGCATCAATTCTTCAGTGCTCAGCTTTCTTTATGGTCCATCTCTCACATCCATACATGACTACTGGAAAAACCAAAAGATAGTATATAGTTTTTCAAAATTCTTTTTGGCACTGTGGGGAATGAAGAGTGAAGACTCTTAGTCTAAGACAATGGTTTTCAACAAAGGCTTCATCATCCCCTAGGATGCATTTTTGGAAATTTGTGGGGCATCTTTAGTTGTCACTATAATTGGAAGCAGTGACTGGCATTTAGTGGGCGCGGTGCTAACAATGCTAAACATCTTCCTAAGTGTGGAGCAGCCCCACATGAGAATTTTCCAGTATCCTGTAAGATTTCTGAATGTCTCTGTACAATTATTTTTAATTATGAATCTAGCCCCTAACTTTGTTTTACAATAATTGCAAAGTATTACTAAACAGCTGTGATAAATGCTGAATTTTAGGGACTTTCCTGGTGGTCCACTGGTTAAGAATCCACCTGTCAGCACAGGGGCATGAATTTGATCCCTGGCTGGGAAACTAACATCCCATGTGCCACGGGGCAACTACTGAGCCTGTGTGCCTCAACTAGAGAGAAGCCTGCTAGATGCAACTAAAACCCAATGCAGCTGAAAATAAATAAATAAATAAAATTTTTTTTTTTAAGTGCTGAATTTTAGAGGAAGGCAACTACTATATACATAGAAGGAAGACTGTTCTTTTTCTTATGCACAATTCCCCAAAATGCATTTGCCACAGCCATGCCACTCGGCATTTGAGCTCCAATACCACCCCTGAAGAACCCTGCCTACACACAGGAGGTTGGAGATTCTGTTTAACAGACTAGGAATCAAACACAATTAAATTGACGAGACACATGAACTATAAGCTTACACTGAATTTTAGTAGGAGATTGGTTGCAAAATACTTCATGATATTTCCAGTTAAACAGGATAATAATAAATCATTGGAGAAAATAACATACTGAAATCATTTATTACTGTTTACATTGCTTGGAGGTTTTCACTCTTACTCTGTCACTGTCGCCAGAAGTCTACACAGTTTTACAGCTTCATGCTTTATTGTTTCATTTCCCATCCACACTCTAGTCCCTATCATCTACCAAAAGATATGGTCTCCACGGTTGTCTTAGTAGTTTCACATTCCCTTGGCTTCCACAGAGAATCCATGTAATGGCCATTGAGGAGGTATCTCCCTTTCTTAAAACCCAAACGAACTTTTTAGCCAACCCAATAAATCGGCTAGAGAGGACATTGGTCACTGCATTACCTGATGCTGCTTAGGCAACAACCCTCTGAAACAGAACTCAGAGCAGCCAGAGCTGGGTCGTCATCAGGGAGCAGTACCAGCTCTAGCTTTGGAGAGCTATGCAACGACTGTGTGGCTCCTTTTGCAGTTGTTCTCCTTCCCTTCTGCTTTAATTCTCGGCTCTGAACTCCTGTCCATATTCACTTCTCTCAGTTCTACATCCCCTGTGCTTTTACGAAAAGCCTCCTTAAGAGACAAGTCAATAAAACAACACACCTAGTTGTAGCCACCACATTTTCCCCACTTGTCCCAACATTCTTATCTGGGCTGGTGGGAAGATCACTGCACAAGGAAGGTTCTGTGCTCTGGCTTCTGTGTGCCCTGACCTTCATTTAAGTCTCTGCACAATTGTCAGTGCTTCAAAGGGTCCTCACCTGACCTCCACACCTGAAACACCCCTGCTTGGCCCGCCAGTCACCTTTCCCCTTAACCCTATGTAACATTTCTTCATAGTACCTCTCCTCCAGATTGTTACTGGTCAATGTCTGCCTCCCCTTTAGACTCTAAGTTCTCTGAGGACACAGTCTGCTTTGATGGTGGCTGCATCCTCAGTGTACAGAAGAATGCCTGGCTCACAGTAGGAGCTCAAGAAATAGTTGTTAAGTGAAGGAATCATTCAGCAAATCAGTGAAACCACTGCTGCTGAGTAACCTAGAGAACTGCTGTTGTTAATTTGCTGCTTTCTCCAGCTTACAAGAATGCACTGAAAGTCTATTTCCTTTGAACTTATTTTTGATGTGCTAATCCAGGGCCAGGGCAGTGTTCCTGTTAAGTGTTACCCACACCTAACCACTTCCAAATTTGGGTTGCCAAAATGACCAAGGGCTTCCCTCATAGCTCAGTTGGTAAAGAATCTGCCTGCAATGCAGGAGACCCCAGTTCCATTTCTAGGTCAGGAAGATCTGCTGGAGAAAGGATAGGCTACCCATTCCAGTATTCTTGGGCTTCCCTGGTGGCTCAGCTGGTAAAGAATCCACTTGCCATGCAGGAGACCTGGGTTCGATCCCTGGGTTGGGAAGATTCCCTGGAGAAGGGAAAGGCTACACATTCCAGTATTCTGGCCTAGAGAATTCCATGGACTATATAGTCCATGGGGTCACAAAGAAATGGACACGACTGAGTGACTTTCACTTTTCAAAATGACCAAAGCCAAACCACTGCAAAGGTCCCCCCAGGACCCAGCAGCTTAGGACCAGACTCCAGGTGGTAGTGCTCACATAAAGAATGGTTTTCTACTCAAAATACAGGAAATGAACAGAGATGGGTCCTCTGCCCACCTTGGGCTCCCTCTGCATGATCTGTCCAGTAACCATTGCCTCTTACCATCTCTTCCTTATGGAAAGAATTCTATTCAGGAACCATATGGTCACTATGTTCAGCAAAATCTGCAAACAATTCCTCCTAAATATTCAAAAAGTAGTTTCAAACTTGTGGAAGACAACAAACCACTGTAAAAAACAGATATGTAGTCTCTCACTACCGCCTTGCTCCCTCACAAGGTGGAAGGGTTGGTGGTGTCTAGTTCATGTAATGCCACAAAAAATGATCATGGTAAAAGGAAATGCTGCTTCCAGAAGCTACAGAGAAGAGACCCAGGTCTCCCAGATCAGCCACTTTTCCTTTTACACAAACGGAAATCGGTAGGCCTTTTGGAAGAAGAAAATTTCAACCTACGTCTAATTACCCTTCTCTCTCCACAGCTTATGAACTCAGTCACTTCCTTCAGTGTAAACCAAGATTATTTGCATATATAAAACCATTTCTTTAACACATGGCGCATAAATTCAATTAACCAGGACTGTTGTAAGCCACTACCATTAGCACAACACTGTCCTAAGTGCTGTGGGTCATACCAAAGAAACAGACAATGACCTCGCTCAACATTAATCATCCTGAGTTTCCTCCAGTCTCCAAGATTTGAAATCAGAATAATATTGCTTTTCTCCTAACCCTCTAGGAAATTTCAGAAATAGGAACTGGAACATTCCTCAAACACAAAAAGAAAGGTATTAATGGAAAACACGAAGCAATTACGCTTGGTGGTATTATTAGTCTCTCTTTCTCTAGGAATCAACAGTTTATAATCTCATGATATAATTTCCCCTATGGTGTTTTTAAAATCTCATGTTAAATTTCAGGCAGTAAACAAGGAACCCAATATAGGCTGAATTGGGAGCATTAACAATGGGAGGTTTTAACAACAGAAGTCTGACAGGGGTTCTTTTCAGGAAGAACATTATGTAAGAGTTTTCTAGACAAAAAGAAAATGCACTTCTTACCTCCTACCAGCAAGTAGCTGTTGGGAAACAGTGTTTTCGCTTGCATAAGTGCCCTTGCATGACCTGAGTGGAAGAGGTCAAATATTCCATCTGCATATACTCTCACCGGCCTGTCAACTGTGAAAGAAAGAAAACATCATCAACAGAACTGAAGAATAAGGAATTCCAGTCACCTGATCCTTCCATCAGTACAGCACTGTAAGAAGGTTTACCTGGAGAAAACACAGTGTCTACATACTATCAGTTGCACATTAGTGCATGAAATTAATTTTACCAAGAAGTTCTTTTCAGGACATCAAAGCAGAGTAAAAACATAACAAAATTAAGATTGACCCAGAATGCACATTTTTAACTGCAAAGCACTGGGGAATTGTCTCGACCCACAGTAGAGTCTCAGGTGGCTGAGTAGGCAGATTTAGACAGACCAGGCATAACCAAAGGGTTGGCAGAGTCAAGCCAGCAGGAATATCAAGGTAGGAGTGACTGGGGAGCTCAATGAAAGGCCAAACGAGTTCACCCTGGAGTCTGGCAGTCCCAAACAAAGACCCCTAAGTCCTATTCCCAAAGGCAAAGATGCTGCTGTGCACCTCCTCCAAGTCACTATCACACAGTGAAATTCAGCCTTGGTAGAAGTATTTACACCATAAAAATTGGCAAGTGTTCAAGTGAGGGCTTAATTCCCTTTGGAGGGCCAGTTGCTACACATTTACCACTGCACAAAGGTCACTCCCTATCCTCTTTGACATCCTAAGATATGGGGCATTGGGTGGGGGCAGATGCCCCAAAGAGAGGAGAGTCAGGGAGCAAAAGTTACATGTGTGGTGCTCAGGGATGGAGGAATGTGACCCATACTACAGTCGTCCCTAGGGAGAAAGGTCAAGCGAGACAGAGACTCTCAGTGTGTAATATAGTGCTCTGGAAAGTGCCATGTCTTCAGGAAGAGGGACACACTTCACTACAGCTTCCTGGGAGTCAGGTGACTGTCCTCAGAAGTGCAGAGTGACACTTGCTGAGCCAGCCCAAAGACCCAGCACTTCCAATAAGAGGGAGGCACCAGGAGGTAGAGGGGCTGGGCGCCAATGTTTATACCATTTTGGACTCTCAAAAAAACTAGAAAGTGAAAATATAGCCAACTAAGGGCTTCCCTTGTGGCTCAGCTGGTAAAGAATTCACTTGCAATGTGGGGGACCTTGGTTCAATCCCCGGGTTGTGAAGATCCCCAGGAGAAGAGAAAGGCTACCAACTCCAGTATTCTGGCCTGGAGAATTCCATGGACTATGTTGCAAAGAGTTGGACACAGCTGAGCAACTTTGACTTCACTTTCACAAGCTAAATATGGCCAACTGAACATACACACTCTCATCTCCACTTCCTCTCAAACACCACAAGAATTACAGAGAAAGAATTAAAAAGGGATAATCCCCCAAGGACAGAGGAAACAATGAAGGCAACGACAGTGGATTAGAGATGTCAACCACAATTTGGAAAGTTGGTTGTCAAGTGCTGGGTATCTACAGGGAACAAGAATCAGAGGTAGGGCAGATGAGGAAAGGATTGCTGGTTAGTTGGCTTTATGAGCCTAAGATTCCTACTAACTTTTTAAAGACACATTATATTGATGTTATAAATTTTTCAAAAAGAAATCAATGCAAACTTCTGTTGAATGATCCTCAAGTCTGAGATTTAAAATTGTGATTATTTTTTGACATACTACAACCTCATTAATTCAGAACATAAATTGAAAGGAATGTTACATTAATACATTCAGATGGTACAATGTTTCTAATAAATTAAATTTTTCTAATAAAAAAACTTGAGAGACTTTATTTCAGATAGGGAATTGCAATTATTCCCAATTATACACCATTTTGAGCAAACAGAATTGCCTTCACAGGATTATACTGTATTCTAAATAAGGCACAGTAAATAGAAAATACTTTGAAATAACAAACTGTCTAATGAGGGATCCTTGGTTTCAAAGCTCTTATTCAATTTGATTTCAATTGAGGAAAATTTGTTTTAAGATATAAACCCCAAGGGAAAGCAGATGGCAATTTTGCAGAACTTTTTGTTATTGATTCAGAGGTGATCAAGATAAATAAATTCAGGAAGCAGGGAGGAAAGAAAAGTGAAGTGAAGAATGATGATATAATTAGGCTATTTAGTAGATCTTTGAAGAGTATTTATGGAGTTGGTTTTGCAATAAGCTCACTTTTTTGAATTGTAGTGTGTCAGCAATTGCCAGACTAAGAAATTCTGCAGGACCGAAAAAAAAAAAACCCCTCAAACCCTGATCTCTTCAACAAATAAACTTAGAAAAAAAAGAAGAAAGAAAGAGATGAAGAGGGGATCTTAGAGATTAAAAGATATATTAAAAATATCTCAACATATTGTAATGTACAGACATTATTTGGATTTGGGTTCGAGCAAACTATAAATAAATGGTGACATAAGACAACTGGAGGTAGATACTAAAATGTATATATAGAAAATGATCTGCTGTATAGAATTGGCTTCAAAAATGATTGGGAATACAGGGTAAACAGAGGGGTTATACATGAGACACACACACATGGCTATGTTGCTAATAATCTCTTTTCCTCTATATATGTTTGAAATTTTCCTAATAAAAGTAAAATATGTAAAAAAAAAAAAGACAACTGGAAGGATACATGTATACAACAGCTGATTCACTTCACTATACAGCAGAAACTAACACAATATTGTAAAGTAACTAGACTCCAATAAAAAAGAAAAGACAATTGGAAATTGGAACACTAGATATTTGATTATATTAAAGAATTACTGTTAATTTTTTAGGTGAGGTAATGGTATAGTGGTTATATCTTAAAATATCAGAGCTCTTATTTTTAAGACATTATATAGAAATATTTATGGATGAAATGATATGAAGTCTGGGATTTTGTTGCAAATAATTCATGAGGGGAGAATTTATGAGGCAAGACTGGCCACAGGATGGTGGTTGTTAAGTATGGGTGATGGACACATGAAGGTTCATTATATTGTTCTATTTTCATGAATGTTTGAAATTCTCCATAATATTTTTAATAGACTGTGGCTTAACTTAATTTACATATACATTTGCTTTAATCTTTGGTTGGAGGTTTTTCTGGACATCCTTTTAGGCATCTAGGGACTCTCCAAGGAGTCTATGCTGGGAACCACTGGCCTGTGAAGCTACAGCTTTGGCAATGATCAAAAAGTCTCTCCATAGCCATGGTGGAAAGACCTTAAAGTAGCTCCCAATGACTCCTACCTCATGCTCTTGCCTCTGTGTGATCCTCTCCCTTTGAAATGGGAGTAGGACCTACGCCTTGCTTCTAACCAGGAAAATATGACACCGGTGATAGATGTCTCTCCCATAATTATTTTACAGTGTGTGAGACTCCATTTTGCTAGCAGACTCAATCTTTCTCCCTTGGTGGCTTTGAAGAAGCAAGCTGCCATACTTTAGAGGGCCATATGGCAAGGAATTGCAGGTGGCCTCTAGGAGCTGAGGGTGGTTTCTGGCTGACCACCAGCAAGAAGCTAGACCCTTGGTCTTAGAGTTACAAGGAAATAAATTCTGCCAATGACCTGAGTGAGCTCGAATACAGATCTATCATGAGTCAAGAGAAATAAGCCAAGTGACACTTTGAATGCAGCCTTGTGAATCTGTGAATAGGGGACTCAGCTAAGCTAGGCTCAGACTCCTTATCCGTGGAAATTATGACATAATGAATATATATGCATTGTTTTAAGCCACTAGATCTGTGGTAATACATTAAATATCATAGAAACTGAATACAATGGCAGTATAGATTTTCTGCCTACAGATTATTATGCTTTTTGAAAAGTACTTAAGGTAAATTCCTGTTTATCCTAAATGACCACAGCAAGGTATATCAGATAAATGTGATGTTCTAGCAAAATGCAAATCTGTATACAACTCATTAATTGCCATGTTTCAAATAATTTATTAATAAATATGACAAACTACAGGTAACACCAAAATGATGCTGAATATTTTCTTGAAGATCATGGATACAAATAATGACCATGGTACACTACTGTGGGTAAAATTTGATTATTTTAACTACCTGGATCTTACATTCCAAATTTCCGTAAGTTATTCAGCATCTTAAAGTAAAGGGAACAGTAAAAAGGGCTGTACTTAACATATATCTCACACCATTTACAAAAATTAACTCAAGATGGATCATAAACCTAAATGCAAAGCTAAAACTATAAAATTTCTAGAAGACCTGAGAAAACCAAAAAGATACATGCACCCCAATGTTCACTGCAGCACTATTTACAATAGCTAGAACATGGAAGCAACCTAGACGTCCATCGACAGGTGAATGGATAAAGAAGCTGTGGTACATATGTACAATGGAGTATCATTCAGACATAAAAAAGAACAAAATTGGGTCATTTGTATTGATGTGGATAAACCTAGAGTCTCTGTCATACAGAGTGAAATTAGAAAGAGAAAAATAAATGTTATATATTAACATCCACTGGATCATCAAAAAAGCAAGACAGTTCCAGAAAAACATCTACTTACTGCTGCTTTATTGACTACACAAAAGCCTTTGACTGTGTGGATCACAACAAACTGTGGAAAATTCTTCAAGGGATGGGAATACCAGACCACCTGACCTGCCTCTTGAGAAATCTGCATGCAGGTCAGGAAGCAACAGTTATTTCTTAAATTTATTTATTTTAATTGGAGGCTAATTACTTTACAACATTGTAGTGGGTTTTGCCATACATTGACATGAATCAGCAACACCAACAGTCAGAACTGGACACAGAACAACAGACTGGTTCCAAACAGGAAAAGGAGTACATCAAGGATGTATACTGTCACCCTGCTTATTTAACTTATATGCAGAGTACATCGTGTGAAATGCCAGGCTGGATGAAGCACAAGCTGGAATCAAGATTGCCAGGAGAAATATCAATAACCTCAGATATGTAGATGACACCACCCTTATGGCAGAAAGCAAAGAAGAACTAAAGAGCCTCTTGATGAAAGTGAAAGAGGAGAGTGAAGAAGTTGGCTTAAAACTCAACATTCAGAAAACTAAGATCATGGCATCTAGTCCCATCACTTCATGGCAAATAGATGGGGAAAAAGTGGAAACAGTGGCTGACTTTATTTTTCTGGGCTCCAAAATCACTGCAGATGGTGACTGCAGCCATGAAATTAAAAGACGCTTGCTCCCTGGAAGAAATGTTATGACCAACCTAGACAGCATATTAAAAAGCAGAGACATTACTTTGCCAACAAAGGTCTGTTTAGTCAAGGCTATGGTTTTTCCAGTAGTCATGTATGGATGTGAAAGTTGGACTGTAACGAAAGCTGAGTGCCGAAGAATTGATGCTTTTGAACTGTGGTGTTGGAGAAGACTCTTGAGAGTCCTTTGGACTGCAAGGAGATCCAACCAGTCCATCGTAAAGGAGATCAGTTCTGAGTGTTCATTGGAAGGACTGATGCTGAAGCTGAAACTCCAATACTTTGGCCACCTGATGTGAAGAGCTGACTCATTGGAAAAGACCCTGATGCTGGGAAAGATTGAAGGTGGGAGGAGAAGGGGATGACAGAGGATGAGATGGTTGGATGGCATCACCGATTCAATGGACATGAGTTTGGGTAACCTCCAGGAGTTGGTGATGGACAGGGAGGCCTGGCGTGCTGCAGTCCATATATATATATATCGGGGATATATGTATACCTATAGCTGATTCACTTTGTTGTACAGCAGAAACTAATACAACATTGTAAAGCAATTATATTCCAAGTTTTAAAAAATAAATAAAACTTCTAGAAGAAAAAAGAAAAAAATTGTAGTGACTTTGAGTTTGGAAAAAATTTCTTACATAGGAACCAAAAAGGACACACTATAAAACAAAAATATATATATATTAAACCTTATTTAAAATATTTATTCTTCAAAAGACATTTTTACAAATATGAAAAGGCAAGTCTTCAGGAGAAAATATTTAGAAAGTATGTATTTTAGACTTGTATCTAGAATATATAAAGAACCCTCAAGACTCAATACTAAGATAAACAACTCTTTTAAAAGAGCAAAAAAATTTCAACAGCCAAATAGAAGATAGCAAATAAGGACATGAAAAGATCCTCAACCCCATTAGTCATTAGGGAAATACAAATTAAGGTTATCCTGAGATATTACTTCCTACTCATTAGAATAGCTAAAAATTTCAAAAATTATTGACCATACCAAGTGCTGGGGAGGATATAGAGCAAACGGAACTCTCATACACTGCTGATGGGAATGTAAAATGGTACAAATGCATTGGAAAGCAGTTTGGCAGTTGGTCAAAAAGTTAAATATATACATACCATCTGGCCAGATAGGAGGCAATCATCAACTACATTACATGTGAGTTCACATTTTTTGCAGGGCATGTTATGGGGTTTCTTGATATTGTTTCAGATTCAGGCAACAATAAAAGGGTGATTATTCATTTTTTTCTTATGGCTCTTTCAAAGGAGCTTGTTAACAATGCCTTAAAAGTACATTTGGGGGACTTCCCTGGTGAACCAGTGGTTAAGAGTCTGCCTGTCAATGCAGGGAACATGGATTCAATCCCTGGTCTGGGAAGATTCCACATGCCACAGAACAACTACGCCCGTGCACCACAAAGCCTACCAAAGCCTGCAAGCTCTGGATCAAAGCCTGAGAGCTCTGGAGCCTGTCCTCCGCAACATAGAAGCCGCTGCAATGAGAAGCCTGCACATAACTAGAGTAGCCCCCACTCGCCACAATTAGAGAAAACCTGTGTGCAGCAACAAAGACCCAGTGCAGCCAAAAAGAATAAACATAATGAATAAACGAATTATTTTTTAAAAGTACACATGGATTTACAAAGCATATGTATTTCACTTAATCTTTCCATCAATTTTGTGAAATAGATAAGGGAGAAAGGACTTACTATCCTCTCTCATAGAGGGACAAATGAAAACTCAGTAAAGCTGAGGAGCTTACCCAGCATCATACAACTGATTTAAGATATGATAATGTGATATACAATATGATAGGAGAGTTTGAGTGCAAACCAAACTCAAATGTTCTTCTAACTCATGATGCCTCCTAGAAAACTACATGCCAATATGGAGTCTTTTTTAAAAAAGAGAAAGATAGACTATTACTGAATGCCCAGTAATTATCTTTAGTTTGTTTTTAATGTACAACTGATGTACAAAAAAAGGTGGCAAAAAATTAAACTTTTAAAATCTAATAGTTTCCTATTTATAAAGTTTACATAGCTTTTTAAAAATGTTTATTTTATTTATTCATCTTGGCTGCCTTGGGTCTAGTTGTAACATGAGGGTTTAATTGCTCCCTGGCATGTGGGATCTTAGTTCCCAGACCAGGGATTGAACCTGCATCCCCTGTACTGCAAAGCAGGTTCTTAACCACTGGACCACCAAGGAAGTCCCTATAAAGTTTACATAGTTTTATATAAACTTTATCATTTTCTTCTACTTATAGGCAGTGATGCTACTTTCATTCAATGATAAAGATTGATATTTGCTTTTTAAAATACATTAAAATTAAAAAAGAGTATATCTAAAGAAAAATTAAGTAAATTACAGTACAGGTGACACAAAATTAAGGCAAAATTCATTAAGGTGGTTCTTGAAACATGCATTTTGAAAGCTTTATACATATCACCATGAACAGAACAATCAAATTCCCTTTTTGTGAAGGAAAGTAAGAAATCACAACTGAGTTTTCCTCAGTCGGCTTTACTGGAAAGGAACCTATGCAACAATCATTTGAACTTGTCCTTTATCTCCAGGCAGAGGACTGATTCTTTCTGTCTCAGGATGCATACTAATAAACCTTGGAGGGTCATAGCTCCACAGCTGGACAAGTTCAGCTAAGATTAACGGTGCCAGTTCCACTCAACAACAATAAAAAAACCCAATCAAAAAATGAGCAGAAGCCCTAAACAGACATTTCTCTGAAGAAGACATACAGATGGCCAAAACCACATGAAAAGATGCTTAATGTATCTAATTATTTAAAAAAAGCAAATAAAACTACAATGAGGTATTACTGGTATTCACACCAGTCAGAATGGCCATCATTAAAAAATCTGTAAATAAGAAATGGTGTGGAGGAAAGGGAACCATCTTACACAGATGGGAATGTAAACTGGTGCAGCCACTATAGAGAACAGTATGGAGGTTCCTCCAAAAGGTAAAAATGGAGTCGCTGTTATCATCCAGCAATCCCACTCCTAGGCATATACCCAGATAAAACTGCATTTCAAAAAGATACATACACCCCTATGTTCATAGCAGCACCATCTGCACTAGCCAAGACATGGAAACAACCTACATGCCTGGTGACAGACAAATGGACAAAGCAGATGTGGTCCACATACACAATAGAATACCATGCAGCCACCAAAAAGATGCCATTTTAGAAAAGCAATGCCATCAGCCATCAAAAAGATGGCATCAAAAAGATTGGCATTAGGCATCAACAAAGCCATCAAAAAGATGCCATAAAAAAAAAACCAATGCCATTTGCAGCAACATGGATGGACCCGGAGATCATCATACTAAGTGAAGGAAGTCAGAAAGAAAAAGACAGAAAGCATGTGATAGCACTTAAACGTGGAAACTAAAATACAATACAAATCAACACACCTACAAAAACAGACTCACAGATATAGAGAACAGACTTGCGGTTGCCAAGGGGCGTGAGCAGGGGAGGGAAGGAATGGGAGTTTGAGATTAGCAGAGGCGAACTGTTAGATATAGTATGGATAAATGAGAAGGTCCTATTGTATTGCACAGGTAACTAAATTTAATACCCTGTGACAAAAATACCCTGGAAAAGAATATAAAAAAGAATATATGTGTATGTATAATTGAGCCACTTTGCTGTACAGAAAAAACTTACACAACACTGTAAATCAACTATACTTCAATAATTTTTTTTAAATGTGCTAGTTCCAACTGCTCTACTGTGCTCCTTCTCTTAAGGATCCTCACCCTCTGACCTCACAGATGAGGTCCAGGAGCTAAAAGCTATGAGCAGCCTCTCTGAGAATTTATACACCAGCCCCTGTTTGGGTAGACCTAAGCCTGGGAAACATAAAGGAGGCGATCGTATGAAGTCATAAAATGGGCTAGTGAAGGAATTAGTGAAAGACTTTAGTTACAACTATAATCCTGAAACACACTGTAAACCCCCAGTACAGGTCTCTTTCCCTTTTTTGACGGGATGTTCAAGACAGCGCCACAGAAGTGTGCTTCAGTTCAGTTCAGTTCAGTCGCTCAGTCGTGTCCGACTCTTTGCGACCCCATGAATCGCAGCACGCCAGGCCTCCCTGTCCATCACCAACTCCCAGAGTTCACTCAGACTCACGTCCATTAAGTCTGTGATGCCATCCAGCCATCTCATCCTCTGTTGTCCCCTTCTCCTCCTGCCCCTAACCCCTCCCAGCATCAAAGTCTTTTCCAATGAGTCAACTCTTTGCCTGAGGTGTCCAAAGTACTAGAGTTTCAGCTTCAGCATCATTCCCTCCAAAGAAATCCCAGGGCTGATCTCCTTCAGAATGGACTGGTTGGATCTCCTTGCAGTCCAAGGGACTCTCAAGAGTCTTCTCCAACACCACAGTTCAAAAGCATCAATTCTTCGGCGCTCAGTGTGCTTACTAGTCTTGAAAATTACCAAACACTTCAAAAAGGTAATGACGTTTTTCTTGTTTTCTTAAACAATAGTCAAATAGCAAGATATTTTTAAAACTCTGTGAGCTTCTCTAGTAACAATCCAATGCAACAACTATTCTTTAGATAACCGCCACAATACTTGCTCCAACCACTAACAACAGTTACTCTTAAGCAGTGGTTCTAGCAATATACTCCCAGGACAGGCATTACCTAGGAACTTGTTAGAGATGCAAATACTCGAGCCTCACCCAGACCAAAATCTGGGAGAGGGGCCCAGCAGAGGATTTTAGCAAGGCCTGCAGGGGGTTCTAAGCAAGCTAAAGTTTGAGGACCACTCTCAGTGACTATCAGAGTGTGGTCTAAGATGAATATGTGCCTTGTAAGTAATCAAAGAACTAACTTCTTGTCACATTTTAACACTGACATTAAAAGTTCTAAGTAGGGCTTCCCCAGTGGTCCAGTGGTAAAGAATCCACCTGCCAGTGCAGAAGACACAGGTTCAATCACTGATCCAGGAAGATCCTACAGGCCATGGAGCAACTCAGCCCACGTGCCAGAACTACTGAGCCTGTGCTCTAGAGCCCGACAGCCACAACTACTGAGTCCACAGCCCCCTAGAGTCTGTGCTATGCTACAAGCTTCTCCACGATGAGAAGCTCACACACTGCAACTAGAGTAGCCCCCGCTTTGTGCAACTAGAGAAAAACCTGTGCACATCAATGAAGACTCAACACAGCCAAAAAAATTAAAAAAATAAAAATTTTAAAGATGCTCTAAATAAAGGATTTCCTAACAGAAGTTCCCTTGGCCAGATGCCCACCAAATATCACAAATTCTCCTGGATGACTTCCCAGTATGGTCACCTGAGATAAAAGGGGAGAATTTCTGAGAGTAGTAGTTCACCTTTGCTCCCTCTCACCCCTCCTCTAATGACCTGTGTACCACAGAGCTCACTGTACAGCTATTTGAAAAATGCACCATCTTATTCTAACTTGAGTCTTAGGCTTTAAACCTCTTGGCGGGACTTCCCTGGTGGAACAGTGGGTAAGAATCCTCCTGCCAATGCAGGAAACACAAGTTCGAGCCCTGGTCCAGGAAGATCCCACATTCCATGAAGCAACTAAGCCTGTGTGCCACCACTACTGAACCTGTGCTCTAGAGGCCGCGAGCCCCAGGTACTGAGTTCACATGCCCTAGAGCCCATGTTCTGCAACAAGAGAAGCCACTGCAATGAGAAGCCCGTGCACCGCAACTAGGAGCAGCCCCACTCACCACAACCAGAGAAAGCCTGAGTGCAGCGACAAAGCCCCAGTGCCACCAAAAATAAAATGAATAAATGATTGAAACAGCAACAGCAAACAAACACTGGGCAGTTAGCCTACAGGTACTCAGTCTCACTCAGTGACCCCCAGCAGCAGGTCAAACCCTCTCTGATTCTGTTTCCAACTGATGAGCTCCTTTTCTTGTCCCAGTCTTTCATTCGTTCATTCATTCATTCACAAAGTATTTACTGAGCATACAGTACTTCTCCAGGTACTGGTAAAATAGCAGTGGGCATGGAGATGGTCCTCCCACTACAGAAGATCGTAGCTTCTGTCTTGTTCACACACTTGCTAGCCTCCATTTCAAAGTCTGAGCATGTTCTCACTGAGCTCCATGGGCTGCCGTGGCGCATGCTCCACAGGGCAGCCCATTGTGGTGGACAAAGCAGGGGTATGAGGTGAGAGGGACCTGAGATCGAATCCCAGCTCTATTGGTCAGATGGGACATTTGACAAGTTACTTTCCAGTTCTCCAAGTGTCACCGGCCTTGTCAGCAGAGAGGGCACAAAAATACCCACCTTAACCAGTTTTTGCAAAGACTAACTAGAGTACATACAGGGCACAGCACCTAGCAAATGGAAAGCAAGTTTAAATCCCCTTTTCCTTTCCCTTAGAAAAGTAGGATCTTTTTCTGCTTGGGCCTAAAGCTCATCCTTTAACTTGAAGTCAAGTCTGTTCTCTTCATAACCACCTGGACTTTGATTCCACCTTTTAGATTTATTGCTGCGTCAGCATTTCTCAGGCTATGGTCTAGAGGTCACCAACTTCAGAATTGCCTGGGCTATTTGTTAAAAATGCAGATGCCTGGGCTCCACGCTAGATTTAGGAGTCTGGGAGAGTGAGCAAAAACCTCTGCTGCTTACAAACTTTCCAGGTGATTCTTTGCACACTGGTTTAGCTGCTCTGCACTGTCTCCTCAAGGCTTTTCTTGCCTAAATTTTCACAACAAGTTATTATAAGGACTTCCTTGGTGATCCAGTAGTTAAGAATCCGCCTGTCAACATAGGCAACGTGGGTTCAATCCCTGGTCCGGGAACTAAGATCCCACATGCCACAGGGCAGCTAAGCCTGTGCGCCACAACTAGAGAGCAGCCCCACTCACCATAACTAGGGAAAGCCCACACAGCAACAAAGAGCCAGTGTGGCCAAAAATAAATAAGTAAATTTAAACAAAGAAGTCACTACAAAGCCCTCTAACTGCCTGCTCTGCTCCTCACTTCACTCCCTCGAAGCTCTTCTTAAAGGGCAGCAGAGTGCCATGGCCAACAGATCAAGCTTGAGCACAAACAGGTTTGAGATCCAATCCCAGCTTTAGCACTTACCACTGGTTCTCAAAGCATGGTTCCCCAGCAGCAGCCTCACCTGGGAACTTCTTAGAGACGCACATTCTTGGGTCTCACCCCAGTTGGACTGAATCAGGGGGTAAGGCCCAGCCACCTGTGTTTTAATAAGCCCTCTGGGTTACTCTCAGACAGACTCAAATGTGAGAAACACTGCCACTTACCA
Organism: Budorcas taxicolor; assembly: GCF_023091745.1. Lineage (NCBI taxonomy): Eukaryota > Metazoa > Chordata > Mammalia > Artiodactyla > Bovidae > Budorcas > Budorcas taxicolor. The sequence goes on along the minus strand of NC_068935.1, from coordinate 120,183,746 downwards.
GCTAAACGATCTTCTGCAGATTCACAGCTTCTCTAAAGTAGCGGTCCCCAACCTTTTTGGCACCAGGAACTGGTTTTGTGGGAGACAGTTTTTCCATGGACTGGGGTGGGGATGGTCTGGGGATGATTCAAGTACATTACATTTATTGTGCACTTTATTTCTGTCATTATTACATCAGCTCCACCTCAGATCATCAGGCACTTGATCCTGGAGGTTGGGGACCCCTGGTCTAAAGCCTTCACTTCCTCACCTGTGAAATGCTAAAAGTATCAACCACATAGGGCTGTGATAGTGAAATGACAATAAAGATAAAGAATTTAGTGTACAGTAAGTACTTCATAAATATCTGCTGCTCTTAAGCAAACTGTCCTTTGTCCCATGGATTCTATTACATTTGGGATGTTTGTTTTTTGGGCTGGTGAGTGGAAACCATAGAATTATGCCGTCTCAAATGGCTCAAGGCTCACCTGCTGGACTAGTCTTATTTTTCACTCCATCCCAATCGACAGAAACGCCATACACTCCCTCCCTATCATTGCGCCTTCACTACTCCTATCTCACTTGCCCACAATATCCTTCCATTTTCTGCCCACAAAGAACCCATCGTACTTTTTCTGAAAGATCAGCTCAGGTCTGGGATTAGGTCTTGCCTGACTGCTTGAAGCCAGATGAATCTGCCCTTCTCAAAACTGTCAGCTATCATTTGTGCTGCAGGATTTAACCCCTAAGAACATGCATGCAAGCTACTGGTGGGTTTTTATTTCCTATCTAGTTGTCTTGTCTCTTTAATTATAGTGAACGCTCTTAGGAAACAGAGATAGCACCTTACAGTTCTTTTTACATCTCTTCCCTCTCCATCTCTGGTAGGGGCTAAAGGAATGAACAGTAAGTTCCTAGAGCAGAGCCAGGGCATACTTGGAGAAACTTTTAAAACACAGACTTTTAAGAATGATAATAATTACAGTAGCGTAGGTTTTTCTATGACTTCACAGTTTTTAAAAAATGCAATGGTATGTTTAATGCAATCTAGTTGTCATAAATGGAGAAGGCAATGGCACCCCACTCCAGTACTCTTGCCTGGAAAATCCCATGGATGGAGGAGCCTGGTAGGCTGTGGTCCATGGGGTTGCACAGAGTTGGACACGACTGAAGTGACTTAGCAGCAGTAGCAGCAGCAGTTGTCATAAAAAGCCCTGTTTGCACATGAGGAAACAGATTCAGACTGTTCTCATGATGCCCAGGTGGTAGAAAGTAAAGAAGAGAGCTGGGGCTGCAACTCCAGGATCCTGCAACATCTTTTCCTTGGCTACTTTGCTTGGTCCAGTTGATCGACATCGGCGTTTACCCTTCCCGCCCCATGCGATCACCGCTAGATGTGTGTCTCCAATTTGAAGCAAGAGCTGCTCACATAATGATGGGCCTTTCTGCCACTTGAGATGTCAGGACAGGGCCCGCCAGAGAATAAGTAGTACAGCCTCACCTGGTGTCCCTAAGCGGGCTTGAGCAATGGTCAGTTTCTCATGGGGTGCTTGGCACAGACAACTCGTTTCATCTGCAAATGGGGCAGGTGCAGTCAGGGTCTAGAAGGAAAAAAGAGAAAGGGAGTAAATTCAGTCTGACAGCCTTGGCTTTGGCACTGACTTCCCCTGAAGTTTTACCTCTGTTGGCTACATGTGGATGATTAAGTAGAAGATATCCACTCAGTCTTTCAGAGAAATCTCATACTGTTAGAAAGAAAAACAGGGATATTGTTCATGAAGGCTTTTTTTTTTTTTTCCTGACTGATGCTTCAGCAATAAGCTCTCTAGCATGTACTATCTGCCAGGTACCAGACGTGGTGCCCTGAACATGTTATTTCCCCCAGGCCCTGCAATACCCTATGATGGCTAGACACTGCTCTCCTCCTATAGGCATTCTGTCCTTCTACAGCACAGGATGATATCATCTCTGCATCGCAGAAAAGGAAACTGAGGCTTAGCAGGATTAAGGAACATGCCAAGTCATGCCCCCTGGAAAGGCACGATGCTCAGCTTGGAGCATTTCACAAACAACCAGGGCAGACTTCAAACATTCAGACTTACCCACACCCGGGGGTACTCGGCTGGAAGGAATGCCATGGTCAGGAGTGTGGCAGACATCTGTATTTCACACACAGCGGCCTGGCCAATCACAAACTCTGACGTCTCTTTAGCGCAAAGGCCCAAGCAGTTATCTGTGCCCGGGGAGGGCCTAAAAGCCCAGCATTTCTGGCGGGCTGCAGATAACTGCTCCTCTCTGGTCGTTCCAACAGCCACCAACGGCTGGAGGCCCCGCCCCAGGCAGCTCGGGCTGGGGCTCTGGGGAGCGCTGTCAGAGAGATGTAGTCACTTGGAAGCCTGCCCAGGAAGTGGCTCTGCATTTTTGAGTCAGCCTCTTAAAATGAAAACCTCACTCTCTCTAGACAGAGGAAGACAAAGTGAGCCGTATTTCTGTAAACAAGGGGCAAGTGCAATCCAGAATCCATCTGTCGTCTTTGAACTACGTCCTTACCATGGTCTTTGCTACCTCATCTTCAATATTTTTAAAGCTGAAGGTGACGAGTCACTGTGAACATTACTCATATTGCTGCACAAATTATTTCTTAGAGATAGACACAGGTGTTCCTTAACTTGGGAAGACTAAAGAATGATCCATACATGTGAAGGGGGCTGTGAGACTGCCATTCATTCACTCATTCACCTATATACATGTCAGGTGACATCTGAGAACTGGAGGTAGAAGCAAAGATAAGACCAGTCCCCATTCTGGAGGGACCCCCATGCTCCACTGACCTGCCCCTACCCTCTCCCCATTGTTGTACCTTTTGCCCTGGCAGCTGGAGTCCTGCCCTAAAGTTGTCTGGAGACCTCTCAGTTGCCTGAGGCTTTCTTAACCCCCACCCTCCCATTCAGGGCTCTGAAAGCAAATCAAGACTTGAGACATGGATTCGGGAAATTTGAGTCTCTACCTGCTTCCCTTTGAGATACACTAAGGTGACCTTGTAGGCCATGATGGGTCAGGGCCATATTTGTGAAGAAATAAAGGGGCGCAGGGGCAGGGATGACAGTAGAGGCTCTGTAGCCACAAAATGGGGGTTCAAATCCCCTTTCTAGCACTTAAAGGCTCTGTGTTCTAATTTGACTCTCCTGGTTGAAAGGAACAGATACTACAGCTAAGTCAAGAGATGAAGGCTTACTTTACAGCTATCCTGGCACACAAACTGTGGGGGGAAAGGAGAAAGGGGCAGCACCTGGCCCCAGAGTGCTCTACGTTGACCTGGCTGCTCTCTGCATGTCCGTCTTTCTGTCCCGCTCAGATTACTCTGTTTCCTTCCACTACATTCAAGTCTCTGCCTTCTCCTCCCTCAGAAACTTCAGCTTGAATATGGCCCATTGCAGCTTCCTCAGTCTCCCCGCCCAACCTTCTTTCAATGGCTTTGGGTTCAGCCTTTCAGTCCCAACTCCTCCCTCCTCCTACCGACTTTCTGCTTCTTTCCATGCTTCCCAATTCAAAATCCTAATGGAAGATCAACTTGACCAAGTTCATCTGTTCAAATGAGGCCACAGGAAGGGTTGGTTGGCACTCAGTCAGGTGCCACCTGGGGCCCAGGGGCTGGTTAGTGAAGGGAGGCGGACTAGTGAGGAAGGTCATGGGTAGCCTGTCATGGCCTCTTTAGCAGGAGCTGCCTTTGGGGCAAGAAATGTATCTCACTTTGGGGACATGCCTGCAATGCGGGTAGATCTGGGTTTGATCCCTGGGTGGGGAAGATCCCCTGGAGGAGGGCATGGCAACCCACTTGAGCATTCTTGCCTGGGAAATCCCATGGACAGAGGAGCCTGGTGGGCTGCAGTCCATGGGGTTGCAAAGAGTCTGACACAACTGAGTGACTAACACTTTCACTGGTGGTTAAGACTCCATGCTGCATGCTTCCAGTGCAGGGTGCCTGGTCAGAGAACTAAGATCCTGCGTGATGCAACTAAGATCTAGTGTAGCCAAATAAATATTTTTTTAAAAAGAAATGTATCTGACTTTGTGTGTTCTTAAAAGGAAGCTCAACTTAGTTGAAACTCACTTTTATCTGTAAAATGGGTACCTATCTTATAGGGGTGTTGTGAAAGATGGGGATCAGGTATGTGAAGGATCTGGTACCCAATGACTTGGAGCCATTTCTAGTGCTTCTAGCTTCTATTAGTGTTCACTGTTATATATCATAGTATATATTATATATTATGAATAATTATATGTATTATGTAGTTCCCCATTGAAACAAGCAAACTGACTCATGAATGAATTTTTAGGACACAACCCAAATAGACAAATGAATTGGCAAATGGGGTTAACTTACATTAATGATTCGTTAACCTTCAATGTATGTGGCCAGTGAATCTTTTTTACATGATCTAAAATAAATTACTAATTGGAGATCTTTTATGTGCTAGTCACAAACTTTATTAAAGATATAAGGTGTTGCTGTTTTCCAAGAAAGGTGTCAATATATTGTAGAGGGTGTGAAATCTGGTAATTAGAGTTGTAAAGCAACAGTAGTTACTCAAAGGTGAAAACAGGTTTATGTGCACTGTGCATTTTGTTCTTCATCATTGTGACCTAGAAGTAGGAAAACAGATGAAGCAAAGAGATGGAAGGCAGAGGATGCTCTTAAATGTACTTGTGAGCATGTGAGTAGTCCATTAACAGTAGTTGACATGGAGATGGGGTACTTCTTGTTATGTACAAGGTACTGTGCTTAGAATGGGAAGAGTGTAAAAATAAATGAATGTCAGACAGGCTTGTTCTCTAGGATACTTCCTAGGTTGAAATTCAAGCTCTACTTTCAGGAAGACTTTGGTTAAGGACCAGCTATCATCAACCAGCCCTGTGATCTGAGGCAGTTTTTGGCAGCCTGAACATCGCAGAACCTCCTCCTCTGAGTCATAGCAAATCATTTGATTTAGAAGGAATTCTAAGGCTTCCCCGGTGACTCAGTGGTAAAGAATCCACCTGCCAACTCAGAACATACAGGTTCGATCCCTGATCCAGTAAGATCCCACATGCCATGGAGCAACAAAGCTTATGCACCACGCTACTGAGCCTGTGCCCTAGAGCCTGGGAGCCCCACCTACTGAGCCTGTGCTCTAGAGCCTGGGAGCCCCACCTACTGAGCCTGTGCTCTAGAGCCTGGGAGCCCCACCTACTGAGCCTGTGCTCTAGAGCCTGGGAGCCCCACCTACTGAGCCTGTGCTCTAGAGCCTGGGAGCCCCATCTACTGAGCCTGTGCTCTAGAGCCTGGGAGCCCCACCTACTGAGCCTGTGCTCTAGAGCCTGGGAGCCCCACCTACTGAGCCTGTGCTCTAGAGCCTGGGAGCCCCACCTACTGAGCCTGTGCTCTAGAGCCTGGGAGCCCCACCTACTGAGCCTGTGCTCTAGAGCCTGGGAGCCCCACCTACTGAGCCTGTGCTCTAGAGCCTGGGAGCCATACCTACTGAGCCTGTGCTCTAGAGCCTGGGAGCCATACCTACTGAGCCTGTGCTCTAGAGCCTGGGAGCCGCACCTACTGAGCCTGGGAGCCACAGCTACTGAAGCCCACGTGCTCTAGAGCCCATGCTCCACAACAAGAGAAGCCACTGCAATGAGAAGCCTGTGCATCGCAACTAGAGAGTAGTCCTCGCTTGCTGCAACTACTGGAAAAAAATATACACAGCAACAAAGACCCAGCATATCCAGAAATAAATAAATACATTTAGAGAAGGAATTCTATGCTATCAGGTTGTCCCCTCCACCTACAAATGGCAGACCAACCTCAGGACAACAGGATTAAGACAACCAGAGGCTCGAGGGGGACCCTGACTGGTCCATCCTGGCCTTCAGGCTCTATATCAGCCTGCAGGACACCCAGGCCCCCATCTATTCTTCACTGTTTGCCAGAGCTAGGATGGTTCCAAGGATTCTCTGGTCTAGGCCCCACATGAGACATAAAACTGAGCCCCAATAACATAACATACAAACCTTCAAGTGCTTACCTAGTGCCATGTATCCGTCTATATGCTATCACATGTATTAGTTCATTTAATTTGTACCCTGAGAGGCAGGTACTGCCTCCACTGAACTGTAAAGGACCTGTCTTCAACAGTGACACCAAGTGGCAGCAAGAAGCAACAGCAGGGGTAGATCCCTCAGACTCAGTGACCTTTTGGGCTCCCTTTGAACTGAGGACACACTAGGATTCTAAGATAATCAGGACAAAGGGGTCTCAAAAGCAAGATACTGGACTTCTCGCTAATTAGAAAAGTGAGGGGGGAGCAAACAATTGAAAAAACAAAAGCGTGGGACTTCATTTTTACCCAGACTTAGTGAAATAGGCCAGATTACTTACATATAAACAAGCCTCAGCTTAAGACTCCAAATCACCAGATCACATTGTCGAGTGTTTACTAACTATCGAATTCTGTGTGTTTCATATGATGCCAGATGTTTATAGGATAGATAAGGGAGTGGGGGAGGAAATAAGAAAGGGAAAAACAAAATTGGCTGTGGGGCAGCAATCCTCAAAGGTGAAGGGTGGCCTTTTTAGAATAGGAAGAGGTATTAGTTTGAACAGGCATATTAAATTTTTAGCAATTTTATATGTGAGGGAAAAGTCTACCCTCTTCAACATACAAGTCATCGAAATTAAGCCTCTTGACTGATAGAGATCATCAGAGGATAGACTATGCCCCCTTAGGAAGCCATATACCAAATTCAGGGCTAGAGAGGCCCATGAAATTTTTATGTTTAGAGGAGAGTGAGGATTTTTAAAGGGTTAAGAAGTCCTGGCCCAGCGCCCTGAACCTCTCATATGCAAAGGCCTTGCCAGACCACAGAGTTGGAGCTAGACTGCAATAAAACTTGTACCTAATTTAAGATTTCAGAACACCCAGTCATTGCATGCGGACATATTGCCTATACAAAGCTCTGGTTACGCAAACTACATGGCAGTGCCACATGAAAGCATGTTCCCATCAGTCTTCTTAAGGGGAAGACTAGATACTGGGCATTTCATTTGCAGAATATGTTCAACTGGACATTATCAACTATTTACTTAAAAGCTATTCAGTTCAGTTCAGTTCAGTCGCTCAGTCATGTCCGACTCTTTGCTACCCCATGAATCACAGCACGCCAGGCCTCCCTGTCCATCACCAGCTCTAGGCACTATATAAAATATACAATACAAACATTACTTGAGTGCAAAAGTGGTCAGTAGAACCTCTATTTATGCACTAGGCATCTCTGACTGACAACAGGCTCAATCACACAGCAAGTTAATCAACCAATCAAAATTTAGCATGGTACTACTGAGGGTGACAGGCCAACTTGTTTAAGCTAAGCTACTTTTAACTACAGTGGGGCTATTCAGTCAGGCCTGAGTTCAAACCCTAGTTCCATAAATCAGTGGCCATTTGATTTTCTAAATTTGAGTTTTAGAAAATTGCTGGTCCTTAACCTCTCTAACCTTCAGTATCCTCATCCAGAACATCCATAAAAGAATGATAGTAAAATGATCTATCTCAGGACTTCCCTGGGAATTGCCCAGGAATTCCCCAGTGGTTAGAATCCACCTTCCAATGAAGGGGACATGGATTTGATCCCTGGTGGGGAACTAAGACCCCACGTGCTGTGGGGCAACTAAGCTCACACACTGCAACTAGAGAAAGCCCGCATGCCACAACAAAGACCCAGCACAGCCAAAAATAAAAGAAAAAATAATAATAAAAAGGAGCAGTCATTTCGAAAAAAAAAAAAAGATTTATCTCATGAAGTTGTTGTGAGGAGTAAATGAAATGATGTATGCGTGATTAACGTCTTCCTTCTGCCTCTCCACAATACATACTTTCCCACCTTCTTTACTCCTCAGCGTATGGCTTTCTGTATGGACTCCACCACTGGGTTCTCTTGCCTTCCTGCTTCCAGTTGGGTTGGGTCCATGGGAAGCATGAAAAATGCTGGAGGGTAGAACAAGAGGGTACTCATCTCGCTGGTATCCTCCCTGAGAGGAACTAGTATGCTAGTCCCGCCCTCTGCCTGAGAGCCATAGCTCCATGAGCTTCTGGTAACCGCATTCTCCCCGTAGCCCTTTCCTGCCTAGGGCTGGCAATGTGTCTAGGCCTCCCAGTGTTTCTAGGCTTCAGGTACTACACCCATACCATACTTTGAGGTTTCCTTAAACTCTGTGCATGCCTTTAAAAAGAGTCCCTTTGTTACTGCTGCTGCTGGTAAGTCACGTCAGTTGTGTCCGACTCTGTGTGACCCCATAGATGGCAGCCCACCAGGCTCCCCATCCCTGGGACTCTCCAGGCAAGAACACTGGAGTCGGCTGCCATTTCCTTCTCCAATGCATGAAAGTGAAAAGTGAAAGTGAAGTCGCTCAGTCGTGTCTGACTCTTTGCGACCCCATGGACTGCAGCCCACCAGGCTCCTCTGTCCGTGGGATTTCCCAGGCAAGAGTACTGGAGTGGGGTGCCATTGCCTTCTCCGAGTCCCTTTGTTAAGCTGTCTCTAAATTCCCCCTTTAGAGTAAGCCGTCTATGTCTCGCCAAGGCCTTGACTGATATGGTGTATATAACAGTATGATGCCAGGCTCAATAAATTTAGCCAATAAATGTTGATGAGGCATGTTAAAAACCACAGAAATCAATTGAAAAGTGAATTACCCATAGTTAATAAAGTCATAATTGTCTAAAGAATGTCTTCCAGTTGGAAAGACTTGTACAACAACAGAACATTTTAGTCAGGATATGTAAGAGAGAAGACAAAGAAAGACTCTCCTTCCCCTATGGAGGTCTTTGGCTTTAGGACTGACTGACTTTAGAACTGTAAAATCAGAAACACAAAAAGATGGCCCAAAGTTCATCCTTCAGTCCCATGCTGTCAGGTTTGTATCTACTTGTCACTGAAGGTATTTTTTTAATGCCTGATTTTATTTGGGATCAGAGTATTTTAATCTTCTGAAAACAGAGAGTAAAGACAAAGTAGATCTCAGAGGTGACTAGAGGCCTAACACATGTGAATCACTGGACTCTTGGACAGTGTTATTGATGACAAAGAATCTCAGATCAGGCAGCTGGTGCAAAGACTCAACAAAGAGCAGTGGCACACAGGAAGAGGAGGCCCAGTACATAGCTCAGTACCAAGAAATACCCATTTTTCACTTGACTAAGTACGGCTCATATTCTAAACTAATAGGCACCATTAAAAACAGCAAGAGAGATACACCTGCACAGGCAGGGAACAATTTCTAAGACATTTTTATGAATGCAAAAGGCAAGTCACAAAACAATATATACACATGTTGTACAGTATGATATCATTTATGGTTAGAGAGAACTAGGGAATTGTATAGAAATAGGTGAGAACTGTGCTGACCAATACCACATAGCCATAGTGACAATTTAAATTCAAGTTATGATTTGTCATCGTCATTTAGTCACTCAGTCATGTCCGACTCTTTGTGACCCCATAGACTGCACCACGCCAGGCTTCCCTGTCCTAAACCATCTCCCAGAGCTTGCTCAAACTTATGTCCATTGAGTCGGTGATGCCATCCAACCATCTCATCCTCTGTCACCCCCTTCTCCTCCTGCCTTCAGTCTTTCCCAGCATCAGGGTCTGGCCCAATAAGTTGGGCCTTCGTATCAGGTGGCCAAAGTATTGGAGCTTCAGCTTCAGCATCAGTCCCTCCAATGCATATTCAGGATCGATTTCCTTTAGGATTGACTAGTTTGACCTCCTTGCAGTCCAAGGGATTCTCAGGAGTCTTCTCCAACACCACAGTTCAAAAGCATCAATTCTTAGGCACCCAGCCTTCTGCAATGAAGCAGATGTTTTTATCTAGCTTTTTCTATGATCCAACGGATGCTGGCAATTTGATCTCTGGTTCCACTGCCTTTTCCAAATCCAGCTTGCAAATCTGGAAGTTCTTGGAAACAATGCCCAGTTGTGGATGTGGCTGGTGGTGAAAGTAAAATCTGATGCTCTCAAGAGCAATATTGCATAGGAACCTGGAATGTTTGGTCGATGAATCAAAGTAAAGTGCATGTGGTCAAACAGAAGACAGCAAGAGTGAACATCGACATTTTAGGAACCAGTGAACTAAAATGGATAGGGCTTCCCAGGTAGCGCTAGTGGTAAAGAACCCGCCTGCCAATGCAGGAGACATAAAAGATGTGGGTTTGATACCTGGGTTGGGAAGATCCCCTGGAGAAAGGAATGGCAACACACTACAGTATTCTTGCCTAGAGAATCCCATGAACAGAGGAGCCTGGTGGGCTATGGTCCAAGGGGTCGCACAGAGTCAGACATGACTGAAGTGACTTAGCATGCACAAAATGGACAGAAATGGGCGAATTTAATTCAGATGGCCATTATATCTACTACTGTGGGAAAGAATCCCTTAGAAGAAATGGAGTAGCCCTCATAGTCAACAAGAGAGTGTAAAATGCAGTACTTGGGTGCAATCTCAAAAATGACAAAATGATCTGTTTGTTTCCAAGGCAAACCATTCAATACCACAGTAATCCAAATCTATGCCCTAATTGGTAATGCTGAAGAAGCTGAAATTGAACAGTTCTATGAAGACCTACAAGACCTTCTAGAACTAACATAAAAATAAGATGTCTTTTTCATCATAGGGGACTGGAATGCAAAAGTAGGAAGTCAAGAAACACCTGGAATAACAAGCAAATTTGGCCTTGGAGTACAAAATGAAGCAGGACAAAGGCTAACAGTCTTGTCAAGAGAATGCATTGGTCATAGCAAACACCTTCTTCCAAAGACACAAGAGACAGCTCTACACATGGACATCACTGGATGCTCAATACTGACATCAGATTGATTATATTTTCTGTAGCCAAAGATGGAGAAGCTCTATACAGTGAGCATAAACAAGACTGGGAACTGACTATGGCTCAGATCATAAACTCCTTACTGCAAAATTCAGACTAAAATTAAAGAAAGTAGGGGAAACCACTAGACCATTCAGGTATGATCTAAATCAAATCCCTTATGATTATACAGTGGAAGTGACAAACAGATTCAAGAGATTAGATCTGATCGACAGAGTGCCTGAAGAACTATGGACGGAGGTTTATAACACTGTACAGGAGGCTGTGATAAAAAACCATCCCCAAGAAAAAGAAATGCAAAAAGGCAAAATGGTTGTCTGAGGAGGCCTTACAAATAGCTGAGAAAAGAAGAGAAACAAAAGGCAAAGGAGAAAAGAAAAGATATACCCATTTGAATGCAGAGTTCCAAAGAATATCAAGAAGAAATAAGAAATCCTTTCTCAGTGATCAGTGCAAAGAAATAGAGGAAAACAATAGAATGGGAAAAACTAGAGATCTCCTCAAGAAAATTAGAGATACAAGGGAACATTTCATGCAAAGATGGGCACAATAAAGGACAGAAACGGTATGGACCTAACAGAAGTAGATGATACTAAGAAGAGGTGGAAGAATACACAGAAGAACTGTACAAAAAAGATCTTAGCAACCTGGATAATCATGATGGTGTAATCACTCACCTGGAGCCAGATATCCTAGAGTGTGAAGTCAAGTGGGGCTTAGGAAGCATCACTAGGAACAAAGCTAGAGGAGGTAATGGAATTTCAGCTGAGCTATTTCAAATCCTAAAAGATGATGCTGTTAAAGTGCTGCACTCAATATGCCAGCAAATTTGGAAAACTCATTGGTGGCCACAGGACTGGAAAAGGTCAGTTTTCATTCCAATCTCAAAGAAGAGCAATGCCAAAGAATGTTCAAAGTACCACACAAGTGCACTCATTTCACATGCTAGCAAAGTTATGATTAATTAAATTTATATAAAATAACTCAGTTTCTCAGTTCCACTAGCCATATTTCAATTGCTCAATAACCACATGTGGCTAGTGGCTACTGCATTATCATAGATGTAGAACATTCCAATCATCACAGAAAGTTCTATTGGACAGCACTGGCCTAGAAAAATTCACAATGAATTGTTAACTGGGGTTATCTCTGGGGAAGAAATTACCATTAGGAGAATAGACGAAAAAGTGTTTTCATTGTTTACTCCATACATATATCTGTTATTTTGTTTTATTTTTACCATGAGAACACACTGATGTAATGCATGTAATTTAAAAATAAATTTAAAGAAATATTTCCTCCCCCGTGAATTCAGAGATACAGGAAATTTAATCAAGGATCACAGTCCTGAATATGTAGGGTGGAAGCTATCTAACAGGAAATGAGTACTTCAAAAAATAACAACTATTATCTATAAACTCACTGTTACATAACATTATTCCCAGGTATGTGGAACATTTAAAATCCATTTGATAACCCACAAGGACCTACTGTATAGCACAGGGAACCCTACTCAATATTTTGTGATAACCAATATGAGAAAGGAATCTAAAAAAAAAAATGAACATATGTATAACTGAATCGCTTTGCTGTATACCTGAAACTAACACAACATTGTAGATCAACTATACTCCAATAAAATTTAAAATTTTAAAAATTCATCTGTGCTTTTAAAAACCATTTATATTGTCTTCACAGTACCCACCCATCATTTATTTTCCCAACAAACACTACTTTGAATGCTTGCTGTATGCCAGGCACTGTTTTAAGTTCTGAGGATAGACAGGGGGAACAAAACAGACAAAAAAATCCTGCCCTTGTGATGCTTAAAGACAATAAACAACAAAAAGTGATCATAAAATGTGTAGTATGTTAAAAGGAGATAAGTTCTGCAGAAAAAAAAAAAGACAAGGAAGGGGAAAAGGGAACTAGGGGCTATAACTTTAAGAAAGTTGATACATGTGTAAATATATAAAAGATCAATTGAGGCATGTGGTAAAAGAACACTCCAGGCAGAGCAAATAGCAAGTGCCAAGGCCTTGAGGCAAGAGCATGGCTGGCTTCTGCCAGCAATAACAAGAAGGCCAGTGTGCCTGGAAGAAATGAATAAAAAAGAAAAACAGTAGGAAATACAGCCAGAGAGGTGAGCCATAAGGAAGGGGATGGAAGGCAACCAGTACTGTGGGGTTTTTAGGATGCTATAGAGACTGGCTTTCACTCTGAGGAGATGGGAATCAGTACCAAGTTTTAAACAGCGACTTAGTTTTCACAGGACTACCTGGCTGCTATATTGAGCACAAACAGCAAGAAGTCAAAAGTGGAAGCAAGGAAACCCCTAACACATCTGGTATCGTGACCAGGCAGGAGCAGATGAAGGCTGGGGCCAAAGTGAGGGATGGCAGTGGAAGGGTGAGATTCTGTATAGATTCTGAAAAAATAAAATATGGAATTGATTGGATGCAGTGTGTGAAAGAATGAGAGGATTCAGGATAACGCCACAGTTACTGGCCTGAAGAACTGGAAAGATGGGCACTGCTATTCCCTAGGATGGGGAGGACACTGGAAGTGGGGGTTTGACAGTGGGAGGTACAGGATGGCGAGATCAAGAATTCCCTTCTCAAACACACACTTTAATGTAGATTTGGGCTTTTGGTTTTTGGTGGGTTATTTTTGGCTGCAAGGCATGTGGGATCCTAGTTCCCTGACCAAGGATCAAACCCTCATCCCCTGCGGTGGAAGCATGGAGTCCTAACCACTGGACCACCAGGGGATTCCCTAGATTTGTTTAATCTACAAGAAATGAGTCAAGAATATACAATGGGGGAAAGAAGGCCTCTTCAATAAGTGATACCAGGGAAACGGGACAACAACATGCAAAAGAATCAAACCAGACTACTCTCTCACATCATACAGAAAAATAAATTTGAAATGGATTAAAGACTTAAATATAGGATCTGAAACCATAAAACTTCTAGTATAAAACTCAGGCAGCAAGCTCTTTCATGTTGATCTTAGTAGCAGTTTGTGGGGGTGGGGGGAGGTGTGTCTTCTCAGGAAAGGGAAACAGAGGCAAGAATAAATAAATGGGGGACTTCCCTGGTGGTCCAGTGGTTAAGACTCTGTGCTCCCAATGCAGGGGGCACAGGTTCAATTCCTGATTGAGGAACTGAGATTGTGCATGCCACACAGCACAGCCAAATAAATAAACAAAGGGACTTCAAACTAAAAAGCTTCTGAACTGTTGGTGGGAATGTAAATTGGAATGTAAACTATGGAGAACAGTTTGGTAGTTCCTCAAAAAATTAAGAACTGAACTACCATATGGCCCAGCAGTTCCACTTCTGGGTATCTATCCAAAGAAAATGAAAATGCCAAGTGGAAAAGATACATGGACCTCTTTGTTCATTACAGCTTTATTTACAATAGCCAAGACACAGAAGCAACCTAAGGGTCCACCAATAGATGACTGGATAGAGAATTCCCTGGCAGTCCAGTGGTTAGGGCTCCGCACTTCATGCAGGCGGTACAAGTATGGTCCCTGGCTGGGGAGCTAAGAGCCTGCATGCTGCATGGCCCCAAAATAAATAGGCACAAAAAAACAGATGAATGGATAAAGATGTGGTATGTATGAATATATGTGTTTATATATGTATTATATATAAACATACATACACACACAATGGAATATTAGTCATTAAAAAAGAGTGAAATGTTGCCACTTGTGAAGACATGGATGGATCTAGAGGGTATTATGCTAAGCGAAATAAATCAGACAGAAAGACAACTACTGTATGATTTCACTTATATGTGGAATCTAAAAAAACAAATGCACAAATGTAACAGAACAGAAACAGAGTACAGATACAGAGAACGAACAGGTGGTTGCCAGAGGGGAGAGGTGTGAGGGCAGTAAAGTAATAGGTGAGGGATATGAAGAGATGCAAACTTTCAGGTGCAAAATAAATGAGCCACAGATATGAAGGGTATAGTGTGGGAAATATAGTTAATAACTAGGCAATATCTTGGTAGGGTGATATATCATAATTAGACTTACTGTGGTTATCATTTTGAAGTGTATAGCGATACTGAATTACTACGTTGTGTCATAGGTCAATTATACTTCAAAAATAAAGAAACAAACTCATAGAAGAGATCAGATAGGTGTTACCAGAGGTAGGGGATTGGAGAAGGGGGTAACTGATGAAGGTGGTCAAAAGGTATACATTTCAAGTTATAAGATAAATAAATACTATGGATGTAATGAACAACATGATAAATATCATTAACACTGCTATATGTTACATATAAAAATTGTTAAGGGAATAAATCCTAAGTGTTCTCATCACAAGGAAAAAAATTTTTTTCTATTTCTTCAATTTTTTATCTATAGGAGATGACTGATGTTAACTAAACCTACTGTGATAATCATTTCATGTTGTATGTAAGTAAAATCATTATGTTGTATACCTTAAACTTATACGGTGCTAAATGTCAATTTTATCTCAATAAAACTGGAAGAAAAAATAAAATGTAATTTAAAAAAAGAATTCTGTTCTCACACATTTGGTTTGACATGCCTATTAGATATCCAAGTGGAGATGTCAGGTGGGCAGTTGGTTGTACAAGTCTGGAGTTTGGGATAGAGGACTAAGCTAGCGATATACGTTAAGAAGCCATCAGAATTTAAATGATACTTAAAACCACTAGGCTAGATTCATTCATTCAGCTAGGGTGAGTGCAGATTGAAGAGAGGTCCCCATGGGCACTTGAGGAGACAATGTATATTTATGGCCTGTCTCCCCCAACTACAATGGAAACTCCAAAAAACAGGGACTAAGTCTGTTCTATTCACTACTAAATCCATACTTTCTAAGGCAGTTGCTTAGTCATGTCTAACTCTTTTGTGACCCTCTGGACTGTACCCCACCAGGCTGCTCTGTCCATGGGATTTCCCGGCCAAGAATACCAGAGTGGGTTGCCATTTCCTTGTCCAGGGGATCTTCCCAATCCAGAGATCAAACCAGTATCTCCTACACTGGCAGGCAGATTCTTTACCACTAAGCCTCCAGGGAAGCTCTTCTAAGGCAGTACATATAAAATGTCCTCAATAAATAGTTGCTGAATGGGGAATTTTAAAGTCACTGGAGAATGACTACTGATAAAAAAATAACTAGAGAAAGAATGATTATTGATAACGATTAAACTGATGTAAGGCCATTATCTTCATTACCTCCACCATAGTTTGGCCCCAGGTAAATAACAGGGAGAGAACACAGCTCCACCCATGAACAGAAAATTGAACTAAAGATTTATTGAGCATGGTCCCGCCCATCAGAACAAGACCCAGTTTCCCCCTCAGTCAATCTCTCCCATCAGGAAGCTTCCATAAGCCTCTTAGCCTTCTCCATCAGAGGGCAGACAACTGAAAACCACAATCACAGATAACTAACCAATCTGATCACATGGACCAGAGCCTTGTCTAACTCAGTGAAATTATGAGCCATGCCATGTAGGGCCGTTCTGACAAAACACGGTCCAATGGAGAAGGGAATGGCAAACCACTTCAATATTCCTGCCTTGAGAACACCATGAACAGTATGAAAAGGCAAAAAGATAGGACAATGAAAGATGAACTCCTCAGGTCGGTAGGTGCCCAATATGCTACTGGAGATTAGTGGAGAAATAACTCCAGAAATGATGTATGCAGAGTACATCATGAGAAATGCTGGACTGGAAGAAACACAAGCTGGAATCAAGATTGCCGGGAGAAATATCAATAACCTCAGATATGCAGATGACCCCACCCTTATGGCAGAAAGTGAAGAGGAACTAAAGAGCCTCTTGATGAAAGTCAAAGAGGAGAGTGAAAAAGTTGGCTTAAAGCTCAACATTCAGAAAACGAAGATCACGGCCTCTGGTCCCATCACTTCACGGGAAATAGATGGGGAAACAGTGGAAACAGTGTCAGACTTTATTTTTGGGGGCTCCAAAATCACTGCAGATGGTGACTGCAGCCATGAAATTAAAAGACGCTTACTCCTTGGAAGAAAAGTTATGACCATCCTAGATAGCATATTCAAAAGCAGAGACATTACTTTGCCAACAAAGGTCCATCTAGTCAAGGCTATGGTTTTTCCAGTGGTCATGTATGGAGGTGAGAGTTGGACTGTGAAGAAGGCTGAGCACCGAAGAATTGATGCTTTTGAACTGTGATGTTGGAGAAGACTCTTGAGAGTCCCTTGGACTGCAAGGAGATCCAACCAGTTCATTCTGAAGGAGATCAGCCCTGGGATTTCCTTGGAAGGAATGATGCTAAAGCTGAAACTCCAGTACTTTAGCCACCTCATGCAAAGAGTTGACTCATTGGAAAAGACTCTGATGCTGGGAGGGATTGGGGGCAGGAGGAGAAGGGGACGACAGAGGATGAGATGGCTGGATGGCATCACTGACTCGATGGACGTGAGTCTGAGTGAACTCCAGGAGTTGGTGATGGATAGGGAGGTCTGGTGTACTGCAATTCATGGGGCCACAAATAGTCGAACACGACTGAGCGACTGAACTGAACTGACTAAACTCCAGAAAGAATGAAGAGATGGAGCCAAAGCAAAAACACCACCCAGTTGTAGATATGACTGGTGACAGAACTAAAGTCCAATGCTGTCAAGAGCAATATTGCATAGGAACCTGGAATGTTTGGTCCATGAATCAAGGCAAATTGGAAGTGGTCAAATGGAGATGGCATGAGTGAATGTCGACATTTTAGGAATCAGCGAACTAGAATGGACTGGAATGGGTGAATTTAACTCAGATGACCATTATATCTACTACTGTGGGCAAGAATCCCTTAGAAGAAATGGAGTAGCCATCATAGTCAACAAAAGAGTCCAAAATGCAGTACTTGGATGCAATCTCAAAAACAACACGATGATCTCTGTTCATTTCCAAGGCAAACCATTCTATATCACAGTAATCCAACTTTATGCCCTGACCAATAATTCTGAAGAAGCTATAGTTGAATGGTTCTATGAAGACCTACAAGACCTTCTAGAACTAACACCCAAAAAAGGTGTCCTTTTCATTATAGGGGACTGGAATGCAAAAGTAGGAAGTCAAGAAACACCTGGAGTAACAGGCAAATTTGGCCTTGGAGTACAAAATGAAGCAGGGCAAAGGTTAATAGAGTTTTGCCAAGAGAACCCACTGGTCATAGCAAACACCCTCTTCCAACAACACAAGAGAAGACTCTACCCATGGACATCACCAGATGGTCAACACAGAAATCAGACTGATTATATTCTTTGCA
Source organism: Budorcas taxicolor (assembly GCF_023091745.1). Classification (NCBI taxonomy): domain Eukaryota; kingdom Metazoa; phylum Chordata; class Mammalia; order Artiodactyla; family Bovidae; genus Budorcas; species Budorcas taxicolor. The sequence continues at coordinate 120,165,551 of NC_068935.1, read as the reverse complement.
GCCAAAGATGGAGAAGCTCTATAGAGTCAACAAAAACAAGACCAGGAGCTGACTGTGGCTCAGATCATGAACTCCTTATTGCCAAATTCAGACTTAAATTGAAAAAAGTAGGGAAAACCACCAGAGCATTCAGGTATGATCTAAATCAAATCCCTTATGATTATACAGTGAAAGTGAGAAATAAATTTAAGGGACTAGATCTGATAGACAGAGTGCCTGAAGAACTATGGACAGAGGTTCGTGACACTGTACAGGAGACAGGGATCAAGACTGTCCCCAAGAAAAAGAAGTGAAAAACGCAAAATGGTTGTCTGAGGAGGCCTTACAAATGGCTGAGAAAAGAAGAGAAGTGAAAAGCAAAGGAAAAAAGGAAAGAGATACCCATTTGAATGCAGAATTCCAAAAAAGAGCAAGGAGAAATAAGAAATCCTTTCTCAGTGATCAGTGCAAAGAAATAGAGGAAAACAATAGAATGGGAAAGACTAGAGATCTCTTCAAGAATATTAGAGATACCAAGGGAACATTTCATGCAAAGATGCCCACAATAAAGAACAGAGATGGTATGGACCTAACAGAAGCAGAAGATATTAAGAAGAGGTGGCAAGAATACACAGAAGAACTATACAAAAAAGATCTTCACAACCCAGATAGTCACAATGGTGTGATCACTCACCTAGAACCAGACATCCTGGAATGTGAAGTCAAGCAGGCCTTAGGAAGCATCACTACAAACAAATCTAGTAGAGGGGATGGAATTCCAGTTGAGCTATTTCAAATCCTAAAAGATGATTCTGTGAAAGTGCTGCACTCAATATGCCAGCAAATTTGGAAAACAGCAGTGGCCACAGGACTGGAAAAGGTCAGTTTTCATTCCACTTCCAAAGAAAGGCAATGCCAAAGAATGCTCAAACTACCACACAGTTGCACTCATCTCACACGCCAGCAAAGTAAAGCTAGGCTTCAACAATACCTGAATCGAGAACTTGTAGATGTTCAAGAAAAGGCAGCGGAACCAGAGATCAAATTGCCAACATCCGTTGGATCATGGAAAAAGCAAGAAAATTCCAGAAAAAGATCTACTTCTGTTTTATTGACTATGCCAAAGCCTTTGACCGTGTGGATCACAACAAACTGTGGAAAATTCTTAAAGAGATGGGAATACCAGACCACCTTATCTGCCTCCTGAGAAATCTGTATGCAGGTCAGGAAGCAACAGTTAGAACCGGACATGGAACAATAGACTAATTAAAAAGGAGTACGTCAAGGCTGTATATTGTCACCCTGCTTATTTAACTTATAATGCAGAGTACATCATGAGAAATGCTGGGCTGGTTGAAGCACAAGCTGGAATCAAGATTGCCTAGAGAAATATCAATAACCTCAGATATGCAGATGATACCACCCTTATGGCATAAAGCAAAGAAGAACTAAAGAGCCTCTTGAAGAAAGTGAAAGAGGAGAGTAAAAAAGCTGGCTTAAAACTCAATATTCAAAAAACAAAGATCATGGCATCTGGTCCCATCACTTCATGGCAAATAGATAGGGAAATAATGGAAACGGTGAGAGACTTTATTTTTGGGGGCTCCAAAATCACTGCAGATGGTGACTGCAGCCATGAAACTAAAAGACCCTTGCTCCTTAGAAGAAAAGTTATGAAAAACCTAGACAGCATATTAAAAAGCAGAGCCATTATTTTGCCGACAAATGTCCATCTAGTCAAAGCTGTGGTTTTTCCAGTAGTCACGTATGAATGTGAGAGTTGGACCATAAAGAAAGCTGAGCACCGAAGAACTGATGCTTTTGAACTGTGGTGTTGGAGAAGACTCTTGAGAGTCCCTTGGACTGCAAGGAGATCCAACCAGTAAATCCTAAAGGAAATCAGTCCTGAATATTCACTGGAGGGACTGATGCTGAAGCTGAAACTCCAATACTTTGGCCACCTGATGCGAAGAACTGACTCATTAGGAAAGACCCTGATGCTGGGAAAGTTTGAAAGCAGGAGCAAAAGGGGACGACAGAGGATGAGATGATTGGATGCCATCATTGACTCAATGGACATGAGTCTGAGCAAGCTCCGGGAGTTGGTGATGGACAGGGAAGCCTGGCGTGCTGCATTTCCATGGGGTCGCAAAGAGGCAGACATGACTGAGCAAGTGAACTGAACCAAACTGATTTTATTAACAGACTATTTTGTGTGTGTGTTTATTCTTTTTCTTATAAACTTTTTATATTGAATTGGAATATAGCCAATTAACAATGTTGTGATAGTTTCAGGTGGACAGCATAGAGACTCAGCCATATTTATACATGTATCCATTCTCCCCCAAACTACCGTCCCATCCAGGCTGCCTCATAACATTGAGCCGAGTTCCCTGTGCTGTACTGTAGGTCTTTGTTGGTTACTCATTTTAATTACAGCAATGTGTACATGACCATCCCAAATTCCCTGTTTTTTCCTCTCCAGCAACCGTAAGTTCGTTTTTTAAGTATGTGAGAAATAGACTTCATTTTTTAAAGTGGTTTTAGTTTCAGAGCAAAATGAGTAGAAGGTATGGATGTTTCTCATACAACTCTCACTAATTTTAATAGCTATAAAACATTCCATTAAATATCAATTCTCTGTTGTAGAATATTAAGTTGCTTATATTTTACTAATAAAAATAACATTCTAAACATAATTTTGAACTTCTGATTATTTCCTTAGGATAATGCCTAGGAGATGAGTTACTTAGATCAGGGGCATGAACATTTTAAAGATGAGTATTTGAAGAACATTTAAATATATATTGGCCAATTACCTTCTACAAAAGCCACAGCATTCATACATTACAGCGTATAAAGGCACCTATCTTGCTGCCACCTCACTGGCATCGAGTATTATCTTTGTCAATTTTATAGATCAAAAATGGCATCATGCTGTTTCAATTTGAATTATTTTGATTACAAAAAAGAGTGAATGCTTTTCAAATGTTTATTAGTCATTTATATTTTCTTCTGAGAATAATCTGTCCTTTACTCATTTCTCTATTACTGAGGATAAGTATTTTGAAGTTAGTTAAAAGCAAAACAATAGTACAGTCTAAAAATTATCTTAAATGTCTTTTAAAAAGTGTATTTTCCAACTTTAGAGTATCCTCACAAGAATTCCATTTTTTAAACCAACGTGGCAATACCCACATCTAGATCAGGCTAGTAATTACAGTCCTTCCAGCAATCAGGGACGAGAATTTTTATTATACCCTAGGGATACAGCCACCCTTAAAACACTGACCATCCATATGTCATAACCCCCACGTGGCTACCTTCCAAACCCCACAGTGGTGGATTTCAAATAGCTGGAAAACTCTTAATACTAAAAATAACACTGCACTGCATTGATTCTAAAATGTATATTTCCCCCCACATTTGAGCATGTCTGATACAACTTTCCAAGACTGAACCAGGAAGAATTAGAAAATATATATAGACCAATCACGAGTAATGAAATTGAAACCGTAACTAAGAAATCTTCCAACAAACAAAAGTCCAGGACCAGAGGGCTTCACAGGTGGATTCTGTCAAACATTTAGAGAAGAGCTAACACCTAACCTTCTCAAATTCCTCCAAAAATTTGCAGTGGGAGCAACACTACCAAATGTGTTCTATGAGGCCACCATCATCCTAATAACAAAACCAGACAGATTTCACAAAAAAATAAAATAAAAAGAGAATTACAGACCAATATCATTGATGAGCATAAATGCAAAACTCCTCAACAAAAGAATACTAGCAAACAGAATCCAACAACACATTATAGGATTATACACCATGATAAAGTGAGATTTATCCCAGGAATGCAAAGATTCTTCAATATATACAAAATCAATATGGTACACCATATTAACAAATTAAAGAATAAAAACCATATGATCATCTCAATAGATGCAGAAAACACTTTAGACAAAATTCAACACTCATTTCTGATTTAAAAAAACACTATGTTAAGTGGGCATACAGGGAACATACCTCAACATAATAAAAGTCATATACAACAAACCCACAGCAAACATCATTCTCAATAGTGAAAAACCGAAAGCATTTCCCCCAAGATCAGGAACAAGACAAGGATGTCCACTCTCGCCACTCTTATTCAACATAGTTTCGGAAGTCCTAGCCACAGCAATTAGAGAAGAAAATGAACTAACAAGAACACAAATTGGAAAAGTAAAACTGTCTGCAAATGACATGATACTATACATAGAAAACCCTAAAGATACTACCAGGAAACTATGAGAGCTAATCAATGAATTTGGTAAAGTTGCAGGATGTAAAACTAATACACAGAAATCTCTTGCACCTTTATACACCAACAATGAAAGATAAGAAAGAGAAATTAAGGAAACAATCCCATTTACCATTGCTACAAAAAGAATAAAATACCTAGGAATAAACCTACCTAAAGATGCAAAAGACCTGTACTCAGAAAACTGTTAAAACACTGATGAAAGAAATCAAAGATGACACAAACAGATACACATGAGATTAGGAGGGGTCTGAAAATAAATGTCTTAAAATCCGTATTGGCAGTTTTCTTACATTCTAACACCTCTGAAATGGAAGTGTGTCTTACAATTAAAGACATTTAGAATCAAGAAATGCATAGATACTGTTAACAATAGAAAATAATCATTGTTACCTAGGGATAAAAATTCCATACCTCAAATCTATTTTTTCTTGGACAATTGAGTTTAAGGAGTTTACAATGAGTATCAATAATAATCTCGTATCTTACTCATCTCTATCTACTTCCCCAAAGGCTGTGAGGTAACTTTTATTTAAAAAAAAAAAAAAGTTTAAAATAATAGTGGAATAGGGGTGGAAACAGGGGTTTTGAAAAAAGGCCCAGGGTGAAATGAGCACACAGGAATGTCCAACACAGTCCTTTACATTTCAGAGAGCAGGGGCCACAAAAATGGCTTTAAGCTCCCAGCAGTCAAAGCAAAGAGGAACACAAAGTTAATATTGTTTTTAAGCAAAATCGAAAATAGATACTGGGGAGAAGCACAGCATTTCCTGATGCCAAGTTTTTATAGATATTCCTCCCTTGGTGCCTTTATAAGGGGCATATTGGGTGATGCCATAGCAACAGCAACATACCAAACGACAGTCCCACAATAAAGACAATCCTGTCTTTTATGTTTGTCTATGTAGCACCCTCCCTGCAAGGCAGAGTCCCTGATTCAAAACGTGTTTCTACCAGGAGCCAAACATGTAGTCTGAGAATGCAGTTCTCTCACTCACTTGGATGGATCCAAGGGCAAGATTTAAAACACAGAGACCACAGTTGTCTAACGTGGGATGCGCAGAACAATCCGTTAGAGAGCAGCACTTGTGCCTGGAAAAGGAAGGATTACTGACATCTAACAGTAAACTCCACATTTACCCTGGTATCCTGTGTCTGGCTACAAGGTATTCCAAAGGAAGAATACAAGCTGTTACAATAGAGAAGGGGGGCCTGGGTCCCCTGATATTTCCATGTACTTTAAGGTTACTGCAGTAAAATAAAGTTCACCTGGGCCTACATGAGTGAATTTATGGATTATATTTTCTAGTTTTAACTAAACTAAAGCTCACAAGATCAGCAGGGGGCTTAAAACACTTCCTACAATGAAACAGTAACGTAAAGATACTACTCTTGCATCTTGCATGTCACTCACTGGCTGCTGTTCAGTCACTGCATCATGTCTGACTCTTTGCGACCCCATGGACTGCGGCATGACAGGCTCCTCTGTCCACGGGATTTCCCAGGCAAGAATACTGGAGTGGGCTGCATTTCCTCCTCCAGGGGATCTTCCCAACCCAGGGATCAAACCCGAGTCTCTTGTGTCATCTGCATTGGCAGGCAGATTCTTTACCACTGGCATCACCTGGGAAGCCCCAAAGATACTATATATAAACAGACTAACACCAAAAAAAGTGACCAAGCTGACCCTTCTACTCTTCTTAAAGATTTCTTTGATTGCACCACACAACATGTGGGATCTTAGTTCTTTGACCAGGAATCAAACCGTGCCCCCTGCACTGGAAGCACCAAACCTTAACCACTGGGTGGCCAGGAAAGTCCCTAACTCTTCTAGTCCTTGTATAAGTTCTCTAGCAGCCACATTATTAGGTGTAAACACTGGTGGCCTCATTAGATTTGACAAGACCGCAGAATCAAAAATGATCACAAAGAAGATTATTTGAAATATGTGCTATTAGCATTAAACTTCATCTGGAGCATATGATGTACATTGAGATGTTAGCTCGTGATGGTATCAAGCTATTGTAATTACCATGATACTTAAAAATGAAGCATCCAGAACATGAAGGCAAACCTCTGATTTTTTTCAGCAATATTTCAAGATGTGATACTCAATCCTGTGCTTCACAAAATACTATTTCACATACAATGAATGTTTGGAAGCCTTTTTTGAGTTGCTACAATTCAATAGAGAAAAACCAAAAGTCTCATATCATTGCAAAAACACCTGCTCTTCAAGTCACAGTAAAACTGGCTGCTCTAATGTGTAGAAAAAAAATTGATGTCAAACTAAAATGCATTCCTTTGTCAGCAAATATATTTGGAAGACATATAGAAAACATTGCTGAAGACTGAAAGAAACAAGCATTAGAACAAATTATGCAGTGTGGGAGGTTTGCTATACAGTTGGATGGAAGTACAGATATTTCTAACATGTCTCAGCTTGAGGTATTTGCTAGATTCTATTTCAATAATAAAACACTTGTTTCTGAGCCACTAAAGATGTTCCAATGAAGAAAGGTTTTCCAAAGAAGATTGATTCTGCAAAGGGGATGATGTCTGTAATATATATATATATGGAAAAACTGTAAGTATAGCTGCCAATGAGGTGACTGCTTTGCTCATAGACCTTGGTCTCCCACCTTTTTGAGAAATATGTCTCTGTCCTCTTTCCATGGCCCTTCCTTTACAGACTCTTTAAATGTTGTTTCTCATGGTAACATCCTGGAAGATTGTAAAGCAGATTGATTTAACCAGATCTCATATAGAGGAGAGATAAGCAGATATAGAGAGGATTCGAACTGCTTTAATTACAGCTTTTCATTTTTCTTCCCTTTAAAAACCTGACAGGATGGCTCGGGGTACTTATTTTCTGCAATTTGTAGGATTATCCGGAGGCACCCTTGCTAGTTAGCAAATTCCATCCACTTCCTTCTGAGTCTAGAAACTGTAAGGCTAGGTCATTGTTAGAAAATGTATCTAGAGTAGGCACCATGGATTTTAATTCACAGATTACCTGGCTAGGGCTGGACTGGTCCTAGAAATAAGGCAAGTTTACTTCAAGGGCTTACCTACATTCTCTCTGGGGCTGGGTATACTGACTCTTGGAAGGACCAAGCACACTGAAGCCCTGTTAGCAGCCAAGAGCTGTAACTGTCAATAGATTCTGATACCATTCCCTAGAGTGTTGCCTAAGAGATCACCAGAATTATTTAGAAATGGGAAATCTGTGGTAGCCTAAGTCTGATCACCATAATAGGGCATACTCTACCCCTATTATGATGATCAGACTATCTTTATACTTAGATTTAAAGAATAATATACATACAGAAATATGCACATATCCTAAGGGTGCAGCTTAGTGAACTTTCACAAGCTGAACGGACATAGCACCCAGATCAAGGAACCATCCACTGCCAGTCTCCATCCTGTGCTCCTTCCACTATCTTGACTTCTATTATTAACATTAGCTTGCCTACTTTTAAAATATTTAACAGAAATGGAATTGGATAGTGTATAGTCTTTCATGTCTGGGCTTCTTTCATTCAATATTGAGTTTGTGAGATTCATCCCTGTTTTTGCAGGTGGTTATAGATTCTTTATCCTCATTGCTAGGTAGCATTACATCGTATGAATATGCTACAATTTATTTATTCTACTTCTGCTGGGCATTTGGAGAGTTTCCTCTTTGGGGTTATTATGAATAATGCTGCTAAGAACATCGTAATACTAGTCTTTGGTGGCCATATGTACAAACTTTCTAAGAGTAGAAGTGCTGGGTCAAATGCATTTATTTTGAATTTCTAAATTTACTATAGAGAGCTTAAACATCTGATCTGTTTCTACTCCTAGTCCCAAAAGCAGAAAAATGTGACATGACAGAGCTAAATGTGGCTCTTCTCAAAGTGCATGCAAACACATCTTGTTTCTGAATCACCTGGGAGCTGGAGCAGGTGGTTCTCAACTCACTTTCGTGGGAGAACAGTGTGTAGTGACAACAGGGGGCTTTAGAAGTCAAGACAGACCAAATTTTAAGTCTCAGTTTTATCAGTTGGTGCTTGATCTTTGGGGAATTACTTAATGCTTGCTTTCCTTATTTATAATGTGGTGAGCAGTCATTCTTATTTCACAAGTCTGTAGCCCGGTTAAACAAGAGAATCCATATGAAGCACCTGCCACAGCACCTAACACAGTGTGCACCATAAACAGTTATTCCATTCCCCACGTGCTGGAGGAAAAGGAGTGAGACCTCTAGCCTTGAGACCACCACAGAACAATGACCTTATAACTAAACAATCTGGAGGTGCAATAGAATTTAGTATTATGTGACTATCCCTACAAACTCAGGCCCACTAGAGATGAAGCACAGAAGCCTGTGAGTACCAGGAGCAAGCTTTCAACACCATTTGGTCGGCAATGGGCTGTACACCTCATTCATGATGCTTCTATTAACCTATTACTGTTATTGTTGTTGCTATTTTTCTTAAGTGCCAGTTTAAGTAGCCTTCAGCATCCTTTCACATATCAGGTTCAGTGTGCATGAACTGCTGAGTGGAACACAAAAACCGCCAAGTCAAAGACTATGGTAGGAGGGAGGAGATGACATGAAAATCAGTCATGCTCTATGGGCTGGCCCCGTGTGGCCCCATGCAATATTACACAGGCACACACTACCAGGGCTTGCTGCTTTATTTCCTAATCACTGTGTTTTCAAGTGTGCCTTCAAGATTGTTGAGTGCTAAACTGTCTCTTTTTCCCTGAGCAGGGTCAGCTTCCCCAGCCTCCCATATAACCCGGTTCACGCTGGGATAAAGAGAAAGGTAGGAATGTTAAGACAATAATGCTATGGTCTGAGACCAGCAACACGTAATCAGATTCTCACAAGGTAAGGGCTGTTACCTGGGAGATCATTGGAAGAAAATAGGCCTAGTTTGCAATAACTTAGTTTGTTCCTATATCACATCTTGCCTCCAGTGATGAGATAGAATAAGTCTTCCTAATTTCACGAAGGGTGCCCTGAGAAGCTTAGTGTGGGCACCAGCGAAAGATACAGGAGTCATCACAGGACTATGGTCTGACCCACTGTTGGACTTGAACCCCAAACACAGTTCTTAGATGGGCAGCACCAGTTGAAGAAGGCCCCTAGAGTTCAGTGCCATACTGTTGGCCTCAAAGAAAACCCAATATTTTGAACTTCAGTATTATGAAATAGAGAAATTAGAAGGCTATTGTTCACGTTAAAAAGAGATTCAACACAGGTTTCTTTGAAAATGACTAGAACATTCAACACATGATTCAGAATGCATCCCATCTTGCTGAAGAATAAAGTAGAAGGCAACAAAAGTTTGTATGACATTAATACAACGTTTCAAAGTATTTTGTGAACATTCGTTATGCATACTTTTGCCAGTGTGTCTTGCCATAAGGTCATTCAACTTGTTTTTACTCTAAATGTATAAAACCAATGGGAGGTGAAGAGTGGGGTAGCCCTGACTGTTGATATGAGCATCAAACAACAGCACACTGAAGTGAACCAAAGATCAACTATCCAACTCATATTGGGTGATAGAATTGACGTCCAGAGAGAAGTGATTTGCTTAAGCTCACACAATAATTAATGGCAGAATGGATGTTAGAATCAGACTGTGGATTGCAGCAAGCAGAGACTAAGCTGCAGCCACCTTATCTTGCCAGCATCCAGCCCTTTTGCTGTGGGCCAGTCTGGTACCCATGAGGCTACAGATACGGCTCTGCCTTGATTTGGAGGGTTGGTGTGGAGCCCCAGAGGTCATCCAGAAACAGAAGGGTTTCCACTCATTGATACCACATCTCATCAGGCATCACTCAGCCTTCCCACCTTCCCCCACCGCCCCAGCCACAGCCTGGAGGCCTGTGGAGAGGAAAGGTTTTGGGGTTGGACAGACTTCCCAGGCTATCCCATAATTACACTTCTGCACCTACCAGAACCAAGTCACTATGACTTTGCTTCCACCTTCATGGAGAAAACAGAGGCTATCAAAGAAAGGAGGCTTTCAACTTTAAATACCTTTTCCCCTTCTAACTTATTCTTAACTGAAAACATCTTTACTAGCTTCTTCATCACCACAGCGGGAGAGATGTCTCTTTACCGGAAGAATCAGAAGCCAATTCCTCCACTTGTGCACTGGATCCCAGCCTCTCCAGTCTAATATTCCCTTCATCAGTTTTCCCCATCACTTTCACCTTCTCCCACTGGCTGTTTCTCACTTATATTTAAGTGCAATTATTACCAATTTAAAAGAATGAACTGACCAGAAGCTTTTGCATCTTGGATGGAGAGAAATATGGAAGGAACAAGAGAAGAGAAAAGCTAGCCTCTCTCAATCTCAAACCCTGCTTTATTCACCGTTGGGTCCTATACATTCTATAAGCTTCTCCTCTCAGTCAAGCTTCTACTTCTCTACTCTCTAAATGCTCTTCAACCTATCTGGCCTCTGATTTCAACACGTCACTGAAACATCACCACTGATCTCTTCTCCCTATATCCAAAGGAGACTTTCCCTTATTATGTCATGTGATCTCTCTCTGTTGCATTGGGTTCTACTGGATATTACTTCCACAGAACTTATCCTGCCCTTGGCACCCTTGGTCTCCCAGATATTTGAAAGATCTGTCCTATTTTTGTGATCTTTCCTCTACTGGTTCTTTAAATGGTGTTCCTCAGCGTTCCATCCTGGGAAGATTCTGGGATAAAGTAGATTAATTTAACCAGATTTCATGTAGAGACAGGCAGATATAAGGAGCTTTCTAATAGCTTTAATTATAGCTTTTCTATTTTACTCCTTTCAAGAACCTCATAGCATGGCTCAGGGTCAGTTGTTTTTCAGAACTATCCTGTAGTAGGATTATACTGAGTCACTCTTGCAAGTTAACCATTTTCATCCACTTCTTTTAGCAGTCCAGAAACTGTCCAATTCAGTGTCACTCCCATCAATTTCATGACCTCAATTTCACTTCCATCTCCTTCAAACTGAGGTCTCCCAGATCAACATCTTCAGCTTAGAACTCTGAGTTCCAAGACAAAACATTCACTAGACACCTTCAAATGGAAGTTCCCATGGTATCCCCAACATAACTCTCACAACTTGCTATTCCTGGGGGCTCGCATGACACCCACTCACTACAGCCAAAAAACTGAGTAGTTTTGACGCTGCCTCACCTTCAAACTCAGTTACAAATCCTAGAGCATTTATCTCCTTGTTGTTGTTACTTAGTCGCTCAGTCGTGTCTGGCTCTTTTGCAACCCTATGACTGTAGCCTACCAGGCTCCTCTGGTCACAGGATTTCCCAGGCAAGAATACTGGCTGGAGTGGGTTGCCATTCCCTTCTCCAGGAGATCTTCCTGACTCAGGGATCGAACCCATATCTCCTGCATTGCCAGGCAGATTCTTTACCACTGAGCCACCTGGAAAACCCATTTACCTCAAGGTCTCCCATACGCATCCAGTACTCTCCTTTCCCACTACCCCACCTCTAACTTCAAACTTATTAACTCTCGTGTAGATTGCTGCAATAGTCTAACAAAAAGGTGATTTTTTTCTGTTATGTGCTATGTGATATGAAATCTATTTGTCATTATGGCTTCTCAGAGATCATCCTCCACAGGCCTAGGCAGGTGTCCAAGTTCCCTCTAAAGCAATATGTGGCAAGTAAGCACTTGAAATTGGCTAGTCTGAACTGAAACATGTAGTAAGTGTAATAGATACACACGATTTCAGACTTGGTATGAAGAATATAAAGGGAGTTCCCTGGTGGTCCAGGGTTGGGATTCCATGCTTCCACTGCTGGGGGCCCAGGTTCGATCCCTGGTTGGGGAACTAGGATCCCACAAGCTGTGCAGTGCAGATATTATAATACCCCATTAATTATCTTTATAATGATTATATTTGAAATGGTAATATTGGACTTCCCTAGTGGCACAGTAGATAAACAATCTGCCTGCCAATGCAGGGGACACAGGTTCGATCCCTGGTCCAGGAACTAAAATCACATAAAGTGAAAGTGAAAGTCACTCAATTGTGTCTGACTCTTTGCAACTCCATGGACTATACAGTCCATGGAATTCTCTAGGCCAGAACACTAGAGTGGGTAGCCTTTCCCTTCTTCAGGGGATCTTCCCAACCCAGGGATCAAACCTAGGTCTCCGACATTGCAGGCAGATTCTTTACCAGCTGAGCCACAAAGGAAGCCCCAAATCCCATAAACCGAGGGACTACTAAGCTGTGAGCCACAACTACTGAGCCCGTGCTCTGCAACAAGAGAAGTGACTACAATGAGAAGCTTGTGCATCACAATGAAGAGTAGCCCCCGGTCACTGCAACTAGAGAAAGTCCACACGTAGCAACAAAGACCCAGCACAGCCAAAACTAAATAAAATAAAAACTCTTCTCACTACAAAAAGAGGGATAGCAATATTTTATGTACCGATTAAATTTAATATTCTATTGAAATTAATTTTACCTTTTAAAAAAACTTTTTAAATTGTGGCTACTAGAAAAATTTAAATTACATTGTATTGCCACTAGGCAGTGATACTCTAGCAGCTGGAGTATGCTACTCACAGTGAGGGCTGAAGATCCCCGAAAAAAAGACCAATCCTTTCCATGTCCACAAACATCTTGGGACCATCAAGTGGCACCTTTTCTTCAAATGCAGGGACTTGTCTTAACTTGGGGATCAGGTTAATGGAGTACTCCCTGCTGGGAAGTACTTCTGCTCAATGGATGAAATACAGCTTAAAGTCTGTACAAAGCCCAATATATTAAAACCAAACTTACAAAAAAGCTCTCTTAAGGGATTTCAGTGTCCTGGCATGCTTCCATCCACCAAACTACTGCCTCCTGTTAAATGAAAATGATCTTCCAGGCTGTGGATTACTTGTTTCATTTCTCTCTATAGCACCTGGTGCATTGTTGTGGGTGAAAATTTCTAAGCAGCTGGCTTACTGTGAATCGTGTTGGTCAGGGACTAAGGTTTCTCTTGGTTACCTTCTAAAGTCTTATGTCAGTAAATCCTTTAAATCCCCCTCACTGCCTCATGCCATTTCCATTTCTATATGTTCAAACATCAAAATCAAACAAATATTTGATTTATACTAATTTTTTCCAAAACGAGTTTTGTTGTTATTCAGTCACTATGTCACGTCTGACTCTGCAACCCCATTGACTGCAGCATGCCAGGCTTCCCTGTCCTTCACTGTCTCCCAGAGTTTGCTCTAACTCACGTCCTTGAGTCGGTGATGTCATCCAACCATCTCAAGAAAAGGAGTTTAGCATTAGGCAAATGGGGGGCAGGTAGTGAAAGAATAAATTTAAAAGAATAGGAGAAACGAATTCATTGACCCCATGTTCAATATGCCTGACTATTATCAATCTGTAAGAAATGGATGTTGCATTTGAACCGAGATCAGCAGGAAGATGTCTAATAATAGCCTTGGGCAGAATTCCTGCAGACCACAGTAAATGTCCAAGGAAGCTCGTGTTTGTTTCTTTTCACTGACCTAGCACAATAAGTATCTCACTTTTAAAATGTATACTGGCTGAGTAGCTACATACATGGTGGGGCTCATAAAGGGAGCCAAGGATGTCTCTGGAAATCTGGTCATCTTTTCAAGCACTAGCTGGGGAGCGCCCTACATCCCAGCTGACATAATGCACCTTCTGCAAGACAGCAGTCTCTTGGCACTGCTCCACTGTGAAGTGAAGCCCAAAATCAACTCCTGCAAACATGGCGTATAGAACCAGCCCTTTTTTATTTCCAAGGCCTTCTCAGTTGATCTGTGGAACATCCATGTTCATGGAACTGATTTTGCAGGCTAGAATTACAACTTCTCTGTAACAGCAGAATGCACTTCTAGAAGAACTTGACCAAGGTCGTTAACCAAAAGAAGACAGCTTTCAGGGTGACTGGGTCTAGTTGAAAAGAACTGACCCAAATCATGCAGCTAGTGGTAAATCTGGGCTTCCCTGGTGGCTCAGACGGTAAAGAATCTGCCTGCAATGCAGGACACCTGGGTCGGGAAGATTCCTGGAGAAGGGAATGGCAGCCCACTCCAGTATTCTTGCTTAGGAAATCCCATGGAGAGAGACTATAGTCCATGGGGTCACAAAGAGTCAGAGAAGACACGACTGAGTGACTAACACTTCACTTTCCCTGGGCCCAGAGGATTGGCCTAGAGGCATCGACTGAGGGTTGGGGACCTAGCAGGACACAGTCCCTACACAGGAGGAGTCCCGTCCCTCAGGGGTTGGGTCTCCAAAGAAGGCTGTCACACCCTCTCCACGGCCACTCAGTTCCTCTTTTCAGCAGTCCACTGTGTAAGTCACATGGTATCAAGTTTAAGAAAAAAGACAGCAAAGAGTGAAAAACAAGTCAAGGACCAAGAATAAAGACTATAACAATAGAAAGAATTCTCAGAAACATCTCAAACCCGAGCCACCACAGTAAAAGAAATAAGGGTAGAAATAAGATTACATCCTTAAGGTGTGGGACAGGGTGGGAGGTGGGTAGGAGGTTCAAGAGGAGCAGGCATATGTATATCTCTACGGCTGACTCATGTTGATGTATGGCAGAAATGAAGACAACAATTGTAAAGCAATTGTTCTCCAAATAAAAATAAATAAAAGGTTACATTCCTAAGACATAAGCTCTATCATAAAACCTAGGTAGTTTTCTATCTCTTTTCTAATTTCCTTATCAGTGTTATTTAATTCTATTTATTCCTCTTTCCTAGTATTTCTCCCAATGGAAAGAAAGGCAGGTGGAAAATCTACAGTTATACGTTCCAGAAGCAGTTAGAACTGGACATGGAACAACAGACTGGTTCCAAATAGGAAAAGGAGTACGTCAAGGCTGTATATTGTCACCCTGCTTAATTAACTTATATGCAGAGTACATTATGAGAAATGTTGGGCTGTAAGAAGCACAAGCTGGAATCAAGATTGCTGGGAGAAATATCAATAACCTCAGACATGCAGATGACACCACCCTTATGGCAGAAAGTGAAGAGGAACTAAAAAGCCTCTTGATGAAAGTGAAAGAGGAAAGTGAAAAAGTTGGCTTAAAGCTCAACATTCAGAAAACCAAGATCATGGCATCTGGTCCCATCACTTCATGGGAAATAGATGGGGAAACAGTGGAAACAGTGTCAGACTTTATTTTGGGGGCTCCAAAATCACTGCATGAAGCCATGAAATTAAAAGACTTACTCCTTGGAAGAAAAGTTATGACCAACCTAGATAGCATATTCAAAAGCACAGATATTACTTTGCCAACAAAGGTCAGTCTAGTCAAGGCTATGGTTTTTCCAGTGGTCATGTATGGATGTGAGAGTTGGACTGTGAAGAAGGCTGAGCGCCGAAGAATGGATGCTTTTGAACTGTGGTGTTGCAGAAGACTCTTGAGAGTCCCTTGGACTGCAAGGAGATCCAACCAGTCCATTCTGAAGGAGATCAGCCCTGGGATTTCTTTGGAAGGAATGATGCTAAAGCTGAAACTCCAGTACTTTGGCCACCTCATGCGAAGAGTGGACTCATTGGAAAAGAGTCTGATGCTGGGAGGGATTGGGGGCAGGAGGAGAAGGGGACGACAGAGGATGAGATGGCTGGATGGCATCACGGACTCGATGGACGTGAGTCTGAGTGAGCTCCGGGAGATGGTGATGGACAGGGAGGCCTGGCGTGCTGCGATTCATGGGGTCACAGAGAGTCGGACACGACTGAGCGACTGAACTGAACTTTCCAGAAAAGTTCTCCCTTAAACATGATTCCATTGTATCTTCAATATCGTTATCAATTTGCTACTTACAAGGGTCTAAAGTTTAGATTGCTTTAAAGTCCTGTCTATCTAGGTATGCCAACTTTCCACTCCCTTTCCTTAAAGAGCTATGCCAGGCTCTGTATTAGACACCAGGGATATAGTGAGGACAAAACAGGTTTCTACTCAACAATCCCCTGGCAAACATAGACTCGCTGTCAGGGAGTTACCCACTGTCTCCCTTCTGTCCCTAATGCACCTGGTAACACACCCCTTTGCCAGCTGTGTCTTTATCAATCTGTATGTAACCAATCTGTTTGTGTGCCAGTCTCTTCCACAATCTAGATCTCTAGATTCCAGAGTACCACAGGGCTCCGAGCTCAGCATGTAGTAGGTACTCAACCACTGTGGGCAGCATTAACCCGCATCACAATAAACAAACCTCACTATGAAGATTATAGACCCAAACACAGGATTTCCCTGGTGGTCCTGCTGCTGCTGCGTCACTTCAGTCGTGTCTGACTCTGTGCGACCCCATAGACGGCAGCCCACCAGGCTCCTCCGTCCCTGGGATTCTCCAGGCAAGAACACTGGAGTGGGCTGCCATTTCCTTCTCCAATGCATGAAAGTGAAAAGTGAAAGGGAAGTTGCTCAGTCGTGTCCGACTCTTCGCGACCCCATGGACTGCAGCCCACCAGGCTCCTCCGTCCATGGGAGTTTCCAGGCAAGAGTACTGGAGTGGGGTGCCCTCGCCTTCTCCTCCCTGGTGGTCCAGTTGTTAAGACTTCGCCTTGCAATGGGGGGGACTCAGGTTTGATCCCTGGTTGGGAAACTAAGATACCACATCCATGGAGTCACCAAGAACTTAGGGACTAAACAACAACAAAATCCTGTGGAGCAACTAAGCCCCCGCACCACAACTATTGAGCCTGCACACTCCAGAACCCATGTGCTGCAGCTCGAGAGTCTGTGTACTGTAATGAAATAGCCTGCGTGCCACAGTAAGACCCAATGCAGCCAAATAAATAATTTTTAATAATAATAATAATATATAGATAAACACATGTAGACAGAGATGCTTGTACATACCTTCTCAAGTGCCAGGCTCAATCACAAACACAGTTCATCACAAAAAGGCCATTTTACACAATTGCTGAGATTTAAATAAAGTTTGTATCTATAAATGGTGACATTAAGTCACATTCTGGGACCTGCAATAAACCTTTATGGCCCTTTATTTACCCAGAAATGTCCTTTTCTGTATCTCTAGGTAAAGTTAGAGTGAGTTTGGGGAACCAGTGTGTGCCTCAGTTAATACAATCACAACCACTCTGATAAATGCTACTCTCTTTTTGATAATGTTTTGTTATTGACCCTGGAGAAGGAAATGGCAACCCACTCCAGTATTCTTGCCTGGAGAATCCCATGGACGGAGGAGCTTTGTGGGCTACAGTCCACGGGTCGCAAAGAGTTGGACACAGCTGAGCGACTTCACTTTCACTTTCACTTTGTTATTGAGTCCTATTTTCTCTAAACTTTATGAATTCAAGTGGGTAACACGTGGGGGAAGGAGCCTGTCCTCTGAAGGGTTACCTTTCACGTCTTCCATGCACTTTCCAAAGCTAGTCAAGCAACTCAACAGTCAGACTCTGAGGGACCCACAATTGACTTGGGAAGACATGTTTGGTCCTGGGAGAAACACAGAATTTATATACTTTGAAATATGATGATATTAGCAAAGCTAAAGATCAATAAAAACCAGTAAAAAACATAAAAATGCTAATTTAATATTTTCATTTGCCACTCTCTTCAAACTTTGTTATTAAGTAGGTAATATATGCCTTCGCTATTAAGTGTAAATCTAAATTTAGAATATACCCCTACAATGCAAATTTTGCTGATAAAAGGTGCTTCCAAAACTTAATAGTGGCTTACAAATTGGTAAATAGCCCCTATTTAAGCAGAGCCAATTTTTTATAGACCACAATAATGATGGACAACAGGGAAAATCTTTTATCAAAGCAATCACTTTCACAGTTCAACTTCTGTATATCCTTCACATGCACGTGCACACACACACAGACACACATACAAGCCAGAACTGCCAAAAAGATGGGAGAAGAATGTACCTCACTTAGGGTGTGTCGGATGAGAACTTCCACTTTGCAGGTAGAGTTCTGGGTTCAGATCCCAGCTCTACAGCCCTTCAAAGCAGTGTGACTCTGGGGAAGTCGCTTACTCTCTCTGAACCTCAGTTTCTTCATTTCTAAAATGGTGGGGAGGTGGAGGCGTAACACTGCCAGCTTTGCATGGATCTTGTGAGTTAACCTCCCAGATGAGCTGTCACAAGGGAAAGTGGAAAGTACTTGAACTTTCTTCCTTCCTTTGATTTCCTCTGCCCACCCTCTCAGGGAGAAGCAACCAAGGAGCAGAACAGCTAAAAGGCGGGAAAGGAAGGAAAAGAAGTGGGCACTGACACACAAACCGGAACTGGATGCCCCCTCTTTCTCTCCTGCCCTTTACCTGTCAGGAAGGTGTGTGATTAGAATTTGAACATCGAGTATAACGTTTAAAAAATATATTCTGGGTGATCTTGTAACAAGTATTTAAGGGTTAGTTTGTTGTTCTTGTCGTTTTGCACACGCCTTAACCAAGAGTTGTCTAGTGGTTCAAAGGAATCCCTTGGTAACAAACTTACTGGGATGGTTTGTATCCCATGAGAACACAGGTACTACCTTATGTATACTGTTCAGCAAGTGGCTTAAGCACTGGGGAGCAGTTAGTAGTAAAGGGTCCTAAGAAAATAGATCTTAAAAAAAATTAGAAACATTAGTGAACAAAAGCCCACTATGCTCTAAGGCGACTTGTTTTCATGTTTTAGAAACCTGTCCTATCTCCTTCTGAGCCCTTAGTAACCATTAAGAAGTAAGTTACAGGATAGACTAGCCTTGGAATCTCATTTGGGAATCTCCTCATTTTGGGAGTTCACAGAAAATGCTATATCACAAACTCCTTTTTGTTAAAAAAAAAAAAAAAAAAAAAAAAAAACCTCATTGCACTTTTAACACAGGGACCGAGGAGGGGGTGGCTATCACTAGAGAGAGGATAGCTCTAACTAGTCTGTCCCTTGGATCTGAGGGTTCTAAGAAAGGTCTTGCCAAGTTCACCAAGACTTCAGGCCACCCCAAAACCCACTACCCATTTGGTGCTTTTGATTGCTGGAGGATACACGCTGAGGTGGTTTAGAACCAGCCACCTTTCACATTTACTTAAGGAATCATGAGCAGTGGTAGAGAAGCTGAAGAAATTTGGGATGCCATTCACTGAGATGCAAGGAAGCTTGAGTGCTGTTTCCACACTTTGATTATAAAAGGCATGCAGCCCCTTTCCAAGTAAATGTAGCTGTCCCCGGTTCCCACTACCCGAAGAGAAACCCTCGGCAGCACGCTCCGGAAATGTTTACATTTAAGATGCACATTATTTCTGAACACAATACTGAGGGACCCTTTCATTCATGTATTTTGAAATTTTCAAGCGAACGGGTAAGTTTGGCTTCCATGTCGCTCTCATTTTTCCAAAATTGACATTAAGCACCGAAATTAGTTGAGGACAGAATCATTCCTTAGCTAGAATTTAGAACTTAACAACGGACACTTCCCAAGCTTTGTGGAGAGAATACCATTTTAAAATTGTACCGTAGGAGCTTCATCTTTAGACGAGACTACACCTAAAAGAAGAAAAGCCCATCCCCTCCTCCCAAGGCACAAAAACAGCATAGCCCAAGCGGCCCGCTTCCTACCCAGCCAATACAATAATGCTTTGTAAGCTGAGAGCAGCGCCCGGTATAGAAGCTAAGTATAAACAGCTGAGAAGGATTAGGCGGTAGCTCCATTCTCATTTACATGAAAATCCTCTAAGCATTGCTTTCCTCACTGGCTGCGGGCGCAGAAGGAACTCTTTTGTGCCATAGCCACGCATACATTTGCATCCTTTGTCTTTACTTACCAGTCGAGGCTGTGGGCATGTGTGCTCTATTTCCTCCATGGTTTCTGAGGGAGGCTCATTGGAAAGGGATTTTGGGATACCTGTTTCTGACTCAGCATCAGTGGTAAGTACTGGCATGGCCAGTGAATGCTCCCTCCAGCTCTACACCCTCTGAGAGTCTCCTCCCAGGCAGCGAATGTTTTCTTTGTCACGTATTTTTCTCTTCTCCACCCATCCCCCTTCTTCATCCCTTCTGTCTTTTCCAGGGGGAAGTAAAGAGGTTACCCCCTAATCCCCCGCCCCTTTCCTCCTCCGAGAAACCAAAAGGCAAGGCCTCAGTTTATCACTATAACAACCAGACTGCACTGGAGCGGCGGGTGCGGGATACAGTACCTTATTTGCATGGAGCGCGCTGGTTGGCTACTGTCATCATAGTACCACTCCGCCGGGGAGCGGCCGGGCCCCATTGGCTGGCCGGCCGTGCCCACAGGGCCCGAACTTGCTGCTTTTGTTTCTTCTGTTTAATTCAGTTGCAAAGGTCTAGGACCATTCTGGGCCAGGGACCTCGGCTGCACAACCCAGATAAGGAAAAAACCGCGTCCTGAGATGCCCAGCACGCCTTGAGACAGAACATAGCAGATCTCCACTGAAAAAGGTCCAAGTCCCTGACAGGAGTGTTTGATGTGCTGTAGTGAGAATTTTGCCAAATAGGAGTCACCCTAAAGACAAAGCCACTTTTGAGTCCAAACTCCTTGTGCCCACAATTGCCAGCTGGCCTCGGAGGACATATCAGGGCAGTCATTGTGAGCACCTGAGTGTTCACCCCCTTGACTGCAACAATAGCACCAGCAGATCCCCTGAGGCAGTGTAGCCCTGGCATTTACCCCTGGGGCTGCTCTGGGAGGAACTTTGAAGAAGGTAGATTGTCTTTGACAACCTGCCTCCCACCTCTGACTGCCCTCCACAATTGCATCCTCCCTCAGCCACTCTATCTCCCTCAACCTCCCCAGCTATTCTGAGTTTCCTCAAGGAGGTCTTGCTGTTGTCTGCCCTTCGATACACTCTTCCTTACACCTTTCCTTTGCTCCCATTCCCTAGGCACCCTGCTCTCAGCCAAATGCTCATGGCAATCACAGAAACATCCCAGATGGGGGTGGTAAAGATGATGTG
The DNA here is from genome assembly GCF_023091745.1 of Budorcas taxicolor. Taxonomy (NCBI): domain Eukaryota; kingdom Metazoa; phylum Chordata; class Mammalia; order Artiodactyla; family Bovidae; genus Budorcas; species Budorcas taxicolor. The sequence goes on along the minus strand of NC_068935.1, from coordinate 120,144,322 downwards.
CCTTAAAGTCTAAATCGTCCAGGAATAACCACCACTTTAGGAAGACTTTCTGGAGACGCACACCCAAAGGAAAGAACTTAAAAACATACTCATTACAGTGAAATATCACACTTTAAATAACATTAATAAAGATCATGATGTTGGAATTTGCTTGTGGTCCAGTGGTTAGGACTCCTTGCTCTCACTGCCAAGGGCCGGGGTTCAATCCCTGGTCTGGGAGATAAAAATCCCACAAGCCCATAGGGTAGGGGGGAAAAAAACCTTGGTAACTGCTAGCATTTATTAAGCACAAGCACAGTGCTAGGTACTTTACCTAGATCTTGTTTAATCTTCATAACAACCCAAAGAGGTCGATCTTATTATTATCCCCATTTTACTGGTGACAAAACTGAAATTTAGAATAATTTTTCAGGGCCTCAAACTCACAAGCAGGGAAACTGGGATTGGAAGGATGCAGGGGTGAGAAGGTGGAAGGACGCAGCAAGTGTACTGGTAGGAAAAATATCTAGGTAGAAATCCTTGGGCTTCTAAATCTTTCATTTTAATCTATAGTAGAGGTTTTCATCCAAGTATGGTCAAGGACCAGCAGCACCAACTTCAGCATCACCTGAGAATTTGTTGGAAATGTAAATTATTGGTCCCTCAAGACCTGGTTCAGTAGGTCTGGCTGGGACCAAAATTTGCATTTCTAACAAGATCCTAGGTGATGCTGATGCTGCAGGTTCAGGGGCCATACCTAGAGAACCAGTAGTCCAAAGGATGGGATAAGAATACCTGCCCTGCCTCCTTCATAGAATTGGGGAGAGCAAATAAGATATCACGTGAAAGCACTTTGTGAATTAGAATGTTCTATAGTAATGTAATGTGGCATTATTATTATGTTTTTAATCACTCTTCAAATTAGCAAAGAGAGCTAGCCTTACAAGAAAAACAAAATGGATTCTGCAGGAGATATTTATAGTTTGGTAGTTATAGATCCTGCAACTTCAAATCAGAGTAACATCACTTGGCATTGCTAGACTTAAGAGAACTTCAGTGATGCAGGAATTCCGGTGATAACTGGAATTATCAATATTGTAAAGTAATTAACCTCCAATTAAAATAAATAAATTCATATTTTAAAAAAAAGAAAAAGGGCATTCCTACCTTATCTGCCCACCTCAGTTCAGTTTAGTTCAGTCACTCAGTCGTGTCCGACTCTTTGTGACCCCATGAATCGCAACACACCAGGCCTCCCTGTCCATCACCAACTCCCGGAGTTCACTCAAACTCATGACCATCCAGTCGGTGATGCCATCCAGCCATCTCATCCTCTGTCATCCCCTTCTCCTCCTGCCCCCAATCCCTCCCAGCATCAGACTCTTTTCCAATGAGTCAACTCTTCGCATGAGGTGGCCAAAGTATTGGAGTTTCAGCTTTAGCATCAGTCCTTCCAATGAACACCCAGGGCTGATCTCCTTTAGGATGGATTGATTGGATCTCCTAGCAGAACAAAATACCTCAAGCTGCAAGTTTGGCTCTACCAACCCGTTTTACTTGGAAGAGCCAACCCCTGTAATACATTTAAGAGTCTCTTTTCCACCTGTACTAGGTGATATGGGAAGGAGATTGTCCATCCAGTCTTAATACTTTCATTCCCTCACAGTAGTGGCTCTCCCAAAGAGCAGTGCTGCAGCCCTGGGAACGTGTCAGAAATTCTCGGTCCCCACCCCAGACCTACTGAGTCAGAAACTCAGGTGGTAGAGGCCAGGAATCTGAGTTTTAATGAAACCTCTGGGTTTTGGAGGCATTCTGCCACACCCTAAAGTTTAAGAACCACTGCCTAAAGCCACAAGATCCACTGGAAATCACCTAGCCCCCAAACCCTCACTGTGATCCAGGCCACTGAGCTCCCAGCTTGGTTCGTAATTGGTCCTCTAATTCCCCCTTCAGAGTGGGAGGCTCACCTGTGCCCATTTAGCAGAGTCTTGATGACTAGTGGAGTCCCTGTGAACCCCTCTTGCCCCAGAGCCTAGACTGTGTGGTTATCCTCCACCTTTTCTGTTGTCAGAGTGGGCAGGTACCCTCTTCTTCCCCTCTTCATTCTCCCCTGCCACATCAAAACAAGATGCTGCTTCTGCTTGAGATGTCTCCACTGTGTCACCCAAGTCAGACCTTTAGCTGATGGTGCCACTATGTGCTCTAGATCCAAGTTGAACCTGACGCATTATCAGCCCGTCCCTGAACCTCAAAATTGGACCTCTACCTGCTGCGATGGTCAGCTCTATAACTAACTCCATTCCCACTAATCCTATCCCAGCCTGTCTTGGCTCCTCATGCTCCTCTTCCCACAGCCCAGTAGTTGAAGCTCACAGATCTAAAGAGAAATAAACTCTTTCAGGCACTGGTCTGAGAGGGGTCTTTACCAGATTCACCCACTCTGGGGGTCAGTCTTGGCTGCTATTGCAACCTGATTCAGGAACTTCTTAATAATACCTGAATGGGTTATTTTAACTTGGGGCTTTGTGATGCTATTAGGATGATTAAGAATGACCAGTTAATTATATAATATGGAATTAAGTATTTCATAATCCTCTGGGGCAGGGGTCCCCAACCTGTGGGATCTGATGCCTGATGATGTGAGATGGAGCTGATGTAATAAAGTACAAAATAAATGTGATTTGCTTGAATCACTCCAAAACCATTCCTACCACCCTGGTACATGGAAAAATTGTCTTCCATGAACCTGGTCCCTGGTGCCAAAAAGGTTGGGGACCATTGCTCTAGGGGATATATGGGAGGATGTCTATAAAGGGATAGCAGGAGGGAGGTTACTGGGGTTGTGGAATTGTTCTGTATCCTGATTATAATAACAGTTACACAAATCTATACACAATGTTAACACTGTTTAAAAAAATAAAACTCTATGGACGACATTGGTCAGTACATGCTACATACTTCAGAGAGTTCATACCTTTTGGCCCCAGAACTTTCCCTTGAGAATTTATCCCCAAAGAAATAATCAGAAGCTTATAAATAGTTTCAAAGATGTTAATGCTGACTTATTTACAAAAGCCAAAAAAAAGTGATACAATTTACAGCAATAGGAAAAAGTTAAAAATAAAATACATACATATGTTATTATACATGCATTAAGAATCATGTTTTGAAGAAAAACTAATGCTAGGGGGACGTGTAAAGATTGTGTCAGGTGAGAAAATCAGGCCACAACATATGATTCTGGAAATAACCCCAATTTTGCGATATGTATTAATACATCCTAGGATAAAGCACTGGAGGGAAATAGATCACGATGTTAAAATGGAATTATGGGGGTTTTGGGCTTCTGTTTTACATTTTCCTGCCTATAACAAGTATTTTAAAATGAGCAGCTATTACCCCGATAGTTGGGGGGGTAATGAACATTATTACCCTTTCTCCCGAAAGGGATCAAGAGCCGGATACGGGGCACGCAGAGGTTAGCACACGAACAAACAGAAAGGTGCAGGGAGTCGGTGAAAGGAAACGAAGTTAAAAGTCAAGAGCGATGCTGGGGAGTCCTATCAGCAGTTAGCCGAAGCAAAGGGAGTGTGTTGGAGGCAGGGTGTTCAGAAAATCCCCAGGGAACTTTCGGGGACTGGGCTCTTGCATCTTGCAACCTTGCATCTTGCATCTTCATGAGAACTTGTTAGATTAGCGCTGCCCCTCCCGAGCACCACCGTCTTTTCCAGCTACCATTTATCAAACGCCTCTTAGGCTCTTAGCACTATGCTAGGTACTTAGCGTGGGCTACTTGTAACCCCCTCAACAGCTGATCAGGTGAGGAAACCGAGTCATAGGGACCTTTGCTTCAGCTAGGAAGAGACCTAAGTATGACATCATTCTTCCCGCAAGCGCTCTTCACTTCAACATCGCATTGCTGGAAATACTCTTCCCAAAGATCTGCAGGGAAAAACTAAAATAATCTGTTCGGACCAGAAACTGTCCGAGCATTGCCTGATGCCTCAGGACTTCCCTTTGTTGTCAATGGGCAGCCAGCACCTGCATCTCTGCTGAGGGATTTATCTGGCCGCCGAAAGCCCCGCCCTCAGCCTCCCCGAATGTAACCTTTCGGCGAGGCTGAAGGGCCAGAAAAGGAACCACCCACACCCCCAAGAGCTCTCAGCCAATGACTGAGAGGACTCAGTGTATAAACACCCTACTGCGAAGATCCCCTGGAGGAGGAAATGGCAACCCACTCCTGTATTCTTGCCTGGGAAATCCCGTGGACAGAGGAGCCTGGCGGGCTACAGTCCATGGGGTCGCAAAGAGTCGGACACGACTGAGTAAGCACGCACCCACATACTCAGTCCTCAAGTGGGATAATTGAGTCTACACTGTTCTACACTGACTGCCAGAGTTCCCCAGGGGGATTAAGTTCAACTTCCCACGGTGGTAGCTGCTTGACATAGGCCGCAAATTGTACTGGTTGTCTTCCTTTCCTTGGCTCCCTTGCCCACCACACTCCTGTGGGTGTTGCCCAGATTCACCTCCCCATTTAACTACTTGAACTTGAATTCTTGTCTCAGGGTCTGCTTCTAGGGGAGCTACAACTAATACCATTTCAGAGTCCCATCATAAAGTTCTAACATGATGTATTTCTTATGGCAAATACCTTTCATATCCTCATCACATGTGGATAAAAATGAGTCTTAACAACATATGCCTATTTTTTAAAAACCAGGCATTACATTTATGCTTGTTCTTCTTTAAAAATATCTTTCCCTTTTCCTCCATCTTTAATCCAGTCATGCTCCTATAAATTTTATATCCATTGTACACAAATGTTAAGTCAACTATACTGAAAATCTTAAAAGTTTGTATGTCCCTATATACATTATACTGCCTTTCAGAGTGAGGGGGTAGGGATGGGAGATGTGCCTCAAGGCTTTCAGGATCTTAGTTCTTAGAGCAGGGATTAAAACCGGGCCCTCAGCAGTGAAAGTGCCAAGTCCTAACCACTGGACCACCAGGGAATTCCCTATAGTGATCTTGATATTTATCAAGAAGGCCATATGTGAAAACTTCCTTCATTCCAAATCCTTCCCCCGCTTACCAGCACTCCTGAGTTCACTATTTCTTCCTTTTTTCCTTTACCCTTCATTTTCTTCATCTTCTCAGATTTACCTCTGATAAGGTATATGACTACAAGGAAAGGACATGGAAAGAACAAGTTCATGGAACTTAAGGTTTCCTGGAAGCCACTGTGACCATCCACGGAATGTTTTGACTTTCATGGCTCTATATTGAATCAGTTTCCCAGTTTTCTACATGTAGCTGACAGTTTGGACCTAAAATCTGATGTAGCCCAGGAAAAAAAAAAAAGTTCACCGTCTAAGTAATGAAACTCAGGATTTACTCCTTTTCACTCACTCCAGGGAAACAGTGGTGATAAAAGTTTTGGGTAAAGCCTTTCACCCCTCACTTGTTTCTTCTACACAGTGAATTCTATCACCTAGGACTGACAAGTTTTAATACTGAAAATTTTCAAATGAGCAAACAGATTCAGAGAGGTTAAGTAACTTGAGCAAGGTCATAGAGTAAGTGGCAGAAGTATATTTGAGTCCAGGTCCTCCTGAAGCAAAGTTCAGCTCTTTTCTACCAGACTACACTGCCTTACTTAGATTTGTTAACAAGGTCGCTGAGTTAACTCGTGCATATCTCGTCACCCCAAATAACCTCTCCATCTCTTTTCTATTGAATCCATGTAACATGAAGCACTCTTCACTTGTATTCATTCAGTTCATTTCCTAACTCTGAAACCACAGACCTGGACTCATTGTAGGGGCTCAAGTTTACAGATGCATTGCCCAATTCACCGGTGGGTCAAGAGGGAGGTTGATACAGGCCATTAGGGGAAAAAATAATGATGGGACAGAAAAAGCAAAAAACTTTTTGTTTGAAAAACAAACTCAAGAAGCTAGAAAGTGCTTTATTTTATTCTTGACATGGATTTTCTTCTTTTTCCAGCTTCTAGAATAACCAGAAAAGAATTATCCCATTCATTTGACCAGAATTTATTGAGTCTGTTATGCAGAGTTTTAAGGTGCTAGGGAGAAACTGCACAGACTCAACATGAGAAACCTACTGCATGAATGAAAATGCCATTCACAAAATGTCACCTATCATCTTCTATTTTAAAGAAATAAATATTTGACATAAGTCAGAGAGATGAGCAGGAAGGAGCACCAGGTCTTAGCATTCATGGACACCAGACTGTAATGGTTGTGCCTATGTTTGAGAAGGTCCTAAAAGAGAGAAGTTGTTTTTATCAAAATGAGATGTACTTATCTAAATGTTGATGTAAAATCAGTTGTAAATATGATATGTTTTGTTTTGCTCTAGCAAAACAGATATGATAGCAGCTTTTGTGCATAAATTAAAGTTGCCCTTAGCTAGAATAAATCATTCTTATTGACATTAGCAGCTGTGTAGCCAGTAAAGAATTATTGTTGCTATTACTTGGTGGTATTTATAAACACTTTTATTTTCCAAGTGCTTTACAATCACTTATTGTCTAATTAATATCTAATCATTTGTTTACAAGTAATAATCACGCATGTAGAGCAGTTTAATCAAAACTCCAAATGCAGCCACCATCATACTTAAGAATGTTATGTAAATTTTGGTCCCTCCTTGACGGGGCTTGGGTCCAGACATATGGCCAAAACAGATAATACAGCAGAAAAAAATGAATAAAGATTCCTCACTTGGATTTGAGCATAATTTGGAATCACAGCTTTTTGCATGCCAAATATATTATCTGAATGTCAGCGGGTCAGAATATAGGTAATTTTCAATGCTTAATGGCTCAATTACACAGTTTATATAAAATTTTTTATTTATTTAAGGCACAAAACTGGATGATAGTTTATAATACATGCTCAAGGGCAGGCACCAATTTAACATGGGAACTGTTAGTCAATCACTGTTTCAGTGATTTTTTAGGAAAAGAGATCAAATGTAGCAAAGGTGGCTTGGGGACCTTCAAGGTTAATCTATCCAGGTTCACGTGTAGACGAAGCTAGCCAGTACAAACCCCTGCCATTCTTAATTATCCGCTGTATATGTCTCCCTTGGGTCTCCCCAAGTGTTATTCTATAAGCAATTATGGGAACCACGAAAGCATTTTTTAAGCAGATGAATGATATGCATACTAATCCAGCCTTTTTCCTCTAGGATAAATTTTCCTACAAGTTGAATTGCTGAGTCAGAGGACTTGCATTTTTAAGGTTTTATATACATTTTTTGGGTTACTTTATTGAGTTGCCCTCCAGAATATGACACTATTTGTCCTCCAAATCAACACTTCTTCTGATAATCCCCAAGAGGTATCTTTCTTGGTTATTAATCTGCCATTACCAGTTTTCTTCCTTCTTGCTTTCTCACCAGGCATAGTTTCCCAGTACTGCAGCAAAATACTGCAGGATCCTGCAGGATCCAGAAGGCCTGATGTGCTATAAATGTGCTTGACTGGCAAGCGAGGCATCAAGACCATCTGATGTCAAGATGGATAAATTCATTCACAAGTAAACTATTATTACACTCCTTGGACTTTATACTAATTCATTTTTGAATAGCTTGGACTCCAAAGTGAAATTTTCATCTTGCGAACTCTGTGCAGTCTTTGAATGCTCAAAGAGAGATTTGGTTTAACCTAAGGTATTAGTTTCCTATTGCTGTTAAAACAATTTACCACAAATACAGTGGCTTAAAACACCACAAATTTATCATCTTAAAGTTCTTAAAATTGCCATAGGTGATTTAAAGTGCCTATACTTAGTGGGCTAAAGTCAATATATCAGCAAGACTGCCTTTCTCCTGGAGCCTCCAGAGGTGACTTTTTCCAGCTTCTAGAACTGCCAGCATTACTTGGCTCAGCCCTCTTCCTTCCATCTCAAAAACAGCAGTTGCACCCCTGCAGCCTCTGCTTCAGTAGTCACATCCCTTAACTCTCCTGCCTGCCTTTTTCCCTTGAAAAGACCCCTGTGGGACTTCCCTGGCAGTCCAGTGGTTGAGAATCCACCTGCCATTGCAGGGGACGCAGAGAAACAGGATTCTACATGCCTCGAGGCAACTAAGCCCACATACCACAACTACTGAGCGCTCGCCATTTGGAGCCCGAGCACCACAACTAGAGAGAAACCCATGCACCCCAAGGAAGAGCCCGCAGGCCACAAGGAAGATCCACGTGCCACAACTAAGACCCAACACAGCCAAATTAATAAATACACATATATATTTTTTAAAAAGACCCTTGTGATGACACTGGGTCCACGTAGGTAATGCAGGATACTTATTCCCTTCACAAGACCTTTAACCTAATTACATCTGTAAAATCCCTTTTGCCATGAAAAGTGACACATTTCCCAGGTTCTGGGAATTAGGATGTGGCCATCCTGAGGGGGAGGGCACATCATTCTGCCTATCACACTTTCCTGAGCATGAGCTGGACCTGGTATCTCATCTCCAGATATTGGAATAATACATTGCCTGTAATTTTAATACTTAGTAATTTATGAAACTATACTCTGTGTCAGGCATAGGCACTATACCAGGTTTGCAGGAAAGAATCAATGATTAGAAGGGTTTTGTAGTTTGTACTAAGTCATGGAGCCAGACAGTGGCAGAGTGGAGTTTCAGACTCAGGTCTGCTGGACTTCAAAGCCCCTCCTCACCACGTGCTTCGTCTGTAGCTCATTTCCCATGCTCTGCTTGGTTCGCTGTCTTTGGCTAGCTTTCTGGTTGAAAGCTTTTCATTTAGTTTGACATTAAATGGTACAACCTAGCTAGATAAAACCTTTTATTAGGCCCCTATAAATCTCCTATTGGACTCATTCAGTAGGTGCCAGTGGAGGATGTCATCTTGAAACACTCCTTCAAGTTGATGTCTTCACGTCTTCTAATAAATCTTCAAAAAAGTGGCATCAGATGGGCTCTTCCTCCATCATACAAGCAGAAGTGGACCCCCCCCCCTCCAGGTTATCTTCTATGAGTGAAATGTTAATCTCTGAATAATCTCAGGTGGTGCTGGTGAAAGCTAATCATTCCAAAAGCCCCCATGTATCAATATACCAAATATCTTATTCTTGAAAACAGACAGCCTAACACTGGACTGGAAGAAACACAAGCTGGAATCAAGATTGCCAGGAGAAATATCAACCTCAGACATGCAGATGACACCACCCTTATGACAGAAAGTGAAGAGGAACTAAAGAGCCTCTTGATGAAAGTGAAAGAGGAGAGTGAAAAAGTTGGCTTAAAGCTCAACATTCAGAAAACTAAGATCATGGCATCTGGTCCCATCACTTCATGGGAAATAGATGGGGAAACAGTGGAAACAGTGTCAGACTTTATTTTGGGGGGCTCCAAAATCACTGCAGATGGTGATTGCAGCCATGAAATTAACAGACACTTGCTCCTTGGAAGGAAAGTTATGACCAACCTAGATAGCATGTTCAAAAGCAGAGACATTACTTTGCCAACAAAGGTCCATCTAGTCAAGGCTATGGTTTTTCCGGTAGTCATGTATGGATATGAGAGTTGGACTGTGAAGAAGGCTGAGCAACGAAGAACTGATGCTTTTGAACTGTGGTGTTGGAGAAGACTCTTGAGAGTCCCTTGGACTGCAAGGAGATCTAACCAGTCCATTCTGAAGGAGATCAGCCCTGGGATTTCTTTGGAAGGAATGGTGCTAAAGCTGAAACTCCGGTACTTTGGCCACCTCATGCAAAGAGTTGACTCATTGGAAAAGACTCTGATGCTGGGAGGGATTGGGGGCAGGAGGAGAAGGGGACGACCGAGGATGAGATGGCTGGATGGCATCACTGACTTGATAGATGCGAGTCTGAGTGAACTCCAGGAGTTGGTGATGGACAGGGAGGCCTGGCGTACTGTAATTCATGGGGTCACAAAGAATCAGACACGACTGAGCAACTGAACTGAAATGAACTGAACACTTTAGGGGGTATAAATTCATGTCTTAATGAAGTTTCTCACCATCTCTGCTTCACTCCACAAGGTTCTCAGCCTTGGCTATACATCAGAGTTATCAGCAGACCTGGGGAGGCAGGTTTTTAAACCCCGAGGCTGTATTCCCACTCCCTAGATATTCTGGCCTACTTGGCCTGTGACACAGTATCAGAACTTTTAAAGATACAAAACCAAAAAATTAAAGTTGAGAACCACTATGGTGAAACAGATATGGTGAGAGACTTAACTAAGACATGGGTTTTGACTCCCAAACTGTTTAGGCCTTCTTTTTTCCAAGACTCTATTTTGTTTGCAATGAAAGAAATAAGCCCTATTAGTGTATGTGTCCCAAGAAGCTGGCTATGTACAAAGCTTCCTTATGTCTAAAAGCAATCATTTTAAACCTAATCTGTTTAAGTGCCAGAAGAGAGGTTATATCGAATGACTCACTAATGGTGCTTGCGAGAACTATATACACAGAAGCCCATCCTTGCTGTAAGAAGAAATTCTCTTAAGTAAGCAAGTAAGCAAGCATGGGATAAACACTTTCAAAGAAAAATAATCCTTTATTTCTGCAAAATAGTCTTAACCTCACCACACCATTCAACCATAAGAACTAAAAAGAATTAGCTAAACTGAACTAAAAAGAACTAAAAACTATTAGCATTAAACCATGGCAGTCCCTAGCACAAATAATACCACCATTGCTATACAGTAGGTTCTCATTTGATCATTCTTGAAGCTAGATGAGAAGTACACGAACAGGACAAATGGGAAGGGACTGCTTTGTCTACTTTTGCATATGTTTGAAATTTTCCATAATAAAGTATTTTTTGAAAGTTAAAATTTGGTCACTGTTTATTAGTTGTCTAGCACTGTAAGTGCCTGTACTAAGGCGATGTATATAAATGCACAAAGTTTGCCATCAGACTTCTAGATTCACTGCTAAATTACAAACTGGTGTTCTTCAGCAAATGACCTAACATCTTTCAGCCTCAGTTTCCTCACCAATAAAGTAAAGCTAATTACATCCCTGAAGGCTTTGTAGAGAAAAAAATATAAGTAAAGTGCTTAGCTGAGTGCCTTAAATAAATACCTTTTTTAGACCTCCTTCCTTTGTTTTTTTTTTTTTCTGTCTGCTACTTTTCAATATAGAAATGCAAGGAGCCCTTCGTGTCACCTAGACAAGTAATATTGACTCAGTCCATTTCTTTTCACATTATTCCCTGGAAAATGTAGACAGCCTGGTATGTTTGTTTCCAAGGGTTTAAAACAGCAAGCAAACTCTGGAGAGATCCAGGGAATGAGGAGTGAGAAAGAACATATGTAGTTAACTCAGTTTTCAGTCAAGGGTGGTTTTGTCCCACAAGGGATATTTAACAATGTCTAGAGACAAACTGTGGAAAATTATTTAAGAGATGGGAATACAAGACCACCTGACCTGCCTCTTGAGAAATCTGTATGCAGTTCAGGAAATAACAGTTAGAATTGGACATGGAACAACAGACTGGTTCCAAATAGGAAAAGGAGTACGTCAAGGCTGTATATTGTCACCCTGCTTATTTAACTTATATGCAGAGTACATCATGAGAAACGCTGGGCTGGAAGAAGCACAAGCTGGAATCAAGATTGCCAGGAAAAACATCAATAACCTCAGATATGCAGATGACACCACCATTATGGCAGAAAGTGAAGAACTAAAGAGCCTCTTGATGAAAGTGAAAGTGGAGAAAAAAGTTGGCTTAAAGCTCAACATTCAGAAAACTAAGATCATGGCATCCGGTCCCATCACTTCATGGCAAATAGATGGGGAAACAGTGGAAATAGTGACAGACTTTATTTTGAGGGGGCTCCAAAATCACTGCAGATGGTGACTGCAGCCATGAGATTAAAAGATGCTTACTCCTTGGAAGGAAAGTTATGACCAACCCAGATGGCATATTAAAAACCAGAGACATTACTTTTCCAACAAGGTTTGTCTAGTCAAGGCTATGGTTTTTCCAGTAGTCATGTATGGATGTGAGAGTTGGACTGTGGAGAAAGCTGAGCACTGAAGAATTGATGCTTTTGAACTGTGGTGTTGGAGAAGACTCTTGAGAGTCCCTTGGACTGCAAGGAGATCCAACCAGTCCATCCTAAAGGAGATCAGTCCTGGGTGTTCATTGGAGGGACTGATGTTGAAGCTGAAACTCCGATACTCCATGGCCACCTGATGTGAAAAACTGACTCATCTGAAAAGACCCTGATGCTGGGAAAGATTGAAAGCAGGAGGAGAAGGGGACGGCAGAGGATGAGATGGTTATATGGCATCACCGACTTAATGGACATGAGTTTGAGTAAATTCCGGGAGTTGATGATGGACAGGGAGGCCTGGCGTGCTGCAGTCCATGGGGCTGCAGTCAGACACGACTGAGCGACTGAACTGAACTGAACTGAGAGATATTTTTGGTTGTCACAAGCTGGGTGGAAGGGTGCTACTGGCATCTACTGGTTAGATACCAGAGATGCTACTAAGCATCATACTGTATGCCCAGGGTTGTTCCCCACAACAAATAATTATCTGGCCCAAGATACCAGCAGTACCAAGGCTGAGAAACCCTGGGCTGATGTGACTAAAACTCCTTAATGAAGCTTTTCCTAGATAATTAACTTTGCCTGTTCGTCTTATCTGACGCATAAAGGTTATTAAAGGCATGCTCAGGAGAAATCATTCAAGATGTGATTACTCTATCTCTGTGGCCCTAATTTGTTATTCATTTCCTTATGAGAAAAGAAAAATCTGAGTAGTATTCTGATTTTATTGCCTTTGAGGTTCAAAGAGCAAACTTTAAGCATACACTGATTACCTTCTTAATTAATAGACTGCAAAGGCAGGGCATCACTTTATTAACTAGTCGGAAGGATGTACTATCTCCCAACAACTCGTGGTCTTTATTCCCCACTGTTATGCCACTGGGGGAAAATTGAGATGAAGGAGTTTCAGACTGTTCCCAAACAGATATATTTCTCTTGTTAAAATGGCCCATTTCAGTGTAGATGACACCTTCCTAACAAGATATTATTAAATAGAATCATCCCCTTGCTAAAGTCAGAATATCTGAGGTCAAGACCACAGTACCACAGGTGCTGAAGGAGAGGTAAATGGTGGTAACTGTGTATTTAACTGGCAAGCAATAGTCAGGCTATTTCTGTGAGAGATGTTTTAGGAGGCAGTTGTTTACTAGCTTCAGTCGTGTCTGACTCTTTGTGACTGACTATAGCCCACCAGGCTCCTCTGTCCATGGAATTCCCAGGCAAGATACTGGAGTGGGTTGTCATTTTCTCCTCCAGGGGATCTTTCCAACCCAGGGATCAAACCCACGTCTCCTGTGTTGGCAAGTGGATTCTTTACCACTGCACCACCTGGGAAGCCCTTTAGGGGACAGGGAGTGGGGTAAAAATCTTTGAGAAGAAAAAAAGTTGGGGGAAATCTGGACAGGTGGTGGAAGGGCTTAAGGATCTATGATGTGGTTCCTATTTCTTTATTTCTACCTCACCCCATCCCATCCATTCTCTGAAAACTGCCCCACCCCACAGCCTAGGGAATTGGGTTAGGACACCCAGTTAAGAGAACCAATCCAGGCCTATTCAGCGGTTTCTCAGATCCTCAGATTCCCTCTTTCAGGAATTAGAACTAAGAGATAGAGACTGAGTGGGTCTGGAACTGAGTTGTAGGCAGTATGTCCACAGATGACTCTTAAGGACAAGAACCAGAATAGCTTGAGAAGCCCTCAGGGGTTATCTGTGGACATACTACCTACAACTCAGCTCTAACCATCCATGTCTGAGACAGATGTGTCCACATCCCTACCAAGAGATGAGACTAACATGAGAAATGAAGCTGAGAGCTGTCTACAGGGAAAGGCCACTTAACAGACATTTGAGCTCCATGCCCAGGAGGGTCAAGGGATGACACTCTGCCCCAGAGACCAGCTCACAATAAATTCCCTTTCTCAGAAATTCTGTAAGTAGTTCTAGATATACCACACTTCTAATACTTTCATATATAGTCTTACAACTGTTTTGTGTAATATTGAATTATTGTTTATCTAATCATGTTAGCTAATTCTCATTTGTAACTTTTATACTTATGTCTCATTCTGTCAATTAACTTACCAACTGGACTTGGAAAGATCAGTTCCTACTCTCAGGGTCCATCCACTTTCTTATATCATCCTCAACCCACTCAGACTAGCTTCCACCACTCCACTAAAACTGAATTATGTTTCTATGTGTTTCTTAGATGCACAGAAAGATCTTTCCGAGCAGCAGATCTTGATTAGGAGAGATTTCATCTCCTTACCCCCAAGGTGATTTTGCAGTGTCTGTCTTGATAGTCAGAAGTTGGAGGATGCTACTAGCATCTGATGTGTAGAAACCAGAGATGCTGCTAAACATATTACAATTCACAGGAAAATCCCACACAACAGTTATCTATCCCCTAACTGTCAATAATGCCAAGCTGAGAAACCTTCAGTTCAGTTCAGTCACTCAGTCGTGTCTAACTCTTTGTGACCCCACGGACTGTAGCACACCAGGCCTCCCTGTCCATCACCAGCTCCTGGAGTTAACTCAAACTGATGTCCATTGAGTTGGTGAGTTGCCATCTAACCATCTCATCTTCTGTGGTCCCCTTCTCCTCCCACCTTCAATCTTTCCCAGCATCAGGGTCTTTTCAAATGAGTCAGTTCTTCACATCAGATGGCCAAAGTATTGGAGTTTCAGCATCAGTCCTTCCAATGAATATTCAGGACTGATTTCCTTTAGGATGGACTGAGAAACCTTGCTCTAGGGCAAAGAAGTGTCTTTGAGACATAATAACACAATTCAAAATGGGCAACAAATTTGAATAGACATTTCTCCAAAGAAGATATACAAATGGCTAATGAACGTGTTAAAAAATGCTCAACATCATAAGCCATTAGGGAAATGCAAATCAAATCCCCAAGGAGATGCCACTTCACACACACTAGAAAGGGTATAATTTTTTTCAATGGAAAATAACAAGAATTGATGAGTACATGGAGAAATTGGAACCCTCACACATTGATGGTGGGAATGCAAAATTGTGCAACCTCTTTGGAAAACAAAGTTTGAAAGTTCCTCAAAAAGTTAAATGTCAAGTTACCACTTAAATTACCAATTCCACTCCTAAGAGAATTGAAATATATGTCCATAAAAAGACATGTACATGAATGTCATAGCAGCATTAATCACTTTAAACCAAGACGTGAAAACACCCGTATGTCCTTAGATGGTGAATGGAGAAACAAATGGTGGTATATTCATACACTGGAATATTATTTGGCCACAAAAAGAATGGAGCACCAATATACGCTACAACATGACTAAATCTTGAAAACATACGTTAAGTGAAAGAAGCCAGACATAAAAAAAAAACACATATATTGTATGATTTCATTTATCTGTAATGTCTAGGATAGGTAAATCCATAGGACAGAAAGTAGATTCATGGTTGCCTGGTGCTGGGGATATGCCGAGGGAATGGAGAGTGACTGCTAATAAGTACAGGGTTTCTTTTGGGGGATGATGAAAGTGTTCCAAAATTAAATTGTGTTCATGGTTACAGGACCCTGTGAATATGCTAAAAAAAATTGACTTCAATACTTTAAAATGTAAATTACATCTTTGAAAGAATGTCTCTTTCTATCTTTGGAGGGCCTACCCCAAAGTAGGTACTCATTAAATAAGGCAGTACATCTGAGACATGGAGGACAAATATATTACCAACGTATTAACATTTTTTTTGCCTAAAAAGAAAACAGTAGCGGACTTCCCTGATGACCCAGTGGTGAAGAATCTGCCTGCCAATGCAGGAGACACGTGTACTATCCCTGGTCTGGGAAGACCACATGCCCACATGCTGCAGGGCAACTGAGCCCATGCACCACAACTACTGAGCCTGAGCTCTGCAGCCCGGGAGCCACAAATACCGAAGCCCGGGAGCCTAGAGCCAGTGCTCCACAACATGAGAAGCCCCCACAATGAGAAGCCTGTGCACCACAACTAGAGAGCAGCCCCCTCTCACTGCAACTAGACAAAGCCAGCACACAACAGAGATGATCCAGTGCAACCATAATTAAATAAATAAATAATTTAAAAAAAAGAGTTACCTAAATTTTCCCCAAATCTATTTATGCCCATTGTACTTGTGATTGGAAAGATATCATTTAATTAAATGTTATATAAATGATGAGAAGGTGAAGGTGAAGTCGCTCAGTCGTGTCCAACTCTTTGGGACCCTGTGGACTGTAGGCTACCAGGCTTCTCCATCCATGGGATTCTCCAGGCAACAATACTGGAGTGGGTTACCATTTCCTTCTCCAGGGGATCTTCCTGACCCAGGGTTCGAACCCAGGTCTCTTGCATTGGAGGCAGACGCTTTAACCTCTGAACGACCAGGGAAGCCCTAAAGAAACGAAATTGTTTTATAAAGAAAAGATAGTCATGGGATTTTTAGCCTCCAATTAAAATAAATAATTTTTTAAAAAAAACTCATAAAAATAAAATAAATTGTTATTAAATTAGGTGAGAACAAGACTACTGTAAAAGATAGGGACAAAATTCCCCCAAATCTAGGATTCCACACGCAGAGTGTTTTCAGAGTATCTCAACTTTTCACTTCATTTAGAATCCACCAAAAATGGAAACCAGAGACATTGCCTATATGTATGCCTGCACAGTGGTAAGGAATCTGCCTGCCAATGCAGGAGACATGGGTTTGATCCCTGGGTGGGGAAGATCCCCTGGAGCAGGAAATGGCAACCCACTCCAGTATTCTTGCCTGGAAAATTCCAAGGACAGAGGAGATTGGCAGGCTGTAGTCCATGGGGTCTCAAAGAGTCAGACATGACTCAACGACTAAGCATACATGTAATGAAGAAAACAGAGAGCTCTAATCAGTGGCCCAATTAAAGCATCAACAACTTAATACCATATTTATTTTAAATTTACATAAAATATTTAGTGTATATATTTATCACTTTTTAAAACAAGTCTCCATTTTAACCATTTTATTTCTCAGTTAATCAACCCACTGGTCTGTACTGTATAGGGTAAGAAGTCTGTCTTCTGTGCTTCCTGGTGATTATAACTCTCTCCTACCTCATATAATGAAGAAAACCCTACAAAACTCTTTGATTAATGTTTCATTTTTGTCTTGAATTCCATGTGTGATATTTAAGAAAATCTTTTCAATTGTCATCCTAAGGAAAAGTGTGATAGTCAAATGGAAAAGCATTTATGAGGCAAATCTGTGTACAAGTCTTAGCCATCTCTCTCGAAGGCTTATCCAACTCTGCCCATTTCTGGGCAACTGAGAAAGTTGTAGAGAGTGAGTCTGCCATCTTTGCTATCTCTAAGCAGGTCCCACATGGCCTTCAGGTATCACAAACCTCTAGCAACCCGAAGAGTCTGGCAGGATTTAGGGTGGAGAGCCTTGAAAACAGCTTCCCAGGTGGCGCTAGTGGTAAAGAACCTGCCTGCCAATGAAGGACACATAAGAGACCTGGGTTCAATTCCTGGGTCCAGAAGATCCCTTGGAGGAGGAAAGGGCAACCCACTCCAGTATTCTTGCCTGGAGAATCCCATGGACAGAGGAACCTAGCTGGCTACAGTTCATAGGGTCGCAAAGAGTCAGACACCACTGAAGCAACTTAGCACTCATGCACGCCTTGTAAACAGTGATCATGTCTTTGTTGCTGTTGTTAATAATAATAATGTCAATAAATTTAGAGGCTGGAGTCAAGCTGAAGTTGGTTCACCCAACACTGATCTATGATTCAAAGGCTGAGTTGAAATTCACTCATTCTACTAGATGACCTTAGATGGACAAATTCAGGACTCTCCCCGGACAAGGAGAATACAGAATAAACAGCGATTTAAATTTCTTTCACTCATTCAACAAACATTTACAAAGCATCTACAGTATGTCAGGAGCCAGGTATCTAAGATAAATGTGATAGCCTCCACTCTTAAAGAATGTAGAGCAAAAAATATATATGTAGGGCAAAAGAAGAAGTGAAGTCACTCAGTCATGTCCGACTCTCTGCGACCCCATGGACTGTAGCCTACCAGGCTCCTCAGTCCATGGAATTTTTCAGGCAAGAGTACTGGAGTGGGTTGCCATTTCCTTCTCCAGGGGATCTTCCTGACCCAGGGGTCGAACCCATGTCTCCTGAATTCCAGGCAGACGCTTTACTGTCTGAACCACCAGGGAAGCCCAAAGTTTTTTTGTAGGGCAAAGTTTTTTTTGTTGTTGTTTTTTTTTTGTTTTTGACTGTGTCATGCAGCTTGTGAGATCTTAGTTCCCTGACCAGAGATGGAACCTGTGTCCCATGCAGTGGAACCACAGAGTCCTAACCACTGGACCACCAGAGAATCCCCCTCCCTTTTTAGGGCAAACTCTTAAAAGATTGAGGTTTTTTAGGAAATATGATGGTACTGTTAAAAATTCTAATCACACTAGTTTTTGCTTTCAAAAGAATTATTTAAATTCTTCTATATTTTTTTGTTTCTATCTTAATGGAATGAGGCTGAAGCTGAAGCTCCAATACTTTGACCACCTGACGTGAAGAGCTGGCTCAGTGGAAAAGACGCTGTTGCTGGGAAAGATCGGAGGTAGGAGGACAAGGGGACAACCGATGATGAGATGGTTGGATGACATCACTGACTCAATGGACATGAGTTTTAGCAATCTCCCGGAGATGGTGGAGGACAGAGAGGCCTGGCATGCTGCAGTCCATGAGGTCACAAAGAGTCGGACATGACTGAGCGACTGAACTGAACTGAACTGAACTGAAGGTTTCTCAATTTTGGCATTATTGATATTTAGTGACTGTACAACAACAATGGAATGAGGAAGACAGATTTGAAACATGTTTCCTTTTTGTCCTGGGTCATTCTTTCCAATTTCTAAAATTCCTTTTCTCTTTCTCTATATGGTGTGGGTGTGTGTGTGTGAGGGAGAGGCAGACAGACAGAGACAGAGAGAGACAAAGCGGCAGGGGGGTGATTTATAGTTTTTGAAAAGACAGAGAACTTAAAAAATGTCCTAATACCTGGGGCAAGATTGAAATAAAGAGTATGTTTTCACATTATGAGGTCTCATTGTGAGCATGGGGCAAGATTAATTTTAGGCAAGATCTTGTATATTCTTTTCTCCATGGTATTTGAAAGCTGGCTTCAAGTCCCTTAGAAGAAAGAACCAAAAAACCCCAGTAAGATTCCTTTTCTCCCCGTAGTTTCCAGCCTAGGAAGACCAAGGGAAGCCCAGGTTTCACACACCCCCAAGTCCAGCCTCTTACTCCCATCTATTCTGTGTGCGATTTGAGCTGTTGAGGTGAGCCTGTGAGTGCCCAGATGCTTGATAGTCAAGGCTTGCTTTAAAGGACTGCAGTGAGTGGGACTCAACAGTTCAGGCAGAGACTTTAGTGTCTTCAAGAGACTCAGATTCAGTTGTATCAGGAATGGAGCATGTGCTCCACCTGTCAACTTTCAGAGGAAGAACAATCAATCAGCACACTAGCCTGTAGCAGTGATGACACCTGTTAATTGAGTTCGGAGGACATGTGACCCGTGGATCAGTCTCCCACACAGTTTGCAAAGGAGACAAAGACTGTTGAGTTAGCTGAAGGCTGTGCAAATCAATACCTGTTCCTGTAATATTAGGATTCATGTGCAGAAATTACAGAGGAATAAGAAGAAAAAGGCCTAATTGTGTTTTGGAACAAAAAGTGGAACTGTAATATCTACTTTCCCTTTAAGTAAGTGGCTTAGAAAAATGTTCAGATAGTTGTGGTGGTTTTCTTTTTGACACTTGTGCTGAACTTTCAAATGGTTCCGACTCTGCTACAGATATTGGACAGGAGTTGCCAAAGATTTAATGGCAAAGAGATCTCTTTCCAGCCTTTCCTGAATCAGAGATTGGCTCTCAAAGATGGCAGAAAAAAAAATGTTCAGATAACTAAACTTCAGAAATGTGGAGGGTTCTAAATTGTTTAATTTCCTTCAAATAAAGACCAAATATGGGACTTTCCTAGTGGTTCAGTGGTTGGGACTCTGTATTCCCAATGCAAGGGGCCCTGGATCCATACCTGTTTGGGGGACTAGACCCCACATGCCATAACTAAGAACCTGAATGCCTAAACTAAGATCCAGTGTGACCAAATTAAAAAAATAATATAATAAAAATTAAAAAAAAAGACTAAATATTCAACATACAGTTATGTTGTTTCTATTAATTTTTCTTTCTTCTCTTATGGCCTACACACCAATCAACAGATTTTCATAGAACCCCTACTATGTGCCAGGCTCTGTGAGTGGTCCATAGGAGCAAGCCCACCAGGAAGTCCTGGGATACAGTGCAAGAAGTAAGGGCTTTGGAATTAGATCTTGAGCTAATAAAAATTTCATGGTGAAAGTATTTTATGCTACTGACTTAAGTATTTTATGCTACTGACTTAATGATCCAGAGGAAGAGAGGAAGATCAATCATTAGTATAAAATGACTTTACATAGAATTTTGAAATAGCAGAAAGAACTAGGCTAACCACGTTATTTCCTACCAGGTTACTGTAGGGGATCCCGGTTTTAATGAATAAATAAAAATGATATGTAATTATTGTATCAGTTGCTTGTATCTAAGTGAGTGCTTCTGGAGTTACTTGATGATGCTTAAAAATCTTTGGTCTCTGAAGTGTATAATGTCTCCTTGACTCTTACCTATATTATTAATTTGCAGATCAAAGTTAACTTGGTGCTCTGCAAATGAAGAAACTTCACATAAACGAGATTTCACAGGAAAAATTTAAATCCATATAATTTGTAACAGAACTGCAATATATTTTGAGGAAATGTGTCAACTATCTAAAAGAGACATTATGACTTAAAGCAGCGTTATGTGATAGAACTTTCTGAAGTGATGGAATATTCTGTATCTGCAGTGTCTCAATAAGGTTGCCACTAGCTCCCTGTGACTACTGAGCACTTGAAATGTGGTTAGTACAAGTGAGAAACTAAACTTTACATGTTTGGTTAGTGGCTACCTTATTTGTTGGTGTAGGTTTAAAGAAACAGTGAAACTGGATCCCAAGAATCTGAATTTCAGCCCTCTCCTTTTTACCTTGGACAATTTATTTAGCCTCTCTGAGCCTCAATTTTCACTTGAAAATGAGAATATAAATAATATCTATAAATAATATCTAGAGGTACTGAGATAATGTTCAAGCATTCTCTTACTTCCAGAGTAAGTGCCAATCGAGTACTAAAGTTAAATATGTGGAAAGTGAATAACTCTTTTATATAAAAGGAGTTTCCATTCTTGGAGAGATTAAAAATGCAGTTGACCTTTGAACAATATGGGTTTGAACTGTGCAGGTCCACTTATTGCTTTCAACAGTAAATACTACAGTAATGCACCACCTGTGGTTGGTTGCATCCTTTAGGGCAGATAAGTCATATACTTGGATTTTCAACTGCACAGAGTGTCGGCCTTCTAACCCTTGCATTGTCCAGGGGTCAACTGTATTATTAAATTCATAATTATGCTCACCATTCACATACAATATGTAATGACAGTGCTTATAACTATTAACTGCAAGCAATACCATTAGCAATAGCCAGAAATGGTCATGGGTATCAATGTACAATGCCCAAAAGGGCTGGCAGTCAGAAAGTTAAATTTACAGAATTTTACAGAGGTCAGCTTCTGTATGGAAAATACATGGAGAACAGAAAAGCAGGATTAAAATGTTAATACAATCACTTTATTATTGCTATAATTAAAGATATAATTCTATTTGCTGGCCCAACGAGGTTAAATAAACTTATTCCATTTAACTGGGAGAAGCTAAGGCACAAATTAGCACAATAGGCTAGTGGTTAGGAGTTTGAATACTTTCACTGGATTTAATCAAGTGAAATAAGACATGAAAATTACTTAGGAGAGGATATGTATCTCCTTTCAAGAAAAGAGGTCAAGGTCAAGGTCAAGAAACAGCAGTTAGAACTGGACATGGAACAACAGACTAATTCCAAATTGGGAAAAGAGTACGTCAAGGCTGTATATCATCACCTTGCTTATATAACTTATATGCAGAGTACATCATGTGAAATGCCAGGCTGGATAAATCACAAGCTGGAATCAAGACTGCCAGAAGAAATATCAATAACCTCAGATATGAAGATGACACCACCCTTATGGCAGAAAGCGAAGAAGAAATAAACAGCCTCTTGAGGAAAGTGAAAGAGGAGAGTGAAAAAGCTGGTCTAAAACTCAATATTCAAAAAACAAAGTCCATGGCATCCGTTCCCATCCCTTCATGTCAAATAGATGGGGAAACGATGGAAACAGCAATTGACTTTCTTTTCTTGGGCTCCAAAATCACTGCAGATGGTCACTGCAGCCATGATATTAAAAGACGCTTGCTCCTTGGAAGAAAAGCTATGATCAGCTTAGACAGCATTTTAAAAAGGAGAGACATTCCTTTACTGACAAAGGTCCATCTAGTGAAAGCTATGATTTTTCTAGTACTCATGTGTGGACGTGAGAGTTGGACTATAAACAAAGCTGAGCGCTGAAGTATTGATGCTTTTTGAACTGTGGTGTTGGAGAAGACTCTTGAGAGTCCCTTGGACTACAAGGAGGTCAAATCAGTCAATCCTAAAGGAAATGAGTCCTGAATATTCATTGGAAGGACTGATGCTGAAGCTGAAGCTCCAGTACTTTGGCCACCTAATTCGAAGAAATTACTCATTGGAAAAGACCCTGATGCTGGGAAAGATTGAAGGCAGGGGGACAGAGGATTGAAGGGGATGACAGAGGATGAGATGGTTGAATGTCATCATTGACTTGATGGACATGAGTTTGAGCAAGCTCCCGGAGTTGGTGATGGACAGGGAGGCCTGGCTTACTGCAGTCCATGGGGTTGTAAAGAGTTGGACACGACTGAGCAACTGAACTGAACCGAATGCCACCTAGTAAGAACTAAAAATATCAGCTCTTATTATGATAATAAGTGATACTATTAGAACTCCATGAGATTAGAAGCCTTTGGATATTTTTCAGTTCACAAGAGTTATGGGTGTACAGAGTGATGTTTGTACAGATTGAATTCTACATTACTGTACATAGAAAGATCAAATCAATTTTCATTACCAGAATCAGTCAGGAACTGAATCTACTTGTTTTGATACCACTTCAAATCTATTTTTGGCATGAGGCATGAATGAGTGAATAAATGAATGAGTGGCTAAAATGCCGCCTGAGTCTCCCACGAACTCAATAAAATAAGCTGGTGAAATTCATGAGTCAACATACAAATTTCTCCAAATCTGAGGTAATATCGATGCAGAGGGGGAGGGGACCAATTGGGAGAAATGATCTACCAGTCATGTAGTTCAAGTTCATGGTGGTTATGGCCCCAGATCACTTTCTGGGGCATACGATTCTTTAACCAGTGATCCACAGCCACTCCCAAGGGCATGGGAAAGTTTTGGAGGAGTACTGGGACAGGAAAGAACAGGGCCAGTGTCTTAAGGCCTGAGAAACCACTCTCTGAGGAGTGGCGTGAAACCAGCTTTACTGTGAAGCAAAAATTACATCATTGCTGATCCTAGTCTTTTCTTCACATCATCCAGAATCCTTTTTTGTCTCACCACCTAAACTTTTGCCATCTAGAACTCTTTTGGTTTACCAAGGCTTCACTAAAATGCACATTCCCCTAGGCACATCTCCTCCCCCCCAAAATAAACGATTATAGAAGGTAGTATCACTCATATGATAGTTACACTGTGAGGATTTCTGAAATGGATATTCAAATCGAGATTTTGTGACTTTTCTACTAGGAATGCCACGTGATGCATGCATGCTTAGTCATGTTCAACACTTTGTGGTCTTTTGGACTGTAGCCCGCCAGGCTCCTCTGTACATGGCATTTCCCAGGCAAGAATACTGGAGGGGGTTGCCATTTCCTTCTCCAGGGGATCTTCCTGACCAGGGAACTGAACCCCATATCTCCTGTATCTCCTGCATTGCAAGCGGATTCTTTATCTGCTAAGCCATCAGGGGCAAGTTTCTCATTTTATAGGATAATGAACATTTTCTTAAAATATTTCTCTGGCACACTCAGGCTCCCACAGCATCATTCTTGGCCTTGAACTACCTACATTTTCTCACAGTGATTTGACCTTTTTAAGGAAACTTTTTTTAAATTGAAGAATTTACAATGTTGTGCTAGTTTCATATGTACAGCAAAGTGATTCAGTTATACACACACACACACATATACATGTATTCTTTTTCAGATTCTTTTCCCTTATAGGTTACTACAAGACACTAAATATAGTTCCCTGTGCTATACGGCAGGTCCTTGTTGCTTATCTGTTTTACATATAGTAATCTATTTGAACTTTTTTTAGGAAGAGAATTTGTTCGTCATTTACCTCTGTCCTGGGTGCTTGCATCCTCAGTCAGGGGATAAAGAACCGTTAGCCAGAGTTTTTTCTTTTTATCACCTTAAGACGGAAGGGATAATTTCTCTCTGTTATTTTCTTTTTGCTGCTCGCTTGGCTGTGGGATCCTAGTTCTCCTACCAGGGACTGAACCCAGGCCCTCGGCAGCGAAAGCACAGAGCCTCGATCACTGGACTGCCTGGGAATTCCCATTATTTTTCTTTAGAGTATGATTTTATTAATTATCACAGGTTTGTTATACTCACAGATACATAGGACTTTACTTTTTGAACTTTGATAATCAAAGAGATACAAATCAATAGGAAAGCGGGTACCTTACCTTGCGTTCCATTTGGGGAGTGCAATTGTTCTTGAGGTCCTTTTCCATGGTGCCACCCTGGTGACTCACCATGCCTCCTCCTGGTCTGCTTTCGTTCTGGTTTAGAGTCCTTTCATTTTCTTTCTGTGGATTCACAGAAACAGTTGACCAAAGGTTAAGCTTGAAGATAAGCTGGAAGAGGTAGTCGTGTCCAGAGCTTGAACTAGCGGAGATCTAAGTTGCCAGGCGCTCTTCCTTTATTTACCACTCACTTCCTGTTGTCCTCTCATGGCTGCTGCTCACTGACAATTGCTGTGCTCTGCGCTGGCTCAGTGATGGCCTGTTGTGTGGGGACAGGCAGGTTGTGGTGAAAAAGGCCATTGTTTCCTCCACCCTGTCCCTCCCTGGAGCTATGGCAACAAATTCCGTTCGTGAATTAACTATGTTATTTTGTGTCGGCTCAACTGATTATGCTCCTGGAATGACAAACATTTTGGCTCTTTTCTTCAGGGTAAAAAGTGGCCAAGACCTTGAAGTGTTCATCTACAACTCAGCATTTTCTTTAAGTATGAGAATAAAGATAGAGAAAATAAATCTCTCAAAGGGACTTTGATTCTAATAAACATTTTATCTTTTTCAAGTATTCTAAACACCATTGGAAGTGAATTTGTGCATTTTAACAATGTGGAATCTTCACAATTTGTGTTAAGTTCATTCCCCCTGAGATAAAAGAACTCTTGTTCTTATGTGTGCTTGGGGCTTTCTTCGAAAAAAATTTTTTAAAAACATTTGGCTGCAGCAAAGTGCCATGGGAACTTTGGAGGCTGTTAACATGAGTATCATAACTCAGTTCAGAAAAACTGCTGTCCTTCTAAATTCTCCTAGGGCTTCCAGTGGTTAAGACTCTGTCCTTTCACTACGGGGGGTGAGGGTTCAGTCCCTGGCCAGGGAAACTAAGATCGCACATGCTGTGTGGCACAGCCTAAATAAATTAATTAAAACTAAAATTAATTCACCTAAGGCATGTGAAGATTTCCTATGTCCCATCCTAGCATGAAAACTCTTAATCACTTTCTTAAATATTTCATCTTCCAGATGATAAAACTTGGTCTGATCAGTAGAAGGATATTTCCAGGGTTTCCATCTGTCCATCCATCCATCGATCCTGCACTCTCTCTCATCAGGTTCCGAGCTGGTTGTTGGGGAGCTCCATCAGTGAATTTGTGGCTGGTTTCCTACCGTGGTTGTATGGAGTGTTTTGACTCGGTGAGCTGCAATCACATTTCCAAGGATCCCATTCTCTTAGTTTTGGGTTAGAGTTGGCCCAAAGAGGAATTTGCATAAGATTTGGAAGGCACAATCTTCCAAAGAGAGTGAAGAGAGTGGTTGGGTATGCTGACAAACAGAGGGGAAGGTGACAGTGAGCCCCAGCCTGTCCTCATTCTCTTCACTCTGTGTGCAGATATTCTTCCCAACTGCTGACACTGTTGATTAACTGCAGCCCAGGGCCCGCTCTCAGATGTGTGTGCAGCCTCACAGGGCTTCCCAAAGCTCGTGGGCTTCTTCCTTCACTTTGGCAGCTAGATATGCTGGGCTTCTGACTGCCAGGTGGGTGTCCTTTCTCATCCTCTAACCCCCTGGACCTGTGGGGAGTCTTTGAAGCCCCAGACACTCAGAGAAAAGGATGTTCTTGGGGAAGCAAACTGTGTCAGCTCTATCACAGAAGACACACAGTTGAATTTGGGGGACAAGTATCCTCGTAGTCTGGAAAATGTTCTATGCCGGGAGATGGGCAACTGGGCCTCAGCTTCAGAGCTCGTGAAATCACCCTCCTTTTGCATGAATTCCCCAGCAGCATTGTTTGCCTTCTAGTACCTCACCAGTGGGCAAGGTGTGCCCTGGATCATGGCCTTGGGTGCCATGTTTAACGGGGCCCTACTTTGGCTCTCCTCCTCCTCGGAGTCCATGTGGTCATGGAGATAGGGTACATGCCTTGGGACCTGTAGTCCTCTTCTAGAACACCCTGGAATTCTCTGCCAAAATGTCCTCAGCCTGTTTTTAAGGCATGTGCTGGATATCCCTGGGGATGACGGGAGGGGACAGGAGGATTAGTCAAGCTTTTAGCAGGAAAACGTGAACAGAATCTGGATATCTGGGCTGGCTCCACCTTGTAGCGTGGTACAGAGGAGGGAACTCTGGCTGCCCCCCACCATAGCAGCCTGGTGGGCTACAGTCCATGGGGTAGCGAAGAGTCAGACACAGTTGAGTGACTAAAAAAATACACACACATACAATCTGTTAGCCTAATTTCAAACTTTTAAATATTAAGATATATAATATATGGACTTCCATTTATATTCCTGTCCTGACCTCACAAATATTAAAGCAGGCCCAGCTAGAGGTATTCTAAATCACTGTAGAAATTGATGAATTCATTAGCATTTTCTGGTTATTTTGCTTACAGTTAATTATAGGTAGCTTGTTATCAAAAGTCTTGATCTTCTCTGAATCTATGAACAGTATGATTTTCTGAATCTAAGTGGCTGAGAGTTAGATTCTGGATTGAGATGAAATAATTTGCTCCACCTACATAGTTCTAGGTACATGCTAGTAGTTGCTTTGAAAACAATTGTTAAATGAATGAAGAGCAATTGAATATCTATATGCAAAAATGAACCTCTATTCTTATCTCACATCATACACAAAAACTAACCATGAAATGGATTATAGACCTGGATGTAAAAGCCACAAGGTTTCTAGAAGAAAACCTAAGACAGAATCTTTGTGACCTTAGTTTAAGCAGATATTTCTTAGATAGGACACAAAAAGCATGAACCATAAAGGAAAAAAAAAGATTGGATACATTCAGTTCAGTTTAGTCACTCAGTTGTGTCTGACTCTTTGCGACCCCATGGACTGCAGCACACCAGGCCTCCCTGTTAATCACCAACTCCTGGAGTTTACCCAAACTCATGTCCTTTGAGTCGGTGATGCCATCCAATCATCTCATCCTCTGTTGTCCCCTTCTCCTCCCACCTTCAATCTTTCCCAGCATCAGGGTCTTTTCCAATGAGTCAGTTCTTCACATCAGGTGGCCAAAGTATTGCAGTTTCAGTTTCAACATCAGTCCTTCCAATGAACACTCAGGACTGATTTCCTTTAGGATGGACTGGTTGGATCTCCTTGCAGTCCAAGGGACTCTCAAGAGTCTTCTCCAACACCATAGTTCAAAAGCATCAGTTCTTCGGTGCTCAGCTTTCTTTATAGTCCAACTCTCACATCCATACATGACCACTGGAAAAACCATAGCCTTGACTAGACGGACCTTTGTTGGCAAAGCAATGTCTCTGCTTTTTAACGTGCTGTCTAGTTTGGTCATAACTTTCCTTCCAAAGAGCGAGCATCTTTTAATTTCATGGCTGCAGTCATCATGTGCAGTGATTTTGGAGCCCCCCAAAATAAAGTCTGCCACTGTTCCCCCATCTATTTGCCATGAAGTGATGGAACTAGATGCCATGATCTTAGTTTTCTGAATGTTGAGCTTTAAGCCAACTTTTTCACTCTCCTCTTTTTTTCTTGGATACATTGAATTACATCAAAAATAAAGAACTTTTACTTCAATAAAATTTTTTTGAAATTAAAACAATAAAGGACTTCTGATCTTTAAAATTAAGAAAATGAAAAGTCATAGACTGAGAGAAAATATTTGCTAAGCACATATTTATAAAGGACTTTTGTTTAAGATATATGAAAGTTCTTGTAATTTAATAATTGGACAAACAACTCAATTAAAAAAAATTGGCAACAGATTTGAACAAATAATTCATCAAAGAATGTAGACAAGAGATGACCAAGTGACTTCTCATTTCTGCTTTTGCTTTTACAGTGCATGGGACATTGTCACTACCATCCCTTACATCAAGAAAAATGTGGATGAATCAGTGTCTTTTCTTAGACAAGAAAATTCTCAAAAAGAATTGGGAAAATGGCAAAACACCATCTCTGAAGTTGGAAACATAGGCACATATGGAGAATCACAGGTGAGATCTGCTTACCTGAAACTATAATCTGGTGGGAACACTTAAATGACAATTTTAAACTGCTGGAGGCTGAGTATGGACTAGCGTGAAATTAAGAAATTCCTAGAGTGAGGACCGCACAGTTCTGTGGACTTTTTCTCTAGGAACCCCACCAGATTGTCACCTTGAGAATCTGAGAAAAATGCCCTGGGAGCTGTGGCAAGGGGAAAAGGAAGAATAACCATCAGGAAATCCTTCCAGAATCTTCTCTGTCACAAAGGCCTACTCTCTAGAGGAAAGACTTGGTCAGAGAACAAGACTTTGTCAAAGGGCAACTCTAAAATATTATCCTAGCTTGGGGAAGGGAATTTCAGCTCTCTCTGGCTGTTCTCTCTCTTTCACCTGAAGAAAAATAAAAATAACCAGAGTCAACAAGAGAAAAGACTTGGAGGAAATAGATTGCAGCTAAAGAAAGGAGTATGAGAACCATATCAAGATACCAGTAGGAGAAAAAAAGAGAAAACAGGCAGAAGAAATATCTGAAGTGACAGTGGCCAAGAACTTTCCAAATAATGTATCATTACTATGATTAAAAGAAAACCACAGACCCAGGGAGGTCAGAAAATACCAAACAGGATAAATACCAAAACAAACTAAAAACCAATACCTAGGAACATCATATTCAAACTGTAACAAGGAAACAACTCCCCTTAAAAAAAAAACAACCCAACTCCAAACCAACCAAACAAACAAACAAACAAAAAAAACCCAAACCAACCAACCAAACAAACAAAATACAAAGGACAAGGTAAAACTCTTGAAGGGAGCCAGAGGTGGGGAGTAGAGTGTGGGAAACTTCACTTATAGAAGAATAAGGTTGAGCATTACAGTGGGCTTCTCATTGGAAACCAGAACAACAGCAAGTGTTCTGAGACCCAGTTTCCAATGTAGGGTTGGGGCTCTTTCCCATAATAACAAACAATTCCTGGACACCAGTAAGGTGTCACAAGGGACAGGAAGAGAGGACTGGGGAATACTTGCTTATAATGTAGCTGCCCTACACATAGAGCAGTATGATGATAGGTGGACTTACATTATTTTAAAATGTATGTTGAAAACTTTTGCATGCATGCTAAGTCACTTCAGTCGTGTCTGACTGTGACTCTGTGGACTGTAGCCCACCAGACTCCTCTGTCCATGGGATTCTCCAGGTAAGAGTACTGGAGTGGGTTGCTGTACCCTCCTCCAGGGGATCTTCCCAACCCAGGGATTGAACCCATGTCTCTTATGTCTCCTGTGTTGGCAGGCAGGTTCTTTACCACTAGCGCTACCTGGGAAGCCCTGTAAACCTTAGGGCAACCACTAAAAAAGTTCTTTAAAAGAGAAGTATAAATGATATACCAAGACAGGAGATAAAATAGAATCATATAAAATGCTTCATTAAACCCAGAGACGGAGGAAAAGATAGAAACAAAGAACAAACATATCCAAGAGAAAACAATTGCAAATAGCTAGGAAGCACAAGAAAGACACTTGTCATTCGTCATCGGGGAAGTGCAAATTAAAACTCACAATGAGATACTAATATATAATCACTAGAATGAAAATTAAAATAAAAACTGATAGTTACTGGCGAGGATGTAGAACAACTGAATCTCTCATACGCTACTGATGGGAACGTGAAATAGTACAGCCACTTTGGAAAAACAGTTTCTCAAGTTTATTTTAAAATTAAACATATACTTTCTTTTCTTTTGCCTTTTCATACTGTTCATGACGTTTCCAAGGCAAGAATACTGGAGTGATTGGCCATTCCTTTGCTGAGAAATACTGAGGGCAGGAGGAGAAGAGAGCAACAGAGGATGAAATGGTTGGATGGCATCACCAACTCAAGGGATATGAATTTGAGCAAACTCTGGGAGATGGTGAAGGACAGGAAAACCTGGCGTGTTGCAGTTCAGGGGGTCGAAAACAGCTGGACAGGACTTAGCGACTAAACAACAAAACATGTACTTACCACATGACTCAGCAATTCCATTTCTAAGTCTTTACCCAAGAGAAATGAGTCTGTACAAAGATCTGTACACAAAATTATAGAAGTAAGGAACAGACTAGTGGTTACCAGTGGTTAACGATCTCTAGAGATTGAAATGTCCTGTATCTTGACTGTATCAGTGCCGATATCATAGCTGTGATACAGTTTTGCAAGATGTTGCCAGTGGGAGACCCTGGGTAAAGGATACATTTTCTGTATTAATTTCCCTGCATTGGCAACAAGGAATCTTAGTTACGGGATCAACTGGAAGTCCCCCTCCCTTTTTTAAAAATCACTCCTCTACCCTTTCTCTTTGGTAGCCAGAAGTTTGTTTTCTGCATCTGTGATTCTTTTTCTGTTTGGTGAATGAGTTCATTTGTACAATTTTTAGAGTCCATATGCAAGTCATATCATATGGTATTTGTCTTTGTCTGATTTACTTCACTTAGTATGATAATCTCTAGGTTCATCCAGGATGATCTTTTCAAGCAGATGATTATAAAATGGATTACTGCCTGGGGAAAATATTAATGATTGTTTGGCCAAGTTGTCTCACTGGCAGAAATTATTCAGTAAGAGTTAAGGACAAAGGGAAATGAAACATAAGTTATCTCTACTGTGGCAGGAGCACAGAGGGTGAAACCAAGTAGGACCCTGTGGGCTTCCTGGGCACAAAAGTCTTTCTGTGTCCCCCATTTCTGATTTCCCTGCACTGCCTCGACTGTCACCCCGAGTATCGAGTCACACCACGGTGGAACATGTGACAACCCTGTGGGAAAGCCTCGAGGGAATAGTCTTGATTCAGCCTCCATGAACTTCCCTTAGTTCCAATGGGCAGATTCAAACAGTTGCTAACTAGGGAAGGGAGGGAATGTGGAGACCAAGGAGGAGCAGCCAAGAAACAGTGGTGCAGCCTTGGGGCAAGATCTTGGTGGTCATGTTGGATCTTTAGTTCTCCAACCAGAGATTGAACTTGCACCTCCTGCAATGGAAGTGCAGTGTCTTAACCAATAGACTGACAGGGAAGTCCCAGACTTGGTTCCTACTGATGATAGATGCTTAACAATGGGGGTGGTTTCACATTGTTTCTAATAAATCTAGTGTTAGCCTTGCCTAAGAGTCTTTTAGGTATCCCAGACACCATTCAGTTCATAGGAAGTCACAGCGCTAAATGTTGTAAGATACTAAAGAGCGAAAGTCTCTCAAATAGATTGAAAATCAGCCTTCCTTCCTCACAGAAAGAGGTGTGTCCAGGTATGTTGTTGCTGGTGTTTAGTCGTTAAGTCATGTCCAACTCTTTGCAACCTCATCTGCCCATGGGATTTCCCAGGCAAGAATACTGGAGTGGGTTGCCATTTCCTTCTCTAGGGATTGAACCCACATCTCCTGCATTGGCAGATGGATTCTTTACCACTGAGCCACCAGGGAAGCCCGTGTCCAAGCATATGTGACCACATATTGTTCAACCGGATATTTATGTCTGGGTTAACCATCCTGCTGGTGACTCTAAATGACTTAGCAACGCCTTGTCTTGCCCACTTACTCTTGACTTTGGCTTCACATTGGAATCCCATCCTCAGAGATTCTGATTTAATAGGTCCAGGGGGCATTGGAATTTTGAATAACTGCTCAGATGATTCTAATTTGCGACCAAAGTTGAGAACCACTGCTCTAAGCTATATAGGATACTATGCATGCTAAGTCACTTCAGTCTTGTCCGACTCTTTGAGACCACATGGACTGTAGCCCGCCAGACTCCTCTGTCCATGGGATTCTCCAGGCAAGAATACTGGAGTGGGTTGCTATGCCTTCCTCCAGGGTTATAGATTACTGGCCATATGTAAATTAAGAAACCCTCATGCTGCCATCCTCTGCTAAAATTCACTATTGACTGACTATACCATCAATGTTCTAACTCATAATTCTTTCTTAATTGCTCCAATACCTGTAATAATTCCCAGAAGAATTCTGGTTTTCCATTCCCAAGTTTTAGTTCATGCTACTGGTTTAAAAGATTTTGAAGCATTAGTACAGCTATTTGTTTTGGGGGGCAGGTTTTATTCACGTTGATGTTGCATGTTTATGCTATGAGCCAGGGCTCAATTATCACAAAAGTTTTGTCCGTTGGTCAATAATTCATGTTGACTCACTGGAGGGCATGGCTCTCACTTTGTTCTCTGGGGGTGTGGGGGAAGTGGAACCAAGAGCATTGTGCATTAGTGGGGTTTGAGAAAAGGGTTCAGATGTATTGGCCTCAGTGGTTAAAGATAATTCTACATAAAATCTAGAAAGAATTCTCATTGGAAGTTCTTGGTTTAGCTAGTGTTTTCTAGTTAAGATATACATGCCTATGTCTCTGGTCTACAATAAGTGAGTTTGCATACATTGTATGCATTGTACCAAACACCAGAATCTAATATCGCTTTTAAAAATATTTTTATTTATTTGGCTTCACTGGGTCTCAGTTATGGCACAGGTTCTTTAGTTGCAGCATGTGGGATCTAGTTCCCTAAGCAGGGATTGAACCCAGGCCCCCTGCATTGGGAGTGCAGTCGTACCACTGGACTTCTAGGGAAGTCCCTCTCAGTTCAGTTCAGTCCAGTCACTCAGTCGTGTCCGACACTTTGTGACTCCATGAACTGCAGCATGTCAGGCCTCCCTGTCCATCACCAACTCCCGGAGTTTACGCAAACTCATGTCCATTGAGTTGGTGATGCCATCCAACAATCTCATCCTCTGTCATCCCCTTCTCCTCCTGCCCCCAATCCCTCCCAGCATCAGGGTCTTTTCAAATGAGTCAGCTCTTCGCATCTGGTGGCCAAAGCGTTGGAGTTTCAGCTTCAACATCAGTCCTTCCAATGAACACCCAGGACTGATCTCCCTTAGGATGGACTGATCAGATCTCCTTGCAGTCCAAAGGACTCTCAGGAGTCTTCTCCAACACCACAGTTCAAAAGCATCAATTCTTTGGCATTCAGCTTTCTTCACAGTCCAACTCTCACATCAATACATGACTGCTGGAAAAACCATAGCCTTGACTAGATGGACCTTTGTTGGCAAAGTAATGTCTCTGCTTTTCAATACGCTATCTAGGCTGGTCATAACTTTTCTTCCAAGGAGTAAGTGTCTTTTAATTTCTTGGCTGAAATCACCATCTGCAGTGATTTTCAGTTCAGTTCAGTTCAGTTCAGTTGCTCAGTCGTGTCCGACTCTTTGCAACCCCATGAATCGCAGCATGCCAGGCCTCCCTGTCCATCACCAACTCCTGGAGTTCACCCAGACTCACGTCCATCGAGTCAGTGATGCCATCCAGCCATCTCATCCTCTGTCGTCCCCTTCTCCTCCTGCCCCCAATCCCTCCCAGCATCAAAGTCTTTTCCAATGAGTCAACTCTTCGCATGAGGTGGCCAAAGTATTGTAGTTTCAGCTTTAGCATCATTCCTTCCAAAGAAATCCCAGGGCTGATCTTCTTCAGAATGGACTGGTTGGATCTCCTTGCAGTCCAAGGGACTCTCAAGAGTCTTCTCCAACACCACAGTTCAACCCACAGAGATGTTATGGGGAGGGCGGTGGGAGGGGGGTTCATGTTTGGGAACACATGTAAGAATTAAAGATTTTAAAATAAAAAAAAAATAAAACAAAAAAAACAAAAGCATCAATTCTTCGGCACTCAGCCTTCTTCACAGTCCAACTCTCACATCCATACATGACCACTGGAAAAACCATAGCCTTGACTAGATGGACCTTAGTCAGCAAAGTAATGTCTCTGCTTTTGAATATACTCTCTAGGTTGGTCATAACTTTTCTTCCAAGGAGTAAGCGTCTTTTAATTTCATGGCTGCAATCACCATCTGCGGTGATTTTGGAGCCCCCAAAAATAAAGTCTGTCATCCAAAATAAAGTCAGATATGCAGATGACACCACTCTTATGGCAGAAAGTGAAGAGGAACTAAAAAGCCTCTTGATGAAAGTGAAAGAGAAGAGTGAAAAAGTTGGCTTAAAGCTCAACATTCAGAAAACTAAGATCATGGCATCTGGTCCCATCACTTCATGGGAAATAGATGGGGAAGCAGTGGAAACAGTGTCAGACTTTATTTTGGGGTGCTCCAAAATCACTGCAGATGGTGACTGCAGCCATGAAATTAAAAGACGCTTACTCCTTGGAAGAAAAGTTATGATCAACCTAGACAGCATATTGAAAAGCAGAGACATTACTTTGCCAACAAAGGTCTGTCTAGTCAAGGCTATGGTTTTTCCAGTGGTCATGTATGGAGGTGAGAGTTGGACTGTGAAGAAAGCTGAGTGCCAAAGAATTGATGCTTTTGAACTGTGGTGTTGGAGAAGACTCTTGAGAGTCCCTTGGAATGCAAGGAGATCCAACCAGTCCATTCTGAAGGAGATCAGTCCTGATGTTCTTTGGAAGGAATGATGCTAAAGCTGAAACTACAATACTTTGGCCACCTCAGGTGAAGAGTTGACTCATTTGAAAAGACTTTGATGCTGGGAGGGATTGGGGGCAGGAGGAGAAGGGGACAACAGAGGATGACATGGCTGGATGGCATCACCGACATGATGGACATGAGTTTGAGTGAACTCCAGGAGTTGGTGATGGACAGGGAGGCCTGGCGTGCTGCAATTCATGGGGTCTCAAAGAGTCAGACACGACTGAGCAACTGAACGGACTGAAAATAAAGTCAGCCACTGTTTCCACTGTTTCCCCATCTATTTACTGTGAAGTGATGGGACCAGATGCCATGATCTTCATTTTCTGAATGTTGAGCTTTAAGCCAACTTTTTCACTCTCCTCTTTCACTTTCATCAAGAGGCTATTCAGTCCCTCTTCACTTTCTGCCTTAAGGGTGGTGTCATCTGCATATCTGAGGTTATTGATATTTCTCCAGGCAATCTTGATTCCAGCTTGTGCTTCCTCCAGCCCCGCATTTCTCATGATGTACTCTGCATAAAAGTTAAATAAGCAGGGTGACAATATACAGCCTTGACGTACTCTTTTTCCTATTTGGAATCAATCTGTTGTTCCATGTCCAGTTCTAACTGTTGCTTCCTGACCTGCATACAGGTTTCTCAAGAGGCAGGTCAGGTGGTCTGGTATTCCCATCTCTTTCAAAATTTTCCAAAGTTTTTTGTGGAAAATAAACTCCCTCTCATGTCCCCCTTTTTTTCTCTAATTTCCTTTTAATGTTTCATAACATTGACATTTTCCAGGCGCCCAGGCCAGATTTTTATAGATTAATCTAAGTTTTAAATACATCTGATTGTTTCTCCATGGTTAGGTTCAGGCATTTATTTGCATGAAGACTATGTAGGTGATGTTATTTTTTCCGAAAGGCATCACATCCGGAGGCCCCGAATTGGTGATGGTACTTTTGATCTTTTGGTTAAGTTGGTGCATATACCATGAATCACACAGCGACTGTGCTAGAACTCAGAGAAACAAAGTATCAGGTAAGACTCCGAATGCGCAGCAGGAGGCAGTCGTTTTTCCCAGGCTCCTCAGAAACCGGTTCCACCACGCCTACCCTGCTGCCTCCCGCGCCTCTTTTGTCGGAAAATCAACCCTCAGAACCAGGAAGCCCCTGCTCCAACGCGCGGAAATCGTTCCCTAGCAGCATGGGTGCGCCTGCGCAGTGAGTTTTCAGGCGGCTCTTTTTCAGCGCCCGACCGCTTCCTTTTCCTGCTCTTAACTGCCGCCCCCCTGCTAGCTCTTTTCCCTAAGGGGTCATAACCCGGCGCCAAATGCGCGCCCGCGGGAAGGCCGAGGGTGGGGCGCCGCGCTTCGCGGCAAGTCGCTGGACTTTCGGGCGGAAGTCCGTAGCCTCTGGAGCCTCTGATTGGCTTTCTGGGTGGTGCCTGTCTCGGCCCCCGCTCTAGTTTCGGGCTGGTTGGCGCGGAATCGGAAGACTCCGGGACCATGGCGCCCTTGCATGGCGAGGATTGCGAGCCGGGGGCGAACGGTGAGAGATGGCCCCGCGCGCAGGGTCCCGGGCTGGGAGTGCGGAGACTGTGGCATAATCGCGGGTTGTGGGAACTCTTGTATTTTTTCTCAGGAAGGCGCGCCTCCGGGTTGCTCCTCGGGTCTCTTTGGGCGCGGACCTCGGACGTCCAGGGCTGGAACCCATCAGGCCTCGGACAGGGCTTCCTTGCAGGGCCGTCGGGTCCTGGCAAACCCGAGTAACTCCCTGCGGCGCTTTTTGTTTGGGAGGCTGCCTCACCACTGTCACTGCGGGTCTCCGCACTTGTCTGCCTCTTTATTTCTTCTGGTGACTTTCATCCCACGTGCTGGGCACACACCTTCGCTACAGTGACCGCGGTGGGACAGTCTTTACAAAGTATTTCTTTACTCCCGCTGGGAGTGCTGGGAAGGTTGTTACATGGTAACGAAGCAGGAAAGAAAGCTGTCACCTGAAAATACACACGCGTTTTGTCTTTTTTTAGGTAATGAGTTTCTGCTTTACCCATTAACGATTTTTCTTTCAGGGTCTGTGGAAAGTTCTTAAAGGGCCGCATAGAAATAGTGCTCATCAACTAGTCATCTGAGGTGAAGCTTCTAAAAAAACATGCTTCAGTTTAGCAGCATTTCGCCTGCCCTGTATATTACTCCGTTTTCAGTGGTAATCTTCTGTTTCCAAAAATAGAATATAGAAATGTAAATGGATTTTTCTGATTTTTGAGCAGTGTGCAACTTCAGTGAACTTCTTACTTAAAATCAGGTGCTTCACTCTCTTAGCTCAAGCGTCACATCTCCTGTCACTCAAATACATCACCATTAATGAGAACTTGCGTCCTAATCAGATTCTTTTGCATTCCCCTAGTTGTGAATCACAGATTTCAATTTGTTCTTCTAGCCTTTCGCTTTTTAAGACAATTTGTTTTGGAGAGTCGACTAGCCTGGATTACAAATGGGATGTAGGATGTGAGTACGTGAGTAGTCTTTACAGTCCTCCATCAGTGACATGCCACTAAGCCCTTTGTTCACCCTAAAAACTGTTCCTCCTCCGTGAACATCAAGAAATCACTCTTGGGAGGACACTGCAATCTTGAGATCCCTCTTAAGTCATGGTGTTGATTAAGTAGTGGCTGGGACTTGTGACTGGAATTTTTCTTTTCCTGCCAAGTTTGAAAGATTGTCATCAGAAAGACTTGCAGACTCTTGTCTGTCTGCTTTGGCGGAGGGTGGGGGGTACTCCAGATGTAATTATGAACCAGATTTTTAAACTTCAGTAACTGGGTTTGTTTAATGCTAATTCTTTTTGGCTAATGTACCTACTTGAAGCATTAGAACATATACCAAAAAGGAAAATTTAAGTTTTTTTTTCCCCCCTTAAGTGTTAGAAGGTGGGCTGGCAGTAAAAAGCTGAAAGGTCTATAAGTAGCTGCTACTGTATATGAAATGCATCAGGGAGAGTTTAATGATTTAAAAAAGCAGGTACAGTGATTCATTCAGCAAATATTTGTTGTGTACCTTCCAGGTATAGGCATTCTATCAGGCTCTCGTGTTATAGTGGTAGGTAAGTTGGACATGGTTTTTGTCTTCATGGAATTGAGATGGTAAACTTGTAATTATATGTGGTGCTATACTGAGGCTTCCCTGAATCAGTGGCTTTGCTTTATTTTTGTTTTCTAGAAGCTAGATCCTGTTAGTGCTTAGTGTGGGGTGTCGGCGTATGTGTGTGTGATTATGCTGCATCTCTACACATATACATTGAATGAGTTTGTTCTGTATTGCTGAGTACAAAGTAAGCCAGGTATCTTCATTTAATTCTAAACTTTATGAAGCAGACATGATTATCCCCATTTCACGTATGAGGACCCTGAGGCTGTGGATTAGTCTCAGTCATTGGGTGTACTCTATAGGAACCAACTCTAGTTGACTGAAACTGAACAGGAATTTATCAGGAGAGTATCGTGGTGTTCAGAACCTCTGGAGAGCCAGTCTCCGAGCAGTGTAGCTAGGAACAGTGCTTCAAATCATGCCCCCAAAGTGGTTCATTGAGGAGTTTACTGCCAACCATGGCAAGTACTTGAAGTTAGAGCCTTCAGGTACCCTGGGACATTGCTGGCACTGTTGTTCCAGGTACTCAATCCTCCTGTAGCTGTTGCTACTTCTAGAATCTTCTGTTAGTCCTCCCCCTTTCCTTGTCATTGCTAGCTTCTGATTTAAAGTCTGAGC
The DNA here is from genome assembly GCF_023091745.1 of Budorcas taxicolor. Taxonomy (NCBI): domain Eukaryota; kingdom Metazoa; phylum Chordata; class Mammalia; order Artiodactyla; family Bovidae; genus Budorcas; species Budorcas taxicolor. The sequence goes on along the minus strand of NC_068935.1, from coordinate 120,105,260 downwards.
AGATGTTTGTAATTGGAGGACCTATTTTATATACCCATGCCCTAGCTGCAGGGGCATAAGGGAGGAGGGATTTCACAGTTTCAATACTGGGCAACTTAAAAAAACAAGACACCTGGCCACCATGGCTCAGAAAGGTTAACCGGTTGTCTCATGTCGCCCAGTAAGTGGCAGAGCCTGGTTGTGTTGCTGCTTCTAATCTCCATTTTCCCACTCTATGCTCTCGTGTCCAGCTTACCTTCCACATTGACTTCCTCTTGGTTTCAGAATACACCTTGCATTTTCATCCCTTTGTAGTTTGGCTCATGCCTTTTCCTTTGCTTGTGCCCCCTTGTTGCCCTGTACTCTGAGAGTGAAGTTCTATTCGTCTTTCTGTGTTGGAAACCTCCCTTTGTGAAGCCTTGTCTGATTTCCCAGGCAAAATTAATGGCTCCCTTTTCTATGTGTCCTCAGTACCGGGTTCTTACCTCTCATATGGCACGATCTTTATATGATGGTGGGAGCCTCAGGTCTTTTTGCTTTCCTTGACTGGGAGCCCCTTGAGGACTCGCAACTTTGTCTTATTTGTAATTGTACCCCAAACTCTTAGAGTGGCACATCGTTGCCTGTGGAGTAAGTCTTTTTGAAAACCTATAGATTTTGTCAGGATAATCTGACAAAGGAGTCAGGGGGATCTTGAATGGAATACACTGAGGCCAGCTTTTCACTCCCAGGGGTCATATTCAGTAATCTCCAAAACCTTGTTGTGTAGGTCTGCTTACAATTTTTTGAAATCATTTGAGTGACACTCAAGATTTTGTGGCTGTCATCATTAAGTACCTGCATTCCTTAATGCTTTTCTGAAAATGGATTTAAAAGTCAAATGTGAAAGTCAAACAATAGACTGAGATATTATAAGTAGAGATTCCATTTCCAGAAAGCTAGAAAAAAAAGTATTTGTAGTTATGTGTCACCTTTAAGACAGGTGAACAACAGTTGAAACTGTTGCAACAGTTGAAGCTATTGTAACAGTTTATTGCCAGCACTTGGTACATGTTCTGTAAATTTCATCTTCTGTTGCAGTGAACACTTAGTCAAAGAGCTGAATGTTGTTATGAACATTCCAGTGGGGTTGGAGCTTTTAGGATGCGTGTTATCAATACTTCTCCTTTTCTGTGCTTACTTATTTTTATAAAGTAATTAGCACCAAATACAATACAATATTCAGTTTCACAGACATAGGTGGCAGTCATGCTGAGCCTCAACTCGTGGCTGGCAGGCGGCACTGTCTTGCTTGCTTTGGGTGTTCATCAGCTGGCGTATGAAAGTCTTCATTCTGTGGGTGAAATCTTTTCAGTAACTGTGTGAGGTAGTCAGTTTATGATGACCCAAAGCGTGCATCATTCAAAAGTTGAATGACTGACCAGTGAGGCCCTCTGGTACTTCATTAATTTTCCACAAAACACATTTCAATCTTTGTGTTTTTCATCGTCATCCTCTTATAACCAGCAGCATGAGATCTGGAAATCAGTGATGGAAATCAAGAATCTCCTTGGTCATCTTGGTTAAATTCTCCCAACCCCCAATTTATCCTTCCTTTGAAATTCTAGGCATTTTATCTGTCCTTCTGTTGGGGCATGTGTTTCTTCTAAAAGTTGTTCTATAGTTAGTTGCTATTTACAGGCATACCTCGCTTTATTGTGCTTTAGATACTGCACTTAAAAAAATTTTTTTAAACAAATTGAAGGTTGTGGCAACCCTGCATCGAGCAAGTTTGTTGGCACCATTTCCCCAACAGACTTCACTTATTACTTCATGTCCCTGTGTCACATTTTGGGAATTCTCACATTTTTAAATATTTGTTACAGTGATTTGTGATCAGGGATCTTGGATGTTACTACTACAACTCACTGAAGGCTCAAATTATGGTTAACATTTTTAGCAATCAAGAATTTTTGAAGATATAATGCTTTTGCACACTTAATAGACTATAGTATAGTGTAAGCGTAACTTTTATATGCCCTGGGAAATTTTTAAAAATTCACATGGTTCACTTGATTCTAATATTCACTTTATTGGTTATGGTCTGGAACTGAACCCACTAGTATCGCTGATGTCTGCCAGGAATCTCCCCTGTCAGATTTTAAGTTCTGTGAGTCTGGGGCCCTGTCTTATCTTTGTGTCTCTCAGAGGGGCAGGTAATTTGTAAAGAGCAGGTGCTCCTCAAAGCCTTTCAAATGTTGATTAATAGAATACAAAATGAATTGTCCTTTTATAATCACTTAATGGCCTGTCATTTTGCTTGGAAAGGTTATGGACTAGGCTGGTCTCCCTTGAGTGTCTCCAGGGGATATAAGTTGAATTTGGAAGTTTTCTCCTAGAGGAAAAAAAATAACAGTTGCTTCAGCTGAGAATTTCCGCAGAGCCACAGGAGCTGCAGATTTTGTATACACTGAACTCGTATATTACTACCGGCTAAAAACTGTTGCTTTGTTTTTGAGGGAAAATGGCTGACAATTTTATAATGTCTCAAATAAATTTGGCTTCTTTTCAGCTGTGTCAGATTCCAGGAATTTTGTAGCTTCCCGATCCCGGAGAGAGAAGAAATCAAAGAAAGGGCGACAGGAAGCTCTGGAAAGACTGAAAAGGGCAAAAGCTGGTGAGAAGTATAAATATGAAGTAAGTAACCATTTTTTTCCCTCTGTGATACATCTAATTCATGGCCTGTAAGTAATCTTATGTCACCTTTGTTGCTGATTAGAAGTATGCATATATTTCAAGTTTCTTGTAATAGTGGTTTCTTAATCTCAAGCACACTTGGGTATGAGGCAGATTTACAGGTTTTGGGAGACTACTCACCCCTTAAAGTTCCTGTGAGGTACCTTACTGATGCTTTTAAAATCCTGAAATGAAAGTAGCCATGTTTTTTTTGCCTTATTAAGTTCACTGCATCTCTGCTGAGTTCCGTGGCTCTTTTGAGGGAACTTTGAGATGCTTTTGCTTTACTTAAGAGGTGCTGAGCAGTGTAGCTGACTGAGCGCTGCTTCTCCTTGGAGAGAACTATACTTTGTAATCACATATGCAAGCCCCCTGGTGGGGGCTTGGACCTCCCTTCTGCTGTGTCCTGCGTGGAGGACTGAATGTGATGTCCTTTTGGCTCTTTCCTTCTACCCACTATTGATGGCCTGGTAAAAAAGCAGAGTGGCTACCATCTGCACAACGTTGTTGAGCTTCACCTCCAGGGTGCTCCCTAAATATTAATATCTTCATAGCCTCACGGCTGGAAAGCCATTAATTAATATGAGAAAATAATAATAATAACAGCAACTAATGCAGTTTTTCAGCTAACACTGTTCTAAGTGCTTTAACAAACATGTTCCGTTGTTTAATCTTTCCAATAATCATCTGAAGTTAGACACTATGATTAACAGCATTTCTCATGGAAGGTATCTGAGGTCACAGTGGAAGAGCCTTGATTGGAACCCAGGCAGCCTGGTTTGAGAATATGCCTGTTAACCGTGGCCCGTTCTGTATTGGGTTATTAAGCAAGTAGAAGAGGATTCTTGTCATTTGGCACCATTCCTTCAAGTTAAGGGATCATAAAGGGTTGCTAAAAGGATTACAGTAAATCATGAGTAAAGCATTTTTAATGTAGGTACTTCTGTAAAGGAGTTCTGTGGGGCATTTCAGATGTTGACACAATGTGACTGATTTCCCATTAATCACTGATGTTAATGGCATGGCTCTAAGAGTTCAAGCTGAGCAGTAGCAGTGTTTTAGAGATTGAGTCAAAATGACTTTTTAACTCAAAATGATTTTTAAAAGTAGTTTTCTGGTGTCTTTTTGATAGTCTGTAAATGAGTTGCTTAAATGAGAGGCAGAGTATGCCTAATAGACTTCAGGGAACAAAAGTAACCTTGCCAGTTCCCTCTCCCCTGGAAGAGAACATTGGTCAGTACAGTAATATTAGTTGGACCAGTTTGTGCTTGGGTTGTCAAAAACTTAATTTGGTAGGGCAGGTAATTTCTGTTACCAAGTAATCAAAGTCCTAATCAGTATTTGCCAGTGATCCCTGTAGAGCAAATTAAACAGGAGGTGACAGCTAAGCCTAATCCTGCAATTACTATAAGCCCTGTAGGTGTGGCAGAAATCCAGTCAACCCTGCCCATTAGGCTCTCCAAGCTCTGTGTCCAGGTGTTTTTTCCCCTAGAGTCTTAGGTCTTCAGATGGAGCCTGGTCGTTTCTTCCACCCCTCACTTGGAAAGGCAGAACTGTCAAGAGAAGAGGGGGATTTTTAGCAGGGTATGTTTAAGTTCTTGATAACCAGCCCACCAAATTCTCACCTGGGACATTAATGGCCTGTCACCATGGCAGCTGCGGCAGTGGTGTGTGTCTCTATGCTTTAACTGTGCTTAGCTGGTCTGCTCTCTTCGTGTCAGTGGTTGGCGGAATTCTGGCCTTCTGAGGGTCAGGCAGCCTGTGTAATTACCGGTCTTGCCTCTCTGCACTTGCACGTGGTTTTTGACACCCCAAAATGGCTAGGGATCAGTGGTGATACAAACAAGGATTACTCTAAAACCATTTGTAGTGCACCTGTAGAATATAGACTGTGTTTGTTTTCCTGGTTTTTGGAGGGGGATGGATGGGGGAGATTTTGGAATTTCATTTGATCGGTTGAACAGTTATGGAGATTACTGTCTTTTTGGGGGGCACCATCAGCTAGCGGAAAGGGAGGCAGCATGTCTCACAGGTTTGCCAAGTACAGGAGAAACCAATCTCGAAATTACAAATGACTAATCCCCAAAGCAGCTAATGAAGAATTGGCTATAATTCAGTTTGTTTTTTATGAAGTAGATGAGTAATTGATGGTGTGACAAGTGTATTATGCTAATGGAATCATTTAATATCTTATGTTAACACCCACCTAAAAGGAATACTAAGTTAATTGATGTCTATTTAAGGAAAACCCTGCAGTGGTGTTGAATGTCAGAACTCATGATTTGGTTGCAGCTAACTCCTTCAGGCTGCCATTCCACTTTGAATTTGACAATTTTTTCATCAGAATTGTTTAACACTTTCACTCCACTTGAGCTTTCTCAAACTTGTATGATGGCAGGTAGAGGACTTCACGAGTGTTTATGAAGAAGTTGATGAGGAACAGTACTCGAAGCTGGTCCAGGCCCGCCAGGATGACGACTGGATCGTGGATGACGGTATGTGGGAAGAAGCCACCTGCCAGACACTGTGTCAGTAGCTTTTCATAAGTTCTTATGGAGCAGAGTTGTTTCTTTGCTTGGGCAGGTAGATGTAAGGCACCTTTGGTTTGGATTTTTCTTAAATGCATGATTTGAGGGTGTGGAAGCAGAACAATGGAAAGTTTTATCGAGGGGCATTTTGGAGAAACCAGACATACACCTCAGACTATAGTATAAATCCTCCAGGAAGTGACTGTTTAGGAGTTTGGAGAAATCTCACACCTGTGGGCTGTCTCCATGTGATGGGGTAGAGGAAAATATGTCACAGAATGGCTGTGAGGATTACACAAGACTGTACTCATGAAGAGTGACTTGGACAGTGGAAAGCCCTGGGTAGACATAGGCTGGTCCCCATGTTCTTATAGCCCTTCTGGAAAGCTCGGTGGTTCCTGTTTGTGGGATGTGACTTCTTGGGTGTGTGAGTGCCAACCACGCAGCAGAGAAAGGGGGTGTAGACTGCGCCTGCCACTGTTTATGTTCCTATTTCTGTAATTGGACTTGGCTATATTCCCAACTTGAACTTGCAGACTAAATTGCTTTTCTGGACTTCTGGTGATCTTTATTCTTTTTATTCTTCTGGTAGAGTAGAAGTTGGAGAAGGCAATGGCAACCCACTCCAGTACTCTTGCCTGGAAACTCCCATGGATGGAGGAGCCTGGTAGGCTGCAGTGCATAGGTTCGCGAAGAGTCAGACACGACTGAGCAACTTCACTTTCACTTTTCACTTTCATGCATTGGAGAAGGAAATGGCAACCCACTCCATTGTTCTTGCCTGGAGAATCCCAGGGACGGCGGAGCCTGGTGGGCTGCCGTCTATGGGGTTGCACAGAGTCGGAAAAGACTGAAGTGACTTAGCAGCAGCAGCAGCAGAGTAGAAGTACTGTAAAGCATCCTATTGTGGCAAACTTTGATCCTGTGGGCCAAATTATTTCCTAGTTCACATAAATAGGCATAGTATATAGCTGATCCTTGAACAGCATGGGTTTAAACTGCTTCAGTTCAGTTCAGTTCAGTCGCTCAGTCGTGTCCAACTCTTTGCGACCCCATGAATTGCAGCACGCCAGGCCTCCCTGTCCATCAGGCCTCCCTGTCCATCACCAACTCCTGGAGTTCACTCAAACTCACGTCCACAGAGTTGGTGATGCCATCCAGCCGTCTCATCCTCTGTCATCCCTTTCTCCTCCTGCCCCCAATCCCTCCCAGCATCAGAATCTTTTCCAATGAGTCAGCTGTTCGCATGAGGTGGCCAAAGTACTGGAGTTTCAGCTTTAGCATCATTCCTTCCAAAGAACACCCAGGACTGATCTCCTTCAGAATGGGCTGGTTGGATCTCCTTGCAGTCCAAGGGACTCTCAAGAGTCTTCTCCAACACCACAGTTCAAAGGCATCAATTCTTCATCGCTCAGCCTTCTTCACAGTTTAACTCTCACCTCCATACATGACCACTGGAAAAACCATAGCCTTGACTAGACGGATGTTTGTTGGCAAAGTTATATGTGTGTGGCTATTTTTCGATAATAAATACAATAGTGCTACACCATCTGTGGTTGTTAGAATCCATAATTGTAGAGGAGCTATAGATACTGATGGCTGACTGTAAGTTATATGTGGGTTAACTCCCAAGTTGTGTGAGGGTCAGCTGTATGTCCTTTGGTTTTGACTCAGAAAACCTGTGTGAGGGCTGTGTTTCATCTGACTTTTGGTTGAACAGGATTCTGCTGCATTTTAAAATGACATGGACCAGGAGAACATCTGATTGGGGGTTTTTATTTTTTGTCATGGGCAAAATATTGGCTACGTTTAGAAATTTGATCCTAATAATGAAATTTTTTTCCTGCAGATGGTATTGGCTATGTGGAGGATGGCCGGGAAATTTTTGATGATGACCTTGAAGATGATGCTCTTGATTCCCATGAGAAAGGTACCTGCATTTTGTTTTTAAGAGGGCCATTTTGAGATTTAAGGAATTGTCTAAAATTTCAGATGACTTGGTACTTTGATACAGTTTCTTCAGGGGAAACGGACCTACCACAATTGTGTTTGAGTATAGAAAATGTTCTAATATTGAAAGAAGTATAGTTATGTAGAAAATTAAACACGGAAAGCAAAAACAACCAGGAAATGAAATTTCACATCTCTCTATCCAAAGAGTTTAGTCTTACTTATTTTAGAATTTTCAGTGCTGTGGTCATTTTAGATTTGCTGATTTTGATGGCTACAAGCATAAGTGATGTCTTTTCATTCCTGCTGAAGTTACTTAGGATTTTAGCTCTTTGATAGAAGCACAGTACAATAACAAGGCTTCGATTTTCTGTTAACTTGCTTTGTTTAATTGAAATTTAAAATGATATGAATGAATGTGTTATATTCTCATAGCTATCACAATCATTGGCAAAAAAATTTTTGAGTCAACAAGCCCGATTTCGTTCCTGTAAAATGAGAGGTGGAAATTTTCTTCATATGTTTTTTTAAATTTAGTTCATTATTACCACCAAGTGGTAGATCACTGGCCAACATTCTGTGGCTCACTTAGAGCTGGTTTATTTTAGAATAGATTTACTGAGATAGAATTAACATACCATACAATTCCGCTAAAGTGAACATTTTAGTGGCTTTTAGTATAGTCACAGTAGTACAGCCATCACCATGATGACTTTCCTTACCTCAGAAGGAAATCATACCTGTACTATATAGCTCAAGCTAAGAATGCTAGGCTTTACCTTTTTAATGAGTGTTTAAAGAAAGGAGAAAAGTGTAAAGAAGAATATGCACTAGCTTAAGAGACGTGTGGCCACAAAGCCTGAAATCTGCTCTCTTACCCTTTTCAGAAAGTCTGGACCTTAATTTGTAGATTGTTGACATTGTGTGACATTTGTTTACTTTGTCCCTCTTCTACCTTCCCAGACATACACACACAGACTTTGTTTTTGGTGAATTTATTGAAACTAAGTTGTAGACAGCACGACACTTACCTCTCCATGCTTCAGTGGTGATCTCACAAGAACAAGGGCTTGTCTCCTTAGCTGCAGTACCATTTTCATGATATTTAAGATTTTATCCTGATTAAGATCCCCCAGTTAGTCCAATAATACCTTTTATAGCTGTTTTTAAAAGTGCAGTCTCCACTTGGATTTTCATGTCTCTTTAGTCTTATTTAGCATAGAGCAGCACCATCCTTCCTCTCTTCCTCATCGGGTCTTTCATGACACTGACATTTTTAAAGGGATAAGGGAATTCCCTGGCTGTCCAGTGGTTAGGATTTCACACTTTCACTGCCAAGGGCATGGGTTCCATCCCTGATGGGGAAATAAGATCTAAGATCCCACAAGCCACAAGTGTTTGGCCGAAAAAAAAAAAAAAAACCCACATAAACAAATCAAAACAGGAGCTCTAAAATTGTGGAAAAATTTCATCTCAAATGTTGACTCCTGTTCTTTCTTTTTTTCCTGTTGTTCTTCTGCCTTATACCTGCTAATGTACACTGGTGATATTAAAGCCCCTTAGTGAAGCCTTCCTTGCTAGTCAAACCAGTATTGAACCTCTCTTTTGAGGTTCTTTATTAGGACCTGAATTTTGTTTATTAAACATTTTGACCATTGCCTATATTCGCTCTTCAAACTGCTCCAAATGATCTCTTGACAAAATTAAATTCCTCTTATGTTTTTTATAAATGTGATATATCTTTTCATATTCTTAGGCACATTAAAAAATATATCAGAAAATTTATCATCTGTGACATTTCATGCATCAACAGTGTTTGTACTCATGACCAGAACATTTTCTCATCCCAGATGGAAACCCATACTCATTAAGCAGTCATTCCTCAGTCTTCCTTCCCTCAGCTCTGGCAACTACTGATATGCTTTCTGTCTCTGGATTTGCCTGTTTTGAGTATTTCATAGAGTTGGGATTATGCAATATGTGACTGTTTGTTTCTGGCCTGTTTCATTTAGCATAGTGTTTTCAAGGTTCATTTGTGTTATAGCATGAATCAGTATTTCATTCCTTTTCAGGGCTGAATACTATTAGATTGCAAGGATAGATCACATTTCATTTATTCATTTATTAGTTATAGGCCACTTGGGTTGTTTCCTTCTTTCAGTTACTGTGAACAGCGCTGATATGAAGTTTCGTGTACCAGTTTTTATTTGAACACTTGTTTTTAATTCTTTTGGGCATATGCCCAGAAATGGAATTCTGTATACGTATTTCAATTTCCTTTTCTTTCTTACACAAAAGATATTTTCTATAGATGCTTTTGTACTTGGCATTTTTTCACTTAAGAAGATATCCTGAAAATCACTTCATATCCACACTTAGAGACCATTCTTCCTTGCTTGCTCATTTCTGTATGGCTGCATAGTATTCCATCGATGGATGTACCATGGTTTGTTCAGATGGTTTTCTTGAGTGGACATTTAGATTTTCAGTAATTAGCTCTTGCAGATGATACCACATTGAATAACTGCATACGGTATTTTCCTCAGGGAAAATTTGTAGAGGTGGGATTGCTGACTTAGAGAGTACATGCACATAAAGTTTCGTGAGATATTGCCAAATTCTTCTCCATAGGAATTGTCCCATTTTACACTCCTGTGAGCAACATTTGAGTGTCCATTTAGACACCATGGCCTCTCCAAGAGAATGTATTGTCAAGCTTTTACAATTTTTGACCCTCTAAGATATGAGAAATGACATTTGCATTTCTTTTACACATGAAGTTGGGCATCTTTCATAAAACTTCATAGTTATATATTTTTTTAACATGAACCATGTGTTTATGTTTATTGCCCACATTCCCTTTGGGTTCTGCATTTTTTAAGTTGTTTCTTTCCTCTGCAAAACATATTGCAAAAATTTTTTCCTCTTTGGTCTTTAAACCTGTTTCTGATATAATTGCATTTATCATTCCTTTCTTTTTTCTTGCAGATGGATTTTGAATCATAGTTAGAAAGACTTTCCCCACAGCCAGGTTACAAGGAATTTGCCTTTTTTATTAAAGTACTTGTATAACTTCATTTAAAAAATTTTGACCTGTGATCTGTTTGGAGTTCACCTTGTGATTCGCAGGATCTTAGTTTCCAAACCAGGGATTGAACCTGGACCCCTGGTGGTGAAAGTACTGAGTCCTAACCACTGGACAACCAGGGACAATCCCGTATGGTGTTTATACTGATATATTTCTTTACAAATGGGTGAAAGTGACTCAGTTGTGTCTGACTCTTTGACCCCTTGGACTATATAGCCTGCCAGGCTCATCTGTCCATGGAATTCTCCAGGCAAGAATACTGGAATGGGTTGCCATTCCCTTCTCCAGGGGCTCTTCCCAATCTAGGGATCGAACCCAGGTCTCCTGCATTGCAAGCAGATGATTTACCATCGAGCCACCAGGGAAGCCACAAATGAGTAGCGAACACTATGGAAACGTCCATTTTTTTCTCAGTGATTTGAGATGTCACTTTTATTCTGTGTTAAATTTCTATAAGTAATTTGGGCTTCTTCTGGACTCCATATTGTATTTCATCTGGTCTGTCTGTCTATTCATACGCCACTGCCACACTAGGTTATCTATTCCCTCTAGGTCTTTCGTAGGTGCAGGCTGCTCTGGGATGAGTCAGAAAGCGAGAGTAAAATTGACAGTAGTAGAGGAGTTTGCAGGTAGTTTCTACGTGCCCAAAAGAGAAAACATATGGCAGAAGTTGTCCTTTATGGAGCAGATGTCTGCATGCTGTTTAGTGTTGCTAGGACCTGTTGTTCCATGTCCAGTTACTGTTGCTCATAAAATGGAAACTAGGATGCTACAGTATCACAACCGGTAGTCTTCTTTGTTCATAGTTCAGTTTTCTTGTCAGAGTCAGTATCACACTAAAATGATGATTTCATGAAGGCTGCAAAGCTAATCCCCTGGTTCCAGATGAGTTTTTTTTTTTTTTTTCAGATGAGTTTGATCTTTTTATTTCTATAGGAAAATAAACCCCACCTTTTAAAAAGCTTTCTGTTCACATTAACAATAACGATCAAACAGTCTCAGTAACTCATCTTGATATTTTACTGGTCTTTCTTCCATTTTTATAGTATCATTCAGTCCAAGTTTCCCTGAATGCAGCCCATTTAAAAGATTATTTCCTATGTACCTTGCATAAAATTTCAGTTTTGTGTTTTGAATTTTTAACATTTTGCTTGTCAGAGTCTCATATACAGAGGGCAGGTGACCATGCTTTTGGTTTTCCATTTTGATTTTTGCTGTTGCATGTTTCTAAATAAATTCTGTTCCAACAGGAAAAGATGATAAAGCATGCAACAAAGATAAGAGGACTGTCAAGAGGGCTGCTGTGACAAAACCGAACAACATCAAATCAATGTTCATTGCCAATGCTGGGAGGAAAACCGTAGATGTGAGTCTCATGTTTTCTTATAGTTGCCTCTTCCATTGTGAAGCAAAGATTCCTGTTTGTTCATAGTTCACCTTTTTTGTCAGATTCCCTGTAGCTCTAAACAGATGATCTCCTGAAGGCTGCCAGGCTAGTCCCCTGGTTTCAGATGAGCTTGATCTTTGATTATATTTAACATTTGATTATATAGATAATAGATGCCCAGTATGTTTTTGTTTTGTTTTTTATTTTTTATATATTTTTTGGTCACACTGCATGGCTTATGGGGTCTTAGTTCCCCGAACAGGGATCAAACCCAGGCCCTCTCAGTGAAAGTACCACGTCCTAAGCACTGGACTGCCAGGGAGGTCCCAATATGTTTGAACTCAAATATTTGAGTGTTACTTTCCCAGTCTCAGTCACTAAGTTCAGTGTAGATTTCTAGGTAGATTGAGGCATCTCCTATCTCAGTGGTTGTAACTTGGAGATAAAAGAGAAAACCAGAAAGCTGAACTGACTGTGTTTATTTTGGTGATTAGCAGGAGGATTATGGAATGAAGCAGAAAACAGAGGGCAGGGCTTGGGGTTTAGGAGTTACATTCAGGTCAGTGGTGGTAAAGATCTGTGAATAGTAGAGAAGTCCTCAGAGTGAGGGTTGAAGAGTGACTGGCCAGGTTCTTCCTTTCCCTGATCCTTACTCTGAAAATGTGAAGTGCAGGACTTTCTCATTCTGTCTGCCTTTTTAATTTCCAGAAAGCTGTTGACTTGTCCAAGGATGATCTGTTAGGTGACATTCTACAGGACCTGAACACTGAGGTAAGTGAATCTCCAGGAGTTGTCAAATATTCAGGTGAACATGGGCTGAAGAAACAATTCAGTAATTAATATGAAACAGACTTATTGCTAGAATGCACAACAAAATCCAGTGACAACCCCACCACCAAAACCCCAGCCAAAACAAACCTCCAAACCAAAACCAGCCCTTCAAATTGGTTTCTTCTCACCATTTTAGGTGAATAAGTTTGTAGCCACTCTAGGCTCTGTTGACTGTGGATTGGGCTGTGTGGGGCTGTGTTTGAGGTAGTCAGAATACACACGAGTCAGTGCTGGGAAGGCACGCTGCTTGTGCTCAGTTGCTGCCGTGTATGTGCCTGAAATAGATTGAAGCCTGTCAGTCTGCACAGTCAGGCGTGAGATCCTCGTCCTGAATTCCAAGTGGGGGTGAGGGAAGAGTTGGTGAGCTGTCCCTCGTACAACTCAGATAGGTTCAGCTGTACTGGAATTTACAATTGGGCTGTTTCACAGCAAGACTGAACTCTCAGTTAGAGATGTGCTTCTTTCTAAGTGATCCTTAATTAAAATGACTAACCAACACTGTGTAGTTCGGGCTTGACAGTTTTGAAATGTAATATTCTGTAAGGGTAAGGGAGAAGTATGTTAAGTTTTAAAAAGAAAAAAAATTGATGAGGGGTGGAGTCAGTATCTATTCTGGTTTTCTAGTGAGTCTGTGGTATTGTTACTATAGTAACCTCACTGCAGGAACATAGATCTGTCAGGGGAGCAGGGAGGGGAAAAAAGTGCTTTGCTTATTGGGCTTCACTGGGGGAAGAAATGTACTTTTTGTGTCTTGTGGTAGCAAGCATGGCAGTGAATGTCTGTCTACCCCCTCCTAGACACCAGAAATAACTCCACCACCTGTAATAATACCAAAAAAGAAAAGATCCAGTGGAGCTTCACTGAATCCTTTCTCTGTGCACACCCCCAAGGTATAGTGTGTGGAAATACCTTCAGTCTTGATTTACATTATGGCTTAAAACTTATGTTGTTGCTTTTCTATGTGAGTGAAATGCCTTTGAATTTGTTCTTGTTTTTGTTTTAAATTAGGACTCCTTTTTCATTATATAGTTTCATACATTTCAAAAATAGCATGTGCCTGCTTTTTTCATAGTAAATTTTGTAGTAACTGGTATGTGTTTATTATAGGTATTACAACTGTGCTAAATGCAATCATTTTCTTCCTGGAAACAAGTGTTTTTTTCCCCTGTAAACCTAGGTAACAGTAAAATAATTGAAGCTGTTGCATTAATAATACATAAAATGGTTTTATAAATGGGAACTGTCATTATCTCTGGTCAGGGTAGGACAGTTGCGTATTTTTAGTATGCAGGTCTAACTGACTAAACATATAAAAACATTGACAGGCAGCTCCTTCAGGAAAAACCACTCCCCCAGCCTCAAGGAAAGAGCCTTCATTAACTCCTGCTCCTCTTACATGTGCTGAATTTGCTGGTAAGTCTGCTGTCAAGCAGAATTGCAAGGGTGTTAAGCAGTTGCAAAGTGCTGTCAAAAGATGGAGGCCCCGTGAAGGAAGTGGAAAAGAATTTGAAGGGCTTGCAGTAGGCAGTTTCCCTGAGAAAGGTTTGAATTCATAGCAGGAAAAGTTAAAAACATCCAATTTGGGAATTGAAGAGTAAGGCAAATAACACGTGGGCCAGGGGTAGTCTGCTGGTGCACCGTCGGGGAAGCTTTTGTGGTCGCTGGAAGCAACACATGATGGGAATGTGTGACGCCATCCTCAGGAGAGCCCAGGCCGCCACTGTGTACAGATGACAAGGAGGAGTCGGGGGCAATGGAATTTGAAGATGGCGACTTTGATGAGCCCATGGAAGCCGAGGAGGTGGATGTGGAGCCTGTGGCTGCCAAGACTTTGTGCCAAGAGAGGGAGCCAGCAGAGGAGGCAAAACAGAAGGCTGATTCTGGGAAAGGGACCACATCCTCCTCGTAAGAGCATTTTATGACTTCTCGGCCAAGTAGCACTACACTTACTCTGTTGGATTTTGTAAGGTTTTTGAAAATGTGATTTTTGCAGAGCAAGTTTTCTCCCAGATGTCTCTTGTTGGGACATGGATCAGGAAGATGACAGCAGTTTCTCAGCCCTGGAAGTTCAAGTGGATTCCAGTCACCTCCCACTGGTAAAAGGAGCTGATGAGGAACAAGTATTTCAGTTTTATTGGCTGGATGCTTATGAAGATCCGTACAGCCAACCAGGTAATCATATATTTACATATAGTAACTGAATGTCTTTAACACAGAATGGCACCTTTCCCTAAAGTGCTTTAGTGATTGTAATTGGCACAGGCTCTGCCCTCATGTACATAGTAAAAGAGAATAACACTCATTTACTGTAAAGTTCGTGAGTCACCTGGATGGAGAGAGTTTGTGGTGTGAATAATCTTTACAGACTCTTATTCCGAAAACTGGTTATGTGTAATTTCGCAGTGTGTGCTTGGAATTCACCATTGATGTATCTGAACATATTGGAATGCACTTAAAGTGGAATCAATCGCTAATTGGTTCCTTCAGCAGTGTGAACACCTGCCACATGCCAGGCCCTGAGATGGGGTGAACAAGCTGGGCAAATTCCCTGTCCTGGTGGAGCTTTCATTCTAGTGGGGTAAAGGCAGTTATTTGGGGGGTGACCAGGGAAGGCCTATCTGAGGAAATGAGCATTGGGCTGGGTTTTGAGGTATGTTCAGAGCTGAGGAGAGAGTATTTCAGCCTGAGGAACCCAGAAGTGCACCGGGGAGAGAAAGGAGGAGACCTGAGTGGTTGAAGCAGAGTAGTCAGATGACAAGATTGGTTGGAAATCAAGTTGGAGAAAAGGCAAAGGCTGGACAGTGAGGGACCTTGAAAGCTGCGTTGAGGAGTTGAGACCTTACTTTAGTAACAGTGGCAAGGCAGGGGAGGATTTTCAGTGTGGGGTGCAGGGGTGAGGGGTAGAGTGGGGCCATGGTTGGGTTTACATTTGAACAGGAACCATGTGGTTTATGTGGAGAAAAGCCTGCACGTGTGTGGATGTGGCCAGGGCCAGAGTAGGGAGTGTAGAAGACCTGAAGATCAGTCTGTCCAGGGCAGGTGTGGAGAAGGAGAGAAGTCAGTTCTTTTTACTTGTGCTTTGATATGAACTTGATGATAGACGGATGTGGTGTTTGAGAGAAAGGAGGAATCAAGGCTAAGTTGCAGGTCCTCCTCGGAATGAACTTTTAGTATGAATCCAGACTCACAGAGAGCCAGGAGGGCTCCCGTTTCCTCTGTGCTATTTGAGCCCTTCTGCACTGTGGGGCCAGGCAGGACAAGGCATGTCAGATTCAGAAAAAAGACAGTATACACCCTTGAACAGTTGCCTTTATTCAGATCCATATCTGAATCGAAGGGCAGGTACAAACTGAATTTTTCCAAATGATTTCCTGAGGACTAAGTATTAAACTGTCAGATTTGGAGCCAGATTTACCACCAAGATACTCAGGGATTGGCTTGCACTGGGAAAATGGTACTGGTCTTCTGGGAGGCGGCAGTATTAATATGCTCCATTTATCAAAGAGTTGAAACTTGCACAGCTGCTTGAGCAGCAAACTGCCATGTGTTCGTTGCTCAGGTGAAGATGTCAGCAGTCTTAGAAGTGGTATCTCATCTACTTAAGCTCTAGGGCAAGACCAGCTGGTTAGATACTCTTACCTCTTTGACTGTTTTATAACTTGCTGGTGCCAGTGGGCTGGCAAGTGTGATTTCACGAGGCTTTGGAAATTAAACCCAGGACGGCTCTATTGTACAGCTTCCAGGGACCTCCCTGAAGCACAGCCTCATAGCCAGTACTCTGGAATTGGGTGAATGGTGGGCCTGCCCATCCCGGAGCCACCCCCCTGTGCCTTACTGTATCCGTTCCTTGCAGGATTTTATTCCCTGACTTGATTCATGGTCCCATCAAAACCAGAAATCTGAGAGCCTGCCTTGAGTCCCCTCCCCTCCTCCCTTTCCTCACCAAGTCTTACTCATTTTATCCTCCTAAACTAGACAAGCTGTCTTCTCACAACTTCTACCCTTGAGCCCTTCCTGCTCCCAACACCAACCTCTTCATTGACTCCTCAGCTGTCATCCCTCACATGGCAACCTGAATGATGGCTTCGGACATCAGTTCTTCATTACAGAAAATCCACAGTGGCTGCTGCATGCAACTTACAGTCCAAATTCCTTAACAAGGCTTCTCTTGGCTGCTGTTTGGGACTTCTGTGTCCTAGAATAGTCTGTACCTGCTGCTCTTTATACCATATCCCTTTCCTTCCTCACCTGACTCCCCCCACCCCCAGTATTGTCTCCTGGAATTTTCCTAGTCCTCCAAACTGGCCTAAGAGCCCCTTCTGTGACCCCCATCATACCCTAACCATAGTCATGGATGGGCCTTTTCAACCACTATTGGGAAATACTTCGCAGTTGAAAGAGGTATCAGTCTGTTATTGGCCTGTCTTCTTATTGCTAGGTTAAAAGGAGATTTCTAGTGCTGCAAAAGGTGTCAGAAATCATCATCTCTAGTTATACACTTAAAGCAGTGGAAGCTGAGGCTCCAAAAGATAAAGTGGTCAGCTCCCCAGTTGCAGAGGGCTCGGCTTCGCACCCGCAATCCACTCTGTGATTCCATGGTGCTTCTGAAGTTTTGTCCTCTGTGATTGATGCCAACGGGTTAAATAAGATGGCTTTAAAAAAATAGTCCTGTAATCTCAGAGGGTTGAACAGTTTCATCTTGATAGCAGGTAATGATCACTGAGCCTTGCTGAAATCAATGCTGCTAATAAAAACGAAGTACTCCCAAAGACCCTGTTATTGTTTCTCACTTTCTTACAGATTCTAAGTAAGTCAGTTGTTGCTGAATGCTCCATAATTATGAAAAGAATCTTACTCTTTGCATATGGGAAGATATCCTGTCTTCATTATGACTTTTTCAAGGTTGAATAATCCTGACTGCACCTGGCTTCAGCTAGTAACTTTAAGGGGAATGTAATCTTTGTTTACCATGATCTTTTTGTGGCAAATGAGGCATAAACAGTGTCAAATGTGTTGCATGAAGTGTGATATTAGTTTGACTGTAAAATGAGCTATTTGAATCTTTGAATTCAATATTAGGGTCTTTATTTTTCTTTGCATAGAATTTTATTTTTTCATCTCTAACTGTTGTGAGGATGACTTTTAATTTTCTGAGCTACTGTGACTTTTTTCTTTTTTAATCATCGCCACAGTCCTCCCTTCCCTCTCCCCTATCTTCCCCCCACCGCCGCCTCTTTTACCCCAGCTGAAAATTACACAACTCTTCTAAGAAGTTTAATCATCTGCAGAAATGAGAATTCTTAGATGGTCTTATTTCTACTAGAACATGTGACAAAAGGAAGCACTGATGAACTATCTTGTGAAACTGGAGTAATTGGCCTTGTGAACAGTAGCCTTTGCTTGTGCCAGAATTTTCTTAGTGTCTCAGGCAAGTGGCCCTGTTGAATAGCTGTGTTGATGACTGCTGTCTAATTATGCACAGAGCCCAGGATTTTGCATAGTGGCCATCTCTTAGGTTGACTGTCAAATCTCTGGAGTCCTTTCTTTTTTTCCAACCTTTTATTTTGTATTGAGGTATAGCCAGTTAACAAACAATGTTGTGACAGTTTCAGGTGAACAGTGAAGGGACTCAACCATTCATATACATGTATCCATTCTCCCCCAAACACTCCTCCCATCCAAGCTGCCATATAACATTGAGCAGAGTACCCTGTGCTGTACTGCAGGTCCTTGTTGGTTATCCATTTTAAATATAGCAGTGCAGAGTCATTTTTTGATGGCTAGTTTTCATGAACAGTGACTTGATGTCCAGGCTTGGTCTACTTTGTGGTGTACATCACTTAGGGATCTCAAAAAGAGCTTGTTTCTTGATTTGGTTACTAGACCATTTGTTAAACTGAAATAGGAGAGAGAGGAATAATACAAATGCTTTCCAGCCAGATGTCTTTGGTAGTCTATGAAGTAGAAAGGGTGAATTAGGAGATAATAGTTGAACTCTGAGATATTTACTATTATATGGAATAAGATATGAAATGAGTTATGTTTTTCCAAAACACAGTTTTATGTACAGAAGACTACTGATATACCATACATAGTTATCCTTACATAGAAATGTTAGTTTTTGTTGGTAAGTACAAGTGCTGAAAAGGAATTTAGTATTCTCAGAGTTCTCACAAGAGGTTTAAATAGGAAATTTGTTGGAGAATAGATTGCTTTTTTGATTTCTCTTAATCTGGGTGATCCTGGTTCTAGGGAAAATGTTTTTCCCCCTACACTGATCTAGAATGTCTCCCTAGTTTTCGAGGTGTGTCTGCATTGAGGTGGCATGTCTAATTCCCCAGGGGTTTCTGCACTGATGCAGGGTGTCTACTCAGACCTGGGATGTCACCCTGATAGCTGAGCCTTGTCTGCATTTATCTGGGATGTTTCCCTACTTCTAGGGCGAATGTTTCCACCAAGTTAGATCCTCACTCTATTCCCTGTCATCCCGGCGGTCCCAGGTTTTACCGGTGTGATACTGCCATACAGCATAGGTACTGAGTAAAGGAGTTGGTCTTTGAGATTGGGTAGTAGTGGGTAGTAGATATAAATTTGATGTAGAAAATGACTTAACATGAAAGCATACATGTGTGGATACACTGAGTGAGCTTTTATGTCATCCCTTTAATGTGATATAACTGAAATGTTTACTGTTTCATGATTTTTACTTATTCTTTCAGGTGTGGTATTTCTGTTTGGCAAAGTCTGGATCGAATCTGCTGAAACCCACGTGAGCTGTTGTGTCATGGTGAAAAACATTGAGCGAACGCTCTGTTTCCTTCCCCGTGAAATGGTAACCCTTAGTACATAGCTTTTAATTCCAAGTGCATTCTATCTTCTGCCGCCAACCTGGTCCTTCGATAGGGCTGTGACTTATCTACAACCTAGATGGTCCTTTGTTTTTTAAAAAATACTCCTGGTTCTTAGTTGTGGCATATGGGATCTAGTTCCTTGACCAGGGATCGAATCCCGGGCCCCCTGCATTGGGAGATGGAGTCTTAGCCACTGGACCACCAGGGAAGTCCCTTTATAGTTCTTTCTTATTGCCTGGCTTATGACCCCCTGATTGTCAGCAGCTCCATTAGACATTTGGAAAAGTGGGGAAATGGAGTAAAATGCTGTTTTTCAACTTGTTAGAGCATCAAAGTGCCTGAGTTTCAGTATATAAGGCTGTCTGTCCGTCAACTGTCCGTTTCCATAATTATCAGGGTTGAGAATATATGGCTCTAAAATAGGACACGACATTTGGCCCAGTTTTCATGCTTTTGCTATTTCCTCCACAGCCATTTGGTGGCTCAGAGGTTAAAGCGTCTGCCTGCTATGCGGGAGACCTGGGTTCGATCCCTGGGTCGGGAAGATCCCCTGGAGAAGGAAATGGCAACCCACTCCAGTATTTTTGCCTGGAGAATCCCATGGACGGAGGAGCCTGGTAGGCTACAGTCCACGGGGTCGCAAAGAGTCAGACACGACTGAGCGACTTTATTCACTCACTCCACAGCCATTTAACAGAGTCAGTTCCATTTGCTGACCCTTTTTATTTGGCCTTAACATCCACACTCCCCTCTCAGCCCCAGCCCCTCCCCATCTCAGTTGAACTATGAAGCATTTTGGTCAAGGTTTATAACATTATTCTCCCATTTTGTAGGATTGATCATCTTTATCTCTGGTTTGCTTTTATGATGTCATTGGGAGGAATTGGGCACTGGATTTAGTGTATTTTTGGGTTCATTTGTATCTTTGAACTCACCTTGTTCTATTAGATGTTTGAGTGGGTAAAGATGAAAATTGATTTAGACTGGGTTTCTGGTAGTCAAGAAGATCTTATTTACAGATACTTTTTTCCCCTCCCCTTGCCTGCCCTCTCCATGGGAAAGCAGAAAGTTGATCTAAATACTGGGAAAGAAAGTGGAACTCCAGTTACCATGAAGGATGTTTATGATGAATTTGATGAGAAAATAGCAGCAAAATATAAGATTATGAAATTCAAGTCCAAGGTTTGTATTTGGTGATAATTTTTTCAGTTCTGTGTATTAGTTGTTTGTTAGTTTCCTGATTTGTGGAAATTTCATAGCTATCATTATAAAACCATGTTAGATGCATAAAAACAGTTTTGTCTTTTTCTTTAAATTGTAGAAAATAATGTTCCTTGGTTTGAATAAAAAGGTAACATGTAGTAAAGTAACGGCTTCCAGTACTTGAAGCATATCTTGTCTTCTTATTCTGAAATGGAGGAGGAACTGTTCTCATCTTGTTTATATTGGTTTATTGCTAAGTTGTCTTGGTCACAAGGTTAAATCTTTGAAAGTCAGGAACTGTGATTCTATTTCTGATAGAATAAATTTCTTCTACTCATGTGATACATATTGATTAGTTAGTTGTCTTGATTGTAGTGAGATATTGATGCCCTTGGCCATAGTTGTAGGGCTTAACTCCCTCAGGACACTGGCTATTAACAGTGTTTGTAATAAAGGGAGGATTGAGTTGCTGAAGATGAGGCTAACTGAACTATTTGAGCTTTGACTTGTGGCTAATGGATCAAGTCTCTCTAAAGTTCCAGAAGCAATGTGATGTAATGGTAAAGAGTGTAGGGACTGGTGCTTTAAGTGCTAGCTCTACCACATTCTGGTCTGTGACCCTGGATGAGTGCTGAGTGACTTCTCTGGGCCTCTTTCTTCACCTGAGAAATGGGGCCCTGTTTCAAGAGCTGTTGGAAGAGTAAAGTCAGTTAATTGATATTGGATCAGTCCTTGGTGTACAGCAAGCACTCAGTACATGTATGCTGTAATTATAATGTTTATTACTAATTTTTCTAGCAAGATGGAGTTGCTTAGTATCAAAGAGTAGCAAATGATTTAGTGCATCGACATTGTAAACATTTTTAATGTTTCATTGCCTGTCTTGAATGCAAATATTTCTACATTCTCTAGTGTCCCAAAGAAGTCTTAAACATTTTGTCACTAGGTATTTTTCATCCCAGATGAAAGGGGGGGAAAGATGCTTTTTTGGTGTATTTAATGCTTATCAATTTAATTTTTGAAGTTTCTTTGTCTTAATGATTTTTAACTATCAACTTACCCAGGTAGTGGAAAAGAACTATGCTTTTGAGATACCTGATGTTCCGGAGAAATCTGAGTACTTGGAAGTTAGATACTCGGTAAGTCAAATAAAGAAAATGAATGGATTTGGGTTGAAAATGGCATTTTCCTATTTTTGAGTTTTCAGCGGCTTTTAATTAGGAGTACTGGCAGGGCTCTTCAAACTCACAGTTCACTGAAGTGAACTTATAGTCATGAATAATTAAAATGAATAAAATGAATTTAAATATGTAGACTATGGGTTATATTGCCTTTCTCTGCTTTCAAGTATGCATTTGTAAAAACATAAGTTGAAATGACACAACTGTTTGTCAAGTGGAACGAATGCACAAGATGGAGTTGAACATCATTAGTCTGTTGAAGTGTCCGTCTGAGCAGTGAAAAGGTGAGAGGAGAGCATCAGTAGTGTTGCCATAGTGCTGCTCTTGCTCCCGTGACAGACAAGGTCACTGCTGCAGGTTGTTAATTAAGTGGACCTTAACCTCTCTTTACTTCCGTTCTAGTGTTTTGATCTCATGATGTTGGAAAAGGGAAACTTAAGAAATGTCTGACAGTGGTGTTGTAAAGCACCATGGAAGCATTTTGAATGATTCTCACTCCCTTGCCTTCATTCTTCTAATGGAGTTGTACTTATTTGGCTATTCGTCAGTAAGGCATGTACAGCTTTGGACAGAAATCCTCTTTTGAGGGAGCTTCTTGGCCCATTTTTCTTCTAATGGGTGTCATCAAGATGCATTATTTTGTCATTGTGATTTGTTTTTGTTTCGTGCTGTGAATTGTTTTGGATTTCATATGTGGCAAATTACATTTCATATATATCAAAGAGGTTTCTTCTGGTGGTTCATAGAGAGACTTTTGTTTATTTCAAATACAGAGTTTGGAAAATGTGAAGTAATAGTTTTAAGAAAAAAAAAAGATTTTTTTTTCGTTGCCTTTTTCAGGCTGAAATGCCACAGCTTCCTCAGGATTTGAAAGGAGAAACTTTTTCTCATGTATTTGGGACCAACACATCCAGCCTGGAACTGTTCTTAATGAACAGAAAGATCAAAGGACCTTGTTGGCTTGAAGTGAAAAATCCACGTAAGGAGACATTTACTTTCAGAATGCTCAGTAAATTGCTAATAGATGTGGTTTTTAGATGTTAAAGACTTGGGCTCTTAATTTCAGTGTGACCACTTCCTTTTTTATGTTTGTTTCTTTAAGATTTTCCTTGAAGTATGTTTGAAATCACTCTTTTGTTTTGATGCTTCACATTTTAATGGGAGGGAAACCTAGTTAACCTAGACAGACATTCGGGCATGTCCTTCATTGTGTTGCTGTCATTGTGGCCTTCTGACCTGGCTGACGTGGCCCAGCTGTTCAACATGGTGAACTGCTTACTTATGAAGGAGCGAAATTTCACTGCCCAGCGAAATTTCACTGCCCAGTGTGTGTATGGTCTCTTACCTGGTGTTTTTCAGTATTTGCATTTATGATACTCTGTTTTGTCTTCATAAATTTCTTAAAACTTTTTTTTTGGATTCCTCTAAGCAGTGTTTTTGTTCTTATAAACCTCTTTGGAGTCTTGGATTTTTTTGAAAAGTCAAATGAAAGCTGTGGACGTTTTTCCCAGGAAAATGAACATATATGTACATACACACACGAAGATTTATATACAATCCAATAATGTGGTTTATTTTTAGTTAAATGTTATTATAAGACCTTCTTAGTAGAAGGTAGGATTGAAGACCATCTCAGTTAATTACAGATGTCTTAATTATAATGGCTTTTCTTTTTCAGCAAATAGCTATTGATTTATTGTATCTATTCTCTTTCAGAGCTCTTGAATCAGCCAATCAGTTGGTGTAAAGTTGAGGCAATGGTCTTGAAACCGGACCTGGTGAACGTAATTAAGGATGTCGGTCCTCCTCCAGTTGTGGTCATGTCTTTGAGCATGAAGACAATGCAGAATGCAAAGACACATGAAAATGAGGTAAAGAAATAGGGCAGATTTTGTACCTAGGCTTAGGGTACGATGCTTCTTGAAATTGTACAGTTCCTCTGTAAGAGAAGGTTGTTTTTTGTGGAAGGGAAAGAATACTAATTCACTGCCAAACTCCATTTTGAAGAATGAATTGAATTTGATGTTGGAGCTTTTTTCCCCAAAAGACTTAAATTGCTGGACTGACTTTTTGTTTTTTAAATGTTTTTTATTTTGGAGAACTCCACATGGACATAGAATAATATAATCAACTCCTCTGTACCCATCACTCATATTCACCAGTTAGCAAGATTTTGTCACACTTGTTTATCACCCCCCTTCTTTTTTTTCCTCCTGAAGTATTTTAAAGCTAATCTCAGACATTGACCATTTTACCCTTGTATACTTTGGTATGCATCCCTTAACATGCACACTTTCGTATAGAATACCATTTGTTGTTGTTGTTGTTCAGTCTCTTAAGTCATGTCCAACACTTTGCAACCCCATGGACTGCAGCACTCCAGGCTCCTCTGTCCTCTGCTATCTTCTGGAGTTTACTCAAACTCATGTCCATTGAGTCAGTGATGCCATCCAACCATCTCATCCCCTGTTGTCCCCTTCTCCTCCTGCTCTCAATCTTTCCCAACATCAGGGTCTTTTCTAGTGATTTGGCTCTTCATATCTGGTGGCCAAAGTATTGGAGCTTCAGAATCAGTCCTTCCATGAACATTCAGGGTTGATTTCCTTTAGGATTGACTGGTTTGATCTCCTTGTAGTCCAAGGGACTTTCAAGAGTCTTCTCCGACACTACAATTCAAAGGCATCAGTTCTTTGGCCCTCAGCCTTCTTAATTGTCCAGCTCTCACATCTGTATGTGACTATTGGAAAAGCCATGCCTTTGACTGTGTGGACCTGTGTCAGCAAAGTGATGTTTCTGCTTTTTAAGTTACTTATTTTTATAAATTTTTTGTTACTTATTTTTGCTTCCTCTTTTATGAAATATCATTATAAACTCATGGACTTTGTATATACTTAGTATATTTCAATCTGTTGCAATCAATTTTTTTATTTGCTGCTTAAATTGTCTCTTTTTGGTCAGTGGGAACTTCTTTATGTGTGCTTGTAAAATCCTTTTGGCATTGATAGGGATCTTTTTTAAAGCAGCATTTTGGCAGTGTTTTTTCCTTTTGTATGTGATTTGAACTTTTAATAATAGTTGATATAGTAGATAGTTAATAGTTAAAGTGTTAGAGGAAAGTTTAATTAGTTTAAAAAGATCCTTCATCCAGAGTGAGGTTTCTAAATACCATTTCCCAAGAAAGGAAATGGGGTTTTGTGAAGAAGTAGTTGATTCAGGGCAGTAATTGTCCAAGGTAAGCCTGGAACGTCTTGTTATACCAGAAGGCATGGACATTATTAAAATCTACTAAAGGCATGTCAGAAGGACTCAGGAAACAACTTGAATAGTTTCCTTTGTCAAAGATGGAGCAATTTGAGCATGTATAACTGCAACAGATTGAAACGCATGACTTTATAATGATACTGTAAACACAGGACTGCACTGTTCACTGTGAAGTAAACTAGGGAACCAACTCATTATTTTGAAAATTGGTAAATGAATTGAATCAAACATTTATCTTGACTTTTTTGAACATACATTGTACCTCAGGTAACCAAATGATCAGTGGAGGGAGGTTTACCTTCGTAGCTTTCCAGTTAGTAAATGATGAAGGAAGAATTGCATCTAGCTACTTTGCGATCCATAATGAGATAAATGATCTAGGTGTGATTTCCAGAGGCTGCTAATATCACTAGAACAGAGGTAATCAGACATGACGTGATAACTAGTGGTGGTAATGGTGGTTTAGTCCATGTTGATCAGTAGCAACTCCAAAGAATTCTTGCCAAAAATTGAATCAGGTTTTGATTAATATAAATATGAATATACAGGCTGTACAGAAACAGGAACATGTTAAATGATTCTTGGGATACAAGCAGCAGAATTTATAATGGGGGACACTATGGGATAAAGCAACCCAGTTTCTTCAACAAATAAATTGTAGAGAAGTAACAGAAGCAGAAGATATTAGGAAGAGGTGGCAAGAATACACAGAAGAACTGTACAGAAAAGAGCTTCACGACCCAGAAAATCATGATGGTGTGTTCACTCACCTAGAGCCAGACATCCTGGAATGTGAGGTCAAGTGGGCCTTAGAAAGCATCACTACGCTCAAAACTAGTGGAGGTGATGGAGTTCCAGTTGAGCTATTTCAAATCCTGAAAGATGATGCTGTGAAAGTGCTGCACTCAATATGCCAGCAAATTTGGAAAACTCAGCAGTGGCCACAGGACTGGAAAAGGTCAGTTTTCACTCCAATCCCAAAGAAAGGCAATGCCAAAGAATGCTCAAACTACCGCACAATTGCACTCATCTCACATGCTAGTAAAATGATGCTCAAAATTCTCCAAGCTAGGCTTCAGCTGTACGTGAACCGTGAACTTCTAGATGTTCAAGCTGGTTTTAGAAAAGGCAGAGGAACCAGAGATCAAACTGCCAACATGTGGTGGATCATCGAAAAAGCAAGAGAGTTCCAGAAAAACATCTATTTCTGCTTTATTGACTATACCAAAGCCTTTGACTGTGTGGATCACAATAAAATGTGGAAAATTCTGAAAGAGATGGGCATACAAGACCACCTGACCTGCCTCTTGAGAAACCTATATGCAGGTCAGGAAGCAACAGTTAGAATTGGACATGGAACAACAGACTGGTTCCAAATTGTAAAAGGAGTACATCAAGGCTGTATATTGTCCCCCTGCTTATTTAACTTATATGCAGAGTACATCATGAGAAATGCTGGGCTGGAGGAAGCACAAGCTGGAATCAAGATTGCCAGGAGAAATATCAATAACCTCAGATATGCAGATGACACCACCCTTATGGCAGAAAGTGAAGAGGAACTAAAGAGCCTCTTGATGAAAGTGAAAGAGGAGAGTGAAAAAGTTGGCTTAAAGCTCAACATTCAGAAAACGAAGATCATGGCATCTGGTCCCATCACTTCATGGCAAATAGATGGGTAAACAGTGAAAACAGTGTCAGACTTTACTGTTTTGGTCCCCAAAATCACTGCAGATGGTGAGTGCAGCCATGAAATTAAAAGACGCTTACTCCTTGGAAGGAAGGTTATGACCAACCTAGACAGCATATTGAAAAGCAGAGACATTATGTTGCCAACAAAAGTCCGTCTAGTCAAGGCTGTGGTTTTTCCAGTGGTCATGTATGGATGTGAGAGAGTTGGACTGTGAAGAAAGCTGAGCGCTGAAGAATTGATGCTTTTGAACTGTGGTGTTGGAGAAGACTCTTGAGAGTCCCTTGGACTGCAAGGAGATCCAACCAGTCCATTCTAAAGGAGATCAGTCCTGGGTGTTCATTGGAAGGACTGATGCTGAAGCTGAAACTCCAATACTTTGGCCACCTCATGTGAAGAGTGAACTCATTGGAAAAGACTCTGAAGCTGAAACTCCAATACTTTGGCCACCTCATGTGAAGAGTGAACTCATTGGAAAAGACTCTGATGCTGGGAGGGATTGGGGGCAGGTGGAGAAGGGGACAACAGAGGATGAGATGGCTGGATGGCATCACCGACTCAATGGACTTGAGTTTGAGTGAACTTCAGGAGTTGGTGATGGACAGGGAGGCTTGGCGTGCTATGATTCATGGGGTCTCAAAGAGTCAGACACGAGTGATCAACTGACCTGAACTGGACTGAACAGATGGGTAGGAGTTGTGCTGAGACAGTTTTATTACATGTCAACCAGTTGCAAAGTATGTTGATAAATACAGTTGAGAAAGTTGGGAAGACACAAGAATTTGAATCCTGCCAGGATATTTAATCAGGGCTTCCCTGATAGCTCAGTTGGTAAAGAATCCACCTGCAATGCAGGAGAGCCCACTTCAGTTGCTGGGTCAGGCAGATCCCCTGGAGAAGGGATAAACTACCCACTCCAGTATTCTTGGGTTTCCCTGGTGGCTCAGCTGGTAAAGGATTCACCTGCAATGCGGGAGACCTGGGTTCGATCCCTGAGTTGGGAAGATCCCCTGGAGAAGGGAAAGGCTACCCATTCCAGTATTCTTGCCTGGAGAATTCCATGAAGTATAGTCCCAAGGGGTCGTAAAGTGTTGAATGTGACTGAGCGACTTCATTTTCACTTTCAAGGAATCACTGTTTATTGACTTAGCTGGCATGATTGTATTGCATATGAAAAAACTTTTTTAAAGGCAGTCAACTGGGTGCGATTTTAACCCTCCAGGGGTCTTTTGGCCATGTCTTGGACAGTTTTGATTGTCACAACATGGAGACTGGGGAGTGGGGAGTGATGCTGTTGGCGGCCAGGGGAGCTAAATTTCCCACAATGCACTGAGCGGCCCCAACAACAAAGAATTATTTGGCCTAAAATGTCCACGGTGCTGAGGTTGAGAAACATTATTCATATATGGAGAAACTGCTGAGTTATTTCTGGATAAAGTGATACGTAAGGATTTTGCTTCAAAATAATGTGGGGTAGGGCTATTTATGAGTTGATAATTTAAGCTGGACGATTAGTATATGAGAATTGATTTTATTATTTAATTTTTTATTTAAATACTTTCATAATAAAAGTTAAAATATTATTATGGATTAAAATCTATATCTTTTTTTGTTCTTGGTGGTTTTGGTGAGAATGCAGACCACATAGTAGGTGTCTGATAAGTAATTTTCTTTTCTGCAGATTATTGCTGTGTCAGCATTGGTCCATCACAGCTTTGCATTAGATAAAGCACCCCCACAGCCTCCCTTTCAGTCACACTTCTGCGGTATGTATTTTTTAAGCTGGTTTACTAATGGCTTAATTTTTGTTTTTCTTGTTTTTTCTCCAGCTGTTGGTCAGTAACTTCAAAAAAATATTTTCAAGGGTAACTAGTTCATACTGCTAAGCAAATCTTTTTTTACATTGAAGTATAGTTGATTTACAGTACTGTGTTAATTTCAAGTGTATAAGAAGATTCACTTTTACGTATATGTATCTTTTCAGATTATTTTCTATTATAGGTTATTATAAGATATTTGACATAATTTTCTGTGTTACGCAGTAAATCCTTGTTGCTGATCTGTTTTATGCATGGTAGTTTATTAATCCCATACTCTAAATTTATCATACTCTTATGTATTTGTCTATTCTCTTAAGATTTACTCTTTTATAAACTTAGAAAATTGAGGTATAACTGACATGTAGAATTAGTTTCAGATGTACAACATAATGATGCCATATTTGTACATGTAGCAAAATGATCACTACAGTAAGTCTCATTATTGTCCATCACTGTAGATAGAATTTTTTTCCCTTGGTGATGAGAACTTCTGCGATTTTCTCTTTTAGCAACTTTCAAATATATTGTACAGGATTATTAACTGTAGTCACCATGCTGTACATTACATACCCAGGGCTTATTTAGTTTATCACTAATTGTACCCTTCACCTGTTTCATGCAACCCCCTCGCACTCTACCACTGTCTGTTTTCTGCATCTATGAGCTCATTTTTATCATTTTCTTTCGTTTTTTGAATCCACATTTAAGTGAGATCATATATTTGTTTATTTTTCTGTCTTATTTCTCTTAGCATAATGCTCTCTAGATCCATCTGTGTTCTTGCAAATGACAAGTTACTGTTTTCATTATTTTCAGATAAATACTCAGAAGTGGAATTGCTGGATTATATGGTTGTTCTGTTTTTACGTTTTTGAGGAAACTCCATACTGTTTTCCACAGTGACTGCATCAGTTTAGATTCCCACCAACTGTGCACAAGGATTTCCTTTTCTCTCCATCCTCTCCAACACTTGTTATCTCCTCTCTTTTTGATAATAACATTTCTAACAGATGTGGGGTAACATCTCATTGTGGTTTTGGATTTCTCTGATGATTTGTAGTGTTGAGTATCCTTTCCTGTACCTGGTGTCCATCTATATAATGGCTATGCAGCTCTTCTGCCCATTTTTTGATTATTTTTTGGTTGTTATATGCAGTTTAAAAATATATATATATTGGATATTAATGCCTTATCAGATATATGATTTGCAAATATTTTCTCCCATTCAGTGGGTTGCCTTTGCATTTTGTTGATGGTTTCTTTTGATGTGTAGAACTTTGTACCTTGGTGTAGTTCTACTTGTTTATTTTTGCTTTTGGTGCCTTTGGTTTTGGTGTCAAATCCAAAAAGTCATTGCTAAGACTGATGTCAAGGAGCTTACTGCCTATGATTTTTCTAGGAGTTATATGGTTTCTGGTCTTGTATTCAGGTTTTTAATCCATTTTGAGTTAGTTTTTTGTGTATGGTATAAGGTAGTGGTTCAGTTCTTAATTGTTTTGTGTATGGCTGTCCAGTTTTCCCAATGTACTTAGAAGAGATTGTCCTTTCTCTATTGTATAGTCTTGGCTCCTTAGTCATAAATTAATTGACTATGTTATGCACTATGTTAAGTTTATTTCTGGGCTCTCTATTTTGTTCCATTGTTCTATATGTCTGTTTTTATGCCTGTACCATACTGTTTTCATTACTGTAGCGTTGTAATATAGTTTGAAATCAAGGTATGTGGTGCCTCCTGCTTTGTTCTTTCTCAAGTTTGCTTTGGCTATTCAAGGTCTAATGTGGTTCCATATGAGTTTTAGGATAGTTTGTTTTGGTGATTCTTTAGACATTAAGGAGAATTTATATTAAGACGGTTTCCATTCAGAGACATTCAGTGTATGTGTACTTGAAATTGGATGAAGACAGGTGTTAGAATCTTTATTTTTTTCCTTTTTACAGTTGTGTCTAAACCAAAGGACTGCATTTTTCCATATGATTTCAAAGAAAGCATTAAAGAAAAGGTAAAGAACTCATTATTTATTCCTTTTAAACATGAAATATCTATTTGTTTAAAAAGAGAAGAGGAGAATGCTGTGGATTAGTAGAAATAAGCTGTTTTCTGTGTTAATTTGTTAGACCTATTCTTGTTAGATTGGACTATGGCATTAACCCATTAAAAATGTATTAGAAGTTTAAAACTGAAAACGTTTAACAATGTTTAAATGTTTCACCTCCTGGAAATAATAGGATTTGACACCTTATTAATAGATGAGGGTCTCAAACCCTCCTTCAGATAGCTTAATTGGAAGCTTTTCCAAAATTGCATGATGACTTGATTACTGTTTTGGGTAAGTATTGGCTAAAGCCTGCCCCACCCTCTCACCCTCACCTCACTAGCTGGAAGGAAGTCAAGAGAAGTGGAGGATGCTGTGGATATTAAAGGTGACATTTATTGGGAAGGTTGTTGTGGGATGGCTATATTTGATTAGTGATCTCTAAGCTTCCAGTATACTCCATGAAGAAGTTTTCATGGATCCTTAAAATGGTGGTGGAGGGGGGGAGTAGTATAATATGAGGTTTTCATAAAAGTTCAGTTCAGTTGCTCAGTCGTGTCTGGACTGTAGCGTGCCAGACCTCCCTGCCCATCATCAACTCCTGGAGTTTACTCAAATTCATGTCTATTGAGTCGGTGATGCCAGCCAACCATCTCATCCTCTGTTGACCCCTTCTCCTCCTGCCCTCAATCTTTCCCAGCATCAGGGTCTTTTCACATCAGTCAGTTCTTCCAACCAGGTAGCCCAAGTATTGGAGTTTCAGTTTCAGCATCAGTCCTTCCAATGAATATTCAGAACATGATTTCCTTTAGGATGGACTGGTTGGATCTCCTTGCTGTCCAAGGGACTTTGAAGAATCTCCTCCAACACCACAGTTCAAAAGCATCAATTCTTTGGTGCTCAGCTTTCTTTATAGTCCAACTTTCATATCTATACATGACTACTAGGAAAACCATAGCTTTGACTAGATGGACCTTTGTTGGCAAAGTAATGTCTCTGCTTTTTAATATGCTGTCTAGGTTGGTCATAACTTTTCTTCCAAGGAGTGTCTTTTAATTTCATGGCTGCAGTCATCATCTGCAGTGATTTTGGAGCCCAAAAAAATAAAGTCTGACAGACTTCATAAAAGTAAATGTATTCAATATAAAGAATTTCATTTTTGGAGAGTATGTTTTTTCCTTTATGAAATGCCTGTGTTGGTAAATTTGTAGGTTATTTTTGTTTTTTTAATGTCTTCACTTGACAAAATTAATAGCAACCTTACTGGGTTCCACTTTAAAGTTTGAGAAGTCTAGTAGTCTGGGGGTACTATTGGATCAGGCTGTTATTTGTAAAGTGCCCTGAATTAGTAAGTAAAATGATCTAGGAAAATTCCATTAGAGTCAAACTGACATTTTTTTAGCTGAGCTAGTTGTAGAAAACATAGCCATCAACTTAAGTCTTAATAAAGTGCATCTTTTGAATACCTGATTTCCGTTGAATTGTGGAAGCCTTTTGTGTGTAGCTAGGTTTTATTTATGCTTAAGACGGTTGTAGTTCTTACATGTATGTTTGTTTTTAGTCTAGTTTCTTATTTCTGGGTTTTTATACTGCTATTTGGGATTAATTTCTACAGTCCTTGGGATCTCTTTATGTGGTAAATACATAAACAGCAAAGTCTACCAGGAATTATATAGGAAATTAAATAATGTTTTTGATAGGTTCTCTGATTCTTATGCTATAAAATGTGTCCAGATGCACAAGCATGTCCCTGTGGAGGGACATTTCTGCACTTGATAGTGCTCAGTACTTAAAATCTTGCTTCATTCACATGCTTATTAGCAGAATGAGCTCCTCAGAGATTTTTGTGCAAGTATTACTGTGAAATCTAGAATCAGGAATTACATTGCCGCATTTTGTTTTGAAATGGATGGTTTTTTCTTTTAAACCCTAAGCAATCTTACCATGCTTAAGCAGGAAGCCAGGGAATAGTACTTGAGAGTAAAGATAAGTGACTGGTATGTTTTTCTCTAACAGAATGTGAAGGTTGAGGTTGCTGCCACGGAAAGAACACTACTAGGTTGTTTCCTTGCAAAAGTTCACAAAATTGATCCTGATATCATTGTGGTAAGTAGATCTTTGATCATGTCTTGGTGAAGCTCTTGATTCTTTAGTTCTTTTCAGTGTGCCTTGATTGGAACTTTTTGAGCAACAGAGAATCTTTTCAGAGTGAAGTGACCTTGTGAACTGGTAGGAATTCGTCTACTTTGTGCTAACAGAAAGGAGAAAAACCCCAGCCCACTACAGGGTAGTTTTTTTTTTCCCCCTCTAATAGAAAAGCAACTCATGAATTACTCTTGAAGTTTAGGATACTCCTGTTACTTACAGTTAGAGCACTGCCTGGAAGAAAAGTAAACTCTTGTCAACTGTTAATAGCTTCAAAATTTTGGCATAGAGGCCCAGCTGTATAGTGGTCACAGGAGTGAATTTCTTTGGTTTGGTGCATATCCCCCAAATTGAAGTATTTTAATTTTATGAGCCCAGTGGGTGTCTGTGACATATTCTTTTGAGAGATCATGGCTAGGAGTCTTTTTTAATCTTGATGACTGAATATGCTCCTACTAACTAATAAGAGGTCATAAAATAATTCATTGAGTTCTTTGCCCCAGTTCCAAAGAGCTCTAAAACAACATTGTGCTTTGTTTCCTCTAAACATAGGTTTTAGGACTTAGGTTGTAGATGCCTTAATAGGAGTTCTGCCTTTTGTCTTGGGTTAATAGAGCAGTCAAATGATACCGTGCTTTTGGGATTTTTGGAGGGAAGCAATATAAATGCCTGTATTTTAAGTGTAATAGCAGTAATTTAGTTACATGGAAGCCTTGTGAGAAATGTTTGCCATACGTTTCTGTGTTCATTTTTGTTCTTGAACCCCTTTCTGGATGAGGTACTGAGAGCCTATAGGTTGTTACCAGTGTCTCTGTACCTGCTTCCCTAACAATCTTTCGAGACCCATCTTGAAAGCGCTAGGAAGATTCTGTCCATGGTGCCCTTGTGCGGTCCTCTGGCTCAGCACCAGGCCTATATCCAACCTACTACCATTCTCCCTCTTGGGCCCCCAAGGAGACATCATGGTATCTAGGGGTAGCTGGCCTGCCTTAGGGTGTTAGAGCCGAGACTGTGAGAAATCCGAACCAGGATGAAAGAATCCTAACATGAGTTTGAGTCCCTAATCCCAGGCATGAGAATTTGGAAATGAGACTTGCTCATGTCCTTTGGGTCTCTGAGTTTAATAGACAAACTTACCATCAATATAGTGGTATGTATCTTTAATTAAAATTAATAACAAGTAAATCTGTTTATTAGTTGATTTTAAACTTCATATAGTTGATTTTGCTAGTTTAGTTCAATCACTCAGTCATGTCCGACTCTTTGTGACCCCATGAACTGCAGCACGCCAGGCCTCCCTGTCCATCACCAACTCCCGGAGTTTACCCAGACTCATGTCCATTGAGTTGGTGATGCCATCTAACCATCTCATCCTCTGTCGTCCCCTTCTCCTCCTGCCTTAAATCTTTTCCAACATCAGGGTCTTTTCAAATGAGTCAGCTCTTCGCATCAGGTGGCCAAAATATTAGAGTTTCAGCCTCAACATCAGTCCTTCCAATGAACACCCAGGATTGATTTCCTTTGGGATTGATTGGTTGGATCTTCTTGCAGTCCAAGGGACTCTTAAGAGTCTTCTCCAACACCACAGTTCAAAAGCATCAGCACTCAGCTTCTTTATAGTCCAACTCTCACATCCATACTGTTGACAGTAATGTCTCTGCTTTTTAATATGCTGTCTAGCTTAGTCATAACTTTCCTTCCAAGGAGTAAGCGTCTTTTAATTTCATGGCTGCAGTCACCATCTGCAGTGATTTTGGAGCCCCCCAAAATAAAGTCTGACATTGTTTCCACTGTTTACCCATCTGTTTGCTATGAAGTGATGGGATTGGATGCCATGATCTTCGTTTTCTGAATGTTGAGTTTTAAGCCATCTTTTTCACTCTCCTCTTTCAGTTTCATGAAAAGGCTCTTTAGTTCCTCTTCACTTTCTGCCATAAGGGTGGTGTCATCTGCATATCTGAGGTTATTGATATTTCTCCTGGCAATCTTGATTCCAGCTTGTGCTTCTTCCAGCCCAGCATTTCTCATGATGTACTCTGCATAGAAGTTAAATAAGCAGGGTGACAATATATAGCCTTGATGTACCCTTTTTCCTGTTTGGAACCAGTCTGTTGTTTCATGTCCAATTCTAACTGTTGCTTCCTGACCTGCATATAGGTTTCTCAAGAGGCAGGTCAGGTGATCTGGTATTCCCATCTCTTTCAAAATTTTCCAGTTTCTTGTGATCCACACAGTCAAAGGCTTTGGTATAGTCAATAAAGCAGAAATAGATGTTTCTCTGGAACTCTCTTGCTTTTTCGATGATCCAGCACATGTTGGCAGTTTGATCTCTGGTTCCTCTGCCTTTTCTAAAACCAGCTTGAACATCTGGAAGTTCATGGTTCATGTACTGCTGAAGCCTAGCTTGGAGAATTTTAAGCATTACTTTACTAGTGTGTGAGATGAGTGCAATTGTGCTGTAATTTGAGCATTCTTTGGCATTGCCTTTTTTTGGGATTGGAATGAAAACTGACCTTTTCCAGTCCTGTGGCCACTGCTGAGTTTTCCAAATTTGCTGGCATATTGGGTGCAGCACCTTCAGAGCATCATCTTTTAGGATTTGAAATAGCTCAACTGGAATTTCATCACGTCCAGTAGCTTTGTTAGTAGTGATACTTCCTAAGGCCCACTTGACGTCACACTCCAGGATGTCTGGGTGTAGGTGAGTGATCACACCATCGTGATTATCTGGGTCGTGAAGCTCTTTTTTTGTACAGTTCTTTGTGTATTCTTGCCACCTCTTCTTAATATCTTCTGCTTCTGTTAGGTCCATACCATTTCTGTCCTTTATTATGCCCATCTTTGCATGAAATGTTCCCTTGGTATCTCTGATTTTCTCGAAGAGATCTCTTGTCTTTCCCATTCTAGAATAAGCATAATTCACATGATGGAAATTATTAGTACAGACTTGGAAAATATGGTTATCTTTTTGAGTTTTTTGTTTTATTCAGGATAGTTTTGTTTCAGTGTTTTCAACAAGTTTCTTATTTGAACTATGGAGTGATATCTGTTTATTTTGTTGCATGTTGATTAAAAGTCAAAATCAGTTGTGTTTGAACTCAGTTCTTTAAGAAACTGGATGTACTTCCCAAGTTTTCTAAGAAGTCTATGTAAACTGTCACACAACACAGCTGGGTTCTTGGTTGTTAAGGAAGTAAAATGAAATTATTTGAATACAGCTTCTACTGATGACCTGAAAAGTATGGGACATTAAAATTTGCATTTTCCTGAGAGACTGTGAGGTGTAAGTTGCAAATTAAAAGACATCATATGAACCTGGCATCAATTAGAATAAAATAAAG
Organism: Budorcas taxicolor; assembly: GCF_023091745.1. NCBI lineage: Eukaryota > Metazoa > Chordata > Mammalia > Artiodactyla > Bovidae > Budorcas > Budorcas taxicolor. The sequence goes on along the minus strand of NC_068935.1, from coordinate 120,069,260 downwards.
TTTATTCCAGCAATCTGCTTAGCAACCTTGTTAATGTCAAGGCTAATGAATGCTGCTGATGAATAAATTCCTGAAGAAGAAAGGACCCCAGTCGGAGGTAAGCTCATGATGCCTTCAATTAGAGACCAGAAAAAGAAAGGGCAGAGAAATTCTATGCATTATGATGATAAATCCTTTAATTTGTGTTTCTTTTAATGTTATTGGCTGCATTCTTTTTCTGACTAGGGTCATAATATTTATGGTTTTGAACTGGAAGTGCTACTGCAGAGAATTAATGTGTGCAAAGTTCCTTTCTGGTCCAAGATAGGTCGGCTGAAGCGATCCAACATGCCGAAGCTTGGGGTAATCATAATTTTCAAATCTTTCTTCTCTGTTTGGCTTCTGTATATTGAGTAGCTACCAGGTTGCACCTTGTGCTTTTTTGATTTGGAATCAGTTGCCTTATGATAAGACATTTTAACTTTGGCACTAAACACCTTTTCCTTTGAATTCAGCATTTTATTAGTAACCACTGGTAATTTTAAAATTTAACTTTTAGAATCTAGAGATAGCACGTGCTTATTAGCTCCACTTAGGCATCCCTAAGAAACAGCTGTGGGGTTCAGGAAGGAGATGGGAAGGAAGAATGGGAGGGATCAGACACTGAGTGGGCTGCATATTTGTCCTCTCTCTGAGCAATTGCAGGTTTAGGGGTACATTCTCACAGAGGGGACAGAGCTTGTTCAAGATCCTAGAGCTAGTAAAGGCAAGAACTATAATTTTGAACCCAGGCCTCATCTGACTTTTGGAAGGCTTGTCCCTTTTCATTCTGCCTGCTTGCTTGATAAAGGGGGCTTGTGGTGGGTTTTGGATGAAGCACCTTCATTTCCTAAACTCTGACACTGCTCTTTGCTTAAAGTCTTTACTTAAATCTTACCAGTGAACCAGAATGCTGCTTCATCAGAGAACTTAGGAATCTGTACCTTTTGTAACATTCTCCAGAGAATTCTGCTGCTGCAGATTGGAGTTGCGAGCCAGTGCTCTTGCTTCTTTTCCTGTTCATCTCTTTAAGACAATAGAGTCGTTATTAACACATCATCCAGATGCTGGCATTGCTTACTCCTTACCCGCTTCAGGGTTCTTTATATGGCATCTTCTCAGTGTGGTCTACCCTGACCACCCTCTTTAAGATGTAGTTCCTGCAAATTCCTTGTTCCCGTCACCATGTTCTATTATCCATATACTTATTACCTCCCAAAATTATATAATTTTTTTAGTTGTATATTTCAAATGAGATCAGGTATCTTTTCTACTTTGCTAACCGCTGTATCCCTTATATTCTGAGTGTCCAGAACAGTGTCAGATACACAGTCAATGTTCAAAAATATATGAGTGATGGCTGAATGAATGCATGAATGGAAGAATGAAAGTTTCATCATTGTAGTTTTGGGGCTAGCCTCAAATCAAGTTAGAACGAAATGTCAGTGTCTGCTCTTCCATGGGATTTGCTTTTTGTCCTCACCTGTAGGGCAGGAGTGGATTTGGTGAAAAAAATGCTACCTGTGGCCGAATGATCTGTGATGTGGAAATTTCGGCGAAGGAACTGATTCGGTGTAAAAGCTACCATTTATCTGAACTTGTTCAACAGATTTTGAAAACTGAAAGGATTGTAATCCCAATTGAAAATATACGAAACATGTACAGGTATGATCCTGGATGCTTCAGAATTTCTCTGTCTTGAAGTCAACTGAAATGCCAGAATCATCCTTAGGCTGGAGGAATAGGAGCGTGTGGTGCTGTGGAGGGGAAAATTGTCTGTCTTCATGTCAGCATCACATCTCCATTCCTTTAGTGATGTGAATTATTTTGCCTTCTGAATTATTCTAATTTTATCATAATATCTCCCTCATTTAACACCATCTTGATGTTTCCTGAGAGCAGTTTGGAAATTGATGTGATATTTAGGTTTCCACCCTTAATTCATTAATTCAGAAATTAATGCAAATATTTTAGAAATATAAAATCTGAAAAGTCATTCAATTATCTGGAGATATTGCTGCTTATTTCTTTTTTCCAGCCTTGTTGAGGTCAAATTGACAAATAAAAATTGTATTTTATTTAAGGTATACAGCTTGATGTTTGATACACATTGTGAAAAAATCATGACAGTTAAGCTAATTAACACACTCATCACCTCACACAAGCACTAATTTTTTCTTTTCTTTTTTGTGATGAGGACACTTAAGATTTCTTCCTCTTAGGAAGTTTCATATGTATAATACATTATTCACTGTCATCACACTGCTATACATTAGATTTCTGGAACTTAATTCATTTTGCATAATGTAAACTTTTGCTTGATTATTTCTTACATAAGGTTTCTGCTACCCCTATGGCCATTTTGCATTCTTTTCTGCCTGTTCCTCCCGAGTTCTCAAACTGCTTTTCTTTCTGACTGCGCTTCCTGCCTGGGTGATCTCATTGAGTTGCAGGAATTTCAATACCACGTGGGTGCTGATGCCTCCTCTGAGTATATCTTCACTTTGGACATCTCCCCTGAATGTCTCTACCTCCCTGTTCTGCTTAATGTCTGATATGAGCCTCCAACTCAGCCTGTTCTACAACTGAGCTCCTGACTTTCTCTTCCTTGTTTCTCTTTTCCAGTATCACTGGAAACCTCCAGAGTCATCCTCAGCCTGGAACCTCTGAGGCATCTATGATTCCTTTCTCTGACATCTTATGTTCCATGCATCAGGAAATCCTGTCAGCTCCATCTTCAAAATATGTCTCTATGCCACTTCTTTTCTCTTCACTTGGACCCACCCTGGTCCAAGCCACCATCCTCTTTCTCCCTTACTTGTCTCTTTGCTTTTGCCCTTGACTCTTTGTTGTCTGTTCTCAACCCAGAAACGAGAGTTTCTGTGCTGAAGTAAAGTTGGATATGGCACTGTACTTAAAGTCTCCCAGTGACTTTCTGTTTCATTCAGAGTAAAAACCAAAGCACTTATTTTGACTTAAAAGGTCTTATACAGTGGGTCTCTCTGCCATTAATTCTGTCCTTATCTTCTCTTATTCTCCATCATTCTCTGTGTTGCAGCCATTGGTCTTGTTCTTGATATTGGAACTGTGAGATTTATGCTCAGACTAGGGCATACTTTTTTTTTAATTAAAATTTTTTTTTGAATGTGCTGTTCTGTCTGCCTAGAATGTTCTTCCCTCAGATTTACCCATCGGAAAGAATTACCCTCTCACCTCTTGTGGGTCTTTATTCTCAGTGGACTCTTCCTTGGTTCCCTAACTAAAATTTGTCTCTGCTCTTGACCCTTAATATTCCCTTCTTAACTTTTCTTCTTAACACTTAGCCTTATTTAACATACCACATATTAAAAATTTAAGTTGTGTTCTACCTCCCCCATAAGGATAGGAATTTTTGTCTCTTTTGTTCACCGCCAGAATTTAGAACAATGTCTGGCATAGAGTGGGTATGTAATACATATTTAGTGGATGAAATGAATGAAAGGATTTAGGGCGTTTTCAGATTGTAGTTAACATATAACTTTATCTTAGTGTGATTTTTTTTGTTTGTTTTAGAGAAAGGCATTGGGATCAATGGTATGAATGAATTCCTAATTTCATACTGACCTTATTTTAAATTGTTTCCAATGTGAGGTGCCATTGCTCTGAAGTTACATAACCAAAAATTTTTAATAATGCTTTATGAAATTCTAATTTTAATCATTGTTTCTTTTAATTACTTGATTCTGTTTCATTCTTACTTTTCTGTACAGTGACTCTTCTCATCTGTTGTACCTGTTGGAGCACACCTGGAAAGATGCCAGGTTCATTTTGCAGATCATGTGTGAACTAAATGTTCTTCCATTAGCATTGCAGATCACTAACATCGCTGGGAACATTATGGTAAATTTAACTTAGAAAGGGGAAAAAGCATTTCCTGTTGGATCCAGTGTTTTCTTGGGGTAGTTGTTATATGATAATGAGTCTAAATGCATGCTTATAAAATGAGTAACTTGTATTTTGAAAGCTGGGCTTCTTTTGTAAAATGAAGAACTGCTTGGGAGAGGGGGAGGAAAGCCAGGTGCAGTATGTTGAAATTTGGGGGAACATAAGGATTGTCTCTGACATCTGGATGTGTCTGATTTGTGGAATGGTCCATTTGAGAGTAAAGAAATAGCCGAGTTGTGGGTATTTTAAGCTCTCTTTGTCTCCTTTTAACTGTAATGCTTAAAGAAGCTGCTGGAAATAATTAATACCCCCCCCTTTTTTTAAACCAGCCCTTAATATGATGAGTGAATTTGAAGGAGGTGCTATGATTAAATTTATCAATTTGATTTGCTTTTGTTTATTGTGGTTTTGAGCTCAAGTTTTTTTTTTTAATTTTATTTAATAGTCTAGGACGCTGATGGGTGGACGATCTGAGCGTAATGAGTTCTTATTACTTCATGCATTTTATGAAAACAACTATATTGTGCCTGACAAGCAGACTTTCAGAAAGCCTCAGCAGAAACTGGTGGGTCCAAAATTATGTAGTGTTTTGCTTTTTTATATCCCCCCTTTTTATTAACAAGATTGTTTCTTTGGGCTGTGATAACATCTACTTCCCAGATAAGTAGAAACTATCCTGTTTGCTCCATTGTTTTGGTATGGTCATTTCCTTCTCTACTTTTCTCTATACAGATAAAAATTATTTGTGAAATATGAAATTCTTTGAGGGAGACATTAGGCCTCTGATGCGTGACCATAGATGGAAATTGTTTTGCTGGGTTAGCACTACCAGTTGAACCTTTTATTTCCTTGAACCCCTAAGCCTTACTTTTTATGTTGTGTGGTTGCATTTTTATATTCTAGTAGGGTTAAGGTCACCACAGTCAGGTTTCTGAAGTAGTCTCCATTACACCAGAAATAAAACTTAGCTTAGCTACTGTTTTATCAGCACGGATAGTAATCAATTTAGAATGGGAGTTTAATGTTAAAATGACTCAGATTCTTTTGTTGTGCTTGTTTTACATACATTATTAAAATTAGTGAAGTATTAACTTAGAGGAGTTTGACTTCTGCTGAGTATTAAATGTTTGCTAATTAAACTACTTGGAAAAGAATTTTCAGCATATGGACATACTTATTTTAAGGTATCCATATTAATAATAATAATGGTAATATCTAAATAAAATAGTTTGTATTTTTATATCATGAATGTTAGAGTAATGAATATAAGAGAATTCTTAGAATCTCAAATTTTATATGGCACGAATAGTTGAATTGTTAGTGTCCATTGATTTAAAAATGTGAAGTTCTATTCAGAAATATTTTAAAGTGGAATTTGCATATTTATCACCTCAGATACAGTGTTTGTTTTGGTAAGTACCATGCTTGGCATTCATTTGGATTCATGAACATGTTACAGTAACTGTCTTTCCCTAGAGGACTATTAACTGAAAGTAAAGTATCTGTTAGAAGTGTGTACTGCAGTTGGAAAGGGGGAAATCATAAACCTTCTAAATTGGTTCATGAGTTGCTGGCTGGTGAAGTTATCTTCCATTTGATATTAGGGAGATGAAGATGAAGACATTGATGGAGACACCAATAAATACAAAAAAGGACGTAAGAAAGCAGCTTATTCTGGAGGCTTGGTCTTGGACCCCAAAGTTGGTAAGGCTGGGCAGCGGATGGCTTTGTCCCTGATGTGAAGGGACTTTTTAATGCAGTCAGCTTGAGAAACTAAAAGACCTGACTTGTGTTTTGTATATTAGCGAATAGGTTTCATAATGACTTTATTTATTTTCTTAACGTTCATGTGAAAATCTTGTTTGCCAGTCTTTTAACATGGGATTAATGTGAATCTTTTTTTTGTTTGTTTTTTTGCTGTATTCCAAGAAAGTTTTATTTATGGACATTGAAATTTAAATTTTGTGTCATTTTCACATATCATTGAGCTAGTCTTTGTACATTTTTTTCCCGACCATTTAAAGATGTAAAAACTCTTCTTACCTCATGAGTGGTACAAAAAGAGATAGGCTGAATTTGATCTTTGCCAACCTCTGGTCCAATATATAGCTATTTGTCAGGACTTCCCTGGTGGTCCAGTGGTTGAGAATCTGCCCTCCAAGCCAGGGAACACGGTTTCCATCCCTGGTCCGGCAATAAGAAAAAAACCACACTGGGATTTAAGGAATAATAGTACCAGACACACAGTAAGCTATCAGTATATGCTTGCTGTTGTTGTTATTGTCTTAACTGTGGACATTTACTTCTATTCAGTTTCTTCTGAAGGTGAAGATAACTCTTTGTAAATGTCCTAGAGAAATACAGTAGCTTTCTGTTCACCCTTGGCTAGTAAAAAGGGTGGATCGTTCCACTACTGACATTTATGTATGCATCTTGTCTGATCTTAGCAGTTTGTATACAGGTAAATAGGCTGCCTGTTTTATTCTTTGAAGGTGTGATTATAAAAAAAATGTATAACCTCTTGCTGGTAGAGATCACTAAATATTTGAAGAGTAGGGGGGGAGGATAGGTGGAAAGGAATGCGTTCTTGAAGGAGAATTTAGCAGCATTTTGTTTTTTTTGGAAATGTACATGGCACCTGTGTAAAGTAATTGATAGGATCTAGTAAATGAAAAAAAAAAGTAATTGATATGAGGGGGAGTGTTTGCCCATAATAATAGAGTACTTTTGGGGGACTGCTGAGGTTTCCATGCCAGACAGAATCTCTTCTTTCTTTGTCTTTGGTTACCTGATTTTTCACTCTGGTATATATTTACAGGGTGATAGTCAACTCCTTTTTTCCCTTTGTCTGCCTCACAGCTCTAGATTGTATATGGAGTCATAATATAGTACTTCTAATACAGTGTTATGCTAAAGACTTTTTGTAACATGGGCCTTTTTTCCTTGCAGGTTTTTATGATAAGTTCGTTTTGCTTCTGGACTTCAACAGTTTGTATCCTTCCATCATTCAGGAATTCAACATTTGTTTTACAACAGTGCAAAGAGTTGCTTCAGAGGCACAGAAAGTTGTAGAGGTTTGTATTCAACTGGGAACTCTTGAAATTGAGATTAAAAATAGTGCTTAAAGGGGGAAGATAAGCAAAGGGCTTGGTGTTCTAGTTTTTCCTTCTGAAAGGTAGTGGCATTCTAGCTTTTCCTTCTAAAAGGTAACATATCCTTTCTTTTTGGTCAGAAGGTGGGGGGAGTGTTGGGTAGGAGGAGACTCAGACTGGTTCTGTGTCTTTTATCTAATAGCTTTATTGAGATGTAATTCACAGACTCTGTAATTTACCTATTAAAGTATGCAATTTAATGGCTTTTAGTTTATTCCCAGAGTTTGCTAACTGCACTATAATCACTTTTAGAACATTTTCATTTTTCCCCAAAGATACTCTCTTCCTTTTAGCCCTTACCTCCCTCAATCCCTTCTAGATTTAGGCAACCACTAGTCTTTCCACCTCTATAGATTTGTGTATTTTTGTATATTTCCTGTAAATAGAATCATATGTGACCTTTTGTGTCTGGTTTATTTCACTTAGCATACTGTTCTTGAGATTCATTTGTGTTGTAGTATGTATTAGTCCTTCATTCCTTTTTATTGCTGAGTATTCCATTGTAGCAATACATGTCACATTTTGTTTGTTTTAGAATCTCTTGTCAATTTATGCAAAAATATCTGCTGGGATTTTGATGGGGATTGTATTGAACCTGTAGATCCCTTTGGGGAATATTGCTATCTTAATAATGTTAAGTTTTCCGATCCATGAAAATCGAATCTTTCCATTTATTTAGGTCCTTAATGTCTTTCAAAGGTGTTTTCTAGTTTTAAGTGTACAAGTCTTTCACTTTTATTAAATTTATTCCTAAATATTTCATTATTTTTGGTGCAGTTGTAAATGGACTGTTTTCTTAATTTCAATTGTGGTTTGTCCATTGCTAGTGTAGAGAAATAGAACTGAATTTTGTATATTGATCTTGCATCCTGCAACTTTGCTGAGCTCATTTATTAGTTGTTGTAATAATAGTTTGTGGATTCCTTAGGATTTTCTATAGACAGTATCATCTTGTCTGTGAATAGAGAAAGTTTGATTTCTTCCTTTTCAATCTGGATGCCTTGTATTTCCTTTTCTTGCTTAACTGCCCTGGCTAGAACGTCCAGTACAGATGAATAGAAGTGGCAAGAGCAGACACCCTTTTCTTATTCCTGATATTAGGGGAAAGCATCTAGTCTTTCACTATTAAATATGATGTTACTTGAGAGTTTCCCACAGCTGGCCTTTATCAGTATGAGGAAGTTCCATTCTAGCACTAGTTTGTGGAGTGTTTTTTTTAATTCATGAAATAGTGTTGGGTTTTCTTAACTACCTTTTCTGCATCTATTAAGATGATCAGTATATGGTTTTTGTTCTTTATTCTTTTAATATAGTATGCTGTATTGATTGTTGAACCAACTGTTGTTCCTGAGATAAATCCCACTTGGTGTATAATGCTTTTTGTATGTGGCTAGATTCGATGTGCTAGTATTTGTTGAGTTGTTTTCTGTATTCATAAAGGCTGTTGGTGTATAGTTGTATATATCTTTGTCTGGTTTTGGTATTAGTGTAATGCTGGCCTCATAGAATGAGTTGGGAAGAGTTCCCTTCTCTTCGGTTTTTGGGGAGAGTTCATGTGGGATTTGTTTTAATACTTTAATTTTTGCCAGTGAAGTTATCTGGTCTTAGACTTCTCTTTTTTTAATTTCTAACTCAGTCTCTTGTTATAGGTCTGTTCAGATTTTCTATTTCTCTTTCGGTCACTTTGGGTAGTTTTTGCCTTTTCTATAAATTTGTCCATTTTGTATAGGTTATCTAATTTGTTGGCATAAAATTGTTCGTATTGTTCCCTTTTAATCACTGTAATTCTTTAAGGTCAGTAGTGGTGGTCCCCTCCTTTTATTCCTGATTTTAGTGATTTGAGTCATCTTTTTTTCTGAAGAAAAAGATATTTTTACTGAAGAAAAAACTTCAGTATAGCTAGAAGTTTATCAATTTTGTTAATCTTTTCAAATAAGCAACCTTGGTTTCCTTGAATTTTCTCTATTGCTTTTTTGTTCTGTTTCTATGCTAGTCTTTTTACCTCCTTTTTTCTGGTTTCTTTGATTTACTTTGCCCTTTTTCTAGTTTATTATGATAGAAGGTGACATTATTGATTTGAGATCATCTCTTTTAATTTAGACATTTGCAACTGTAAATTTCTCTATAAGCAGTGCTTTAGCTTCATCCCTTAAGTTGTGATATGTTTCACTTGCCTTTTTATAGTCAGTCCCCTCTTCCATCAGTCAGTAATTGATCTGATTTATATCACCATAGCTTAATTTTGCCTGTTCAAGAATTTCAGATTAATGGAGTGATACAGTATGCATTCTTTTGTATCTGGCTTTTTTTGTTCAGTGTAATTTTTTTGAGATTCCTCTGTGTTGTTGCATTATTGCTATTCTTTCCTTTTTATTGTTGAGATGTATTTCATACTTATCTGTTCCCCTGAGATCAGCATGTGGATTATTTTCAGTTTGGGGCTGTTATTAATAAAGCTGCCGTGAACATTCTTCTACAGTTCTTTTTGTGGATGTGTGCTTTCGTTTTGGGGGATACCTAAGGAGTGAATTTGCTGGGTTGCATTGGACAGTGTATGTTTTACTTGAAAGGAAACTGTTAGATTGTTTTCCTAAGTCGTTGTACCATTTTATACTCCTGCCAGTCATGTATGTGAATTGTTCCCCTTTTCCTATAACACTTGTTATTTTCAGGCTTTTAAATTTTGGCCATGAAAGCATTTATTACCAATTCTACTCATTAAACATCCTTTTCAAAGGATCCTTTTGAATTATATCACATAAATTTTAATCTAGTGTTCATACAGTCAACAGTTTTATGTATGGCTTAATAACTTAATGTGTGGTTCTGCATATATAAAACTTATACAATTGACTGTCAGTTGGGAATTTGATTAGATTCTGTTTTACTGTTCTCCAGCAGTAAAAGATGTAAATTGATGTTATCTCTATATGTTGTTTTTCTCTGCTTCTTTGTGCAAGGGGCAGAAGATGTCTATTTGCTCTCTAACTCCTAAATTACAAGTCTTTTGGCTCCAGCTTAGGGGCTGTTTTTCAGTCCTAATTCCATATTCCTGGAAGAGAGAATCTTAGAGGCTTGCCTAGGTTGGTGAACACACCTGTCCATCATCTGTGGCCACAGGAGCGTGTTCACACAGTACAAATGTGTTTGCTGAGGACAGGCTTTTCTATGAGACTGGAGGATAATTTTACAGGGTAGGTATTGAGTAGACATCCCCGAGAGGTAGTGACTACGTTTGGTTAATAATATTCTTTGGATTATGTCCTGTCTGTGTCAGTATTAGGATAGTTATCATTATATAGCTCCTCTTCCCCCCCCCCCCCCACCATTTTGTTATTTGAGCTTTCCAGTTTAGATTCTGGATATGAAATTACACTTCAGAGTTGAAAGAGGTCACCTAAGAAATACTATACGTGTAGCAGTTTATGGGTTCTGTATCATTTTCCTGGGCTGTACTGCATTTGGTCTTCAGAACAGCTAGTGCCACACAGCTCGTGCTGGCAGAGCCAGGCATGGACTGTAACTTGCCTGACTTCATATTCTTTCAGTTTACTTTCTATTGGAGCTCCATGGTTGCTGTAAATAAATTGGAGTGTGTACCAAGATCTCTAATAGGTTTGCTATCATCATCTGCTCTATTGGAAAACAATAGGTCCCTGTTACTATTGTGAGATTGTTCATTTGAAGTTATTGATCTTTATAAAATCAGATACTTTGTAAAAACTGGGTTATCAAATGGCATTGACTTGATATACTTTAAGCCAAGAGGTTTATTTTAAATTTTGAATCTTTGAAAGGGCAAATGTGCCTGGTTTTTCTTTGTATCCTGTTAGTATTCAGTAGAATTAATGGAGCCTTGAGAAAAATGGCCTAATGCTTCCCCTGCCTTTTCCTCCTGTAAATTTTAATGGAAGACTACTGGTTGCTTTCTTAAAATGTTGCTATTGTACCAATTGCAAAGCAATTGATAGATAAAAGGTACCATATAAATACTAAGGAATATATATGTGTTAATTTTTAGAAATGTCATGGCCTATTTAAATATGGGCTCCAGATTCCTAAAAGAGATTCGCTGATTTAGTATTTAGGTTTTTATTTTTCAGTCTAAAACACTTAAAGTAATTGCTGTGATTCCCCATAGTTTAACAGAGTTTTGTAGCATTTTGTTTGGTACTGCACAGGTCTTAAAAATAGTACTTTAACTGCTTTCTTTAAAGCAGTCTCTCAATGTTTCTATTTTAAGAACAATACCCCCAAACATGTTGCTCCTCAATCTTGTTGAAGGGGGAAAAGGAGCATGTGTAAAAATTCATCCTTTTAAACGATGCCTACATTTTGTCAAGAACTAGATCGGGAAGGTACTGGGAATGATAGGCTGAGAGAACTGACTGAAAAGAGGGCAGCATTGACCTGCTTTTCAGCCCTCTCAGAATTGTTGACCTTTATACTTAGACAAGAAAGTAGCTTTACAAGATGTGGGGTTAAGTTGCCACGAGGTATGATTTTGGGAATTCATTTCACAAAAGTTTGATTTATCTGAAGTTTTTGTCTTGTGTTCATCAGGATGGAGAGCAAGAGCAGATCCCTGAGCTGCCAGATCCAAGCTTGGAAATGGGCATTTTGCCCAGAGAGATCCGAAAACTGGTAGAGCGGAGAAGACGAGTAAAACAGCTAATGAAACAGCAAGATTTAAATCCAGACCTTTATCTTCAGGTATATCTTTCCACTCAGCAACCTCTGAGTGACAGTCTCACCTTTGAAAATTTGATTATCTAGGAGTGATTTAAACATGATGCTGTGGACAAAGGCATGTGCTAACTTTAAGTTGGTGGGTTGGAAACCACTCAGAAACATCTGATGCCTCAAAATACAAGGCACCTCTGTCTGCAAAGATGTATCTGAGCAAGTGCCTTTTGACCTTCTGCGAGTTTTGGAATCTGTTTACTTGCTTCTGGGAGGTCAGGGAATCATGGCTTTGGGAGGATGGGTTGACTGTGTTCAGAGTTCTTTTCTCCAAGGACATTGAGGGTTTCTTATTGGTGAGTTAGAAAACATCTAATGAAATGTTTATGCATCTGCAAATATTGTTGTCTGTCTTTTGTCCTCGTGTGGCCTACAGTATGACATTCGACAGAAGGCTTTGAAGCTCACGGCAAACAGTATGTACGGCTGCCTGGGATTCTCCTACAGCAGATTTTACGCCAAACCCCTGGCTGCTTTGGTGACATACAAAGGAAGAGAGGTAAATGGTATAACATTGCCATATCTAAAATGAAAGTATTTTAAACTATACATATTACAGAGTGGGAGAGCCAAAAAGTTTGCTTCCTAGTAATACAGCTTCAGATATCCCTTTCTTAGGACAAATTTGAGAGAGATATGCTTTTAAGTAAGGATTCATTCATTAATCCATTTTGTGTGTGTATGTAATTATTGAGCATCTGCTGTATGCCAGGGATTGTTCGAGGTACCAGGGATAGAGTGTTAAGCAAGACATAAAAAGTCCCTGTGTTGTGAGGCTCATATCTACCTAGGGCAAAGGGTGTAGAAAGGGCTTAGGGTGGAGAGAAGGTCATTTGGGAAATCAGACTTTAAATACGTGAATAAGCAAATATAAAAAATAAGAGAATATGATAGAAGTAATGCAATGCAGATAATTAAAACAGAGTGGTAGGTTGAACACAGTTAAGGTGGCTGGCTGGCTTAGCTTGGTCAAGGAAGGGTTCTTTAGGAGGTAACATGAATGAAGCCTGTGATGTAAGGAAGCTAGTTTTCTTGTGGATATATTAGGTTGGAGTGTGAGGGAAAGGAAGAAGTCAAGGAGGATGTCTCCATTTTTGTCTTTTAGCTGGTTAGCTAGTGAAACCATTTGTTAAGAAGGGGAAATCTGGGAGAGAAGTTCTGTCTTAGATATGTTACCTTTGAGGGTTGTAATAGATCTGTAGGCATTTTAAGTAGGCAGCTGGATGTACAAATTCCTAATTGCACAAACATCATCATAACTGGAATTACAGATTTAGAGTAACTGGTTTTAGAAAGATGGGCTACATACCAAACAGATTGGAGGTGCTATCCCTCTGTAAACACTAAAAGCTTCATCTGCTTTAGGACCATGTGCATGGATTTTCCTTAGTTTGTAAGAGAATAGTTATATTAGATATTAAATTCCATTTAGCTCTAGTAAAATACTGATTGCTATCAGTGGATTTAAGACTACTTGGTCTTAAGGAGGTAGTGGTTATAGGCAGAATACTCATACTGGGGACCTGGAGTCAGAATTCTCTATAGATCGGCTCATTACAGCTTACAGGCCCAATCCAGCCTGCCATCTGTTTTTATAAATAAAGTTTTATTGGCACATAGTCACACTCATTCATTGAAGTATTGTCTGTAGGTACGTTTGCAGTACAGTGAAAGAGTTGAGTAGTCAAGATGGAAATTTGAATGACCTGCAAAGCCTAAAATATTTATATCTGGCTCTTTAAAAAAAAAGGTGACCCCTGTTTAGAATCTAGATTCAGTTCAGTTCAGTTCAGTCGCTCAGTCATGTCCGACTCTTTGCGACCCCATGAACTGCAGCATGCCAGGCCTCCCTGTCCATCTGCCGGACCAACTGCCGGAGTCCACCCAAACTCATGTCCATTGAGTTGGTGATGCGATTCCGTCCAACCATCTCATCCTCTGTCGTCCCCTTCTTCTCCTGTTCTCAATCTTTCCCAGCATCAGGGTTTTTTCAAATGAGTCAGCTCTTCACATCAGGTGGCCAAAGCATTGCAGTTTCAGCTTCAACATCAGTCCTTCCAATGAACACCCAGGACTGATCTCCTTTAGAATGGACTGGTTGGATCTCCTTGCAGTCCAAGGGACTCTCAAGAGTCTTCTCCAACACCACAGTTCAAAAGCATCAATTCTTTGGCGCTCAGCTTTCTTTATAGTCCAACTCTCACATCCATGCATGACTACTGGAAAAACCATAGCCTTGACTAGACGGACCTTTGTTGGCAAATTAATGTTTCTGCTTTTCAATATGCTATCTAGGTTGGTGATACCTTTCCTTCCAAGGAGTAAGCGTCTTTTTTTTTTTTCATTATTATGCCATGTTATTCTTTTTTTAATATAAATTGATTTAATTGGAAGCTAATTAATTTCATGGCTGCAGTCATCATCTGCAGTGATTTTGGAGCCCCCCAAAAACAAAGTCTGACACTGTTTCCACTGTCCCCATCTATTTCCAGTGAAGTGATGGGACCGGATGCCATGATCTTAGTTTTCTGAATGTTGAGCTTTAAGCCAACTTTTTCTCTCTCCTCTTTCACTTTCATCAAGAGGCTCTTTAGTTCTTCACTTTTTGCGATAAGGGTGGTGTCATCTGCATATCTGAGGTTATTGATATTTCCCCCAGCAATCTTGATTCCAGCTTGTGTTTCTTCCAGCCCAGCATTTCTCATGATGTACTCTGCAGATAAATTAAATAAGCAGGGTGACAATATACAGCCTTGACGTACTCCTTTTCCTATTTGGAACCAGTCTGTTGTTCCATGTCCAGTTCTAACTGTTGCTTCCTGACCTGCATACAGGTTTTTCAGGAGGCAGGTCAGGTGGTCTGGGGTATTCCCATCTCCTTTAGAATCTTCCACAGTTTATTGTGATCCACACAGTCAAAGGCTTTGGCATAGTCAATAAAGCAGAAATAGATGTTTTTCTGAAACTCTCTTGGTTTTTTGATGATCCAGCGCAGCAGCGCATGTTGGCAATTTTATCTCTGGTTCTTCTGCCTTTTCTAAAACCAGCTTGAACATCTGGAAGTTCACGGTTCGTGTTTTGCTGAAGCCTGGCTTGGAGAATTTTGAGCATTACTTTACTAGCGTGTGAGATGAGTGCAATTGTGCGGTAGTTTGAGCATTCTTTGGCATTGCCTTTTTTTGGGATTGGAATGAAAACTAATCTTTTCCAGTCCTGTGGCCACTGCTGAGTTTTCCAAATTTGCTGACTAATTGAGTGCAGCACCTTCAGAGCATCATCTTTTAGGATTTGAAATAGCTCAACTGGAATTCCATCATGTCCAGTAGCTTTGTTCGTAGTGATACTTCCTAAGGCCCACTTGACTTCACATTCCGGGATATCTGGCTGTAGGTGAGTGTGAGTGATCACACCATTGTGATTATCTGGGTTGTGAAGAAGCTAGACTAGACGTGTGTAATAGCACTTTGAGATGATGAATATGTTCTCCATCTGCAGTATTGAGTGTAGTAGCTGCTGGCCACAAGTGCCTAGTGAGTGCTTGATAGCTGGCTACTGTCAGCCAGCTGAGGAAGTAGAGTTTGAGTTTTATATAATTATAATTAGAATTATCCTCAAATATCCATACAGCTAGTGAACTGCTGTATTGGATGGTGTAGATCTCGCTGGCATGAAATGAACAGGACGTTGAGAGCTGCTCTTCTGTTGGGATCCCAGTCTCAAAGACTCTCCTGAGGGCACAGTGAGGGAGGGCAAGACATGTATTGGACACCAGCATAACGTGAGACAGTTTCAGATGCATTCTTCAGTAAGATCTCATAAGAGTCAGTTGACAGAGGTAATTGTGTTCCCATTTTGCTGATAAGAAAGCTAATAAACTCAGAGGTAAAGTGTAACAAGTGACTTATTTGAATGGGAATCCAGATCTTCCTGACTTGAAAGCTCTTGCTGCATGAAGGTTGTGTGCTTGCTCTGTCTCAGGATGGCTTTCCTGACTGCTGCTTTGTATTCTACCACTTATTCCTAGAAGAACGCCTTTTTCAATACTCATCTCAAGACACAAGCCTTTTTTCCTTGAGAAGATATAGGTGTTTTAGGGGGTTATTGAAATGAAGGAAGGATGTCTTCATTTTCTTAGGCTAAGTTTACTTTAAAATTATTTAAATTTTATTTCTGTGTATGTATCCAGTGGCTTCTGATAGAATACCATCTTATTTTTGTATTAGGAAATGCACTCACTATGCCCCAACTGGGTGATAATACATGGGTTGACTATTGAGATTGGATCAGGGTTACTCTTAAGTTTCTCACGAGAGGCAATAGTTGACAATTTACTCCCTTGGAGAGTGCCTCTTGCTGTTGGGAAATCCCTGTTGTTACATTTCCTGCATTGGCTCAGAAATCCACAAGCTTAAAAGGGCACTGTTGATAATGATAAGCCCCAAATTTGTCCAATGATCTCCCCCACTCCCCTAATCCATTGTACTTTAAGGGCAGCATTTTTGTTTAGCTCAATTTTTAATAGGGAATTGAAACTCAATTTTTATTTTTCTATTGTATAAAATGGAAGAGTAACAAATCTTACTAAGTATTTTGTTTAAAAAAAACCCTACTCTCCCCACTAAAAAAATAATTTTAGATAAATCTAGAAATAATCATGTGTGGTTTAAATTCTTGGTTTCTGCTTTCCCCTTGTCTCTTTCCCCTTTGCTTTTTCCCACAAGTAAAAAATACAGCAACTGTGGGAAATGGGCCTTTAAAGTAATGTGAGGTTGATGAGAAATAATAATTACACAGTTGCTTCCTGGAAATCTTACTTGAGAAGATTCAAAGCCACATACAGAAATTATTTCCTATAATAAAATTGATTGTAATGTATTGGTGATAATTATTAGCACTGGCGGATGGAAGTATTTTATGTGATAATCTGTCTGTAGGTTCACTGTTATTTTCCATATTTTAGGTCTTTGTGAATTAAGAATCTTTTGATTATTGAAGAGGTAGGAGGAATGAAGTGTAAAAAGAGAGTCAGTTTGTTGAATTTTGGAATATTTCTGTGACTTATCAAACTTGTTTTTGTATCAAGAGTAGACCAAATAATACAGTAACCTGAAATATAGTAATACAGTAACCTGAAAATCCTAGAAGTTGATTGCTTTTAAAATCCTTGTAGGATAAATTAGATTAAGGTTCAGGTAGAAATTAATGAGAAGGAAACCTGGTAGTATGTCACCAGAAAAGACTGTAACATTTCATGTTTGAATATGGATTAATACACAATCTGGGGAGGCCTTAAGCCCCCCTCCCCCATTTTATTTTTAAGTCTATTTTGTGTGTGCTCAGTTTGTTGGAATCATGCAGGTTTGGCTCTGGTGACCTAATAATTTCTGTAATCAAATGTATTATGACTGCTAGAGTACTCAGAGTAATTACTAATTGTACTTTTAAAAACAGGTTTATAATAAAAATGCTAATAGTTATGTCAAATGGACATCAATATTGTCTTTTCCCAGGTGTGATCTTTCACACTTAAACTCTTCTATGATTTTTAATTGCTCGGCAGTAGAGGAATTAGTTAATGGTTAAGGAATTGTATGAGGGACCTCATAGTGTGCAGGTTATTTAGAAATAATGAATTCAGTGTTTCCAGAGAAGTAATATGGAAAGCTAGTTGATAGATATCCAGAAGTGAATCTACAGAAATACCATCTATATTTGTGTTTGTTCTCAGTGTATTTGTAGAGACATAAAAAAGATAGTGGGTAAGTTGATAGCACTAAGTGGACGTATCTTTTAAACCACAGAGGAAACAAGACTAGGTAGTCAAGTGACTGGTGTGGTAATTGAAGTGGTTGTTCACTAGATGGCGATAGACACCCTGAGATCATTAATCAATTAAGGCTTTATACTGTGAACAATAGTGAAGGCCATTTAGTGACACAAATCTGTCCAGATTTTTCACTTTTATTAATTTGGAACTATTAAAGGACCAGAGGATTGTAATAGTCTATTTAGTGTTTAAAATAATGATGGTCTTTGAATAATAAGTTTTGTTGATTGGATCAATCATATAATGTATCATAGCAAGCTAATTCTTCTAGCAAAGAGCAAAATTCACACTTCTGGCCATGGGTTTACAATACATAACTCCCTTGGTCACAGTATTAGGCTAATTAATCTAAAGAGAATTGAAATGATTTTGATGTGTAATTTTGCCTCTTTGAATTTGTTGGGGTTTTTTTGAGGGATTTTTAACTTACTCTGTACTTATAAACATACTCATTGCATAATTCTTAGTGTAATGGTAATATTTGTCTTTATGGAATAATTAGTACTTGTTGACGTTGGTATTGTTTTATTTCTGCACTCTGTTATTTCTGTGCCCTTGAGAAAATGATTTTTGGTCTGGATTTCTGATTGCATTTTAAAGTGAATGTGTGCTCTAATGTTTGGGTATAGAGCCCGTGCGTTTTCATTTTCTCACCCAGTAGGCTAAAATGAGTCTTTGCCAGCCTGCTTGCCAACCAGTTGTAGACTGCCTAGCTTTTAGTCGCGTTTGGAGCCGAAATTTGGGCATTTGAAAATGTGTCCAAATCATTGCAGGAAAACACTACAGTCTGGGCAAGCTTTCCTGGGAGTCTCTTGGCCATGTGCTAGTGCCTGTCAAGAGCCCTTCAAAATGGCCCTGGGGTGGAGGGCTGGCTGTAGCCTTTGTTGATTTCAGTGGCAAAAGAGAATGAGTGAATAGGCAGAATCTCATAATTAAGTGCTGAAGGAGACTTTCTGATTTATCTGCAAATAAGCAAAAGTTTCACATTTCCAATCTCTTTTCTTTAAAAAGCCTAGTTTTAACAAATTAAATGCAATAAAATATTGTAGAGACAACTGAAGACCCTTTCCTCCATACCCTCTCTCATTTGTTTCTTCTTTTGAGGTACCTGCTTTCTCAGGTTGTGTCCTTTTTGCCCAGGGTTTTTTGCTTTCACAGCAGATAACGTGTACCTATATATGTGGTACCCTAGAAGTTTTTACCATTTATGTGTCATGCTATACATGTGTTTTTGCAGTTTGCCAAAAACAGCAGGAGAAAGTACCTATTCTGTACACCAGTTTTTAAGCTGGTCCACGTTGATACAGTTTCAGACCTGGTTTATTCATGTTCAGTTCAGTTCAGTTGCTCAGTCGTGTCCGACTCTTTGTGACCCCATGAATCGCAGCATGCCAGGCCTCCCTGTCTATCACCAACTCCCGGAGTTCACTCAGACTCACGTCCATCGAGTCCGTGATGCCATCCAGCCATCTCATCCTCTGTCGCCCCCTTCTCCTCCTGCCCCCAATCCCTCCCAGCATCAGAGTCTTTTCCAATGAGTCCACTCTTCGCATGAGGTGTCCAAAGTACTGGAGTTTCAGCTTCAGCATCATTCCCTCCAAAGAAATCCTAGGGCTGATCTCCTTCAGAATGGACTGGTTGAATCTCCTTGCTACTTATTGTGTAATATTTCAGTGAATAAATATAGCACAGGATATTTTTTATTCTCCAGTTGTCCAAGTTTTTAAGTTTAATTCTTTGCTACTGCAAATAGTGCTATAGTAGACAGTGCCACCTGTGTGAGAGTTTCTCTAGGGTATTATTAGGAGTGGAGTTTGCACAGCCACAAGCAGTATATGATATTTTATTAGTGTGAACAGTCATTTAATTTATCATGGCAAGCTAATTCTTTCAGAAAGTTAAATTCATCGTATTTATGGCCATGGGGCTATGATACATGACTTCTTCAGTCACAGAATTAGAGGTTAATTTAAAAATTGTTGTTTTGTTGTTTAGTTTCTAAGTTGTGTCCAACTCTTTGCAGCAAAATGGACTATAACCCCCCCAGGCTCTTCTGTCCATGGGTTTTCCAGGCAAGAATACTGGAGTGGGTTGCCATTTCCTTCTCCAGGGGATCTTCCTCACCCAGGGGTTGAACCCTATCTCCTACATTGACAGGCAGATTCTTTACACTTGGCCACCAGGGAAGCCCAGTTTAAAAATAGTTGGGAATAATTTCGCTATTCAGTTTTACCTTTTTGAATCTGTTATTTTTCTGTTGAGGGGTCTTAAACTTCTTATGTACTTGTAAACTTAATTGTTGCATAATTCTTAGTGTTCCACATCTTTGCTACCACTAGTTATTATCAGAATTAAAATTTTTGCCAGTCTCATGAGTGTGAAGTGATAGCTTATTGTGATTTTAATTTACGTTTCCTCAATATTAAGGCTAGCATCCTTTCATGTGTTTTAACTCTCAAGTTTTCTTTTTTCAGTGTGATTTGCTTGTGCATGTATGTCTTGTTTCACTGGATTGTATGTCTCTAAGTATTCTTAGGTCAAAAGCTAATTCTTGTTTGGTCAGTTTTGTTACAAATACCTTTTAGTCTGTGATTTATTCTTTAACTGTATTTGTTGTCTTTTCTTGTGCAGAAGTTTCAAAAACTTCTTGTCACATATTTGATTTTTCCCCCCTTGTACACTGTTTGCTTTTTCTTATGAGATCTTTCCTTCCTCCAATGACAGAGACATTCTGTCTTATTTTCTTCTAAAATTTGCAGGCTTGGCTTTTCTTATTTAGGTGTTAAATCCTTCATGGATTTATTTTTAGGGATTGTGTACAGAAGAGGTCTAAGTGTATTTGTCTTCTTTGCTTCCTGTGGAGTTACTGAACCTGTTCTTCTATTTTGGGGATTGATAACCTATAAATCATGGGTTCACTCCTGTCTGCTGCCTATTTTGTGTAAAGAAAATTTTATTGGGCCACAGCCACACCTACTTGTTATGGCTGCAGTTGCGCTCTGTTAGAATGGCAGAACTGATTAGTGCCCAGAGAGACTGAATGATCTACAAAGCCTAAAATATGTACTTTCTGGGCCTTTACAGAAAAAGTGTGTGGACCTCTGATCTATTAATAAAAGAGAGTCATGTGTAACGTTGAAAGTTTGTTTGGGTTTTTCTATGAATGAATTTTTTTGCCAACTCAATAGAAAAGTCACTCTCATTTCTAACAGTAGCAGTCATAGTAGGTTAAAGTGGAGGAAAGTACACTACAAGTAGTAAGAAGGAAGGAAAATAATGTTTTGGACATCTAGAAAACCTGGATTTTGAGGTTTCACTTGTTTATATTGTCATATGAGAACTTTTCATAGAAGCAGAGGGAATGTCTATGACTCCTCTCAAGTTGTATGTGACATTGTGTGTGTCGGCATATGTGTGCTTTTCACGGGGAAAGGGTGCATAGCATTTATGAGAGTCTCACAGGACACCGTGATGCAGAAATACTCAAGAACTGCTGAGTCTTGTATTTCATTTCTGCCCTCTACTATAGGTTGAGAGGACACTTTAGTCTTAAAAATATATTTTTTTGTCACATGGCAGTATGAAGAATTTTCTCGCCAGACCAGACTGGTGGGAACTGCGTGGGTGGTAGGAGGGAAGAGTTCTAATTCTGTCTCCAGAATTTTAATAGCCATCATTAAGACTACTTTTAACTTCAGCTGACCTACTAACATTTTGAATTTTTTTAGTATAAGAAGTTAATTTCTCTTAAGGCTGAAAATGAAGATTTAATATATTTTGGCAGAATATATTTAATGTTAAGGAAAGTAATATCCCTTTTTCAGTGATCACAGATCACTTACCAGTTTGAAGTTGTTTACATTGTACAACTCTTAAGCCGGGAAAACTTTTAATTCCCTTTTTATTGTTGTAATTCAGGGATGTTTGGGTTCTAAATTCTTTGCAGTTCTTCATACTGTTCTACCTTGTTAATTCACATCTACTAATTCAAAATTGGTGGTAATTCAGATGGAATGAGTTGAAACTCTTCATAGTACAAATTAACGGTAATTTTAGAGCTAAGGTTCTTTTTATATACTTTTAACTTCTATAGAAGCACCTGTTTTCAGTCAAGCAGGAGGCATCCTAACTGCAGATTATTTATATTGATGAACTTTTACTAAATAACATCTATTTTTGCTTGTCCATTTGTCTGTATCCTTTCTGAAACTGGTGAAAGTATAGTTGGTAAATATACAGCTAAGAAGAGGACATACCTTGGAAATACCCCCATGTAAGACCAGTTCCAATTATAATAAATTAGACATGCAGTAGTTTGAGAGAAGTACAGTGACAAAGAATTTCAAATATATAGAATAATTTGTTCTGTATAAATGCAGTATTGCATTTATAGAGACAAGTGGGATACATTTAGGCCTGGTTTGCATTTATATATTTGGAAACACATAATATTTCTTTCAAGTAGCTAAAACTTTAGACTTTTAAAAATAAATTGAGGAGAGTCTTACCCTTCTCTCTTAATGGTTGGAACCTATCATCTCCAAGATACCTGAACAATATGTGGCTTTGTGTGCTCTTGGGTTTTCAACGTTGAAAGGGTATGGGTTTAAGGGGACACAGGCGGTTGATGTTAGAGGCAGCTGGGAAGAGGGAACCAAAGTCAAGTCCTGCCTGTGAACTGGCCTGGGTCTTTGTCAAGAAGACCTCCCACCCCTCCCGACACAGTGTACCCTTGGGTGTCAGCAGCAGACAGGTGGTCCTGGGGCTGTGTGGACTGGCCTTTTCCCTCTTCAGAGTCTTCTCAGTTCTAACCGTAAAAGTGTCAGGATTTATTTCATTAAGGAAGGTGGAATTTCCTTATTCCCAATCAAAATTAGGGCCTTTTTTTTGAAATTTTATTTTGGCTGTGCAGGAGCTTTTCTGTAGTTGCAGGGAGCAGGAGCTTCTCGCTGGTTGCAGGGTGTGGCTTCTCACTGTGGTGGCTTCTCTTGTTCAGAGTATGGGCTCTGGGCGCGCAGGCTTCAGTGTTGCGGTGTATGGGCTCAGCAGCTGTGGCTCCCGGGCCCTAGAGCATAGGCTCAGTAGTTGTGGGGCACAGGCTTAGGTGCTCCTCAGCATGTGAGGTCTTCCCAACCCAGGGGCTGAACCTGCATCTCCTTCACTGGCAGGCGATGCTCTACCAGTGAGCCACGAGGGAAGCCTTGGGGCCTTTTTGAAAACCCCCACGATGGAAGTTTGGCCACTAGATTTCAGGATGGGTCTGTAAAAACTAGTGTGGATACTTAAAATTTTTCTCTTAATTGGCCAAAAAAGAAAAAGAAGCCCGCAGCCTCAAATTGGTGCTGTATCCCAGTCTCCCCTTGCGCTCGCTTTGTTGGGAACCACTATGTCTGTGTTTTGGTGCCCCCAGCACCCAGCCCTGTGCCCCATACAGTGGATGCTAGTGTGCTATGACCCTGGGTTCATGCGGACTTAGAAGTTTCTGCAGTTATGGATGACTGGATGTGGAAGAGATGCATTTTTAATATAGGATCTTGATTTTTAAGCCTAATTTGATAAGAATGGCCTGGTTACTCAGAACAAAAAAAAGAATTCTTTGTACATTTTGAGCCACTTTGATTTGAGAAGACAGGGGTGGTATTTTTGCTTCGACGTTTTGCCCATTTAATTCCTGAAACCACAGGGAGGTGGCTGAGGACGAGGAGATAAATATTACTGTCAGACTAACCTTGTGTTGGCACTGCTGGTCTCTGCTCAGGCAGGTTGAGTCTCATTACTCTGACTTGAATCACGGAAACTGAGGCCTGGAAATCTTCCTTTTTTCCCCACCCTCCGCCACAATGAGTGACTTCTTGTTAACCCAGATTCATTCCTCTTTCTACTTACGTGAACATTTTCTATAAACCTGTTTTGGTGTTTGTTTCTTTTTCATGAGCCGCGTGTTATTTGACAGGTGTTCTGCAGTTCCTTGCTTTGGCAGTGAACCAAGATGACAAAGCAGTAATGATTTTGAAAGTGCCATTCCCTCCTTGTTAAGACACAAAAAGAAAAGTGTGAAGTTATTAACCACTATTCACCAGTGGCATAGAAACTGGCGTAAGTTTAATTGTCTGGTCCTGGATAATGCTACTCCTAAGGAAAGGGGAAAATATCATATAATTTTGCTTTTTTTTTTCCTCTCACATCCTTCCCCCCACCTCTTCCACAAATTGCAGATACGAATGGATTATAGAGAAAGGATTGTTGTTATTTTAGTTGCTGAGTTGTGTCTGACTCTTTGTAACCCCATGGATTACAGATAGCCTGCCAAGCTTGTCTGTCCATGGGATTCTTCAGGCAAGATTACTGGAGTGGGTTGCCATTTTCTTCTCCAGGGGATCTTCCTGACCCAGGGATCAAACTTGTGTCTCCTG
This sequence comes from Budorcas taxicolor, assembly GCF_023091745.1. Taxonomy (NCBI): domain Eukaryota; kingdom Metazoa; phylum Chordata; class Mammalia; order Artiodactyla; family Bovidae; genus Budorcas; species Budorcas taxicolor. The sequence goes on along the minus strand of NC_068935.1, from coordinate 120,045,183 downwards.
CTTTGCAGATGGATTCTTTACCACTGAGTCACCTGGGAAGCCCAGAGGAAGGATTACTGTGAACCCCAAATACTGATCTTTCCTCCAGCTTTTCCTTTCCTCATCTTCCCAGGTAGTAGATTTATGGGCCATGTGGTCGCACTCCACAACCTTGCAGATTTCCTCAACCCCCAAATGGATCAGCCACCCCAATGTTTGAGTTTGATGGTGTATAAGATGTCACCACACCATCTCCTGGCTTCAGCCATGCTGGGGACACTTCTTGTTAATTGGAAGAACCTGATTTTGACAGCCCATGCTGTATGGTGGCCTGTGTACACTCTTCTCAGCAGTACAGTTAGACCCTTCAAAGATACATCCATCTTAAAAGCAAAACAAGTCAGTTGGATTTATTATGGCTCAGGACTGGTTAACTGAGGGCAGACTAATAGAGTTAGTGCCTTCTGTTGGCATTTCATCACTTCAGTAGGCAAGCATGAGCCTGTGTCAATTTGCCATATCATAAATACGGTGTGAAATTACACTGAGCCGAGTTTGGTAAGTTGTGGGAGTTTTGGAAGGCGGGGAGAAGAGCGGCTTTCTGTATGTGTGTATGTGGTAAGAAGCTGTTTGATTTTAAGCCAGAGATTCCTGAGCCCTGTAGTCATCGCTTTAGAGATTTTGAACCTACTTTGAAATGTAGTGCCAGTGTTGGGTTGTACAGCTGTCCTCGTTTCCTTTTTGTTACGAATTTTTGTGGCTCAGTTGGCTGGTGTCCCCTTTAAACTTGAATGTATTAGATTCTCAGAATTTCAGTTTTTTCTTTGAGAGTTCCCTTCCTCTTTTAAAAAAGCAAAATGAATTAGAATGTAACTGAAGTGAATCTCTATGTGCATTTTGAAAAGAACAATAAAGCATGAGTGATTTCCAGAAATGATTTATGCCTGGTGTTTGGAATTACTAATTGTTATTTGCAGGTTTGGGTTTAGTTTTTCTATTACCTATTTTTATCGACTTTGTTGTTTTGCATTTAACAGAAGATTGGCTCTTTTGAGGCTAGTGGTGAGAGTTTGGCCTTAGGGCTCAAAGTTGAGTGGGGATGGGAGTAGAGCAGAGATATTAAGTTTCTGTCATAATTTGGAGTGTTAGACACTTGGCTATATTTGTTTCAGGGGCTTTTCGCCCCTGCTAACTTAGCCACAGGCTATATTTTCAGCCCTGTGCAGGAGGAGACTGTGCCTTCCACAGGCAGGGAGGAGGAGGCTTGAGGAGGGGGCACTTGGGGAAAGGAATAAGCTCATGGTCTATTAATAATGTGCATTGTTCTTAAGGCCACATGTAATATTTCTGTGCACCCGCCAATAGGGTAGGGTGTATAGTCTACTCAAGTTGAACTGTGTGGCACGATGCAATGGTTGAATCACGTGAAAAATCTGAATTTCTTCTTTAATGGTGTCCTGACAGGGCAGAAAAAAATGACTTGTTTTCAGAAGATTGGCTTAGAGCAGGTGAATATCTTTAATTCAATTACTGATTCTTGCCTCATAGCCAGAAATTCTTCAAGTAACATTTGCTGAGTGTGTCCCACAGAGGGAAATGGAGACAAATGACATTGCTTGTGACCTGCAGGCTTGAGGCGAAAGCCTTAGGTAATGATTCTAGTAAAACTAGAGCTAGAGCTTGGGAGGCCGAACTCGTGATTCCGTAGTAAACAAGAGAAAGGATCTGCCATAGATGCAGACACCACATGAAAAAGCCTGAATGTCTGCTGAAGGAAGCCTGGTCTGGAAACACGGGTGCCAAGCTCACTCGCTGTGTGCTTTCTGTGTTTGACTTTGAGTGAGTCCATCCCTGTGAGCCTTTGTCTTCACATGTCAGAGGGTGCTGGTTGACAACATCTGCTGCTGCATACTCCAGTCTCAAAGCACGTTACCTCGGAAAGCCCGAGGACCATGGTCTCCTGTCACAAATGCAGAGGAAGGCGCCAAACCCCCACCCAGTTGGGCCTGGTACTGGTGTGTTGGGGACATGGTGGTAAATCTGAGAGTTCAATGGCCTTATCCTCATGGGATTTTATTCTGGTAGCAGAGAGCCAGTAAGCACATTGTCCAGTGAATAATCATGCTGACCCAGGAGAAATAAGTGCTAAGGCATGGAACGGAAATTTTTGAATGCTGATAGCAAAGGCCCTCTGAAGAATCAAAGCACCCAGAGTGAAGAATCCGAGGTTTCCTGAGCATGTGACACTCAAGCTGAGGTCGGGAACGTGTGTGCAGGAGTTAAGCTAAAGGATTAGAGGGGTCAGCATTCTAGGATGAGGGATGACTTGTGCAGAGGTCCCGTGGTGGGTGGAAGCATTATGTCGTCAGGAACTGAGAGAAGGCTGCTGGAGCTGGGCGGAGTGTAGAGGGGAAGAGGGGCATGATGGGAGGTGAGGTTGGAGAGCAGGACAGGGGCCCCACTGTGCAGGCCTAGCTGGCCATGCTGAACAAGGGTGTTAGCAGGTCCTTTGTGGGATGGAGGGATTGACTCCTGTTTACGTTTTGCGATGATCACTCTAGCTGAGTGAGTTAGAAGAGTCTGAGTGGATGAGCGAAACTAGCTAGTTGGCTCTTAATTAAGATATTCCAGGCAAGCGATGGTGGTAGCTTGGCTGGTGTGATGGCACCCAAGATAGGTAGAAGATGCCGACATGATGTGTTAAGAGAAGAAGAACCAGTAAAACCTGGCAGCATCCTGGCTATTGAGCTTAGGATGGAAAAAATACCTAGGTCAACTTCAGGAGAACTCCTGACCTGCTGAGTTGTGCAGGCTGACGGATGGCAAGCCTTTCACTGAGGTGAGGAGTGTTGGGAGATGCCTGTGTTTGGGCCTGGGGGAGGGAAAGATGAGCAGTCTGATATTGGACATGTTCATTTTGAGGTGGCAGGATATAAATTTGGGGATCATTTGGTGAATTGCGATAAATTTAGCCATGGATGTAGATGGGATTACTTGGGGAGAGGAGAGAGTGGAGAGAAAGGTGGGCATAGGGTTCCTCCCGTCTTTGGGTCCCCAGTGTGGAATGGCCTGGAGGAGGCACCACAGAAGGAGAAAGGCAGGAACACGACGTGTTGTGGGAGCCAGGGAAGAGCATTTCAGGGAGGAGGTGGGTGACTGTCAGAAAGAGACGCTGGTGATAGGCTGGAAAATTTCGGGGAATGGAGGTGATCGTTGATTTCAGTTGGAGATGTTTGAGTGCGTCTGTGGCGATGACCAGAATTGCTGTGGGTAGATATCTTTTTAAATTTTTTTTTGTAGTTTTAGCTTTTCCCCCCACAAAAATGTAAAAATCGAATTTCATACACTGCAAAAAACTTGTAAACTAAACAAACAGATACGAAAGTGCATTTTCTTCTGACGGATGTTTCTAATATTTCATAGGCTACTTCAGTGTAGATTACATAGAGTGAAACCCTTTGTAAAAAGCCACAACCTTCCTGTGGCCTGCTAACAGGGATGGACCTTGAAGTCAGGACACTCAGTGAAATGAGCCCCTCACCAAAGACGAGGATCCTGTAGGGAGATATTCTCATTCTCCTCAGTTTACAGATGAGGGATTTGAGGTCCAGAGAAGGAATCCAGGCCTCTCCTCCCCACCCCACACCTCAGGTACACACGCCCAGCCTGCTTCTCCACCTGCTGGTTTTATAACCTCTCCAAGCCGCAGGTTCCTCGTTTTTTTGTCATGGTAACTATCCAGTGACTTCCCAGGTGGCTCTATTGGTAAAGAATCTGCCTGCCAATGCAGGAGACACAGGTTCAATCCCTGGGTCGGCAAGATCCCCTGGAGGGAGGGCATGGCAACTCAGTACATGTGACCTTGGCTTCGGGGGTGTCTCTCCCCGCCCCCCCCGCCCCCGCTTCAGAGTGACTCTTATCCCGTCTATATTTTTCTCTCTCAAATGCTGAAACGTCTACTCTAATAAAGGCCAGTTTATAGGCTATTTGCCGAACTATTTGCTGTTGTGTTTTTACTTTGCTGTTTCTTCTGCATTTTGTGCCTTTGCCCAGCTACACCACTGATTTTGGCTGCCTCTTTCTGTTTCTCAAAACTCATTTTGCCTGAGTGATTTATTCTGACCTCCCTCACTTTTTAACTCAGTGACTTCAGCTGACTTTAATTCGTTTAATTTACTATGTAGATTCAGGAGCCTGCAATGTTTTTTCATGTCCTCCAGCAACAAGTAGTAGTTGACACGAAGTGGCAAACACCAGCCTTTTGTGTAATATTTAAGAACTAGTTGTCTTTCCTGTCACTTCTTAGCCCAGTCCTAGGATGCAGTTGGGTTTCCCAGGCGGTGCTAATGGAAAAGAACCTGCCTGCCAATGCAGGAGATTAGGAGATGCAGGTTCGATCCCTGGTTTGGGAAGATCTCCTGGAGGACAGCATGGCGCCCACTCCAGTATTCTTGCTTGGAGAATCCCATGGACAGAGGAGCCTGGAGGGCTACAGTCCATGAGGTTGCAGAGTCAGACATGGCTGAAGCGTCTTAGCATGCACAAGATGCAGTTAGTAGTGACTCCTGCCAGTCTTACCTTCAGAATAGTCAGATTCATCCTTTTGGCTCCACGGCCACTGCCACCCCCTCTCCTAGTTCAGAGCCACCGTCCCTGGTCAGGATCACCACAGTGGCCTGCCTTTGGTGTCCTTCTACTCTTGCCTCCTCTGATCTGTTCTCCACGCAGCAGGTGATTTGTATTTTTAATATGTGATTGCATCACGTCCCTTCCTGTGGCTTCTGTCTCAGTTCACCTTGACCTCCTGGGTCCTTCTTGGGTTGTTTCACCTCTGCAGTCACCTTCTGTGCTCCTGGCCTGCTGCCCTCCCCACCCCCACTTTCCCACAGCTCGTTCAGTTCAGTTCAGTTCAGTCGCACAGTCGTGTCCGACTCTCTGCAACCCCATGAACCGCAGCATGCCAGGCCTCCCTGTCCATCACCAGCTCGCGGGGCTACATTTTCTTTGAGTTGTACACACATGTTCACCGGCGTCCCTCCTTCTGTCCCTCTGTAGAGCCCTTGTGGTCTCGGTGCCACTGCTGGAGCACTCCTGCCCAGCTGCATTTTCCTTTCATTGGGTCTGGGATTACATGGTACTTTCTTGGTCCTCTACCTAAATAGGTCTACTCACCCCACTTCCATCTCTCATTTAAAGAAAAATTTTTTTCAACTTTCTGTCGTTTACTTAGGCTGTGCTGGGTCTTCATTGCTGCATGTGGGCTACTCTCTAGCTGCGGCTCCCGGGCTCAGTAGTTGTGGCGCAAGGTCTTAGTTGCTCCGAGGCATGTGGGATCTTCCCAGACCAGGGATCAAACCCAAGCCCCCTGCACTGGCAAGCGGATTCTTAACTACTGGACCACCAGAGAGGTCCCTCCTTCTCTCACTTTTAAATAAAAGTTTTTTTTCTTTTTTTCGCACTAAGTTTCATAGAGTAAAATAACATTTATGTAGCCGTCTTCTAGAACTGATACATGTTAAGATTTTCTTCTAATTGCAGCTTTTATTTAAATAAAAGGAAAGTCTTACTAACAGTTAATACCCTCTGCACGCCTGCCCTTCCCATGTCTCCTCTTTTTCCTCTCCAGAAGCACCTGCTGTTGTGAAGTTGATATGTATCTTTCCAAAATGGTGTGCTTTCCTTACCTTTGAATGTGCCCGTTTAATGTATGTAAATGATATTTCATATTTTAATTTGCAACTTGCTGTTTTGCTCAACATTTATATTTTTGAACTGTATCTGGGTTGATACATATAGATCTAATAATTCATTTGAACTGCTCTGTAGTATTCTATCTTATAAGTATTTTGCAATTTATTTTTCCATTTCACTAGTAATGGTCATTTAGGTTGTTAATATTTTACTGTTATGGAACATAGACATTCCTATATTTGTCTCTTTGTACATGTGTGTGAATTTCTCTGTTGTGTTCTGTTCTTGCTCAATACCCTATTTCGTCCCCATTTTGCTACTTGTCATTCTGTACGAACTGACTTAATTTGTTTTCATGTTCACATTCATCTTCCTCATTAGACTATGAGCCCCATTAAGGTAGGGAGTTTGTCTTACTCACCCCTGTCCACGTAGCGCTTCACATGGACCTTGGCAGTTAGTAAACGCTTGGTTAATGATATTCGTTGTATTAATTCAGCTACCTGCTTTCCATCTGTCTTGTGTGCTTCATCTCTAGTTTTTGATCATCAGTTTTAGACTTTTGAAGAAAGGTGAAAGCTGATGAATTGTCACTTCGTACAGGTAGTGAGTGCAGGTAATTAGGTAAATCTGGTGTGGAAAGTTGCTAAGGAGAAACAAAGCTTTAAATCACTTGCTTTGGACTAAACCTTTTTTCATCTCAGAACTTGGAGGTGAGGACTGACTTGGAGCCATCTAGCCAACTAGCCAGACTAGTTTTAGGTTATTAAGGGAACTACCTAGATCAGCTAAGGTCTCCTTCCACATCTGTAGCATTATTTTTGGAGACGTGAGGGGGTTTTGTATTTATATTCTAAAATCATTTTAATTGAAAATTAGAAAATAAAGAACTACTATCCACCTGTTGCTGTTTATTTTGGAGTGGGACTTGTAGGCATAGGCGACAGGGGCCATAAAGAGATGCAAGATGAAATCAGACTGTTGATCTTCAGATTTTTTTCTAATTCTCATGTTTATTAGGGTCCACGAATTAGTGCATGTGTTCTATGCTTTCGAAACGGTTAGGTTTTCTCTTACCACCACAGACTTTAGATTTAACTGTTTAATGCTCACATACCAAATTCACAGACAGAGAAGGAAGACCAGTTCGTGGGATCGAACAGATTTATCTGTACCCTTCTCCTAGTCTTAAAATGGAGATTGCTGCTATAATCACACCTTGGGCCTCATTTCCAGGGCATCTTGGTTTGTCCTCCAGGGGCCTGTGCAAACAATTTGCTGATAAATTGAATCACTGAAGATTATGCTTGGGCACATTTCTTAGAGGGAAAAACATTACAGTTATGGTTGAATCCTACACTAATGCCTCCTATGTTTTTCTTTTTCAGTTTGGAGTATATTGATTGTCCCTTCCCCTACTCAGTTTATTGTGGCACACATGATGGGCACCCGACTTAGATTAGGTAACAAGTATTATGGATTTCCAAAGAGATTGGGATCTGGTCTCACTTTCCCCTCTGTATATAATAGTAAAAATTAGACACGTCACTCAGTTAGAGGTAATAATAGTAGCTAAGCTATATTAAGCATTTAATGCTTGCTAGACACTATTCTTAGCACTTTATACTAACAGCAAAGCCCTACTGTAACATATAAGCTGAATTTTAAAAATTGTTTTTTTCCAGTCATGTGAAGTGTAGGAGTCATGTTATAATTAGGTTTATGAAAAATAGTGCTCTTCATTTTGTTTTCTCATTACTGTGTGTTGGGGGTGGCATGGAGGAGACAATGTTTGCACTGATGAGGTGTATAGAAATGTATTGAACTGGGAAAATCGAAATAGTCATGAGCTGGTTATTTCCTAGCATCCCCCCTGCTCCTCATCCAGCCTCTGGATTCAGGCTTTAGCTTAGTCCTGTAAGTGGCAGCTGAGTGGATGAGGCAGGTTAACAAGGAGTTTTCATGCCCTGATCTCTGTTTTATAACCTGGGAGAACTAAAGTATAGAGATTGTCAATAACTTGCCTAAGATTACAGGGTTGGTGAATCGCAGAGCCATGATTCAAAGCTAAGCCACCCAAGCATTCTGAACTGCCCCCAGTGTACATTCCTGTGTTGTGTTTTTTTAATTTTCATTTTGGTTTTTTTTTGGCCACACCGCATGTGGAATCCTGGTTCCCTGACCAGGGATTGAATCTGAGCCCACTGCATTGGAAGTGTGGAGTCTTAACCACTGGATGGCTAGAGAAGTCCTTAACATTCATTTAAAAAAAAAAAAACAAAAAAAACAACTTTGTGTTTTTGAGAGTGTCTATGCAGCAGACATCACGAGGTGGGAGAAAATAGTCTTGCTTCTCCATTGTGCTGCGAGCCATGTTTATTTGAGGGCATGTGTGCCAATTTTCATGTGTCATGCTGGCTTGGTTAGTATTTGCTGCCACTTTATAGATTTTCCAAGAACGTTGATTTTCTTTTTACCCCCTCAGTCTTTAGACATTAGCCATAAGGGAATTTGCTTGGTCATAATGAACACAGCCCAAAGAATGGAATTCTGAAGGAAGCAGATCGGGTGATGAAGCAGGGGTGGACTGGGCTGCGGAGGAATGCCACCTCCTGTCACATGTGTTCCATGACACGTGGTGGTGGTGCTGTTCCCCACAGCTGAAACGGGGCGGCTCTGGAGCATGTCTGCATGGCTTGTCTACGGCACTCATTGCCTGGTACAGTTATGAAGGTCGAAGTGTGTTTGCCATAAGCAAAATAAACAAATAGATCGAGAAAATGTATTCAGTAATCTTTGCTTGATGAGCAGAAGCCAGCGGTTGTTTAAAACAAATGAAGGGGATTAAAAACTCCCCTAACTTTTATTTACCAATCAAATTGCAAAGGGAAAAAATAGCCTATTTTTAGACTGAGGCTCCAATTATGCTAAGCCTTGAAGATAATGAAACAGCCTGACACAAAAGAGTGTGGTGACGCAAGTTTGTGTGGTGAAATTCCAAGACATTCACTGACTTTTTAGGATTCTGCACAGTGAATATTAAGCTCCTAAAGTGTTTGTTGCCCGGAAACAGTGCTTTATTCTTTTACATGCAGTGTAATGAAGTGAACCTGTGTTGTAATTTGTTTCTTGTGAGGAAAGGGAAAATTAGCACACATCATCTCTTTCTGCATCGTATCTTTGGCCTCTTGTGTGTCCCTTTTATTTGCTGAAGCCAGCAAGTCATGTTACTAATACTGCACACTTCCTCCTGTTTCAGTCACTCTAATTTTTCTTCATGTGCTACACAGTGAGGGTTTCCAGTATTTCAATTAATTTTATATTGTAGATTTGGCAGACTTTGGAGGCTATTTTTCCCCCCTGCCGCTCTTTCTTCGTTCTGCATAAAAATTGCCCTTTACCTTTTCTGCTCCTGTTTTCTCTAAATCATCAGGTGACATCTTTCCTTGGACCTAATTAGTTGGGGGGATTTAAGTGAAGTGTGTGCTGGCCCAGGGCTTCATTGGCTGGGTAGTGGAAGCTGGCTGTTGGTACTCTCTGGGCTCATGTTCCCTTTCCATTTACAGGTTTGGTAATGGGCTTCTGGGTTTTCATTCTGCTGCCTGTAGTTTTGTTGCTGAAAATGAAGTTGAAGTGCTCAGTGCTCATGTGATGGCGAGTATAAAGCTTCTTTCCAAGGCAGCGTGTTCCCTTATTCTCGGAGTCCAGCTATAGCTTAGATCCTAAGGCATCTGCTTCTTAGAGTCAGGAGCTTGACCATCTTCCTTTCAGCCTTAGAGTTTTCTTTCTCAGAGTAGTTGCTGTAAGAACTAAGTGCGGGAAGGCAGAAGGAGAGACCTATCAAATCCAAGAAGTCAAAGCTACCAGCCCCTGGCACTGGTGGTTTATGGAAGGCTTTGATGAAGTGGGGAGGGAGTGAGCTGTGGAGGAGTTAAAAGTTCCTCATTAGATTCAGACCTAAGTGCATTGATTTGACCTGTGGAATAGCTGGAAACAAAATAGCTATCAAGTGACTGCTAAGGACAGTCTGGTTGGAACAAGTGGAGGCTGGGACGTGTCTCTGGCCAAATGGTACTTTTACTATATTTCATTTAATCTCCCACAACCCTGTGGGTAGGGGTTCTTATCCCTTTTTACAAATGAAGAAAAAGTATTGAAGGGATTAAGTAATTGCCAAAGTCTCTTTACTTGTAAGTGGCTAAAATGAATATTGCTTCCTATATCCCTGCCACTCTTCTGAAATACAGGAAACACAGACACCAGCAGTATTTATCTTCTTATGCTTGGTAAGTAAAATACTGAGCGGTCCAGTCGCTGAAAAGCCTGTAATAGCTTTTTTGTTAACTATACTTCACTGGAGAGCTCTGTCTTAAAACTGTAAGTGGGCCAAGTTCAGTTCGGTAATCTGGCCTCCTATGTGCCAGGCGCAGTATGGAGTCCTTGGGTACAGGGGTTCCTTGATTGTATTCTGAGTTGAGAGGGTAGAGGGAAAGGAAAGACACTTACCTGTAATTGAATATTATATTGTATGAATAAGATATCTTTCAGGGAAGGAGGGAAGATGGATATTGCCTGGGGTTAGAGGATGACACCCACATCCATACTACTCTCTGTTCCATTGATTGTTTGGTCATTGCCAGGATTTGTCTAGAGAGGTATGCAGTGCTGTTTTTGTAGGAGTGAAGCCCAAGAGCAACTGTATGATGTTGTCACATCCTTGGGGACCTTCTTTTCCAGCTAGAGGTCTAGATTTATGAGGTTAATGAAGGTTTTGTTTTTGGTGAGTGAAGAATCTTCCATTTCTACAGCCATTAAACTTTCTGTTGCCTTAATTTTGAATTCTCCTCAGCTATACCTCTCTTCATCACCTTCTCTAACCGGAGAGGGCAGAGGGCTTTCTACTTCCAACTCAGTACATAATTGGTACTCAGTAAAGATTTTTTTTGCTTCAGAGCAACAGAACTTGAAATCTTCGTGTGGTTAATTCATATTAATCTTTTGGGATGGAGATAGAAGAGGGATAGTTTTGTTGAATACAAAGCTGCCTTCTGCAACTACAATGACAAAAATTATAGATAAACCATTCCATATACATAAAAGCTCAAGATAAGTGAAAAAAAAAAACACTTCCAAATTTAAGTGTTGTTTTATAATTCCTTCTCCTACTGGATGCATTGCATCTCAGCCCAGGATGCTGAAGGTACTCATAATTCCTAGTACTGTGCCTCACCCTTGATACACACTTAATGATGAATAATTCACTTATGAAATGGCTATGGTTCATAATGGTACCATCTCTCAGGAACCCTGGATAATAGATGTTCTGGCATCTGCCAAACTTGGAGACCATCTACCCTTGCTGGAACAAACTGATCCTTCAGGGCTTTTTGGTACAGTAAGATGGGGATTATAGGGAGGAAGTTAAGAATCAAAGCATGCTCCGAATACTCTAGTAAATGTGGTATTAGTGGTACTTGGACATTGCCCTGGGCCTGAAGGTGGGGTGTATGTACCTCATACAATAAAAGGGGGAGAACCTTTCAGTGCTTTTTTTTTCAGAGTAGAAATAAACAGGTCTTGGAGTTGTCACTTTGGTAATTTGGGATGCAAATTGTATATGACTTTGTCAGAGTTTTCTTGAGGTTTTCATCCTCGAAGACCAAAGACAGAGTGTTGATTATGTTTCCTGAAGGGTGATCTCTAGAACACTATAGCTTTTTAAGAACAATTCTGGAAAAAATTGCTAAGCAGCTACTCTTCAGTATGTTATAGCAGTCTCCAAGGATCAGTTTTGCTTCGCCAAGATCCAATAATGTTGTTAATTTTGTTTTTCCTTTTAGGCCTGATATTAGGTTGAACCACTCAAAAGTGCTGGTTTTGAAAGTCAAAGCAGTTAAATACTAACACTTTGTGGTTTTGTTTTGTTTGGCCACCTGTGTGGCTTGTGAAATCTTAGTTCCTTGACCAGGGATTGAACCTGATCCCTGCAGGGCCCCATGCAGTGGAAGCCTGCAGTCTTAACCACTGGACCACCAGGGAAGTCCCAACAGTTTTGTATTCTAATAGTTTTTATTATGTTTTTTTTCTGATTATAAAAGTAGTACAAGTTCATTATAGCATACTTAGAAAATATAGAAGACTCGAGGAAAATTTGTTCATAGTCTAAAAACCTGTTTTTATGCATATCTTTCACTATATGATGTTCACAAGAATGCTATTTTTAAAAATCATAATTTAGATTATGGTTCATTTTTGTAGAGTATCTGGCTATTTATATTGAACCTATCATAAGCATTTCCTTGTAATCAGGTATTTATAGAAATGGAATTTTAACTTTTACAATGTCAGCAAGTAGATATGTAATCTATTTATCCATATCTCTATTTTAGCACATTTGTGTTGTTTCTAGTGTTTTATGGTGATAAATAGTGCTGTAATAAACTTATATATAAATTTTGGTCTACGTTGTACTCTGATTCCTTAGGATAAATTGTCAAAGAGTGGAATTTCTAGGTTAATGGATGTGAGTTCTTTTTTTTTTTTATTTTGGCTGTACCAGATCTTAGTTGCAGCATGTGAACTCTTAGTTGTGGCATGTGGGATCCAGTTCCCCAACCAGGGATTGAAACTGCACCCCCACCCCAACCAACATTGGGCAGAGTCCCAGCCATTGAACTACCAGGGAAGTCCCAGGGTGTGAACTCTAAATACCTATTTCCAAATTGCTTGCCATAGAGGATATATTCTTTCATGCTCCCACCAGGACTGTATGAGAACTCTCCTTACAGCATCACCACAATTAGCTATTACTTATAAACCTAACAAAGGAATAAGATAGGCCAGTTTTGTTTTTCCACCTTTGATAAGTTTTTAGTAAACAAGATCATATTACATGATTTTTCTCAAGGACTCTGATAAAATTTCTTGTAATACCATTATGATCCAATCAAACCAATGTGAACTGACTGCAAATAGAGGGGATCTCTAGTTTGCTGAACAACTATACCCTGGAAAGGTTTTGTTAGTTATTGTCAACTGGTAGGGACCCCTCTGTTACTATGTAGTGAGGCTCAGTGAAACTTTCCAGACCAACATTGTCTGTAGAGGTTTTGATGCAAACATACCACGTACTTGGCAGATTTGCATGTATGTCATACAGTTGAGAGGGATGGCTGTTAGTTCTTGCCTACCAACCTGTGGGTTTTTTAAGCATAGGAGCCAGAGTACAGAGAATAGTTCTTCTAGAATCAGCTATGTGGTGTCGAGCAAAGTTACTTAGCCTCTGTCTGCCTCAGTTCCCTCCTCTATGAGAAGAGAAGTCCATAGAATACTTACCCCATATGTTTGTTTGGAAGATAAGATAAATTAAGTGTAAAATGCTGAGAATAGTTCCTGGCCCTTAGTAAGAGATCAGTAAAGGTTAGCTGCTATTGTTGTGGTTGTTAATCTTTCTCTCTCTTGAATGGTAGGTAACACATACTTCTTAAATGAATGACTAATAGAATCAGTGCCATAAGGTGGAATGGGCCCATTCTCCAAATGAAGTATAGTGGACAACTGTGGCTTTTATGTTTTATGATATTAGACTAGCATGGAAAAAAAGGTTGAGATTGATACTGTGTGGCTCCAGAAAGCAGAGATATGTTAGTTGACAGAAATTAGCAATAGGGGACTTTCTACCACTTAACTCTACTGAGTAGTGGAGTCATACTTTCCCAACTATTACAAGTATATAATAGAAAAGAGAAACCTTCTTTGGATCAGAGGTTGGACTAGATGACCTTCTAAAGTCCCTTGCAGCTCTGGGCCAGTTTTGTGATTCTGAGCGGAATAAGTAGGATTATCACAGAAGATGTAGTAAGGCCCCCTGAGTGCATCTTTGGAAGGGTTGATGCTGCTAATCCGTGCCCGCCTCGACCTCCCTGCTTCAGTTTCTTTCACCTGTCGCACGTCAGCAGCCCGGCCCTCAGCTCGATGCCGTCTTCCAGCCTAGCTTAGTGTCCCAGGCTGCCCCCTTCTCAGCAGCAATGCCTAGGGTATGTATTTGATATGAGGCTGCTTTGTTAAAAATAAACATCCAGGAAAATTGAAATTCTTGTTTGCCAGGGGTGTCTCCAAATTGTTAAAACCAAGCAGAAGGTTTTGTTCATGGTGGATGCATTCGTCTTCTTGTTTTGTGAGGGGTGGAGGGTCAGCTTCACCTTTTGCTCAGAAGTTCTGGGTCCTAGGTTTCTGTGTTTGCCTGGTATCTCTGCTAAGTGTGGCAGTAATGTCCTGATCCCCAGGAAGGGGGTCACCGAACCCACTGACAATCTTGTTCGTTCATTCTGTTTGGACTTACATACCTTGGGTTGGCATGCTTTTTCTGTCATGTGAACTCTGATTCTTTGCCCTTAAGTTTTTTAAAGGTAGCTTCCAAATAAAGTAGAAAGCTGGCTTGTGAGCCCAAGCAACTGCTTTCTTTCTTGGGATTCTTTGCTGGATGCTTTCTGACATGTCTTGTCACTGTTTTGTGCCACTCTCCCCATTTATAATATTTGGAGCATTGGCTTTTTGCCACACTTGTCAAGGATTTATGGGAGTTAATGACATGTAGTATATAAAGTGCTTTGAGATTCTTTCATGCAACTTGGTATTATCTTGAAAGCAAGAGGTTTAACTGTTCATTTGTTAGATTACTAGTGGGATTTTAAACAGATATAATCACACCATGTCTGTTATTTAATGTTTTAGGCGATACAACCATAACTGCTCAAATTTTCAGTGAAATGCCATTTTTTTCCTTTTCTGTTTATAAAGCCTGTTATTTCATAATGCCCAGGAAAAAGCAGGAGTTAAAGTCTTGAAAAAAATTGTCCAGTCCACAGGTTTTAATGTTCTGGCTTGTCCTTTGTTTACTGTCTGGCATTCGACAGCATATACGAAGAATTCACGGCATCATTACATTTTGCTATCATTACCAGTGTATGTCTGTAGCTGGTGGCCCAGAGGACTGCTGTTGTGTATGCCAGGTGGGTTAATATGTTTAAGCATCTACGGAATTTTACAGTGGATACTCTTAAACGTAGCCATATTAATTTTACCCCTTTTGAATAGTATCACTTTACCAGCCAGAATCTAGAGCATGCAAATGCATTATCAGAGTGGTTTGAAACAGTGATGTACACACAGGGAGTGAACTTTATGGGGATGGTTCTGATACTTTCAAGGCCTAGGGTCTCATTGCATGTACTTTGAGCTAGAGTGTTAAGCCTGGTGCCTTAAGAAGGCTTTGCTTCCCCTTTTAATCTTTAGAATTTATAAAACCAACAGCTTTGTAGCCTTCAGTAGGAGGATTGTGTGTAGTATCCAAAGGTCCTTGGAATGTAGAAGCCATAGAGAGGATAGATCTGTGTTCACACTTGTTTTTGTGTAATATTATGTGCATGGTGTAGAACTCTGCAAAATAAAAATTAGAATAGTAGAAATGGAATACATGGAAGATTTTTTTCAAAGGTTACTAAACATTAGATTGCTGGACTCATTTATATTGAAAGGGTTTAGTCCAACCCTCTCATTTTACAAATGAGAAAATGGAAGTCTGTAGGGTCCCACTGAGCCAGAATCAGGACTGATGTAAAACCCAGGGGTCTTCTTAAGCCAGAGTTGATTGGATCTCAGCATTCTGATAGCTGCCGTAGAACACCCCTGTAGCATGTGAAAAATTCTGAATCATCATCTAAGAAAATTCCTCTTGGTGAAACGATGTGGTGGTTGAATCCATAGTCCAGGGAGGTCTTACCATTTGTATTAAGCAACTTTAGATGTTCCATTGTCTTCAGAAAGTCTGAAGTGACTGTATTTATTTTGTCCACCTTTTCCCCAGTTAACAGAATGCTTACTCTCTTATTGCCACTTAGAAGTCATCTGGAAGACTCATGCTGACAGGGTAATGCACGGGGAAGGAAGGGGGTAAAGCAGAAGAACATAATTATTGCATGGAGTCTTTTTAAAGGCACTTTTCTCTTCTCTCCTGTATCTTTTCTGCAGCCTGGTTGGGTGGATCTGATTTGTATAGCCTTTTCCCCCTCTTTTCTTTTCCTAAATTGAGTAAGAGCTGTAAAACTATTTAGGAGAAGCTGTAAACTATAGCAAAGCATGTGAAAAGACAGTGGTTTGTGCTTTTCTCAACCTTGTTATAGATCTGTGGATAGTCTGGAGCTTACAAAACTGTACTTAAATGTTTTCTATAATATAGGTTGAGGACAGATTTCTATTTGCTGTTGATGACTGTCAAAACAACTTCCATAGAGCGATTGTCACAGAGTGCGGGGCCTCATTTTCTGATGGAGAAACTGCTTGGGTTTATCCTCACTGTGTTTTAGATGATTATTTCTTATTTTCTCAAGTGCTTATGACATTTAATAAATTTGCAGTTGAGGATTGTGGCAGCCAGCAATGTAAGAAAGGGAAATTGGGCGCCTGGAAACTATTTAAATACAAACAAATGACAACAAAGCTTAACCAGGAAAATATAATTTAGAAATTGTGAATAAAAGTGATCTAGGCTTAAGAAAAGCCAAAAACTGTATTTCCTCATTCATTCCTGTATTAACTAAGATGGCTCTTCCTTCAAATACAAGCAAGTCTTTAGGGATTGATAATTCACAGTTCCTTTTTTCAGTCACTGATGGAGAGTATCCTTAGGATTCAGTGCTCAAGTTGGATCTTTTTTATCTGTTTTACTGAATCCCAAGCTTTCTCAAGATATATTTTAAAACCAGCTCTACTAGTAGGCAGACTTATGCACAGGGCAGTTTGTGCCTGCTTTCTTTCTTCTTTTTTTTTTCAAACTTTTCGCTTTGGTGAAGTTGGGCTTCTAGTCTGGGGCATGAAATGCAATATGAAAAGGTTTGGCCAAAGTAACTTTCCAAGTCTCCTTGCTGTATGTATATTTTTAGGAAATACTCTGCTCACAGGGAAAAAAAGTGTTAGTTGCTCAGTTGTGTCTGACTCTTTGTGACCCCATGGACTGTAGCCCACCATGCTCTGTCCATGGGGATTCTCCAGGCATGAATACTGGAGTGGGTTGCCATGCCCTCTTCCAGGGGATCTTCCAGACCCAGGATCAAACACAGGTCTCCTGCATTGCAGGCAGATTGTTTACCGTCTGAGCCAAAATGTCTTATTAAATTTCGGTTATACCAAAAAACTTTTGAGTGACTAACTTTGATATGCAGGACTAAGACTGTATTATTTTATCAAGAGTTTCAATACTCAGTGTGCCATTTATGTCTTATGTTCTTATAAAAGCAATGGAAAAGAAATATTAGGTAAATATATTTTTTAAAGAATAAACTTTCTAATCTTTAATTTTTCAAAGCTGATTTGTGTTGTCTTTTAAAAATTATGGTAAAATATATAAAACTTATGGTAAAAAATATAAAACTTACTAGCCTAACCATTGTAAGTGTCCAGTTCAGTAGTGTTTAGCATATTCATATTGTCATGAGACAGTTTTCCAGGTCTTGTTTATCTTGTAAGTCTGAAACTATACTCAGCAAACAACAGCCCCCCTTTTCTCCCTCCCTGAAGCCTGTTAACCACTATACTACTTTCTGTTTCTATGAATTTGACTGCTTTAGATACCTCATATAAGTGAAATCATACAGTACTTGTATTTTGTGTATTTCACTTGGCATAATGTCCTAAAGATTCATCTATTTCATCTATGTTAGAGCATGTGACAGGATTTCCTATTTTTGTTTTAAAGACCAAATAATATTCCATTGAGTGTACACATCACATTTTCTTTATTCATTCATCTGTTGGTGGATATTTGGGTTTCTACTACTTGTTGATTTTGTGATTGATCTTGAATTCTATGTGTTTCTTGAATAATACATTTTTGCTAGATTAAAGTCAAACAAATTCTGGTAGATATATATGTGTAACTGAATATCACAATGAACAGAGGTCTGTGAAATATCTGTGGATTTGAAGACTAAAATGTATGTATATCCTAAGATTTTATAGTATTGATTTAAATTTATGTAAGTATTTTATGACTGTTCTATGGGTTTTTGATATAGGCTTAAAAATCTTTTTCAAATTGTCAACCAGTTGACCTTGGAAACTGCAGGTAAAGTCTTTGAGGTTGTGCGTTATTAATAGAAGAGTTTATCTCAGGCATGTACAGCCTTAACTTTTTGAAATTTTTTATTGGTGGATAATTGCTTTACAATATTGTGCTGGTTTCTGTCATAGTGAAATTGCCTCTCAGTTCTTCATTAAAATGATCATTTACAGTTTTACTGCATGAGACCTCCTGTTAGTTATGAAAGCATCTCTGAAGTTTTGTGAACTATTGTGTAAGCAACCTAATGATAGAGGTGCAGTGTGCAGTTCACTGCCTGTTGCAGTAGAGTAAGAGATGGATATTTGCCTTTTGGAATCTTGAGAAGAAGACTGTTTCCCCTGACTGATCCTCATGGAATCGTTAAGTGTGGAGAGAATGTTGAGATTGCTTCTGTTTATAAGACATTTACTTAAGCTTCTTGTTACCATTAATTGCCTCTGTGGACCAAAGGAAATCAAAGTGTGGGCAGCTAGTCAGTTGGCTACTGATGTAAAAAAGGAAGTGAAACATAGGACTAGCTTAATAGTTCAAGGCTGAAAGTACACACAATTAACAGTAATTTTAAATGGTCTTGTAAATAGTTGTTCGTATACCTGATGTGAAGGAAAGTGAGAATACCAGATGATGAAGTAAGCATTATTTTAATGTTGGTATGTGTTTTGGAAATAGAAGCTAGGGTGATTTAAAGAACTAAAACTAAACATGTTCAAGGGCTGGTAAGTTTTATTTGATATGATTTGATACTAGGATTTACCCTTAATTTTATAGTGGTCAGATATTCTTAATAATTTCTTTTTATGATACAAGGTAAGAGCTGTTTGGCATCTGAGTTTTAGATAATATTTTTTCTAATGATTTCTAATAATGATTATCAGAGAGTCTTAAATGTTTTGAATGGCCTGTACTCATTTTCTGAACTGAAATACATTAAAATTAATTTGGTTTTGAGAGCTTTTGAGAAATTATCTGACTTTGATATAGCTTTACTGTCTTTTTCCCATGTGCTGGGCACTATCCTAAGCACTTGACATGCATTTGTTTATTTAATCCTCATGATCAAACTAGGAGCTGATTATTCCTATTTTACATAAGAGAATATGAGCCACAGAAAGGCTAAGCAACTTGCCTGAGGTTACACATCTAGTGATAGAGCTGAGATCCAAACCCCGCAATTGACTTTAGGCCCATATTTATCATTTTAATGACAGTGCTGGATTACTCCATACTTGGCATGTGAAAGTTCTTGGCACTTGGCACGTTGTAGGGTTTGAGCAAATATTGGTTATGTCTATTGAACTTCTTAGGATGACTAGAGGTGCTGTAAAGGTTTGCAGTAAAATCATGATAGAAAGTCATTGTTCTGGAGATTACTAATTTACCTATTTGATTTCAATCCAGGATTGATTAGACACTGATATCTAACCTTGAGGTTAATTTGTTAGTTCTAAGACAAACCTTAGGTGTTTAGGCAGATGATACTATTTTGGAGAAGGAAATGGCAACCCACTCCAGTATTCTTGCCTGGAGAATCCCATGGATGGAAGAGCTTGGTGGGCTACAGTCCACGGGTCGCAAAGAGTCGGACACGACTGAGCGACTTCACTTCACTCACTGTTTTGTTAGTATAGTATGATGGTATAAAGATTTTGTCCTCTGCTTTCATAATTATAAGGATAATAGAATTGAAGAACTGTTCTTGACTTTGAGGTAGTTGGATTCAACTTTCACATTTTACTAGTTAAGGAAACACCTGGAAGAACCTTCTCAGAGAGAGAGAGAGTACCAGAGCCAGGATCAATGACATAATAGCTCACACTGGTAAAACTTGTGCCAGATTCTCAGAACAAGCCTATGAAATGGATATTGAATTTTACAGATGAGGAAATCAAGGATATGTAACCTACCCAAAGTCACACAAATAGTAAACAGTGGAAATGGAATTTGAATCTAGGCATTTTGACTCAAGTCTGTGCTGTCAACCACCCTAGTAATGATTACAACGTAATGTGATGGTCATCTGTTTTATTAGCACAAGAATAGTTAAATATCAAGCATTTCATATTGTTCAGTCTGAGGTAAATTGAGATCCCTCCACAGCATTTTGCCACCTTCCTGCAATGGGTGTCTGTGATTATTAGCAAGAATTACTTATGCACGCATTTTCTTCAGGGCTCCAGCCAGTTAGGAAGAGATAACTCTATTGGTTCCCCCTGCCCCCATATTCTTGTGTATCTACATTATACTTTTTCTATCGCTAGTATTCATTTTTCCTAATTGGTGTTTTTTTTTAAGTTACATTTTGTAAACAGGATGAGATAGTTCTTGTTCCATTATATCATGTTGAATAAAAGTGGTGACAGTGGCCATCTTTATCTTATTCCTGATATTAGGGGGAATACATTCAGTCTTGTAGCATTAAGCATGTTGTCACCTATAGGTTTTTCTTAAATACTCTTTCAAGTTGAAGAAATTCTTTTCTATTCTTAGTTTCTTGACAGTTTTTTTTTTTTAATCAGAAATGGGTATTGGATTTTTTTGCAAAAAGCCTTTTCTGTGTAGATTGAGATGAATATATGTTTTGTTGTTTGTTCTGTTTTCAGTTTGTTAATATTTATATTGATTGATTTTCAAATGTTAAACCAACCTTGGGTCCCTGGGGGAAATGCCACTTGGTCATGATAAACTCTCCTTGTTATGTATTTTTAAAAGGATTTGATTTGCTAAAACATTTAGCATTTTTACTTTTATGTTCACAAGGGATATTGTTCTTAAGTCAGTCTCAATCAGACCAGGGTAATACTAGCATCATAGAATATTTTGGGAAGTATTTCTGCCTCTTCAACTTTCTGGGAGAGTTTATGTAGAATAGGTATTATTTCTTCCTTAAATGCTTGGAGGAGTACACCACTGTGAAGCCATCTGGGCCCTGACTTTTGTTTGTGTAAAGAATTTTAACTAAAAATTTAGTCTCTTTGATAAATAGAGGACTGTTTAGGTTACTGACTTCTTGAGTGAGCCTGGTAGTTTGTGTCTTTCAAGGAATTTGTCCAGTTTATTGGCATGAAATTTTATTTATAATATTCTCTCTTTCTCCCTTTAATAGCTATAGAATTGGTAGTGGTATCATCTCTCTCATTCCTGGTATTGGTAATTTATGCCTCTTCTTTTTTCCAGCTTCATTGGTTAACTTTAACCCTGTCTTCTGGCTCTTAAAACCAGTAGAGTTAGACTACTGGTCCACAAAGCACCTACCAGTGCTGCTCTGAAGCAAAAAGTTGGAGAAAAGGGTAACTTGTCTGGGGGTCTTTCCTTTTCTCCAGCTGTAGGCTTCCTTCTATTTTTGCCCTGTTTTTGATTGTTCTCCAGTACCTTCAGGTGGTTGTTTTTTTATGTTGTTCAGAGGCTATAGTTGTTTTCGTCAGAGGGTTTGTCCCATGCTAAAAGCATAATATCTAGGTTTTTGGTTTTGTGACATTATAGCAAATTGAAACATGCTTTAATAGCTGTAATCAAAGTATGGGACTAGGTAACTTACCAGCACTTTCGAGTCGTTGTTGCCTTTATTGGATTTGATACGGAATAGCTCAACTGGGTATTTAGAATAAATTATGGAGTTAAGGAAAAGGTGAAAGGAGAAGTATTGGGTTAACTCTTACTTTTCAAAATGGTATCAGTCAGAAAAACCATTATTACTTTAAAAAGTGAGCATTCTTGAGTAGTGAATATGTCAGCTTCTGAATGTTTTTGTGTTGAGTGCTTTTGCTTGTTATGTGTGGGGAGACTTTATAAGATGGAAAGAAACACTACATTTTAGGCATGAAAACAAAGCATTTCTAATTGCTTGTGTGTGTGCCAAGACACTTCAGTTGTGTCCAACTCTTTGTGACTCCACGGACTGATAGGCTCCGCTGTCAGTGGGTTTGTTTAGGCAAGAATACTGGAGTGGGTTGCCATGCCCTTCTCCCAGGGATCTTCCCGACCCAGGAATCGAGCCTGTGTCTCTTGTGTCTTCTGCATTGGCAGGCAGGTTCTTTACCACTAACGCCACCTATGTTACTATATCAAATAAATTAGTTTTAGGCCATATCAATCATATGACACTTAAATATTTTATTAGAAAGACTATTTTCTGGTCATTTCACATTGACCATTTATGCCCTTTTAGTATATATTGCAGTTTGAATTGAAAGATACTAAGAGAAGTAATCTCAGGTCTCTGAACTTCATCCTAATATTTGCTAAGCAGCTATGATGAGCCAGGGCCTGTTCTAGGCATGGGAAGGAGGTTCAGTTGTGAACAAGGAGCTATTATTCTTAGAAGCTCAGAAATCTGACACTTTTGGCACACTGGATAGTCAGACTCACATGTACCTGCCCTAATGCCAGTTTGTTCGTTTGAATTGAGAACTACTGCTGTTAATTAGACTGGGGAGATTGAACTGAGAGATTACTGCTTTTTCTCTTTATAGACAAGCTACATGGGAAGCCAGATTACAACTACAAGGTTGCTTGGTGAGAATGGCATCAAAACAAAGGGACTTGGTTAGATAATCCACAGTTAGGATACACCTGCCACAAGGACTCTTTGGGTTTCCTCTGAATAATGCTGAGCAGTAAAGCTTGCCAGTGTCTGGTTCTTTGGGCTTATATCTATGGCGACCATTTTCCTTTGTTATATAATTTTTTTTTCAAACCAAACTATAATCAATTTACAAAATGACAAGCCACAATCTGGGTCTGCTTCCTAAGATTACACTCAGATCACCTTTAGAAACATTTACAGGCTTTCAGATACTGGGCTAGGCATGCACATGGTGATCTCTTGGTTGATTTCAACAGAGGGCCACCATATCCATTGTGCCAAGTAGGTTTTACCCTCAGAGAATGGTGTTTTTTGCCTTGCATGTATTTGTGATCTGGAAGGAGTGTATGAATCCATTATAGTTGTCCCCATGTACTGTCAGTTATATAGTTTTACTCTCTTTAAGTGTTTATAGAAAATCTCACTGCTGTTTTTCTTATGACTTACTGATGCCAGACCCTTGTTTTTAAGATCAGTTTCCTACTTATTGTTTCAGTAGGAAAGCCCAATCTGTCCTAGTGGAGGTAGAATTTATTTTTAAGTGTTGGAGATATCTAAATGTAAATCTTGAAAGTCCTGGAAGTCAAACATACATGTTTGGTTTGAAAAATGAAGGAATTTACTAGAATTTCAGTATAAAAGGTCCAGGGAACAAGAAAAGTAGTTGCCTTCACGTAGTAATGGCTTGATTTGAGGTATAATGGAGGCTCAGACCTTGGACTTGTGAGCCAGTCTCACTAACTGAATTCTTACATTGCCCTGTCCAGCTGCACACCAGCTATTGTCTGTACTGACTGTCTGCAACCAGGCTTAAAAGGCCACCTAGTTCACTATTAAGAAAACCAACGTTAAGACCCAGTGATGGCCACATTTGTCTGCATCAGTTCTCATGTAACTCAAATGAAGTGATATAACTGTGATATAACTGACATAACTATATACATCCACCAAAACCTATGGCAGCCAGGAAATCCTTGACAGGTACCAGTTGGTAAGTTCTTTGAAGGCAAGAACCTTTAGCAGCAACAATAGTGGTAGCAGCAATAGTAATATATGTGTGTAGTGCTTTGTAGTTTTTTGAAGAGCCCTTTCACCTAAATTTTTAAATTTGAATTTCACTTATTGGAATATATAGTGTGTAGGTATGTTGATAACCATTTATACTTCTAGTCAGACATAACCTACATTGTTGTTACTGTAAGTTTTTGGCCTGATAAATGGGACAGTGTATTTGTCTCCTTTGATTTGTCATGGTGCCTTCTTTTACAGACAAATTTAGTTGTTTTGTGAAATTTTAGACTGTACCTCTAAGGATTTTTAACATCAAGTTGATTGTTTGAGATGAAAGGCAAAACTAAGAAATCAATATCTCTCTTAGATGGTGACTGCCCTCTAAATCCTCTTACTGATTTTTTTTAGTTGAATACAAATACAAGGCTACTTTCTTTTTTCAGGCTCTGTACCATTCATTCTTTGTGCGTGTGTGTTTAAGATTTTTTTATTGAAATACAGTTGTATGCAATATTATATGTTCAGTCAGTTCAGTTCAGTCGCTCAGTCGTGTCTGACTCTTTGCAATCCCATGAATCGCAGCACGCCAGGCCTCCCTGTCCATTACCAACTCCTGGAGTTCACCCAAACTCATGTCCATCGAGTCGGTGATGCCATCCAGCCATCTCATCCTCTGTCGTCCCCTTCTCCTCCTGCCCCCAATCCCTCCCAGCATAAGAGTCTTTTCCATTGAGTCAACTCTTCGCATGAGGTGGCCAAAGTACTGGAGTTTCAGCTTCAGCATCAGTCCTTCCAGTGAACACTCAGGACTGATCTCCTTTAGGATGGACTGGTTGGATCTCCTTGCAGTTCAAGGGACTCTCAAGAGCCTTCTCCAACACCACAGTTCAAAAGCATCAAATCTTCGGCGCTCAGCTTTCTTGACAGTCCAACTCTCACATCCCTACATGACCACTGGAAAAACCATAGCCTTGACTAGACGGACCTTTGTTGGCAAAGTAATGTCTCTGCTTTTGAATATGCTGTCTAGGTTGGTCATAACTTTCCTTCCAAGGAGTAAGTGTCTTTTTCTTTTTTTTTCATTTCATATATGATATTATGCATGTTTCAATACCATTCTCCCAAATCATCCCACCCTCTCCCTCTCCCACAGAGTCCAAAGGACTGTTCTATACATCTGTGTCTCTTTTGCTGTCTTGCATACAGGGTTATCGTTACCATCTTTCTAAATTCCATATATATGCGTTAGTATACTGTATTGGTGTTTTTCTTTCTGGCTTACTGTTGGTGAGAATGCAAACTAGTAGAGCCACTATGGAGAACAGTGTGGAGATTCCTTAAAAAACTGGAAATAGAACTGCCTTATGACCCAGCAATCCCACACACACCAAGGAAACCAGAATTGAAAGAGACACGTGTACCCCAATGTTCATCGCAGCACTGTTTACAATAGCCAGGACATGGAAGCAACCTAGATGTCCATCAGCAGATGAATGGATAAGAAAGCTGTGGTACATATACACAATGGAGTAAGCATCTTTTAATTTCATGGCTGCAGTATACAATATAGTGACTCACAATTTTTAGCGGTTATCTTCCATTTATAGTTATTATAAAATACTTGCTATATTCTCTGTTGTACAATTATATCCTTGTAGCTTATTTTATACCTAATAATGTGTCACACTATTCATTCTTAGAATACATTCCAATTAATAGAAGCTTTGTTTGCATACATTACTTCTGTAGATATCAGTGTTTTAGATCTGTACTGGCCAGTATGGTAGTCATTAGCCACAGATGGCTAATTACATCTAAATTTTAACTAATTATAATGAAATAAAATGAAACATTTCAGTTCCTTAGTCACACCAGCCACATTTCCAGTGCTCAGTAGTCATGTGTAGTTAATGACTTTCACATCAGACAGTATAGATGGAGAACATTCCACGAATGCATGAAGTACTGTAGGACAGTGCTATTCTAGGTGACTGTTAAATAATTTTGCCATTATTTATGATTTTATCTGCAAGATTTATGTTTCTAAATACATTTAATAAGCCTGTCTGTGTGATGTAAAATATGTACTTTAAGTATGCTTTTAAAAAATATACATGAACTTTTCATTTCTTAGCACTCCTTAAGTAACAGGTCTTACAGATAAGCAGCAATGTGAACCCAAGTAGAAACTCTATGTAATGATAAAAATGTTCAGTTTCTCTTCCCTTCTGTGAATATTTGGTGAAGTGCAACAGAAAAATTGGTGCAGGAACATGATCTTGCAGTACTTACAAAGTGCACAACTGTCAAATAAGGAAAAGTAACTGACTAACAATAATCTTAGATTTCATGATGCAAAAATTTAGGTCAGTTGTACTCTCATCACATTACATATTAATCAGAGTTTAGCTTAAAAAGGCATTTGAGCACTGGAGAATTTCTCAAGTGTAAAGCTCATATTAAAAATTTGATACCACATGTTAGAATCTTAAGTGTTCTGAGTTAATTCAGTAAGATGTTGAGCATATCCCATGTACCTTTTCTTTCTGCTTCTATATTCAGGTTGTACAGAACTAAAGGAAAATTCAGACTGTCATTCAAAGGCTGGGTTGTTCCATCAATGATTCAGGCAACTTCAGGCTAAAGATTCAGTATCCTATCATGTATTCAGATTAACTAGGACAAAACACTCAGAAATGTCCTTGATCCTTGATGGTGTAAGAATGGTGTCCAGAGTAGCTGAATGTAAGAAGCCTATTTACTGTAGGTGACCAGCACTGTGCCATGGTGGAGGATGAGACAGGATAGGTCTTGTTCAGGGGCTTTGCAAAACAGAGATATTTTGCACACACTGAGTTCCAGATAGATGGAGAAAGTTGTATGAATATGAAAGACGTGATCACCTCTTAAAAACAAGAGTAAAACCTGACAGAACACTGGTAGTTGTTATATAACTGTGATTCTGTGTGATCAGATGTGTGTTTAATGCCATTTTCACTTTTAAAGGCCATCTCTTCTCTGCAAAAGAAGACTGTATTAGAGACTCAAAGGACAGCTGTGTGTTTTTTAAGGCCTTTCCACTAGTTGGGATGATAAGTGTAACATTTACATGGAAAGCAAATGCTCCCCCTTTTATTTCTATATTCATTTTAGATATTCTTTGCCTAAGTAGCAGCTTGTTATGAACATGAGTATAGAAGGGAGATTTTTATTCATATTTAAAGAACATCAGTAATAAAAACATTTCCCTAGCAGTGACAAAGAACAGCCTTTGTTTAAGGGTTAGGTATGTCTAAGGAAGTGACTCTTGTTAAGAACTAAGGAATAAAATATAATTCATCTTATCTTGTGTAAGGAAAATTGTCCTAACTTGCATGCTGCTGAGTGCTTAATTTACATTTAAAGCTGAAGTAATGAAGCCTTTATTTTTTGCCAGAAACTCCCATTTCTCTCCCAAATATATTCTCTATCAGACAAAAAAAAGCTCATTATTTTGCATGGTAATGTGTCTTTGCTGATGCAGAAAAGCAACATAATTTAGGATGAAGGATTAATTTAAACTTTCCTATGTGCTCTTTTGAAGGAAATTAAAATTATTTCTAGGGATCAAAAGGTGGGTTTGCAGAGCACACCAAAAAGAATAGCTTTATTCTCTGAGTTGCAGATGGAAGGGTTTAGTCCTCACCAGGAGGAAGAATTCCTGAAAACTCATGGATTTAGAATTTTAGAACTTTAGACCTCATGGTAACTATAGTCACAGGGGGTCTGAAATTGGGAGCTCTTAGGAATAAACAATATTTATAGTCAGATAAATCTTCTAAATATACTACAAATGACCTTTAATTTATATTCTTATTTAGTAATAAGGGGTACTGTGTATTCATTTTCATTCATGATCCCTTGTTTAATAGAAAATATTTGCTTTGTTGGAGATAATAAGCACTGAAGCTTTTCCCCTCCTTCTCCATGGCTGGTCTTTATCTAGCTCTTCACTGATTTTCTGATTTTCAAACTCTGAAATGGTTGAAGCCTATCTCTGGGGCTCTCCACCCCCACGCCCACTTGCCGTCAGTGTGTGGTTTGGAGTCCCAAGTGTGTGTGGTTTCATTCTTAAAGTCGTTATTCCTATTCTGCCATCAGCTCTTACCTTTCTTTCCTCTTCCCAATTCTAGCTCCATCTTTCTGATTGTCCCCAACAAGATTGAATCTTAGTGCAGTTTGCATATAATACTGAAACTAAATGTAGTTTTGAAAGTTACTCCCAAAATACACAGAAGTAAATTTGAGAATATGCAAGCTCCATTTAATAAGATCAAATATGGGAAATTAGTGTAGTATCCTGCAAATGTATATGATTATGTTGGCTCTCAAACACTGCATGTACATATACCCTATGTGTGTGCTCCTGTGTTCAGTCCCTCAGTCGTGTCTGACTCTTAGTGACCTTATGAACTGTGCCTACCAGGATCCTCTGTCCATGGAATTTCCCAGGCAAGAATACTGGAGTGGGTTGCCATTTCCTCCTCCAGGGAATCTTTTTGACCCACGGATCGAACCTGGGTCACCTGCATTGGCAGGTGCATTTTCTACCACTAAGCCACCTGGGAAGCCCATATATACCCTGTACCTACATATACGTAAGTAACATTTAACCTAAGAAGAGCTTGGAAGTGTTAAGCTACGTGTTGGAACTTCCAAAGCTTCCAGCGCAGTTGTGCATTTCACATTCAGTGTGTTTCCTATCAGTCAGTGACATAATCATTTATTGAATACCACTTTGGATTGTAAAGAGATGGACATATTTACAGCCTTTTGGAACCTAGTTAGTTCCAAAGTAATAAAAGCTTCTCAGCCATTCCAGCCTGAGAGTTTCAGATCCTAGATGGTAGTCACCTCGTGACTCCTGAAGCCAGGTCTGTGCCACCTATTTTCATTCCTTGTCACTGGAAGTGTCCCAGATGGGGTGGGAATGCCATTGACCCTCCCTCCCAGCCCTTCCCAACTGGCAGTCATTAGACTTTGGAAGAAGCAAAACAGATCCTTCTTGGAAAGAGTTCGAAACTTTTGTTCTGTGAGTAATTGCATTCCTGATAAAGCCTTGGTTGTTGTGTTGTTTTTAAATTTATTCCTGGGCTTTAGCCTGTGTTTTGTTTTTTAGGAAAGATTCTATGCATTGACAATATGCTGTACTTCTAAAAATTTTTTCAAGAAGTAAACTGGAATGTTCTGATTTTCATGTTGTTTAGAGTTCTTATCCCAGGAGAAAGATAGTGTATCTAATTTGTGGTTATTTCCCCTGGATTTGGTATTCCCTGTGATTGGAGCTTTCTGAGTTTTTCTTGTAATCATCACTGTCATAGTTAAGATTTATGTACTTCTTACTCAATAAGGTTGGATGTTTGTACTGGTTTTGTGAGTACGTGGATGAGGTGTGTGAAATAGATTCAACTATTCAGGCACTCTTCTAACAGAAAATACCAGAGCTACTGCCATGGTTCATCAGAAATCAGGGAAAAAACTTCATCATTGGCCTGAATGAACTGAAGTTCATAGTAAGATTGTGGTCATTATTCATTACCTCTTTTCTTTCAAACAGTAAAACTCTTGGGTTTCTGTGGACAAGGCTGCTTTTTAATGGCATGTTCTCCAAACAGCTGTTAGGCACCCCCCTCCCCAATACCACAGACCACATCTGTTCCCACTGTTGATTAGCTTGAGGGTGGAGAAAGAAGAGAGGCTGTAGCATGTGTAATTACCAGTAATTAATTCTTGTTGAGCCTCCTCATTTCCTTCTATTCTAACTCCACCTACCCTTCTTCCTGTCTCTGTTGTAAATTCTATTTCATGTTGGCTACTTGTGGAAAATAATCTTGATGGGTATACAGCTGTTTTTCTAAAATTTTACATTTACCTTACAGTGAAGCTTTTATTTTTCTCCTGGTGGCAAAATCTCTTGATAAGACAAGACAAATAAGAAAATACTAAAGTGAGTACATCTCTTGGGGCTAGTTTTCCTGCTTTCTTATGTTCTTTTTCTGTTGATGCTGTTTTCAACTGTCGAAAAATATTTATCAAATATATTCTTCCTTAAAGGAACTAATGCAAGGCATGGAAAAGTGTGAGGAAAACAAATGGAAGAAATAGTCCTGGTTCATAATATTAATGTGCAGTGTAATTAGCGACGTAAAATATGTGCATGTAAAACAATGATGTAAGTTAACATATAATAATTGTAGCATATAATAATTGCACAAATTTGCCAAGGCCATAATGCAGAGGTAGTATTCTACTCTTTTTCTTTCTCTTTGGGATAAGGTAGGGCTAAAGGAAATATGAATTTGAGCATTTTAGTTAATATGTCACAGTAGAAGAACTATCACAGGCTTGCTCTTTGAAGAAAGTTCACAGTAATCTTTACATATCTTAAAAGCCTAGGTTTTCAAGATGTGATGCTTTTGGTGAGCCTGTTTTCAGGAGAATGGAGTTCAGGTGGAACATTTTTAAAAACTGCTTGTTTTTAAATTTTCAAATAAATTGAAAAATGTATTTGGTGTATCAGTCATCAGGGTTCCAGCAGAAGAGAGATGACACTGGCCTTAATAGGAGAATTTGATAAAGGGATTGTCTACCAAAATGTGGGTGGTGTATATAGTACTATCGTAAGACAGTTGTGGGGATTTCCTGGCTAGTAATAGCAGGGATGCTGAACTCTCAGGTGACAAGGAGTTGGTGGAGGAACAGATGCCTAACCCCCAAAGAGAGGGTTGAGTAAGGAGGGCCTTCTGATCATAGATGGATAGATTCAGCCAACCCTGACATGAACCCTCAGGGAGAAAGCCAGAGGCATAGCCTGCACTCATTTCTCTCCAAACTCAAGTAGAAATTAGGGGACAAGGGAACCTTTGATGTAGTCTGTTAGGTCACTCTTCCCTCCCACAGAGCAGGGTGGAGCATGGAACTGGATGAGCAAAAAGCAAGATACGTGGCATATTTGGAAATTTTGTAAGTTTGCCTAAATATGAGAAATCTTTCTTGGATAACACAATCCTATACAGTTAATAATCTCTGGCAATAGGAGTATGGCAGGAATCGGTATGCTTCTTGACATATCAGTCACTTTTCAAGCATTTGCTTGCACAAGGAGTCATTGATATAGGTTAGTGGTTCTCACTCCAGGGGCGATTTTGGCCCCTGTGGTTTATTTGACAGTGTCTGGAGGCGTGTTCGTGTGTGGGCTTTGTCATTAGGATCTGGTGGAAGGTAGTGATGATGAAGCGAAAACAGTGAAGTGCCTTTTCATTCTATCAGGATAGGCGCCCAGGTGGTTGTTTAAGAGTCTGATCCAAGCAGTGACCATTGCTTTTGGTGAGAAGAAATGACTGAGCTTTGAAAGAACAGTTCAAGTGGTGTTCTGAGAATGAAATTACAAGACAGCATAGGTTGTGTACATTGAATGTGACAAAGGGTGGGGAAGTCAAGCCCTAAAAGATAAAGAAGTGAGACCACTCTGAATAATTGGGATGTAAATGGCAACCTCCTCAAGGGGATGGACTACATTTTAGGTACCTTATGAGCAGTGAGCACCATGTCTTGAGCAGTACAGACTGTCAGTACTTATTTGTCAAGGGAATGAGTACCCTTAATTGAGAAATGGTTCGGAACAGAAAGAAAGGCTCCAGTGGAAAGGACAGATAAAAATGCTAGGAAGGGACGAGGTGAGATTCTTATATGAAAGGGAAAAAACTCTGGGCTGCAAAGAAATGAGAAAGCTAGGCCTTAAAGGGCATATTGGTTATGCCAGTCGAGCTCATTGCATCTCTGGCTTCTAGACTTTATGTGTTTCCCTCACCTGGACCTTCGTACCTCATGGCTTCGTTTTCTTTAAGATGCAGTAGGTAGGGACAAGGATATTTAAATGATGTTTAATGGGACAAACAGAAACCATTTGTGCCTTTCCTCATTTATCAGCACTGCCTTCCCTCCCTTTTAATATTAAGGGCATCATGCCCTGCATGGACCCTGAGCTCCTCCTCACTTTGGACTCAGGCGAAGATTTAGGTATGCTTCCAAAGAGAAGATTTTAATGGATCAGTCCATTGGTGTGGTACTTGGTATGACTGGCTCAGTCATCCTGTTTTTATATTCCTGTACGGCAACTCTTGAGTTCTGTTCCTTTCATTGTCAGACAGGGAAAGCTGCTTACTTGGAGATAACCGCATTTGTCTTTTAAGTTCCGTAAGGGCAGTGAAACTCCTCTTATGTTGAATCCTTTCCTCATTGCTGAGCCCATTGTAAATGCTTATTGAATACGTGGGTTTATGGAGGGTTACTCCTAAGATGGCAAAGAGAAGTGGTAGAGTGAGATAGGCAAGAATATATATAAGAAACCTTGACCGTGAAGTGTTCTGTCTTCTGAGTGGCACATGACAGTAGATTGCCTGATGTGTTCAAGAGAATTGGGTGTAGAATTAATCAATAAAGGAGAGGAGGAATTCAAAATACTGGAATGGGAACTGGAGGTAACAAGAGAGGATGCTCTTTGGAGCAAGAGTCTGCTGCTGATGAAGGCTGTGGCCTGCTAGTAGACAGGGCCAGGTAAATCTGAAATGTTCACCATCAAGACTCATCAGCATCATTAAAACAATGTCTCCCATCCAACTTTTTAGCTAATCTTGTGTGTGTGTGCTCAGTCACTCAGTTGTGTCTGACTCTTTGCGACTCCCTGGACTGTAGCCCTCCAGGCTCCTCTGTCCTTGGGATTTCCCAGGCAAGAATACTGGAAAGGGTTTCCATTTCCTTCTCCAGGGGATCTCTGTGACCCAGGAATCGAACCCATATCTCTTGGGTCTCCTGCAGTAGCAGGGAGATTCTTTACCACTGCACTACCTGGGAAGCCCAGCTAATCTTGTAGATTTTTTTCATTTTAAATAAACCAGCTTTATCGCTGCTAATTTCAGAAACATGTTTTTGCTGTCTTATCACAGATTTAAAAGAGGCACTACCATCTATCTACCCATGCTCAAGCCAAAAGTCAAAGTTTTATTTTGGGTTTTTCTCTCATTTCCTGACTTCCCACATCTCAGCCCTGAGCATATCCTGATTCTGCAATGCTTCCCATCCCTCCCTGCTGCCCCACCTTCGCCCACGCCCATGCCACCTCTGCTCTGGACTATTGCTTCTATTCCTCCAGCCCTACAACCAAGTCTCCATGTGCAGGATCTTGTCGTTCCCTTGGTTTCATCCCAGCATCTATATTTCTCACATAGTATTGGGTTGGCCAAACAGTTCGTTTGGGTTTTTCCATACGATGATACAGAATGAACATAAACACATACATGCTCAAGATGTGTTGAATATAAAAAAAAAAGCATACAAAAGTTATGATGGGTAAGGTTCCTTTCAGAAAGCCAGTGAACTAACCAGCCTTTGGAATTCCCTAATCAAAACCACACGTTATCTCTGTAATTATAATCATAGTAGTCACAGATTTGTTAAGGCTCATTTGTTTTTTCTCCCTTCCCCTGTGACTGATGGTTGACACTCATTTTTTAGGATGGTTAGTGAAGGATTTATCAGTGACATCAGAGCAAGCAAAATGAGTTGCTCCTCTTTGGTCGTCTCTTGGATAAATCAAGAACCAGGCAACTCTGCTGTAGTTTCAGGACTGATTCAACATAAGCATAAAATCTGGCCAAGTCTGAGCTGAGGCTAATCTTTTTGGGGTTGTGACTCATTTTCGAATTGTGTGAAAGCTGTGGATTCTTTATCCAGAAAAAATGTCCATATATACACAAATACAGAATCTTGTAGACGATGAAAGAAGTTCATAGACTGAGCTACAGTGCAAAGAGTCGGACGTGGAGGTAGCTTGTGTAGTTGAAAATGCATCTTCAAATTATGTTGTTTTATTTGGAGTGGGTGAAAACATCTATTCTTGAGATATAAACTGTTGAAAGTAATGTGGCAAAATATTGGCAGAGGACCATATGTAAAATAGATAGCCAACAGGAATTTCCTGCATGTTTCAGGAAGCTCAAACAGGGGCTCTGTATCAACCTAGAGGGGTGGGATGGGGAGGGA
The DNA here is from genome assembly GCF_023091745.1 of Budorcas taxicolor. NCBI lineage: Eukaryota > Metazoa > Chordata > Mammalia > Artiodactyla > Bovidae > Budorcas > Budorcas taxicolor. The sequence continues at coordinate 120,011,722 of NC_068935.1, read as the reverse complement.
GATGGGAGGAAATTCAGAAGGGAGGGAATATATGTATATCTATGGCTGATTCATGTTGAGGTTCCGTCTAGTCAAGGCTATGGTTTTTCCAGTGGTCATGTAGGGATGTGAGAGTTGGACTGTGAAGAAAGCTGAGCACCGAAGAATTGATGCTTTTGAACTGTGGTGTTGCAGAAGATTCTTGAGAGTCCCTTGGCCTGCAAGGAGATCCAACCAGTCCATCCTAAAGCAAATCAGTCCTGGGTGTTCTTTGGAAGGACTGATGCTAAAGCCAAAACTCCAATCCTTTGGCCACCTCATGCGAAGAGTTGACTCATTGGAAAAGACCTTGATGCTGGGAGGGATTGGGGGCAGGAGGAGAAGGGGACGACAGAGGATGAGATGGCTGGATGGCATCACCGACTCGATGGACATGAGTTTGAGTGAACTCCGGGAGTTGGTGATGGACAGGGAGGCCTGGCGTGCTGCGATTCATGGGGTCGCAAAGAATCGGACACGACTGAGTGACTGAACTGAACTGAACTGATGGCTGATTCATGTTGAAGTTTGACAGAAAACAATAAAATTCTATAAAGCAGTTATCCTTCAATTAAAAAATAAATAAATTTTAAAAAATATTGGCAGATGGGGATGTGGCAGAAAAGAGACTTTTTTTTCCCCTGTGGTTCTTAATTGAGAGCATAACTGAATCTTAAGGGGTAGGGAATTGTAAGGGGTTTTGTTTGTTTTTTTTTATCAAAGAAAAGAAAAAGCTGGGAATCTTTGGCTTTTTTTTTTTTTTTGCCCTTTTTTTGTTGAGGAGGTAGAGGAACATGCAAGGTAAGTACCTCATCCCTGCAGACCATACCCATCTTAACACAGAGAGCAACCTGGCTGCTGCTGTCAGGGAACGGAGGATGGAAACCGGGTGTGGGACACAGGATGGAAGGAGAGAAATTTTTAATGCATTTGCCCAGGTTGAGCACAGTGCCCTTCCTTGCCTTCCTGTTTTAGTTCATCTTGATGTCTCCATTGAACAGGTACATGCAAGAAAGGAGACTTTCCTCTTGGCTAGAAGTTCTTAGAAACATTCAGTATTCTTTAATTTCATCTTCTTTGGGCTTAAGGAGAGCTGTTTTAACTTCTTGTCAGGGGTTCTGGTATTCCTAATGCTGTATCCCAAGCTGGTTTGTTTTTTGTTAAATCACTAGAGCAGAAGGTCCAGCTCTCTAAGCACTAAAAGTAAGTATGCAGTGCTGTAGTACCAGCGTTGTGGCTTTTTTTCCCCCTCCTGCATGATATATTAACTAAGCAGAAAATTTAAAAGAACAAAGACAGTAAAAGTAATGTTTGTTAGTGGTGGTTTGAGATATTTCAGGAGAGATGAGATGTGAAGAAAAGCAATGGCCATATTTAGAAAGCTGCCTCAAACCCAACAGTATCTATTGAAGTAAACTTGATGACAGACTTTTTTCCTCTTCATGAATCATTGTATTCCTATAAAAGCGAAAATTCCTCTTCATCTAAACAAACGGCTTCCACATCTGTTTTCTTAGTCTCTCAAAAGGGTGTCTTTGGCTTGCATTTTTTTTTTTAAGAAAAAAGTGTTTATCTGTTTAAAATGAAAGATTGTCAAAAGCAGTTTATACATCAAAATCCAAGTTGGTCTTCAGCTTCTAAGGATTAGTTAAGGATGATCTGGTGGTAATGGAGGTTGTATAGGGGAAAAAAAGAAAACACATTTTGTATTCTGCATAGGTAAATTCTCCCTAACTGTCTTCTTTAAATCTTATTGATTTATATTTAATTTTACATGCTCTTCTGGTTTTGGGGCCTGATTGAGTAGGTAACTTTGTCACTGGCAGCACATCCCAATATTTTAATGCTTCGCACTCAGAGTTCTAAAAATAAATATTTTCTGAATTAGTAGCAGGAGAGTTAACCTGTTAGTCCCATTGCCTAAGAACTGACCTGTAGTTACATTTTTGTTGTTGTCCCATAGTCTGTGCTCTCCCACCAAGTCACTAAGAGAAACACTCAGAACTGATGTGTAAAAAACTATATACTCTTTTCTAAAGCACTTGCTTAGTTTTCAGTCTCCAGTGAGTCTGCACACTCTCCAGGGTTTAGTCTCTTCTTGTGTGACAGGCTACCCTGCCCTTGAGCCCATCCTGCCATTTAAAAATAAAGAATGAGAAGCAGCTGAAGTTCTGGCTTGTTTGCAGCTGACAGGAATCTGATCTACTGCTTGGATTCTTTATCTGGGGACCCACATGCCCGCGGTATGTGGCTCGTCCTAGCCATGCCATCTGCAGTCACAGTTTAAGAGGGTGGGAGGAGAAGAGGTTGTCTCCAGAGGAAAAAAATTTTTTTTGTATGTGAAGATCAGGGAGAATGGCTGTAGCTCAGTACATGGGATCACGGGCTCCTGTCTTTTTCCCACTCAGTGGCATTTCTGACCCCTCATGAAGTGCTCCTCTCTCAGGAGGCTCCATAGGCTCCTCCCACCCCCTGAGCCACAGCTGTCTGTTCTGTCAAAACTGGTTTGCTCTGAGGTCAAAGGTCCATGAGAATTCTAAGACATTTGATGTTATCAAATCAGTGACCAAAGCGATTGATTTAATCACATATGACTTAATTTCTCTCACAGGCTGTGGAGGACACAGGGGAACCCTTCCGTCATCGCTCCTTTTCTTTTCTTGGCTGACTATGAACCGGAACTGCTAACAAATGGCATCAATCTATACCTAAGGAAGAAGACCCTCCCCTCTTCCTAATGCAGAAGAGAGGCAGGAAAAGGATGGTTATTGTCGGAGTGACAAGAGGCTCTTTGCTTGTGAAGTGAACCGATTGATGTTCAGTCTTCCTGTTGAGCTCATTGCTGCCTCAAGGAGGGGAGCCATCACAGAGGTCTCGCTTGCTGTTTCTTGCCCCTTGGCTGGTAGCTGTTTTGGTTGTTCATGAGAAGGCACGGTGCTCCCCCCTTTGACCTTGTTCAGAGGCTTAATACAATTATTTGTATTAGGCGCTAGCCACCTGTTAGGATCATTCTCGTTAAAGGTCAGTATGTGGTGCCTCGGTGTCTGACTGTGGAAGCCTGCATCAGATTTGCCAGTGGCGACTGGTTTTGTGATGCCTGCCAGTTGTGACAGAAAGAATGGAGATCTGATAGTTGGAGAGGAAAGGAAGGTGTTGGAGGAGGAATGAGGGATCAGGAGACCCATGGAGCATCATTACTGTGGTTGGAGTGCCAGCTTGTCACGTCTCCATTTTCTCCTGCTTCCCCAGCGTGAGCTGTGCTGTCTGTTTTGATGGGCTCTTTTATTGTCTGCACACTGACACTGCTTTGATTTATTCATATATTGCATCTCTGTTGAGCATCAGATTTCTTGTATCTGAAAACTCCCCACATCCCCTATGTTGAGTGTCATCAGTTCTAAACCCCTCTGCCTGTGAATTCCCAGCCTGCTCCTCTTCCCAGATTTACTGTCTTACTGAGTGGCTGCCTCCCCAGTTGTTAAGCCAGGAAAGTGGGTATCACCCTGGACTCCTGTTGCTTCCTCATGCCCCTAGTCCAGCCAGTCACCAGATTTCGTAGATTCCACTTCCTAAATACCCATGTCTCTCTCTCTCTCCAGTGCAATGACAATTATGTTATTCAAGACTCATTATTTCTCCCTAGACACTGCCTCTAACCACCGTCCCCCCCTCCCCACCCCATGTATTCTCCACAAGTTTTATAGTCAGAGAGACCTCTCTAAACTATCAATCTGATTCTGTCACTCCCTGATTTCCAGTCCTTACTGGGGCTTATGAAGCCCTTGACAGTTGGGCCTCTTGCCTGACCTCTCCCCACCTTCCCAAGCATTCTAGCCTCAGCCGTATTTTTTTTTTCTTGTTATTGCCAAAAAGAATTTTGAAAGCTTAATTGTCTTTAATCATTGAATTTCGTTCGCCTTCCTCATCCTATTATTCCCTATAGCTCACCTTCACCTTGTTTACAGTCAGCTTCCATGCATTTTCTCTAACTTCCACCCAAAGGTCCCTGTTCTGTATGCATATACATTTTTTTCAGTTGCCTCTTTGAGTCTCTCCTCCATTAGCTAGTACACAGTCTAGAGGGAAGGGATCATGTCTGAGTCACTCACCTTTGTGTTCCCTCCACCTAGCATGTGAGAACAGCTCAGGAAGTACTTGTTGGTGAGTGATTACTACTTTTTTGAGGTTCTAAACAGAAAATAACAGCACTTCCTAGAATTCATATCAAATTCTTGAGCCTTGGCCACATTAGAGAGTTGAAAAGCAAATGAAGTTCAGAAGAAAAGGGGATTTTCTTTTTCCTTAACAGTGATTAGCCAGATCTTGTATAGCTTAGATACTGGTCCTATTTCCTCTCCATATTCTGCACATCCATCCTAAATGACATTTCTCAACTTGGTATTTATCTTTTTTTCAAACTTTTGTAGTTCTTCCCAGAGATAGCATAGAGGATGATGGGACAGAAGAAAAAGTGTTTGATAAACAGAAACATATTATTAGTCCTTAAATGTAGAGAGACATTATAGAGGCATGCCTGAGTACATGTGCAGCTCGTCTGTCTCTGGACAGGTGAACACAATCACATTTCTCCAAATTGAGACCTTCTTTCTGAAAGAAGATTTTTCTTTAAAGTGGGAGCCCTCCATATCTTTTAAAATTTAATTTTATTTTTTTAATTGGAGTATAATTGCTTTACAATGTTAGTTTCTGCTGTACAACAACATGAATCAGCTATAAGTATACATATATCCCCTCCCTCTTGAGCCCCCTGCCCCAATCCCACCCCTCTAGGTCATCACAGAGCACCAAGCTGAGGTCCTTGTGTTATACAACAGCTACAGGAACACTCTTTATTTTAATCAAAACTAGCTCTTAGAATCCGAAGAAGGCAGTGGCATCCCACTCCAGTACTCTTGCCTGGAAAATCCCATGGATGGAGTAGCCCAGTAGGCTGCAGTCCATGCGGTCGCTAAGAGTCGGACATGACTGAGCGACTTCACTTTGACTTTTCACTTTCATGCATTGGAGAAGGAAATGGCAACCCACTCCAGTGTTCTTGCCTGGAGAATCCCAGGGATGGGGGAGCCTGGTGGGCTGCTGTCTATGGGGTCGCACAGAGTCGGACACGACTGAAGCGACTTAGCAGCAGCAGCAGCAGCTCTTAGAATCTGTTTTCTGAACTTCTAATAGAAAGGGAGTGGGCACAAGGCACCATTTTATAAGGAGTTGAGGTGGGAGGGTATGTAGAAAGCATGGTCCTTAAATAACAGAATTTAGCGTTTAGCCTTAGTATGGAGCAAGGAAGTTCCTCTACCTGACCCCACCCCGGCCAGGTGTTAAGCTTAGAAAGCTCTCCCTCCTCTGACCTCCCTTGAGGCAGAGAATAACGAAGAAGAGTTCTATGACTGTCTAGTCACACACCAATCCTAAAAAGCAGCTTTCTTGAAATAAACAGTGTTTCCACCAAAATGGTGACAGCAGTGCCTTGACCACTCTCCAGCTTGAGGTTGTCCTCTGGACCACCAGTGAGAGGCTTAGTAACAGTGGAGTGGGAATCTGTGAAATCTGCCACTTGTGGGGGCAGGGAGCTCCAAGTTTGCTTGGCAGATTTTCCCATGACCTCAGTTATAAAGAAAATGTTGCAGATTCTGGAAAATGCTAATGTCCTTTTTAGCCATAAGTATTATCTTGATTGCAGTGCTTCAGAATTGCCCAACTTCATTATCTGAGCATAGCCAGCCTGACGCCTTCTTCTCAAATAGACAATTATGATCAATTAAGCACTTTCAGGCCTTATAGAATACTTAATTTTATTAGTCAATTATTTGTGCTTTGAAAGAGTTAATGGTAGCTACCCAAGCCATTATTAGAAATTAGAATGTCCCAAAATAGAAAGGCTATTTCCTTTGTGTATGGCATTGCAGTGGAAAATGCCAAGCATAGTTTTTACTGAGTTAAAGGGTGAGGGAGGGCAGGGTGGGAGAGAAAGTTACATGTAAATCATTTAGCCATTAACCTAATGGGTGGATTTATAAATCCTATTACTATAAGCCCTTTTCATTTCCACTGAGGCCTGGTGCATGCTTGATCCCACTAATGTAAAATTCATTCCATCTAAGTGATTACTGAAGTAAGACACTTTGAGTCAATTTTCATCAGGTTGTGTGAAACTTGCTTGAGTGCTGATGTTCACTACAGCGCGGACATAGTTTGGCCGTGTCTTAATTAGCGCCCCCCCATCCCCCCACCCCCCCCACCCCCGCCCCCGCCATGAGGAGTCAATCCGGGAACCAAATCGTGGTGCCTTTTTCACATGTCTGTTTTTCTGTGAGGGAAGTACACTGGAGGGACAAGAGGCAAAACCTTTGGGTGGGGGTATTTCTAGCCTCCTGGCCGTCATGTGAATTCTAGAAAATTGGAAAGCTCCGTTTTTATGGCTCATTGGAACATCTTCAGTGGCACTTATATTTAAATGAATCAAAATTTCTAAATTGATGAAATACATGGACCCTTTTCCTAGAAAAATGCATGTAGGTACACATTCAAATTTTTCCTTACAGTTTTGAGGATTTTCAGATTTATTCACTTTAGGTTAATATCTCCTGCTCTAGTTTCAATCTTGTCTTAGGGTTCCCCCCCCCCCCCCCGAGAATTTAATATTTAAGAATGCAGGCCCGTACTTGAACTCTTGTATCTGTGAGTAGATTTGGCTCAAGTGCGCTTTAAAGCCAGCTCTGCAAGCTCTCCAGGATCGTGTGTCAGATATAATCCCATGCATGGCAATAATGCAAGTCCAAGTGAAACAAACAAGATGTGAGTTTCTAAACTGGAAGTTGGCCTGGAAGAGGAATACAGCATAAGAATGTTGTGAAATGAAGGTTTCTTTAAAGGTGAGAACAGAATTTTTTAAAAGTCAGTATGTAAAGTGGATTTTTAAAAGTCCACAAGATGAATAAATTTGGGGGGCAAGAAATTAGAAGACAAGAGAGAATTTCACTTTTCATATATTTGACAAACCCATACTTTGTGGGTTTTTTTTTTTTTTTAAGTTTTTAGATCAAAATTAGGACCCTGTCAGATTTTAGGGCAGTAATTGAACGATACTCATAAATATCATTAAATGTGTCTCTTGTGGAGGAGAAACCTTTCAGAAATCTTTGTTTATTCAACGTGTTTTATATTCCTTACACATGAGCTATCAGAAGGTTAGGTTGTAAATTAAGGATTTAAAACAAAATCAGTTTATCTGGAACCAGGAGTCGTATGGGAGAGGTACACGGTTTCAGTCAAGTTTATAATTAATGGGCCTTTATCACTGGGGTAGAAATTCATTTCTCGAGTGAATATGTGTTTATCTAACATGCATTGTATTTGAAGGTGGGATTAAAACTGATTCACTCTTCATTTCTTGCATGGAAAGAGCTAGCATTTAAACGCATGCTGTGTGTGGGTTTAATTGCCACTTTCTGTAACCAGCTTTAGGGTCCTGTTATTATGGAGGTGCATTTATCAATCCATGGCTTCACTCTTCTCACGCTGGACTACTTGGGTCTGCCTCCTCTTACTAGACCCTGAGAAATAAATATGCATTGAATTACTGCTACATGCCAGGCATTGTGTTAGGTTTAATGGCAGAAACATGATCTCTGCTTATAGTTTGCTTGTAGTTTCTTAATCTTACCTTTTGTCATAGAGTCGTATGCTGTGGTATACACAGAATAATTTGGGAGCACATTGGAGTAACGGTCTCATGAGTATCATTGAATTGGGGCATCCAGAGAGGCTTTTCTGATGGTATGAAGTTCCTTGTAAAGTAAGTAAATGTTAGGTAATGATAATACCTCACACTTACTGAGCACTTCTATTAATATATCAGAGGCTGTACAAAATAGTTGACATATGTTGCTACATTAAATGCTTATGGTACCCCTGATATACAGAAGCTGCAGTTACTGTCTCCATTTTACAGTCAAGGAATTGGGGGCTTAGAGAGGTTATCTTGTGTGCATGAGATCATGCAGCTTTAAGGAGTACTGTTAGGCCCTGAACTCAGGCAGCGTGTATCAGTCACAGTTCTCCAGAGAAACAGAATCAAAGGGGTTTGATGGGTGTATGGTGTGTGTGGGGGTGGTGTGTACGAGCGATTGATTGATTTTAGGGAATTCGCTCTTGCAGTAGTTGGGGCTGGCAAATCTGAGATATGCAGGGCATATGGGCAAGCTGGAGACCCAGACATATGGGCCATGAGTTGATGTTTAACAAAAAGAGTGGAGTTTCAGTTTCAGTCTGAAGACAGTCTATAGCAGAGTTCCCTCTTTCTCTGGGGCCCCTCAGTCTTTTTCCTTTAGTGCCTCCAACTGGTTGGATGAGGCCCACATGCATTCTGGTGTGTTTTTTCCTTTACTCAAAGTCTACTGATTTAAATGTCAGTCTCTTGGAAAATAATAATAATACCTTCATAGCAGCTTCTCAACTGGTGTTTCACTACATATCTGCGTACTGTGGCCTAGCCAACTTGACACATGAAAGTAGCCATCACACAGCCTAATTTATTTAAAAATTTTTTCAAAAATTGAAGTATAGTTGGTTTACAATGTTGGGTTAGATCACAGAGCCTAACTTCTGAATCAACACTTTTCACACACTGTGTAGAAACAGCATAAAGCACGGAAGCAAGAAATGAGTATGGCTTGTTCAGTGTACTCAAAATATTTCAGGAAGACTAGATTGAAAGATGCATGTGGGAAGTGTTAGCAGATAAGGGGGGCCCTCAGCTACATCATGAGTCTCAGGTCAAGCTCAGGGGTTTGAATTGCATTTCAGAGAGTATATTTTTAGAAAGAACGCTGGCCAAGTATGAAGAATGACTTGGAAGGTAGTGCTGCTGGAGACAGGTAGGCTGGGCAAGGGATGAGGGCCTGGATGAGGGATAGCACATTGACAGGAGGCACACGCTGGAAAGATAGAGTCTGACTGAGATTCATCAGTTCATCAGATTAGAAAGGAAGTCAGCCCTTTGTTTTTGTTGGAGAAGCTATTTATTGTGTTTGGAACTGGTGAAGGTTTGGAGAAGATGGTTGGGATTTAGAATGAATGCATGTGGAACAGACAGTTGAATATAGGCCTAGAAAGAGAAAATGTTGAGTTATAATATCACTGATTCTCAGCCAGGGACAATTATGCTCCTCAGGAATCATTTGGCAGAACTGTGCACACATATGCATGGGCATGCATGCTACTTGGCATGTAGTGGGTAGAGGCCAGGGACAGCCTCCATGATAAAGAATTATGCAGCCTAAGTGTCAGTAGTGCGGAGAATGAGAAACAGTGATATATATCTGCTTGTTGTTCAGTCACTAAGTTGTGTCCGGCTCTGCAACCCCAATCAACTGCAGTGTGCCAGGCTTTCCTGTCCTTCATTATCTCCCTGAGTTTGCTCAAATTCATGTCCATTGAGTCAGTGATGCTATCTAACCATCTCATCCTCTGCAGCCCTCTTTTCCTTTTGCCTTCCATCTTTCCCAACGTCATGGTCTTTTCCAGTGAATCGACTCTTCACATCAGGTGGCCAAAGTATTGGAGCTTCAGCTTCATCATCAATCCTTCCAATGAATATTCAGGGTTGACTTGCTTTAATTGACTGTTTTGATCTCCTTGCAGTTAAAGGGACTCTCAAGAGTGTTCTCCAGCACCACAACTCAAAAGCACCAATTCTTTGGCTCTCAGCTTTCTTTATGGTCCAACTCTCAAATCCATACATGACTACTGGCAAAACCATAGCTTTGACTGACCTTGGTCAGCAAAGTGATGTCTCTGCTTTTTAATGTGCTGTCTAGGTTTGTTAATACACTGTCTAGGTTTGTCATAGCTTGCCTTCCAAGGAGCAAGTGTCTTGGAATTTCATGGCTGCAGTCACCTTTCAGTGATTTTGGAGCCTAAGAAATTAAAATCTGTCACTGCTTCCACTTTTTCCCCTTTTATTTGCCATGAAGTGATGAGATGGATACCATGATCTTCATTTTTGAATGCTGAGTTTTAAGCAAGCTTTTTCACTCTCCTCTTTGACCTTCATCAAGGGACTCCTTTAGTTCCTCTTCACTTTCTGCCATTAGAGTGGTTCAGTTCAGTTCAGTTGCTCAGTTGTGTCCAACTCTTTGCGACCCCATGGACCACAGCATGCCAGGCCTCCCTGTCCATCACCAACTGCCGGAGATTACACAAGCTCATGTCCATTGAGTCGGTAATGCTATCCAACCATCTTATCCTGTGTCATCCCCTTCTCCTGCCTTCAATCTTTCCCAGCATCAAAGTCTTTTCAAATGAGCCAGTTCTTCACATTAGGTGGCCAGAGTATTGGAGTTTCAGCTTCAGCATCCTTCCAATGAATCTTTAGGACTGATTTCCTTTAGGATGGACTGGTTGGATCTCCTTGCAGTCCAAGGGACTTTGAAGAGTCTCCTTCAACACCACAGTTCAAAAGCATCAATTCTTTGGTGCTCAGCTTTCTTTATAGTCCAACTCTCACATCCATACGTGACTACTGGAAAAACCACAGCTTTGACTAGACGGACCTTTGTTGGCCAAGTAATGTCTCTGCTTTTTAATATGCTGTCTAGGTTGGTCATAACTTTTCCAAGGGGCAGGCAGTGGTGGTTCAGAGGTTAAAGCATCTGCCCGCAATGCGGGAGACCTGGGTTCAATCCCTGGGTCGGGAAGATCCTCTGGAGAAGGAAATGGCAACCCACTCCAGTATTCTTGCCTGGAGAATCCCATGGACGGAGGAGCTTGGTGGGCTATAGTCCATGGGGTCGCCAAGAGTCGGACGTGACTGAGCGACTTCACTTTCACTTTTCTTCCAAGGAGTAAGTGTCTTTTAATTTCATGGCTGCAGTCACCGTCTGCAATGATTTTGGAGGCCCCCCAAAATCCCATCTATTTGCCATGAAGTGATGGGACTAGGTTTTCTAAATGTTGAGTTTTAAGCCAACTTTTTCACTCTCCTCTTTCACTTTCATCAAGAGGCTCTTTAGTTTTTCTTCACTTTCTCCCATAAGGGTGGTGTCATCTGCATATCTGAGGCTTTTGATATTTCTCCCAGCAATCTTCATTGCAGCTTGTGCTTCTTCCAGCCCAGCATTTCTCATGATGTACTCTGCATAAAAGTTAAATAAGCAGGGTGACAATATACAGCCTTGATGTATTCCTTTCCTGATTTGGAACCAGTTTGTTTTTCCATGTCCAGTTCTAACTGTTGCTTCCTGACCTGCATATAGGTTTCTCAAGAGGCAGGTCAGGTGGTCTGGTATTCCCATCTCTCAGAATTTTCCCCAGTTTGTTATGATCCACACAGTCAAAGGCTTTGGCATAGTCAATAAAGCAGAAGTAGATGTTTTTCTGGAACTCTCTGGCTTTTTCCATGATCCAGCGGATGTTGGCAATTTGATCTCTGGTTCCTCTGCCTTGTCTAAAACCAGCTTGAACATCTGGAAGTTCACAGTTCACGTACTGTTGAAGCCTGGCTTGGAGAATTTTGAGCATAAAGTATACTTTACTAGCTTGTGAGATGAGTGCAATTGTGCAGTAGCTTGAGCATTCTTTGGCATTGCCTATTTTGGGGATTGGAATGAAAACTGACCTTTTCCAGTCCTGTGGCCACTGCTGAGTTTTTCAAATTTGCTGGTGTATTGAGTGCAGCACTTTCACAGCATCATCTTTTAGGATTTGAAATAGTTCAACTGGAATTCCATCACCTCCACTAGCTTTGTTTATAGTGATGCTTCCTAAGGCCCACTTGACTTCGCATTCCAGGATGTCTGGCTCTAGGTGAGTGAGCATACCATCATGATTGTCTGGGTCATAAAGATCTTTTTTGTATAGTTCTTCTGTGTATTCTTGCCACCTCTTCGTATCATCTGCATATCTGAAATTGTTGCTATTTCTCCCAACAATCTTGATTCCAGCTTGTGATTCATCCAGCCCAGCATTTTGCATGATGTACTCTGCATATAAGTTAAATAAATAAGTTGGTAGTGTAGATGTGCACATATTCTCCCAGGGTAGGGGATCCAGAGGTGATCAAGACAAAGTGTCAGGTGTTTTTGTGTTCGGTAAATATGCCCACCCACTGAAAGTGTAATGCCTAAAGTTGTATGCAGACAATTTATGAGAGCTTATGTATTTCTAGTTATTTTACAACTATGTAGCCTTCAAAAGTAACCTAGAATATGGTAATATATTCTTGTATTGCTAGTTATCTTTATTTAGTATATTAGTGCCTCCTTTTCATAATACAAAAGAAGTGAATGTGGAACAATGTCCACGCAGCCAGATAAAAGGAGAGGAGATATTGCTACTTGTCAAACTTGGATTCTGTATTTTTAGGTCTGGGAGGAATCCCAACCTCTTAGTTTTATCAATGAGAAAGCTCAGACTTAGAGAAACTAACTTGTTGCTACTAGACCTAGAGAGGGAAACTAACTTATCACTACCAAATCACTTACCTTGTAATTGGCACTTGAAACCAGCACTCAGATTTCTGACCCCTGACATTTTTTTTTGAACTCACATTTGTATACAAATTGATACAAATAGGTGTTCTATCTTTGTAAAGCATTTTTTCAGCATACAGTTCTTATTCCCATCTAGCTCTGGGAACTATGTAGGTAGTATTATCCCAATTTTAATGAAGGTAAAGCTGAAGTTAAGAGGCAGTGAGGAGCCTAGTGTCTTGGGAATGGTGGAGATAGAGGGTAAGATGCTTATTAAATCCATAGCCCTTGCTCCTTGAACATCTTAGAGAGAAGACACATATTTTAAGGATAACAGAGAATAGGAAAATAGGAAAAAAGTAATCTAATATATTGAGGATGAAATAAAAGATATTTACCAAGCAGAAGAACTGAGTAACATGAAGTCCTGCTTGGAAACTGCTGAGACTGGGAATAGGGAAAGCTTAGATAATGGTTGGATTACCAAATATCATAATATTTATATTTCTTCTACTTTTCTCTTCCTCATCCTTCAAAACCATTCATTTTGCTCCCCCTATTATGCTAATGTATAAAAAAACTTTCCAGTTTATTTATAATTGTATGTCATCAGTAACAGAAGAATCCTAAAGCCGTTTGAGATTTCACTTGTCATTCTCTTCGTGCACTATTTGTTTCAAATTTGACCTTATCCAGCATTTGCCTAACTTAGAAGGTTGTTGTTTAGTTTCTGCATCATATATCAAGTGGATTTCTTGTTAGTGGATATTGCTATAATTAAGGTATGCTTTTGGAATAAGAGCTTGAAATGTTTTTTGTTGTTGTTGTTGTTAACTGAAAAGTTGGTATTTTCTCTCTCATTTAGTATTAATAAGCACTGTTTTAGTCTGTAAGAGCATCTAAAAACATTTTATAATCTTTGAATGAATGCATGGTAAGACATTAGTATCCTGTTCTAACAGAAAATAAAGACCCCCACCTTTATCCTGGCCTTGTAAGGAGACCCTGTGACCACACACCTCAGTTGTAGTTGGTCTTAGATCACTGCTGTTGTTAACCCCAGAGCAACAAACATGCTTTCTGCTTAGTAAACCACGTCGTGGGTGTGTTCTGAACAAATTATTTTCTCTAGGTAGCAATTTTTGGAGATAAACTTCACATTTCCTTTTTAGTCCCCACTACCCTTCCCCTGTCTTCAGAGGCTCAGATTGGGGTTAAAACACCCTTTCGTATTAATTACTGTTCTCCCCACCCCCAGCCCCACTCCTTTCCTGTTCCCCCCTCTTTCCCCCACCCCCAATGGCACTGCTCTGCAAAGCCTGCCATGATTGATATGATGGCAGTGCTGTCATTCTTCTTAACCAAAAAAAAGTCATTTTTGTTCTAGTTATTTTAATAGAGTCCCATTAAAGATGTATTGCTGACTGAAATACCGGCATGAAGGGCTCTCACTGAGCTGAGCCCAGGAATTAAGAAGTCAGGAAATCGGCTGCTGCATTGCAAGAGAGCCTTGTGTGACACCGAATCTCCTGATTGGGGAGATCATTACTGCTATTATGACTCGACTTGCGTAGGAATTTTAAATTCCATCTGAATGTCAGTAATAACCCTCTTAGCAAATTATCCTGAATAAAATCACGAAGGCATTTTATATAATAGGTGTTGAATTACTGGATAGATTTGCTAATTAAATACTCTTTGTTCTGCTGCAGTTGACATTACAGGGTAAGATCTTGAACAATTATTCTCAACAGCTGTACTTTGTTAAGGGAAAAATTAACCACAAAGTTTATTTTTTTACACTTGAAGTTGGCAGATTTTTGAAATGTGCTTGAAAAAATTCCATCATCCAATTGGTAATGAGTAGATAAATATGCAGGTGTTGCTATGAAATCAGATAACTGCAGACTGCCTTATTAATGAATTTAGCAAGCCTTTATAGCCCTGTTTTCTAGCTGCTGGCACTTAGAAAATGATTTTCTGTCAGAATGGGTAGCTTTAATATTAGGCTTGTCACTTTGAAATGAACTTATGAACGGTTATCTTGTAATCACTGTACCTTGTGTCCAGTAGACCTTTCAGGATACCTGTGGCTTTTTTAAAAAAAAAAAATGCATTTCCTTAATGGAGAAATGTCTGTAATGTATAAGTTTTTGACTTCCAGAACATTGATGTGGAACGGACTTTTTAACAAGGCAGGAAGACATGATGAAAAGAAAATGAAACATAAGGTCCAGCCCAGATCAAGCTATTGACTAGCTCTGTTACTTTGGATAAAATTGTAGTGCCTAGTTTTCCTCATCTGTAAAATGGGGTTTATAATTTAGCATTCTACAAATATTCATTAATAGCTACTGTGTACCAGGGCCTCTGCTAGATACTAAAAATTTGGTAGCCCACAGGAAAGATGGTGATTAAAACTATTGTCAGAAATTGGTACAACCTATGTGGAGACTTGTTTGGCTATGTTTATCAAAAATTGTAAAAAGGTACAACCTTTGACCCAATAAGCCCTCTTGTAGGAGTTTATTTCATTATTGGCAGATTGGCAAATTACATGTATATAAGGATTATTAAAGTGTGGTTATGAAGGTAAGCGTTATGAACCACCTACATTGATTAGTAGAGCACTAGTTAAATCATGCTTGAGATGTACAGTGGAACACTGTGTAGTCATTAAAAAGAAAAATTAAGACCGCTCTTTACATGTGAGTAAGGAATAATCTCTGAAATAAAGTACTAGGTGAAAAAAGCAATTGCAGTGTATATAGTTCTTTTTTAACTTTTTATTTCAGATTGAAGTATATCTGATTAACGATGTTGTGATAGTTTCAAGTGGACAGTAAAGGGAGTCAGGCATACATATACATGTAATAGTATATATAGTTTTACTCGTTTGCCTAATTTTCTGTCATTTGTTTGCAAAGCATCGACCAAGAGCTTTCTTCCATCAAAGGGAAACTCATTTTAGTAGCAGCCCTCACTCAGATTGTGTGTGGAAATGGTTGTGAGCTGGTGGCAGGACAGTGTGAGAATGAGTGTTGGAGCTGAGAGGTGAATGTTGCCGCTTCCCATTGGAGGTGTACTCAGGGGAAACACAGTAGGTTTGGTTCATGGTGCAAAAGGAGAGCAGAAGAAATTGGTTAGTGCACTTGTGGAGTTGGAGTGAAAGACTGACAGATTGCTCCCGAGATGTTGTACTTAGCAGGAAATAGTTACCTTGTGGGGCTGTCCGTTGTGATGAGGGAAGCCCAGCCCAGCAGGGTGGAATGGTCAGAGGGTGAAGACAACTCATGATAAGTAGTTAGTTTTGTCCTCACTGTGATTACGTTGACTTGGGTAGATCGCATTATTGCTTTTTTCTCAAAGGAATTGTCAAGTGTTTTCCCACAAAGCATTTTCCTGTAATTTAAATATTAAATAATGAAGATGAAGTAGAGGAGAGTGAATGTTTTTTATGAGTTAACTGGATTTTAGCATCTAGTAGAAAAGTGATTGAGATTACTCTGAGACCTATCAGTCAGCTAGCCAGTGGTTTTTTGAGTGCTTGTTAGATGTGAAGACACCCCACTCCAGTACTCTTGCCTGGAAAATCCCATGGATGGAGGAGCCTGGAGGGCTGCAGTCCGTGGGGTCGCTATCAGTCGGACATGACTGAGCGACTTCACTTACACTTTTCACTTTCATGCATTGGAGAAGGAAATGGCAACCCACTCCAGTGTTCTTGCCTGGAGAATCCCAGGGACGAAGGAGCCTGGTAGGCTGCCGTCTATGGGGTCGCACAGAGTCGGACACAACTGAAGCGACTTAGCAGCAGCAGCAGTAGATGTGAAGCAGAAACATGTGCTCTGACCTCCAGGAACTTGTGGTCTAATTGGGGAGGGGACAGACTGTGGACTAAAAACTGTTTCCAGGATGGGGTTACCATGATCTTAGTCCAGTGGTCCTTAACCCTGCCTGCAACATAAGAATAATCTTGAGAGCTGTTTAAAAAAATTGCTGGGGCCAGGTAGTGGCATTTTAAAAGATCCCAGGGTGATTCCACTGTACAGCCACTATTTAAACCATTGGTTACCCTGATCTGTATTCACCACCACCCACCACCCCCAGGGCAGGAGAAAGGTCTTCTTTTCCTGATAACTTAGAACACTGAGCTCATGAACAACATTGGGCGACTGTATCAAAGGTGAGGTGGACAATAGAAATGGAACACAAGGGGCAGATATAACAGATCCTCTTTAGGTGAGCATTTACAGGGCTTTGTAACATAAAGGACCAGAAGAACAGAAACACTATGAGGTTTGAGCTGAGTTGACAAGGAAGACTCTTGGAGGTAGGAAAAGAAATGTAAATGAAGTAAATCTTCTCTCTGGCTCATTGGAAGAGTGACTCTGGCTTAGAGTGATGCTTTGAAAGATGGATGCTGATCTAGAGGCAATAGCATGCAGTGACTCAGGCCCCACACTCTGGAGTCAGAGTGCCTGGGTTCATATCTTTGCTCTATCACTTCCTAGGACAAATTAATTATCTTCTATCTCACTGTTTCCACTGTTTGCCCATCTATTTCCCATGAAGTGATGGGACCAGATGCCATGATCTTCGTTTTCTGAATGTTGAGCTTTAAGCCAATTTTTTCACTCTCCTCTTTCACTTTCATCAAGAGGCTCTTTAGTTCCTCTACACTTTATGCAATAGGTTTTTGTAAATTATGTAATGCATTAATCTTCACTTTTTTTCCATTTCATTTAGATTTTGATGCATACGAAGGAGATGGTTCAGAAGGTAAGCATTTTCATTGTACAGTAATTCTTAGATACCATACTTGGTGATGTTGTTGTATTTAAGGAAAATTGTAACCCAAACACACTGGAAATGGCTTCTTACGATGCCTGGTTTACATTTATAATCCCTCCTAATGGATTATAGCCTTTTTCTTTCACTAACACTGATATAATCTAACCACTGCTTGAAGCCTATATGTGAGTGTTTCTAGCAAATTAGTAACAGTGCTAATTAGAGTTTACTTCCAGGCCTTTATACTGTATGTGCTCTAGTGTTGTTTGTGATGATTGATTTTTTTTGGCACTCTTCATATTCTGCTAACTACTAAGAATTTAATATAGATTTGTGGACCGGGTTGAAAAAACCCCATTTTGTCTCTGCTTTGTAAATTGCCCTGACCATTAAGCATGAGGGACAGTTGGTAAATACAGACCCCTCCATTTCCTGGTCTCTTATCTTTATTTTATTCAGTCCTACATTTTATTTCAGTTGAAACTAGAAACTTCCTCTGCCACTCTACTGTCTGCTTTAAGAAAATCAGGGAGATTTTTTTTGTGTGTTTTTTGGTTTATTGGGGCTTAGTCTTTGTACACTGACAATATGGGCAAGAAGAAGTGTAAACTTTTTAAAAATCATCTGGAACCTGTAATTTATATAACGGAAAATTTTGAGTTTCACTGAGTGTGATGGTCATGGTGTTTTTGTTGTTAATTTTTATAATTTTTGCTTTTCATTAGATGAATCTTGAAGTTATTTATGGAGATACAGATTCAATTATGATCAACACCAATAGCACCAATCTGGAAGAAGTGTTTAAATTGGGAAACAAGGTGAGATAATTTCATAAAATTATATGTTTCACCTACTTTTATGAATTGTTTCTGGTTTCTACATATATGTGTCCTTCTGAAAATGATAATAAACTTAGTGCCTTTGATTCTTCATCCCCTGTTTTATTTCAACTTCTACTCTAGTTATTTACTTTGAGGGCAAAAACAAAGGAAATTGGTTTTTCCATAAGTAATAGATATGTTTTACCTTTAGAAAACAGTCTAGGTTTGGTAAGTTTAAGATGTGATCACATTAGTACTTATCACATGGTCATTCATAAGGAGAAATATGTCTCTAGTTACATTCAGATATATTTTATACAGTGATAGATGTGGATAAATACCTAACTACATTATATGCATATATCTATAATTTTCACAAGAATACTTAAAATATATTTAAAATGACAAGGAAACATTTAAAAATAATCATTTTTAGCCTAACTGCTGTTCACCTAACAATTAGCAGGTGTTTTTCAATCACTTGTTATGTTAAGCTATTATCCCAATAAACTAAAACTAAGGTACCATCTTATAAGCTAACAACTTCCTGCCTATCTCCCCTAAAAGGTGTGAAATTTGAGCTGTAGTCTTTACTTAACAACAAGCTTGGCATATTGTACTCACTGGACCTTGAAAAGTTGTGTATTTTCCCTTGAGGTGATGGTCTGTGCAATGACCCTATCAATAGAGAGCAGGTGGCTGCTCATTTATTTGTTCAGCAGATAGTTATTTGCTTAAAGTCATGGTGCTATGGGAGGTACAGAGAGATCTTAGACACTATTTTAAATAGTAAAGTTTTACTGGCCATGTATCTAGTTGTTGGACTATCTAATCTCTAATTCAGTAGTTTGAAGGTAAGTACTTATGCATTTAGTTTTTAGATTCGAAAACAGTCTGTTACACAATTGTCATACATTTCCTGTAGCTGACCCTGCCACTTCTGTCCTTTGGTTGAGTGAGATGATGTATTTATAGTATTGTCTCTTTGTTTATGTTTTTATCTGTTTTTGTTCCTGTGCTTTTTCAAAGTTCTTGCATCATACCAAACATAATACTGTTTTCCATATAACCTGAGTAAATGCCTTCTGGTTTTGTGTGACTTCTAGTTCTGTTTAGATGAGCTCTTGGGAATTTGTAGCATGTTCATCTTCTCCATATTGGATATTTGAGAAGGTAACATTAATGGTTGAAATTTTCACAGGTGAAAAGTGAAGTGAATAAGTTGTACAAACTGCTTGAAATAGACATTGATGGTATTTTCAAGTCCCTGCTACTGCTGAAGAAAAAAAAGTACGCTGCTCTGATTGTTGAGCCAACATCAGATGGGAATTACGTCACGAAACAGGAGGTGAAAGGATTAGATATAGTTAGAAGAGACTGGTGTGATCTTGCTAAAGACACTGGAAAGTGAGTTCAGCTTTCGTTTTTGCTTTTGTTGTTTGCTTTTAAAAAATTCAGGCGTTAACAGTGTGGAGAACACTTGTGATTCTGCCAAGCACAAGGACACAACTTCTTTTTGTTATTGGTATTATTGTGTATTAACAGCTCTTACTGATTTGGAATGGAATCTTACAGATGGGTTAAAACTTAGAAAGAGCAAAACTTGCTCAGTAAGAGATGCTTGCTGTAAGGTGCATCTTACGAGTTTTCACTCATGATGAGGTTAAACTGTCACATTTTAGATGCTTACAGAGTTTCATTGATGTTAGCTTGTTTTTATTTTGTTTTGCTTCACTCTTTCTATTAGGAAGTCCCTTATATTGTGCTTCTGAATCTTCCTAGCGCCTCCTTAGGGCCATGATTGTTAAGTTGTCCCTGTGTTGTGGCTTCAAATGTTCTGGGATTCAAAGTGGGCCATGGAGTGAGACTGTCCCCACCCATATCATTTGTGTGTAAAGGTTCTTACTAATCTCAGGTTAATTTAAGAGCTGGTTCTCAAATACTGTATGTACCTCCAAAATAATAAATGTCATAACTGACCCCTTAGTTTTGTACATGAGACTGCAGATTGTGCTAATAAGACCTGTTTGTTTTAGGGCCACATAAAGCACCCATTTTAAAAAGACAAATCTTCAGGTACACTATGTCCCATCTTTCCAGATAATTCCTGCTTTGTGAACCTGACTAGTTCTGAAAATAGAGGGAATTTTTTCTTTAAAGTTAAATTTTAAATTAATTTTTGTGTTGCTGAATATCAGCATTTTTTTTACTTGTTTTCCAGCCTTTCACTTGCTTTCAAGTTGAAAGATTGAGCAATTGTTGCTTCTGCAAAACTACTCTTGATTAGGCAAAGTTGATCATCTGAGTGTGGGTCACTGTTAGCCTTTTATGAAATATAGTTTGAAATGCTTCATTGCCCCCAAATGTACCCAAAGATGAAACTACTTTGTATAGACTGTCGATTAGAGTGTTCTCTTCAGCTTTGTCTTTTCTAAGAAAAGATGCATCATAATAGAAGTAAATTTCTCTGAGTTAGAAATGTATTAGTAATTAAAGCTATACAAATGTTTTTGTCAGGGTTCTTTTTCTGACAAATTATAATGCAGCTGTCAAACCCTCGCTGCGCATTTTCTCAGAAATGGATAAAATATTGGCTTCCTTACTCCTTTTCTTCTTTTTTTCTCTTTTTTTGGGGGAATCTGATAGAATAACATGAAGTTTTTGAGGCATAGTAATACGATTGGAGAACACTGAGAAATATAATAAAGCAGAAGAAAGAAAAGTTTGAAATCTCTGAGTTTTAAATGATTTGCATAAAGAACTTTATTTGCCTACTTTCTAGCTTGTGGTCATCTCAGGCAGAGATACTATCAGAGAGAATATCTTGGAGCTTTATGAGGAAAGTGAAAAATTTGTCTTCTCAGATTTTAACCTATTAGTAGAATATAGCTGCTTGTGAATTTTATAATTGCTTAAAAACATGATGGAACACATATTGTTCTCCATCCACACACAAAATAGGAAGCATTAGCTGCCTCATTAAAAAAAAAGTCTCTGTATTTAAGAACAAACCTGACATTGCAAGGTTGGTAAACCTTTGGTGGAGTTAATGTTGAAAAAACAAATAGTAACGGCCTCTGGACATTAACCCTCCTGTTAGCTTTTAGTATGGCTCTTGTCCACATGTTAATCTAATGGCATTTATCTTCCTTGTCTCTCCTTTATTAATAAACTATGATATTAAAAAATCAAACCCTCTTCTTTTTTTTTTTTTTTTTTTGGCAGCTTTGTCATTGGCCAGATTCTTTCGGATCAAAACCGGGACACTATAGTGGAAAACATTCAGAAGAGGTTAATAGAAATTGGAGAAAATGTGCTAAACGGCAGTGTCCCAGTGAGCCAGTTTGAAATTAATAAGGTAAATGTGGCATTTATTACTGTGCCCAGCTGCTGCCATGTGTTTTTCTCCTCCTCCAGATAGTTGAAGAACCACCTCATCCTTGCAATTGAAATAAATTCTAGCCGGTGATGAAAGCTGCTTAACAGCTATCTCACAGACTGTGCATTAGCATAGCACTCTTCCTAGCTCAGCCCCTGATGCTCCCCTATCTGTTGCAGGGCCTTCTCTCACGGTTCTTTATTCATGGAAGCCTCGTGTCCAGAGGTGCTGTGGAGTGATATAATTGATGTTTCAGGAACTTGAGAGTATTACATTCTTCATATTCCTCCTAAGTTATAGTTGTTTGGGGGGCAGGCCTATAAACTTAGACAGAGAGCCTGTGTTTGTGCAACTTTACTGAAGGTAATCCTTAGAGGTACTGTAATCAGAAGGCATCTTTGGATGTTGTTCTTTAGTCATAAGATGGTGCTAGCATTTTCTATATATTCAGACCACTTGTGGTTTTTGTTTTTTTTACTATAAAAGTTACTCTTTATGGATAGTCTTAGTTGTTGAAAATTGAGAATATTTTTTCTTATCTAATTTGAAAAGGAAAGTCTTCGTTTCCAAAAGTGCTGTGTATTTCAAGATGTTAGGTTATAAATTTTTCTCTTTTTTTCCATTTAAAAAGAGTATCCTTACATACTCAGAAGGTAATTTTGCAAATACCATTTTATCCATTTTGTGATAAATAAATTTTGCTGTCAAACCTCATACTAAAAAGAATTTTGATGAGAAAGAGTCTAATGATAGCATTAAATGGAATTTATAGAGTTAAAACTCGTTCTTAATGCCCCTATACTAAAATAATGAGTCATTTCTGCACATCCTTACTCTTTAAAACAGTTTTACATGATAGCAATTGCAGTGTATATTATTTTGAACTTTGTTTTCACTTAAATAGATTTTACCACATACTGGTATTAACCTTAAAAATCATCATGTTTAATCTTGCATTTCACTGGTACACCTTTAATTAAAATTTTTGCTTGAGTATTGCATTTTTTAATTTTTGCTCTTATAAATTACTGAATTGAACATCTTTGTTTATTTGTCTTTTTGCTTTTGGATGAATTACTTTCTTAGTTTAGAGTCCTTAATGGTAAAATATTTGTGTCAAAAAGTTTGAGTATCTATATGGCTCTTGTCAGATTGCTTTGTAAAACAGTGATACTAATTAATAATAAAAAAAAGTGTGTGCTAATTTTACCACAGATTTTCTTGTACTATATAAGAGATATTTCATTGGTTATAATATCATTTGTGATATTTAAGTAAAGCATTGCTACCACAAAGGATGTGAAACACTATTTTATCATTGGATTTGATTTGTATTTCTTGGATTCCTAGAGAGAATGAATATTTTCTTTGCGTGTCCTTATTTGTATTTATTCTTAGGGTAAGTCATTTCTTTCCTATCCCTTAACTGAGATGTCTTTAATATCACAAAAATGACATTCACTTATGCGTGAAAAGTACAAAAAATGAGAAATAAGTAATATAAGAGGATGTGTGTCTTGGCACTAGTTCTTCACTCTAAGTGATGCAGTACATGCCTATTGGTATGGAATCACTTGTTACATTGGAGAGTGGTTTCCTTTCAGATTTTGTTTTGTCTCTTTCTTAAAAATTTGTCTGAGTTACTGTTTCAGTTTTGCTTTAATCAATTTTTGCATCAGTTCTGCAGATTGTATCCCTTACACTATCTACCTTCTTAGAAATATGGGTCCTCTGTTGCATGGGGTTCCAGGCATGAATTAGGAAGGCTGAATCCCAACATGACCACATTACTGGCAAAAGAACATTGCCCTCTAAGGTAGTGGGCCCAGGCCATCATCTACTTCTGTGGGTGACAAGACAGTGTTACTAGTGTGCAGAGAAACCTAGCCTCAGAGACACACTGGCCATCTCTGAGTTCTCAAGAACTTTCTTCAGCCTTGCTATTTTAAAGTTTTTATTATCGAAAATTTAAAACTTATACCAAAGTAAAGAGAATAACATCTTGAACCCACATATATCCATCACTCAGCTTCAGTAATTACCAACTCAAAGTCACATATTTTTATTACTACTAACAATACTGGTTAATACATAGTGTGATTTGGACTGTGCATGTATTTTTCCATGGCAGATCTGAAACCTACTTACTGTCTTTATAGTCTTCATTTCACTTGGTGTGGTAACTGGCAAATAATAGTTGGTCACTGAGCATTGAAAGAATTCCTCTGCTTGTTTAATCATCCATTCGTCAAACATGGAGTACCTCTTACATGCACAGTGCTAGAATCTGGGATATAAAGTAGAATAAGCAAAACCTAGTTGGTATTTTCAAGATGTTAAAGTGCTGTACCAAAGATACTGTTCCATTCTCTTATACTTTTTTAAATAAAGAAGAATTCCTGCAGTGTCAGTGAAAGTACAGTAAATTCTATGAAAGGACTATTTATATCATAGTTATTCCTGTGCTTGTTTATATTAAGCTTTTTATATATCAAAAGTGACAGTGTTGATTAACATTTGTCTGAATATCTGTACTGTTTAAACTTGTGAGTAAATAAGTTTTTACATTTTGTCACTTTCAAAGGAGAGTGGAATTGAAAAGTACTCTTCCACAACCATGTGACTGGTTGTGGAAGGCCTTATGATAAGATATAGATTAGATTAGATTGACTTTGTGATATCTGTACAGCTTAAAAATGGGAGGTGAGTCTCAGGTGGAGGGGTGAAGTGGTGAGCTTTACCTTTGTAGAGATTTAAGCCTTTGTTGCCAACAACAGCTGATAAACACTGTGTGTGATTTTTCTGAACTGCTGTAATCTTAAATATATTTCATAAAGTAACATGAAATACCTCACAGCTGATTTGTATAACCCTGGCTAACTTGAGCCTAACCACCAGGAAGGATTTTTTAGAAAAATCAAGCCTTCTGAAACTATCTTGTAAAATTCCCAAATAACCCCAATCTAATAATTGGAAAGTGTGTCAGATGAAATTCAGAATTTCTTAACATTGCACTGAAGTATAGTCAATTGAAGAAGATAACAGTTTTCTTAAGTAGAGTTATATTGATTAAGATTTCTGTGCAGTATTGCCCGTCCAAGTCAATCAAGACTTTGCATAATGGAGCTTTGAGGAGGTTCAAATACTTGGAGACTCTTCCAGGCAGGCACTCTCCTACACTGAGTGTATAATTTAGAAAGTGTACATAACGGGTGGATGTGCAGTTGTGTTTGACGACCTGCTTTTATTCTCCTATGGTAGTTCTCCAGTTTCCTGATCTCAGGACTCTTTTCACACTCTTAAAATAGTTGAAGACTGCAAGAACCTTTGTTTATATAGCTTATATTGATATTTACTGTTAGAAATTAAAACTGGAAAGCATTTATTAGTCTATTTAAAAGTGTCAGTAAACCCATTAAATGATTACAAAAATAAATTTTTTTCATGAGATATATGTATTTTGACACAAAGAAAAATTAATCAGAGGAATTGTGTCATTTTGCTATTTTAAAAATCCTATTTATGTTTAGTTTAGCAGAAGACATTTAGGTTCTTATATCTGCTTGTGCATCCAGTCTGATGTGATGTTGGTGTTGGTTCAAGTATAGGAAAAAAGTCGTTTCACACAAATTTGTAGTTGGAAAAAGTAGAACTATTGCACTAACTTCTTACGATAGTTGTGTGTATTCTTCTTTGATTCTATACCAGTACTCTGAGTGGTATTGTCTTAAAGGTTATTTGCAATGTGAAAGTAGGACACCATATCATACGCTCTTACATTACAATCTATTCATCTGTGTGGTGCTTTGAGTTGATAACTTACCCATGCATGATAGTATACATTGATCATTATTTAAATGTCTGTTTCCTGAGTTTTACAGATCCTCTGGAATATTGATATATTTCATTGTACCAATGAATTATCAAATTATCAAAAACCACATTTTAAAACACTCCTTTTTATGAGAAAAGTCTTAAGTTTTGGGGAGCTGTCAAGCTCACAGGAATGGAAACAAATTTTCCAAAATTATAATTTGCGCCTGATTGCTTCAGTATTCTCAAAGGCAATATGTACTGTCAGGTGTTTTCCTTGAAGTGGCAGGCTCACTTGGTTCTTTTTGAGTGATTGTCTGCCAGCTATTCAACTTAGAGTAACCCATAATTGGCCTGCCATTCTTTCACATAAAAATTGTGTTGAGAAAGGCAGCTAGTTTAGCTTGTAACTCAGACAGTTGTATATTACAAATGCCTTTCTTCGAGCAACCTTTGTTCTTGAGTGTACAGTAGACGTGCCTTGTGCATACTTCCCATTTTGTCACACAAAATAATAACTTTGTACTCAAGGATCAAGAACTTAAAAAAAACTGAGTTTGTGGTGGTGATGAATACAATGTGTATTAGTACAGTTTGATGTGTCTGCCCAGGTTCATGTTTCTAAGGCATCAGCACCTTTACTGACCATTGCTTCTGCATCGCCAGTGCAAATGATATCATTAGGAAAATACTTTTGACCTCTCCAGCCTGCAGAAAGGTGTCGCGAACCCCCAGGGATCTGCCAACCACACTTAATAGATGATATAGACACACCTTATTCCTGGTCCTTTCTCTTGTCTTTTGAAACCTACCCCTTCCGTTTGTGCATACTGAGTTCTAGTCCAATAGACTGTATTTTTTTCTCATCTTGCTTTTAACTTTTACTTTTTCTCTCTGCTTGAATGTTCTTGATCCTGTCATCTTTTCTTAAAAATCTCTTTTTTCCTTCATGTGCTAGTTCATTTTCTTCTTCCATGGTTTCTGCTCTCAAATGGCAGAGGTCTTTCCCTCTCCAGATTCTCTGTAACACACAGTTCACCACTCCCTTCTGGCACATGTAGCTTATTTTAGAATTTTTTTTGAAGACTGGAAAGTCATCTAATAATGACAGATGGCCTAGAACCAGTGACTGTCTTACTCATCATGCAATAGTTTACAATGCTTGAACTTCATGAATTATCACAGAGTGAAGGAAGTAATTTCTTCTGCAAACATTGGGTTGCTCTACACGCCAAGTATCATTGTGAGCCCTGTGACCGCAGCTATGGGCAGAGCTGACCTGTTCCTGCTCTCATGGGGCTTTTCTGTTACAAACTCACTCTGCTTTTGGAGAACTTAAGTTGACAGTGTGAGTAAATCTCGTGATTTCTGGTGCCTTCATGATTTATTTAGGCAGAGAAACCACTGAGAAACAAATCATTAAGTCAGAGGAACTGTTATCCATCTGTCTTAAGTAATCTGTAGAGAGTTGCAGACATTAGAAGAAATTCTAAGGCTGCATAGAAGACTGAATGTATAGTCTTAATTTTTATATTCAAGTATCCTGTGCCTTGGCCTTAAAGCTCATATTTCTTTTTTGTCAGGGTTATATCTGGTTATATTAGTTACTACATGAAGGACAGAGGAGCCTTGAGGCTGGAATGTCTAAAGAGCCTGTGGCAGTATTTTCTACATATAACTTTCTGTCATGTTTATGTGGCTGATGTGATTCTAGCAAAGATATGTTTTGTGTATATCTGTATGTGAAGGGTTTTATTTTAAAGTTTGGGGCTTTTTCTCTCTTAGGCGTTGACCAAGGATCCCCAGGATTACCCTGATAAAAAAAGCCTACCTCATGTACATGTTGCCCTCTGGATAAATTCTCAAGGAGGAAGAAAGGTGAAAGCTGGAGATACTGTGTCCTATGTCATCTGTCAGGTAAAACTGTCATAATGAATAAGACTTACACTGCTTTCACACCCAGAGTAAAAACCAGATCTCTACAGTGTCTCATTTGACCCAAGTAACTGATGCTGTAAAGAGAAGGTTTAGTCTTGGTTGGTTTTACAGCATTTAAAAACATTAGTCAGGGGTATATGACATATTTTGTTAAAATTTTCATAAAACTTTTAAGACCAGTGTTTTTTATTGTTGTTGTTATTTTTTAAGACCAATGCTTTCGTTGAGTGAAACTACTTTGGTGAGACAGGTATATAAAGTTGCTACAGTTTAAATTTGAAATGAACTTGAATGAAAGCATATACCAGTTTGCTCATGTGTCCAGCTATTGCTGCTGCTGCTGCTGCTAAGTCACTTCAGTCTTGTCCGACTCTGTGCAACCCCACAGACGGCAGCCCACCAGGCTTCCCCGTCCCTGGGATTCTCCAGGCAAGAGCACTGGAGTGGGTTGCCATCTCCTTCTCCAGTGTCCAGCAGTAGTCCTTTATCATTCCTTTTGCAGCAGTTTCCATTCTGAATATTGGTAGAATAAGAGAGTAAATGCATGTTTCACTAGCCTGTTCAAATAATTACTTGAAAAAAAATGCATGGTTATATGGAAAAAGGTAAGACATCCTAAAACCATAACTATGAAGAAAACACAGATTATGTAGCAAGATCTCCTTTTTAATTCTTTATTTTGAATGGAGTGGGCCTAGAACCCATCTCTTGCCTTCTCTCTGGAACAGTTTTAAACCAGTAACCAGTTTTTTTTTGAGAGTAGCATGCCTCTCACAGTTAGGGATGGGGAGAAAGGTAGATCAGAAGGGGATTTGGGTTTGCGGAAAATTGTTTTTATTTGTTTGTGTGTGTGTATTTTTTTTTTTTGGAAGCACTTCAATCAAAACAAAGGAGGGAGTTGCATCCCTTCTCTCTGCTTAAAAAAGTCAAAGCCCTATGTCCAAATTTTTTAGTTACTGTGGTGTGGTCTGTTCACCAAAAGGCATAATTCATCTCAGTAAAATTGTTTCTTTTTAATTAATCAAGCATTGCATTTTGTTAGTAATTAAAAAAAATTAGGTAAGCCTTGCAATATGATTGATCTTTGTCAAACTACCATCAATGTGTTTTTATTTATTTTTTTATTTGTAATTTATTTTTTTAATATAAATTTATTTATTTTAATTGGAGGCTATCAGAGTCTTTTCAAAATGTAGGAGTCGTCTGAATAATATCTGCTCTGAACTGTGGATGATGTACATAACAAATGATTTAAGTACATGGACAGGAATCAGCACTTGACTCTGTCTCCCTCCTAGGGTTACCCTTGATTAAGAACTGTTACAGAAAGCCAATTCCTGCAGGAAAATATTTCCATAAATGTCTGACTTGCTCAAGCCCTTAATGTGCTTTGCATATTGCCTTTGACAAGTCTCATCTCAAAAAAACAATTTTCATATTACGCAAATAAAGATTTTGGTAAATAGGCTGGTTTTTTTTCCCTTATATCTTTATATACATGGAAAAGCTCTTGAGATTATTAATGACAGGAGCAGATGGCAACATATAACTGAAAAATTATATAGGTTTTCTGAAATTGCATCTAAAGATGAAATCAAGTCACAGTTATGTTTTGGCTAAACCTGGAATGGAGATGTATGGCCATATGATATATGTATTTCAAAAGTCAAGCTTATATTCCTTGATGTCTAAATATTAGGTCTTACAGTATCTTCTTCTTGGGTCTTATTGATATAAGAAAAGCTCAAAATGCTGATGCTAAATCTAATTTGTTGTATTTCCAACCCTTTTCCCATTTGACTGGTTCTGGGTCTTAGTTTCTTGTTAAAAACAGTTCTTTTATTGATTTATTGTTCTTACTGTATCCCAAGAAAAGCTATAGGACTTTAATTTGCCTTTGTCCCCTAGCAGTGGGGCATGCCCACTTTCAGTATATTTGCTAAGCAAAGCTGCCTACCTCTTTTGCTTTTAAGCACTCAGATTATTCTTTCTCTTTCCTAACACAATCATATTTTTAGAAGATGTTTCTGAAAATGTATGATGACACATTTTTAAGAGAACTGTTTACTGCTCTAAGCAAAGGTACCCTCAGAATAGCATAGCTCCTAAACAGGTTCTCTTTTGTTTAAAATTTACATTTTGACTATAGTGCTCTCCTAATAACTTACTCAGACTATAAATTCCATTGAGTTCAGAGAGTAGTGTTTGTGGTATATAATAATTTACATTGTAGTTCATAGTCTTATTAAACCTAATGTGAATTATTTGCAGAGATCTTAAATTAACTTCCACTTGTTGATTAAGTGTTAAATCCTTTATTATATAACTTTCATCAGACATAATTTTCATAAGGTATGCCTTTAACATAATTTTTCAAGGCTTCCAGTTGTCATCTGTTAAATCTTTTTGCCCATTGGTGTCCTAGTAAAGATGACCACATGGATTCACCATGTCTGGTTGTCCTTGTGACGTATGTACTTTGTGAATTTCACAAATTACTACACTGGCAGTTCAGGGAAGTGCCAACCTTGCTTCTCAGTCTGTTGATAAGGTGTATGCCATATGTTTTTGCATGTACCATAGGGTCTTGCTACATTTGAGAATTAGGTCTTTGATAAATTATGTCACAGCCTAAATGTTTTCCCAACATAACACAGGAAAACCTGTCATCGTTCCAATTCTTTTTAATTTAGTCATATTTGAGCTCAGATTTTTAAAATATAATAAGAAACACGTTTGGGTCACTGTTAAAACTAGTCTTTTGTGGGGATACTTAAAAAGTGCTTCAACTGGGAATATACTTGGAACTTTGTCAACTTTTTTTATAGACATGTCTTACATGAGAACATCTAATGATACATTGGAAAGTAACTCAAGCACCATTTAAAAAAATAATTTGCCTCCACAAATTTGGTTTTTGTTCTTTATTAAAATTTTTTAAAACTCAACATTACTATAATCTTAAGGACAGATCAGTTTTTTAAAAAACTGCAATTCTATTAATTGATCAGATTTCCTGTGTTTGTTGAAAGGCAGTCTGAATATAGTTGTGGTGCATAAAGACACTGCTCAAGGATCTTTCATACTCTTTTTGTCACTGACATCCTATTCCCATCTAATAATTCAGACTTTTAAAATGGCAACAATTAAAGTTGGTTAATTCTGCCTAAATTCTCTTACTGTACAGTGAACTCCTGAAAAATAATTATAAACAAGTCTTTTAATCTGAGATTTGCATGCATGCTCAGTTGCTTCAGTAGTGTCTGACTCTTTGCGACTCTATGGACTATATAGCCTGCCAGGCTCCTCTGTCCATGGGATTCTCCAGGCAAGAATACTGGAGTGGGTTGCCATGCCCTCCTCCAGGGGATCTTCCCAACGCAGAGATCGAACCTGGATTTCCTGCATTGCAGGTCGATTCTTTACTGCAGAGTCCCCAGGGAAGCCCCATAATCTGAGGTTTGCTTCCTTCCTAGTTCTTTCATTATATCTTAGCATGGGTAGAAGCTGGTTGATACACATCCTAGTTTGTTTCTGTCAGAAGCCTAGGCAGAGAAAGAGCCCATTGCCTCTAGTTTGTTGTAAGACAACGATGTGAAAGGTAGCCTTTGCTTTGACCTTGGCGCTGAACTGAGAAGGGACTGATTATAGCAGGAATCAAAGAATAGGATTGACATTGTAATCAGTTTTGCAGAGCAGCTGAGCACTGTGAATAGTTAACATTTATGAATCTGAACATTAAATTCTGTTGTTGCAGACAAGAGAAAGAGTGGAGTTAGTTGTTGGATGTTGGTCCAGTGGTGTGATGCCTTTTTCATTCACACATGGTGATGACACCACCCACAGGACTGTGTATGGGCCAATTTACTCTTACCTGTGAGCTTCCCAGGTGGTGCAGTGGTAAACAATCCGTCTGCCAGTGCAGGAGATGCAAGAGAAGTGGGTTCGATCCCTGGGTCGTCAAGATCCCTTGGAGAAGGAAATGGCAACCCACTCCAGTATTCTTGCTTGGGAAATCACATGTACAGAGGAGCCTGGTAGGCTGCAGTCCATGGGGTCACAAAGAGTCAGACATGACTGAGCCACTGAGCACACGCATGCATTATATCTTGTGCGTAGGTTACTACTGTTGGCTTTCATGCTCTTTTCTTTTCCCCTTGCTCATTTGTTTCTCAGTGACACTTAACAGCTTTCATCAAGAGATGTTGGATACACATACACCCAGTCTTTAAGATGATACTATGATGTTAACATAATAAAAGGGTCACACATTCTTTGGTCATGGCTTCTAAAAGGCCTTTGTTAGCAAGTCTTCCCTGTGTGTTTCTGTGATATGGCAGGTGGAATTATTTAATCTAGTCATGCCATCTTGTTGGTTTCATGTTTCAACAAAAAATAGAACACAACACATGCTGGATTTACATTCCTGGACCGTGGGTAAGTCATTCTCCTTGATCTTCCTCCTGTTAGATGCTTATGACCACCAACAGGTCAAAAGGACTTCTTGGGCTTTGGAATTGAATATATGAAATTTGAATTGTCCCTCTCTTTGGCCAAGTACGTGTGATTTCTCACAACTTTCCCTGTACTGTGTCCTCTTATAGGATGGTTCCAATCTCACTGCAGGTCAGAGGGCCTATGCACCCGAGCAGCTGCAGAAGCAGGACAATTTAAGCATCGATACCCAGTACTACCTGGCCCAGCAGATCCACCCAGTCGTGGCTCGAATATGTGAGCCAATAGATGGAATTGATGCTATCCTCATTGCATCGTGGTTAGGTAAGTGTCCCGAGCTCCCTTATTTCAGCACCCGGTGATAGCAGACCATACGGTCCTCCCTTACCTGTCAGGAGCCTTGTTTAGAGGCACAGTACCACATTGAGCACTTCTTCATTTGCAGTTGGGCATTTGTTTTTGTCATTGTTTGGTTAACGTCTATCTCCCCTCCTAGACTGTCGACCCCACAGACTTGCTACCTATGTAGGCAGATGCCTGCTCCCATGCCTGCACTCAGCAGATGCTGAGGGGATAGAGAGGAGGCAAAAGAAAGGATAGGAGAAGGTTTTAGGCATCTCCTAGTCTCTGAGCTTACTTCGTTGTCAGTTTAATCAGTGAATTTTCCTTAATAAGATTTATTGTATCTTGATTATTGTTTCCTCTTGTCTCAGACTCTAAATGTGTTTTCGCATGGAGTGAGAATGTACAACTTTTAACATTAAGGCATTTAACTTGTATTTGATTCCCTTTGAATATCCTGCTCTCGCTTTTTAAAATTTTTCTAAGACCGGACTCATTATCTTCTAGGAATTCGTTGATACCTAATTTCTCATCATCTCTGGAGGGTCCATCCATCCCTGACAGCTCATTCTTTCTTTGACTTTTTGCCAGGTCATCAGATTGTCATCTCTTGCTTGGAAATGTATTTCATAACCAGCCCTGATCATATTTCTAGATGACCAGCATATTGAGAGTTACATTGCTTTAAGGTCTCTGCTCACTATGCCGTTGTACACAACGATGAATATTTTTAGAATAACTGCCTAATAAAGTCCCTGGCTAGCTCCTCACTATCTGTAAGTCCAGTTGCCACTGACATCTTACAGTGTGTGACTTGGGCAGTTATAGATTGACTTTTCTAGCTGCAACCTTTATTTCTAGCTCAACTTATTTTGTCTTCTGAATATGGCATTCCTTAATCTGTCCCTGCTTCATGGAAAATTCTCCCCCTCCTCTCATTGAAATGTCTGGCTTAAGACACAGTCTTTGGCATCATAGGGACCTGGGTTCAAACTCTGGTTCTGTTGTTCATGAACTCTGGCTTTCGCAAACCTCTGAAGCTTGGGGTCAGCCTTGGTCTCTGGCGTCATAAACTAGAGTTGTTCTGAAGGAGCCATTAGAGATGCACTTGAGATGCTCCACCCAGGCCTGGGCAGGGTTAGTGCCTAATCTTGACCACGCCCCAGTCACTGTCAGGCCTGTGCAGAAATATGTCCAGACTCCTCTAGTCCATCAGATTTGCATGCAGTTATCTCTTGGTGTTCGTTTGTAGACTGAGATTGGACAGATGAATCATCAAATCACATACTTTCCACACTGCTCTTGTTGAATGTGTTTCTGGGCTCCTCCCCCCCAGCATGCCCCCTTCGCCCCCACACCTCCTTCTCTCCATTCTCCCATCAGTGTCTGCTCTGGAAGTGGAAACTCATTTTTGACATTTGCCTAAGCAAAACATAATTAGGAAGATAAAATTCTGCTACCAAAATCATCATATAATGTATTCTCAAAGTTGAGTTGTATTTGATGATGTTTATAAATCCTCAGCTGGGAGGAGGGAGCGTAAGTGCACAATATTTTTGAGCTTCCTTCTTTTTTTTTTCCTCTCCTCTGCCTTGAGTGCTTACTCTATCAGAAATTGTAATAAGTCCTTTGCATATGTTATCTCATTTAATCCTTTCAGTAACCCCATGAAGCTCTGTTGTATCTCCTCCATTTTACAGAGAAGAAAGCTGAGGCTTAGAGAGGTAACTAACTTGGTCTTGTCACATCGCTAGTAAGCGGCCGACTGTGCTTGGACTGGGAGTCAGCTCTGTGTGACTCCAAAGCTTGTGCTTGTACCACCACCACTTCTTACCTGTGGGAGGCTGTGACCCACGCCCTCAACCAGGAGTGGCATAGTGTTGATGCGAAGACCTGGGGGCTTCATCCTCTTCATGCTTCCTCTTCTCCCCACTGATAAACCCCTGCACAAAGCATTTGTTTTTTTAGAGTAGATCTTCCTGGTTTTAGTTTGGATCATCAAGAACCTGGTCCAGAGGCTAACCATTGCCCTTTCGTTCCTTAGTACTGAATTTTCTGGTGGCCTAGAGCTGAGGAGAGGTAGATGAAACAGGCCTCATCTCTCAACTGATATTTAACAGATAAGGGTGGAGCCTTGTATTTCAGCAGAAGAGCCCTAGGTGGTAGATCGTAGTTGGTAGACAGGCTGATGCCCACTTGGATATCCATAGACTGGCTGTACAAGGAGCAGACCAGACTGATTTTGTTAGTTCCAGGGTTGTACTTAAGATCCTTTTCATATCCATTAAATTGCAGGCACATAGTAGCTGCTTAGAGACAAACTTTCTCATCATTGTGGCTGTCTTAGAATCCAGTTTTCATGTATTATTTTCAAAGCTGGTAGGCTGGGGAGCTTCATCTTCAGAGCGTTCTTGGTGTTACTTAGCGCCCTCAGTCTACCAAGAGGACCATGTGACCGTGTGCACATCGCCCCTCTCCTACCTCCATCGTCTGAAAGCTCCTGTTTCTGGGTAGCTGCTTAGGGCTGCTGAAGGGCCTGTGTCTCTCACCCTGAAGGAGCTGTGGCTGCTCCCCTTTTTATCTTTTTCGCATTTTTATATTCTGCTACTTGACAGTTTTTATGTCTAAGACATGTGAAGTTGTCATCATTGTGCAGTCTGCCTCCTCGCACCGCAGCCCCGGCATCACCAGCAGTATCCACATACCTATCTACATTTGTAGTAAATCTCCCAGTGTTTTATCTTTACTACTTTGCTCATAGGAGGGTCCACAGTAATGAAGTGCAGAACAGCAAGTGCCAGTCACCATGAAGATGTGTAGAAAATGTGGAAGCTGGCTGGGCAGATCTGTGTAAGCATCTGCCCCCTGCCCTTTTCAGGAGCTGCATTTTGATCTGCATCCTTTGTTCCTCCACCCCAAGGGAAAATTAGGGTGGCTGTTCTTCACTAGGGGATTCGAGGCCCCTGTTATCAGTTCTCACTTAGCCTGTGGTTTTAGAGGAGGAGGGAGGAGATAGGGAAGTGGTAGGAAAGAAGGGGAGTGTTAGGGGGTGCCTGGTTTCTAAGAGGTGCAAGCTATAGGCATAAAATTACTATAATTTGTTTTTAAAGTTCTAAATCTGTTTTCTTTATATTAAAAAAAACTGCAGTTAGTGAACTGACACTGTTAAATGAGTTGAAGTCTGCAAATGTACACATAAAATATAAGCCCTCCAACTGTCTAATCACAGACATAAAATAATTCTCTTGCTTTTAATGTAGTTTTTATCTTTGGCTAATGAAATGTATTACAGTGTTGAAACTTCAGTGAAGTTTGCTACTTTGTCCTTTTAGCTAGTATAAAGAAATCAGGAATAATGGCATAATTTCATTTAGGAAAATTATTAAGTTCATGATTTTTTATTTTTAAGACTCCTTTGTGGAGAGCAACTATATTTTTCAACTACCTCTTTTTCTGTTGCTTTTATACTGCTTTCCTTGAAATGAAAGGCACACATCAAGTGTTGGTTTTATCCTGTGGCTTCACTTTGGAAATTCTCTGACTATTTCTCCCTGTCAGAATACCTCCTGAAGTCTGTCTGGTGGCATGTTGCATGGCCAGGTGTTCCATATAGGAAGGTCGTTTTAGTGAAAGGGAGAGAGGATAGTCTATTAAATGAGTGAATGAATAAGTCTGTTGAATTGAAAGAATAATTTGTTCTCCCTAATAACTAATGGTCCTCATTATCCCACAGTAAAATGTGTATCATTTTTCTGAAACCCATGCAAGATTATTGCTATTGGGCTTAAATAAAGCTAAATTTTACTCTTTTCCATCTGTGAATAGAAAAAAATATAGTATTACTCTTCTTATACAATAGCCCTATGGGAAACATGGCCACTAAAACTTGGAACTCTTAGCTTTTGTTCTCTAGACTATAGGTTTTTTTCTCTCTTGTTCTAATGAAAGCTCTCTATATTCTGTGGATGAAATATTCACAGTATGCTCCAACATCCAAATAGTCTTCTGTACCTAGCAAAACAGGCTGGGAATGAGAATATTCTAAAGTTCATTCTTGAATTTCATCTTTTAATAAATTTATATTTAATGCATGGCAATACTTAAAATTATATAATATCTTTACTCTGATGAGGAATGATTTTGTACAATAACTTTCAAGTCCATTTCTTCATGGTCAGTTATAAAATTTCAGGCATTTGGCTATCAGGGCTGTTTTTTCATTGGTTCTGAGAAGTTACTGATGTTTGAAGAACATGAGAACTTAAAATTTAATCTCTGAAAGTAGTGCTTAAAACAAGGCAACATGCTTAAGCCACTGTGTTCCTGAGTTAAACTGGAAAGTAAAAACCCCTCTTTTTATAAAATGGCCATGCCACCTTACAGAAGGTGGTTTCTGTCAATACACAGAGTTGAGTGGCATTTTCTAAGAAATGAAATGCCACTGCAGGCTGTGCCATGTATGGGTGTGCCTTTGGTAGACCCGGAGAGATACACATACAAAGGTGGTGGTGGGAGTGGGATGATACCACCAGCAGGTGCCTCCGGCATTGCTTTCTTGATCAATGAAGACTTTGCCTTTTTTCATGATTAAGCTCTCAGAAGAATGTACATACATGACCATCATTTCCAAACCTTAGATATTTAATATGACATAATTTATAATAAAATTTAAAACAAAAGATTACACCAAATGCAATGTAGGATAGTAAGTCTTCTCAGCAAATAAGAACCCCCTCTTCCAGGCTGGGTGCCAATCCAAGCATGTCACTGAATGGCTCATGCTCCTGGCTTTCTTATGCATCCATGGAACAGGTGAATGTTGAAGACCTGAGTAATGGGTGCTGTGAAGGGTACAGAGTTGAGCTGGCTGAGGCTCTTCAATTATAGCCCAGCCTGTTGAGTCAATTTCCCTCTTGTGGGAAAATGTAGGGCCAGCACAAGTACATATCCCAAAAGAGGCAAAATAAATTTTTCAGTGTTTTGGAAGAAGCAGAGCCCACTTCTAGCTGGGGCCACCCAGGAAGAGTTTATGAAAGTGGAGATATTTGAGCACTGTGGGTTTGCACTGTGCGTGTGGAGTTGGGAGTGGCTATCTGTGTGACTGTGCTTCCAGCACAGTGATGAGCAGCAGAGCCCTGACTTCCAGGCCATCCCAGCTGCTCTTCAGGGCACATGAGGGAGTTCACAGAGTCTCACAAAGGGTATTCGTTGCACTGCATTGCACCTCAGTCTTTACAAGGTGAGCTTGTCCCTGTGACCTGGGTTCACCGTGCCAGGGGCCTGCAGTGGCACTGTTTACCTGACTCAGGCATACCTCTAAGAACTTAGAGCCCCACCAGAGCATGCTGAGAGGAATTGCTAGGAGTAGTGATTTCTTACTCTGACTTTGTAAGGCTTGGAGTTTCCAAAGGAAAATGGAGATTTCTCAAATTATTAAGTTTGATCCATTTTAAAAAATTTAACTCATTGAGGAGTAATTGGCAAATATAATTGTATGTATTTAAAGTATACAGTGTGATGACTAGAGATATGTTTACATTGTAGAATGTTTACCAAGATCAAGATAATTAACATAATCATCACCTCACCCTTCTGTGGGGCAGGGGTAGTGTGGTGAGAATGCTTAAGATCTACTTGCAGCAACTTTTAAGTATGTGATACTGTATTATTAATTATAGATCAAGATTTTAAAGATCATCGTATTAAACATACTAAAATGATGCCAAGACTGTGTAGCCTATAGAAAAATGGATAAGATGTAATAAAGTGAAAAAGAGCTGAGTACAGCATTGTGCACAGATACTTAAACTGTGTAAAATGTATACATAATGGATAATTCAGAAAAGTGTAAAGATGATGAGTTTTAGGTTCCTCCTTTGTTGAAAAAATATAAATATTCTTATAACTAAAATAAGACAGTTTTTATAAAATCAGATGGGGATAGCTTTGAAACATGTATATTATCATATGTGAAATAGATCGCCAGTCCAGGTTTGATGCATGAGACAGGGTGCTCAGGGCTGGTGCTCTGGGATGACCCTGAGGGATGGGATGGGGAGGGAGGTGGGTGGGGGGTTCAGGATGGGGAACACTTGTATACCCGTGGCTGATTCAAGTCAATGTATGGCAAAAACCACTACAATATTGTAAAATAATTAGCCTCCAACTAAAATAAATTAATTAATTTAAAAAAATCAGATGGAAAAAATGGTTAAGCAGTTACTAACTCACTTGTAAAAAGGTGGGTGTTTTAGGAACCTGTAGCCTGACTCTGCACATCACCCCCCACCCCATATCTACCAACATAGATGGAAAGAAGAGGATTTTGCTGTAAGAGAAGCGGAATCTTTTCTTGGTCTGTTCCTTTGTGTTATTTTCCAAATATTTTTTCAGCATAAAGTTACTGTGTTTTCTCACATCTCAAAATAGGAAAGAAGGTACTTGCAAGTTTTTTTCTTGCTTAGAGGTACAGGTCTCATTAAGTTAAAATTCACGTTCAGGGCTATCATCAAGGGCATTAAAAACAATCCTGTCTAGCAGGATTTTTTTCTCCATTGTGATTGTGGGAGTTGTCTTTTGCAAGACAGTAAAACTCTTGGGAGTTTACTTAACCCAAAGGTTTGGATATTATTTCTTTTAAAATACTCAGACATTTCTCATTTATCTTATGGAGAGGTTTGTTGTTGCTGTGAAAAGCAGATTCAGTTGCTTGCCACTTGTATAGTCAGTTGTTTATCATTCAGTTGGATCTGTAGTATTTAAAATTTTTTTATTATAAAAATATTGCAAACGTGTAATAGTAAAGAGAACTGTGTAAGGAGCTCCCATTTGCTCACCACCCAGCTACAACCATTCTGCAGCTGTGGCCAACCTTCCTCCTCTTCACCTCCTCTGATGATTTTGAAGTGAACTCTAGACGTTGTATCATTTTATCTATAAATATTGGTACTTCATTTTGCATTTCTGAAAGGTAAGGTTCCCCCCTTTTAGCATAAATGTAACATTATCACTATGGGGAAAAAACCCCCATAATTCCTTTTTTCATCACATATCCAATAAATGTATTTCCCCAATCGTACTGTGAATGCATTTTTCTTTTAAAATGAAGCTCCTTCTTTGAACTGGAATCCAGTCAGAGTCCAAATGATAGTTAATCTTCTCTATCCCTGTTTTGTTTTTTGACCCTTCCAATTTATTTGTTAGAGAAACCGGCAATTTTTGTCCTATGGAATGTCCCTTGAGTTTGCTGATTGCATCCTAGAGATAGCTTTTAACACATTCCTCTGTCCTCTCTGTTTCTTGTAAAATGGTAACTAGATCTAAAGACTTGCCCATATTTCAGTTCAGCTTAAATTTTTGCTAATCCAACTTCCTAGGTGATGGTCTGTACATTTGTGAGGAGATGCATAATGTCTGATTGGAATCTAACACATTTTGAAACAAACTCAGATATATAGCATGAGAGATACTTAGTATTCAGTTTTCCTACCTTTATCAGTGTGTAAATTTTCTTTTTTTAGAGTTGAAATATAGTTGATGTACAGTGTTATTTAGTTTTAGATGTACTGTGTAGTGATTTGAGATTTGTATACATTATGAGATGATCATCACAGTAAATCTAATAATCCTCTGTCCCCATACAAAGTTAATTGCAGTGTCATTGACCATACTCCTTATGTTATATATTATATCCAACTCCCTCTCCCTTTTGACAGTCAGCTGTTTGCTTTCTGTATCTGTGAGTTTGTTTTCATTTTGTTTTACTTTTTAGAGTCCACATTTATTGTTATCCTGTGGCATTCATCTTTCTCTATCTTATTTCACTTGGCATAGTACCCTCTAGATCCATCCATGTGTCACGAATGCAAAATTTCAGTTTTTAGTGACTGAGTAATATTCCTGTGTGTGTGTGTCACATCTTCATCCATTCATCTATTGATGGGTCCTTAGATTGCTTCTGTATCATGACTATTATAAATAATGCTTCAGTGAGCATTTGAGTCATGTATCTTTTTGAGTTAGTGTTTTTTTCCCCTGATAAATACCAGATGCTAAATTGCTAGATCGTATGACAGTTCTATTTTTAATTTTTTTGAGAAACCACAATACTGTGTTCCATAGTAGTTGTAATAATGTATAATCCCACCAACAGTGCACAGGGTTCCCTTCACACTACATCCTTGGTAACACTAGTTATTTGTTGTCTTTTTAATAATAGCCATTCTGACAGGTGTGAGGTGATAGCTCACTGTGGTTTTGATTTGCATTTCCCTGATGATTAGTGATGTTGAGCATCTTTTCATGTGCCTGTTGGCCATCTGTTTGTCTTCTTTGGAGAAATGTCTGTTCATGTTCTCTGCCCATTTTTAAAATTAGGGTTTGGTGTTTTTTTTGGTGTTGAGTTGTATGAGCTTTCTGTATATTGAATATTAACTCCTTATCAGATATATTATTTGCAGATATTTTCTCCCATTCAAGTGGGCTGCCTTTTCTTTTGTGGATAGTTTCCTTGTCTGTGCAAAAGCTTTTTAATTTGATGTGACCCTGTTTGTTTAATTTTGCTTTTGTTTCCCTTGCCTAAGAAGATATAGCCAAAAAAATACTGCTAAGACCAATGTCAAAGATGGTACTCCTTAGTTTTTTCCTAGGAATTCTATTATTCAAGTCTTATATTTATAGAGTCTTTAATCCATTTTGAATTTATTTTTGTGTATGGTAAGAGAAATCAATATGAATTTCTTACATAACATGCATATAGAAAAGTTCACAAGAACCTAACTGAACAGCTTGATGGATTTTCCCAAAGTAAACACATACCAGTGTAGTCAGTCCTGAGCACAAGAAATAATATATTACTGTATCCTCAGAAGCCCCTCCTATTTCCTTCTAGAGATTATCCTCCATGCCCCAACAGAAAATTACTGTCATGACTTACAACATCATAGATGAGGTTTTCTTATATTTCAGTGCTGCATAAATTATGTCTTTACTCTTAATGTCTGACTACTTTCGTTCAGTCTGTGAATTGGGTCCATGTGGTCGTACTTCATTTCTGTCTGCTATGAATATCTCACACTGTGTGACTACCTCTCAATGGATTCTTTCCACTCTGGGTGGTTATCAGTATTAGGCATTCTTGTACATCTTTTCTGTTGAAAAATTATATGTATTTCTGTTGGGTCTATACTTAGGAGCAGATTGGCTTGGTCATAGCGGGCATATATGTTCAGTGTTAGTAGATGTTACCAGTTATCTAACATGGTCCTACTAATTTAGAGCTGCTACTAGCAGCATTTGAGTGCCTGACATTCTTAGCAGTACTTGGTGTTTTCCTCTCTTCTTCATTTCATGTTGTGGCATAATGTTATGGTTTTAATTTGTGTTTCTTTGATGACTAATACAGTTGAGCACCGGTTGTCATGTTTATTGGCCATTTGAATATTTCCTTTTGTAAGAGGTCAGTTAAGTCTTTTTCTACTTTACTGTTGAGTAGTCTTTTTCTTACTGATTTGCAGGCATTCCTTATATGTTCTAAATGAGTTCTTTGGTAATATATGTTGCAAACGTTTTTTATTTGGAGTACTTTCTTCTAAAGGATAATTTACATACCATGCATATCACACAGTCAGTGTATCAAAACACAGAATATTTCGATTGCCTAGAGAGTCCCCTTGTACTGCTCAGTCCATACCCTCCCTCTCACAAAAGGAGCCACTCATCTGATTTTTATAACCATATGTTAGTTTTGCCTGTTATAGAATTTTGCATAAGTGATCTCCTCTGGTATATGCTTTTTGTGTTCAACTTTTTTCACTTAGCATATTTTTGAGATTCATACATCTTGTTGCCTATATCACTATTGTCTTTTTCATTGCCAAGTAGTATTCCATGGTATATGCTGCTACTGCTGCTAAGTCGCTTCAGTCGTGTCCGACTCTGCGATCCCATAGACGGCAGCCCACCAGGCTCCCCCGTCCCTGGGATTCTCCAGGCAAGAACACTGGAGTGGGTTGCCATTTCCTTCTCCAGTGCATGAAAGTGAAAAGTGAAAGTGAAGCCGCTCAGTCTGTCCAACTCTTTGCTACCCCATGGACTGCAGCCTACCAGGCTCCTCTGTCCATGGGATTCTCCAGGCAAGAGTACTGGAGTGAGGTGCCATTGCCGTCTCCAATGGTATATGCTACCAGTTTGATATTCATTCTCCTGTTGATGGACCTCAGATTGTTTCCAATTTATGATTATTATGAATAAAGATGCTATGAACATTCTTATACAGGGCTTTTTATGGATGTAAGCATTCACCTTTTAAAAGTTCATTTAAGTACTTTTTTCTTTAATCATACTAAATTTTCAGTTTGTTTATTGTTCTCTAGGAAGTCCACATATACGAAGGCATGGATTCATGGAAAAGATTCATTTCCTAGAAAAAAATTTTAGAAAAAAAAATTCACATTAGGATTTCATTAATTAGCTTCCCTAGTATTTTAAGTGATTTGTTTAAGGTATACTTGTGAATACCAGTTATTCTACTCATTTGTAATTTTATTCATATGGATTTTTCCTGCTTCCCTATAGTTGTATGAACATACGTAATTGACTACTGTTGTTATATGCAGTTGCATTAGTAAAGACCTTGTCTTTTGGAAGATGATTATTTCGTCAAATATATCAGCCTCCAAACCTAACACCCTGAATTTGGAGCATTTTAAATACTGCTT
This sequence comes from Budorcas taxicolor, assembly GCF_023091745.1. Lineage (NCBI taxonomy): Eukaryota > Metazoa > Chordata > Mammalia > Artiodactyla > Bovidae > Budorcas > Budorcas taxicolor. The sequence continues at coordinate 119,968,956 of NC_068935.1, read as the reverse complement.
GAGAATGGGGACAAGTGAACATTCTGAAAACAGATAAATAGTTTACAATTGTTAGAAAATACAATGGTAGAAAAAATAATCCTGGTCTATATGTTGCATTGGAGGTATGTCTGATAAGAATGGGGCAATCTTAAGTAAAAAATCACTCCTGAACTCATCCTGTCCAATGCTCATGATGTTACTTTCTATAAATACTCTTGAAATATGAGAGCTTTGATCCTGTTGCCAAAATAATGTGAGATCCTATAAATTTTCTAATTATAAATGACAGTATTTTAATTTCATTCCACTGTGCCTCTGTCCTATCTCGTCATTGTCGCCCTCCCCCACACCCCCACTCCAGCCCAAGAAAAATGGTGTGACTGGATCACTACAAGTCACAGGGTTGAGTTAAAGCACACATTATTTCCATGACTGCTCTTCCCCCACAAAACTGGTGCCAAGCCCAAGTAGGCTGCTCCTTCGTTTATTCTGTGCCGGACCAAATGGTTAAAGTTATCTGTCAAAAGCTAGTCTAGTAGAAGTTCTTTTTCTCAACTGGGACATAAAGTCTGTTTCTTTCAGACAGTTTGGGAAAGCTCTGCATAGAAGAGATAAGGAACTTGGAACTGAGTTTTATATCTCTTGGTTGCTCAAAGACTACTGTGATTACTTACTGTCTAGTGTGCAGTTTAATATTGATTATACAGTGTATATGCATGTATGGAAACTGTGATCATAAAGAGTTTGCTTTAATGTCATTTCTGACAGTAGTGTTTCATTTTGGAAGGACAGTAATTACAAATGGAGTTCTATGTAGCAGTTATATTTTGCACTTTTTAAAATTCCGAATCTACCTCTAGGTGGCAGCACTAGACACTTTTTCCCTGTTTCATTTCAGGCTTAACGATTTATGGAATAAGTAGTAAAACTTTTTTTAAGTTTCCTGAAACTTTGAAATAAGCTGTTTATCACCAGTTTTGTGCAGATTTGGAAAAATTAACTTCTGTGTTGAATAAGTTTGGGGTTTAAATGTGAATTTTAACCTTAAAAAAGGATTCTAGCAGTAATGATCCATATTTTTAACATGACTACTTAATATGTTTTCTTAAAAAGATTTAACTTAACCCTCTGTGATTTGCCAGTTGAACTTAAAATTGTCCTTCCAAGAAAATCACTTCTTTGTGATATTTTTGTATTCAAGTAACTTGTACAAGGGTTGTTATATACCTAATATTTTAAGGTTATTACAATGTCTTCTCCCTATTTTATATTGAAAAAAAATATGCCATTTTGACTTATGGCCAGTAGTGCTGAGATGAAGTCCCTTTTCTTGAAAAAACGTCAGCTTGTGAATAAATCTGAAGCAATTAGCTGGGCCAGTTGGCTTTGTGATTGCCCTGGGTAGATAAGGGTGGCTTGTGGGAATGGACATTTAAAGTAGACGTTTCATAAGGCCTGGTAATTTTTATAACTCTCAGTCACTTTTTGGGCTTTTGTCCATAAGTAGCAGGACAATCCATGTCCAGTTGTGGTGTGTTCAGCGGGCAGGCTGCCTCAGGTACACTCAGTGGATATGGCTAGTAGGGAGGCCTATAAAAGCTTTCGTTGCTTCCTGGTTGCAGCCCAACCAGTTTTGTCTGTGTGCAAACCCAGCTTTGTTTTGTTCCTTCATATTTAGGTTGTGAATGAAGCTTGTCTTTTAGAAAACCCTTGCTTATTTTTTTCCATACTCTCTGAAGAGTATTGGCCTGGGAAATTGATGGAGTAATCATACCATCAGAGAAAAACTGGAGCTGCTTTCTCATAATCCCGAATAAAGCAAGACATGTGAATACAGTTGGATTCACAACTAGAGGTTCAGGAATTTGCAGCAGTTACCCTTCACTGCAGAGAAGAAATGGCACCATTCACAGGCGTGGGCCTGGTTTCTCTCACTCCATTCCTCTCTCTGTCCTTGTCTTTAAAGGAGAGGATATATATTCCCCCACACTTCACTAACTTGCTGTTTCTCTTAAGCTGTAGGTAACTTGTAAGATAAAAATGTGTAGTGAGCCTTGGGGTCACGTGGCTAGTGAGCCATGTGTTCCATGTTACAGTAATTTATATCACTAACCAAGAACAGGTTTTCAATTTGTTTTGAATGTATAGTCTTTGTTTTTATTATACACTATCATGTTGGGAAATACTCACTTTAATTACTACAAAGAGCAGCTATTAACTTGGCTGCAACATGAACGTGTGTTTCATGTATTTTTCCAAATGTGTAATTTTGAATGAATATTAAATGATGGATAAATAATGTTCACCTACTATTTTATTTTTTCATTCATGTGGCATTTATTGAGTGCTTTTTACATGATTGGCATCATTGAAAACAATTTGTCCTCTAATGTCTGATTTAAACTTTAAAAGTGCATAGTAGCTCCATTTTGCAGGTGAGAAAACCAATACTCAAGAATCTTTTCACTTTTTCTTTTTTAATCACAAAGCTATGCACTTCTTTCCAACTCTGTCCGCCAGCCACCTCCCCAGTGGGTTTTTTTTTTTTCCTTTTCATTCTTTTTTCAGCACCTTTCCACTGGCAGAGTCAACCCTAAGTCTTTTATGATTATGAGATGTCACTTGACAGTTGACCAGCTAGGATTTAGAATCTTGTCACTGAATTCTAAATATATCTGTTAGATTATCTAACTATGCAAGCTGTTGATAGAGATAAAACAATTTTTAGATATTTTTAGTATTTGAACTTTTATGCTCAGTGACTTTTACATTACTTATTTATGTTTATACTAAAGTAAATATGATAGCTTTATTTATATTTCTAACCAAAAAATACCTAGAATTCTTAGGGATTGCTAAGGAATACTTTCAAGAAAATAAGGTATAGAGAATAATTATCTTTAAGTATAAATTCATATAGTAGATTTTGACATATATGCTTTAGTCAATGATAAGTTTGTTGGCCTTAAAATCTTTCCTTTTCTCAAATAGCTTGGGGAAACAAGATAGTGTAAACTATGCATCAGTTGATTTCTTGTGTTGTTTTGATTGAAATATAGAAGGTATATTTGGCTTCAGGATTGTCCTGGGGCATTTTGGCCTACAGAATTTATAGATCATTGTTTTTGCACGTATTTTAAATTTCTGAATTCAGAACAGTAAAACCATGTTGCGTTTTGACAGATGCTGCTACTGAATTTTAACCACTGAATTAGATAGCAACCTCCATGCTGTTAGCTACTGAGCCAAGATGGAATTGACCACCGCATTGAAATCAGGGTTAGCAGTTGTGTCTGCACTTGAAGGAGTTGTAATAGCAGTGAACTTGTTTTCCTTAACGGGATTTTTATTCTCTGTTTTCAGTTTTAATGGTAATACTTTGATTTTGGAGATATTAATAGTGCATTTTGGGGGAGATTTTCACTGTAACTTTAAGAAATGGTAAAACCATCCTATAGAAGTAGTAGTTTCCAAATGCAAATGTCCAGTAGCCTGTTTCTGCATTGTTTTGATGCAGTTTGTTTTGTTTATAATTTCCTTAAAAAAAAAAGTCATTTTTCTTGGTGATGTGAGCCTCTATCTTGAGTTCAAATGGTTGTGTATGTATTTCATGAATTTGAAACAACTCTTCTGATTTCTTTGTAGCATTTTTAGGAGAAGGGAATTCCAATAATTGTACCTTTCTGAATTTATTTTTTCTTTGACATTAATAGGACTTGACCCCACCCAATTTAGAGTTCATCATTATCATAAAGATGAAGAGAATGATGCTTTACTTGGTGGCCCAGCACACCTCACGGATGAAGAGAAATACAAGGACTGTGAAAGGTTCAAATGCCCATGCCCTACATGTGGAACCGAGAATATTTATGATAGTGTCTTCGATGGTTCGGTTAGTTGTTTTTGTTTCTTTTGTGAGTGAACTAGTATAAAGTCCTCTTTCTCTCCACTGTATGTGTAAAAAGGAAAAATGTTTTTATGTGTTTAAAGAATTTTGGCATCATATGAATTCTGCCTTCACAACTTAACGTTATTTCTGCTTAAAACCTCTTAATACAGTGTACTTGAATATTTGTTTTTGGCTTCCTAGAATGCTTGGCCTTGGTTTTTTAAATGGAATCTCCTAAAAATTCTAAATTATCTTAAAGTATTTTTATGGTAATTCCTTAATTAGTAACCTGTATTTCTCCACTCCCAGCCCAATTTATTAAGACTTAGAGCAATATTTTCCTTTATCTTAAATCAAGTTAATGGGAACTAAGTGTTTCTGGAAAGTTTTTGTGTATCTTTACACATCCCACTTGCCTCCTTTTTGACAAAGTTACTCTGATGATCTTTTCTGCTGTCTTTGCGTATCAGGCATTAAAAAAGTCACAAGCAGACATTTCTCTCAAGAAGTACTGCCAAAAAATGTATCATTGACCTTGGATCAGAACTTGAAACTTGGCCAATCTACTTGATTCCACTGCAGTGTTATACATGTACTAGCCGTTGGCAAATGAGTAGGCAGCAGAACCATGTAAAACCTTGAAACTGAAAGAAAATACATCCTTTATCTAAATTAAAAGTAATTATTTTAAGTTAATTTGGACAAACAGCAGATGTTTTGCATTTTTTTGAATCAAAACAAAGCAGTCTTTGGAAGCAAGTGCAAGGAAGAGGCAGACACAGATCAGCAATACTTGCTAAATCCTTGAGTTTTGCTTCATTACAGCTGTAAATAAGATAGTTAATTGCATGGAGGCTTGACGACTTGCAGATGGGCTAACTGTGGAAGAGCCGATGTCAAGCTCTAAAATCTCTTCCACCTGGAATTGCTTAGTGTGGCGGGGTAGGGTTATGTACCAGATTGGAACAGGAAACCAAGATGTTTTAAGTATCAAGAAGGAAAACAAATGCTCCAGAAACCCCAACAGTTTTCCTGTATATTACATTTGCTTTGTCTTTGTTCAAAAAAAAACAAAACGTTTTCTCCAACTACTAATAATTCATTCTTTCAAATTTGTTCTCTTCTTCTCTCTCCCCTCCCCCAAATACATTTCATTTGTAGGGGACGGGGTTACAGAAATTTTAGATTTGCTAAGCTAATGATGTGATCATTTTGTAGTGTAACAATTTTTAGGCTTTATTCTTAAATATTAAGTTGGCAGTACTAAGCAAACTATTGTCATTAATATTCTTGCATTGTCTTCAAGTTTGGAATGAATAAATACAAATTTAAATTTTTGCTCACTATCTCTAAGAAGGATGTTTATTTCCAGTAACTTGACTTCACTGGTATTTTCAGAGGGGAGACTACTTTATCCATGGAGTCTGCCATGTATTGAATGTAAAAAAAGTGATTGCAGGGTTTTCCCTTCAGTTTTCTTCTCCATTATCATGGTGACAAGAGTGGAAGCTATGTGTGACTGAGGGGATCTTTGAGTGGAAAGTGGTTGAGAAAATAAAGTTAAAAACTTAACAATAAAATGAATTAAGAATATTGTACAGCAGGACAGCATGTAAGTTTTTAGGCACAGAAACCTTTCATAATCTTTTGTTTGTCTGTCTTAACTTCTGTAGGGAACTGATATGGAGCCCAGCTTGTATCGTTGCAGTAACATCAATTGTAAGGCTTCTCCTCTGACCTTTATGGTACAGCTGAGCAACAAATTGATCATGGACATTAGACGTTGCATTAAAAAATACTATGAAGTAAGTATCTACCATGAGTTTCTTACATATGCAATGTACTTAGATTTGATACTTGTTTTTAAATGGTTTTTTGTATTATTGGGTTTTTCCCGAAACTGCGAATTTCAAAAAGATGAAGGAAAATGATTTCATTTTTCTATTGGGGATTTTCATCTCATTTTATTTCTAGAAATGAAGCTTTTGCTTTTAAGAAAAAATGAGAATATAATCAGGAAGAGGTTTAGTTTCTTGCTACCTAAATAAAATGAAGTTATATGGTCACTCATATCTTTGGGCAGAGGAGGAAAAGTCAATATTAACCTTTCTTTGCCAACCAGAACTGTAACATCATGTATGGTGATTTTTAATAAACTGCCAACTAGCTAACACTTTGTGTTTATGTGGTAATCTAAACCATTTCATAGCTTAATTTTCCAAGGAAATCAGAATATACGTCTTTTAAATTTAAATGCAGTTTGTCTGTCATTTTAAAAGAGAATGTCTAATTTTTATAAACATATAGTAAAAATTCCAAAAGAGTGAGTGAGCTGTCTGCATTATAAAGAAGCCTTCTTTGAAAGTTTTGGTTTTGTTTTTAACACATTTCATATGAATGAGTTTTTTCTCTTAAAAAGTTAAAATTTTAAAAAAAACCCACATTTCCTATTTGATTTTTCTTAGTGTTTCAATTATGTCACTTGTCATCTAAAACATTTTCTATTACTTTGAAACCTCACTGTAACTTATGTAAAGAGGCTATATTGGCAAGGCATTTCCAAAAAATGCTCAGGTTCTATTAGGTAAGACTCTTGACTTTGATCAGTATCATTTTATAATTTCTACTATATGTTACTTAACATACAACGTAGCATTTTCTTCTTTAAAATCTAACTCATTAGATGAAAATCAAGTATTAGATCATTAGGATGAAGAGTGAAAACACAGAGTTCTAGTGTTGTGATTTTTAGAGTAGAATAATTTATATTTGTCAAGGAAAAAAACCCAAGTAGGATTGTCTGAAGATATTTTTAAAATAGTAATTATGACTACATTTTGGGAAGTCTGAAATATTTTAGTGAATAATCCTGTGCTGCACTTAATGAACATTGGATGGGAATAAAGGTTATCTGTGGGTTCACATTCCGCAGTAGATGAAATGTTCAGCACGTGAAATGTTAGGCCTTTATTTAGCATAAAGAGCCCAAATCAAAACTGTTCAGCTCGTTTACAGACCTCAATGGGCAGAGCATGATTCTTGACTCTTGGGAAGAATTCGGAATTTTCTCTCTGTGTTTAGTCTATCAGATTCTTCACCATGGAAATGTTAATACTAGGAGAAGCTCATCTATTTCCTTCTCTAAGAACCGGCAATCTGTTTTGACTAAGTTAGGAATAGGCAGAAAAATGATCTTCTGAATAGTTAGAAATAACCCTAACTGAAAGATTGATTTCTAATTGTGTGTGTGTTGTGGTGGTAGTGGTTATATATTGTTCAAGCTAAATAATCTAGCTTTAGGCATCCAGACATTTAACCCAAGGTTTCTATAGCATTTAATTGTCTTATCTATCTCACTAACAGTTACAGTTTTCCTGTTGTTAACTGCCTACTTGATTGACTTTCCTAAGAAATTTCAAATTAAAATACCCAAATGTCATTCCTACAGTTGAAGGGTGATATGACTGTCCTCAGAATTAGGAACCTATTTCTCTTTTTATTGACATTAGGCATATGTGATTGTCTGGGAGAGAAAGAAATCCAGTATTTGTTCTTTTCCTGACCCCATGATGAACAAATGTTTCAAATATCCTCAAAATCAGAGCTTTTATATGTTATACTTTATTGTTACACTTTTTCAGTAAAGTGTTCTCTTTCTTCCTGACCCCAGACTTAAATGAACTTTGCCAGTAGAGGGATATGGTGTTCTTTTGTTAATGTGCCTCTAAATGATACTGGTTACAGTTAGTTGAGTGTGATACATGGTATCGGTGGTAGTCCTGCTGGAGGTCAGTAGACCAAGTGTACTGGAGATAAGAGTGCTGGTAGTAAGTACTATGGAGAAGGCAGTGGCACCCCACTCCAGTACTCCTGCCTAGAAAACCCCATGGATGGAGGAGCCTGGTGGGCTGCAGTCCATGGGGTTGTGAAGAGTCGGATACAACTGAGCGACTTCACTTTCACTTTTCACTTTCATGTATTGGAGAAGCAAATGGCAGCCCACTCCAGGGTTCTTGCCTGTAGGATCCCAGAGACGGGGGAGCCTGGTGGGCTGCCGTCTATGGGGTTGCACAGAGTCGGACATGGCTGAAGTGACTTGGCAGCAGGAGCAGCAGTAAGTACTAAGATTAAGTGTCTGTTCTCTGAAGCTAATGACCAGAAAGTTTCCTCCTATTTTGCAAGTTAAAAAATGCTCCCCATTGGACATAAAATTATGTCCAGTGAGAGCAAGAGCCTCCATGTTTTTTTTCATGGTAGTTTTAGAATCACTGCAGGTGAAGAAGAACATACATTGAGAAAGGAGTCATCTCCATAAGGAAGAAGATTTAGTAATGTTAGGTAGGTAGAATAGGGAAAAGGAGTCCAAAATGGCAGTGGCTAAAAGACAAGGAAGGGAAAAGCCCACGAAATTAGAACAAAAGAAAGTCCGAGGAAGGTCCGAGGACCGGAGTAAGGACTTCAGGTAAAACAAACAACACTCCTGGCTGGCCCAATTTACATAGGACAGGCCCAGGGAGAGATAAACATATAAATAGAGGAGCCAAGCTAGCTCTCTCTCTCTCCAGCGCGCTGGGGTGCTCTTCTCCTCATATCTTTGGATCGATGTGCCCTCATGCTGTGAAGAAGGATTTTCCTGCTATCTTCTAAATAAAATAGAGCTGTAACACTGATTTGTCTAAGAGCTATAACATGGTCCATTCGAGACCTGA